>NC_086288.1:30307831-30943984 GCF_963924245.1 Chroicocephalus ridibundus | reverse complement strand
GCGGGTCGCCGCTGTCCTGGCTCCGCGCCGCCGGCCCTGCCCCGCCGCCGGCTGACGGGCAGGAGCCTGGGGAAGGGGCGCGGCGAGGAGGCGGCCGGGTCCGGCGGTGCGCGGCCATGGGGCGGTGCGCGGCCATGGGGCGGCGGGCGGAGCGGGGCTGGCGGCGGCCCCTCGCCCTGCTGGCGCTGCTCTGGCTGCACGCCCGAGGTGAGCGGGGAGGGCGAGGAGGAGGGGGGGACCCGGCTTGGGGAAGGTGTCTGCCGACGGGGCGAGGGGTGTGCGTGTGTGTGTGGGAAGGGTTTTGGCTCGGGCTGGCCCTGCGGGGCTGCCGGGGGATGCCGCTGGCGCGCTCGGAGGCAGCGGCGGGATGGGGGCGGCATCCGCAGCGGCTGCGAGGCTGCCGGCTGCTTTTTGGTAGCGCAACTGGAGGCTACTCGCGCCGCTCAACGGGAAAACTTCTAAAGCAGCTGCGGTAAATTGCATCCACCTTTAGAAATCTTGAGCGTTTTAGGCTTCTGCCTTTTATAACTTTTGTCTGTTTACCCTTTTTAACAGCGAGTGTTTTTTTAATAGTAACTGTAGACTAAGAAACATTGTGCTGGTTTCGTAGGAAGACTGAACTTGTTCATGCTTCAGTTTTAACAGGAAAGCATCCTGCTAATTATAAGTGAAAACGCCGTATTTACCCATCAAGAAGTAAAAATTTGACATGGCTAATAAGAACAGGGGGCACTAATTAGCAGTAAACAGGGATTGTAATACGGCAGAATTTTGATTGACAGCAGAATCATAGTAGCTTTATTCATTACAGAGACTGAAAATAAGGAATGTGTGTTAATGGGTTTGAAATGTACTTACAACAATTGCATTTGAAAACAAGTTCAGGATGTAGTAAATAAGATGGTGTGTTTTCAGGAGTTTATAAATGTGCTTACAGTAGTGCGCTTCATTCTTTGGAAGAACTGTAAAGTTACTATTGTTGAAGAGAGATTTTTCTGTTAAGCTTAGTGTCTTTTAAAAAGTGGTAAATAATTTAATGTAACACTTGATGTTTTGGCTTGTATGTTCTCATCATGAAGCAGATAGCTAACAAGCTGACTATCACATCTGAAAAGAGAAAAAAAAGGCACAGCAAGGAAGGTTTTTCTTTCTCCCCATAAATTAGTCAGTTCCGTTAACTAAACAGATAAACTTTCTGTGACCTCACCGTCAGCATCAACCATGAGTTTTTCTGATGCTTGAGATTATTTTACTCTGGCTTTCTAATAAAGATATGGCAAAGCTAAGAAGCAGAAGAAACAGCAGTGCCACTCACGTAGTCCATTTGTCCTGAAAGCTTTCATGTGGTGGGGAGTGGACGTGGTGTCCACGGGAGCAGCTGGGCTTGGGGAGAGTGTGGTAGCTGCAGAGCAGGATTCAGAGCAGCAGTTGGACTGCAGGAGTCTGTACCAAGTGTAACGGTGTATGCAGCTCAGATTCAAGTTTGCAATCCTTGGTATGCAATCTTGGTTTGCAAGAAAGATCACTTTCTCCTTGCATCACAAGAACCACTGGGCTGATGTTTTGTATCTAATGTTTGATCTCATTTTCAGACTTGACTGCAGAAGCTGTATGTGAGGCATAGGAATGAGCACGCTGCACAAGTTTGCACGGGATGAGCAGACTGTACACACTTTAGCTGATCCTGAAAACCTAGCTTTAAACCTTTCACTGGTGCTGTTCTTCCTAAGTGATGCTTGTGTGAAGTGCACACTCTGGACAAATTGCAGCCACACCTGGCCGACCAGCCGTGGATATTTTTGCAGGGTGCCTCGGTATTCTGCCAGCACCCTCTGCTGCCGAAGTGGGGAGTGCAGCTGGGGCTGCATCACCTCCCCCAAAACCAGGAGTCATAAATTTCTGAGTCTTATTAGTTTCTCTGTTCCCTTTTAAAATTTTGATGGGTAAATGCTTTGACACTTTTTTTGTGTGTGCAATCCATTGAAAACCGAGTTCTTAGATTATCCTCAGAGTTATTTGTGCCAAAATAATGTGCTTTTAAAGACAGTGAGAATCTTGGTGCAATGACCTTCAAGGAAATCAGATGGTTTTCTGACTTGGGAGCATCTGCAAGGGCATTAGGCAGATCTGTAGGAGAAATGCAGTAGGTTGCTGAAAGATGTGTAGAGAAAACTTTTGTCCAGAAGAGACCAAGATTTTTCCCTTTCTGCAGAATTCCAGGCACAAAGATCAGCATGCCAAAGTTATGCTAAAAGATCTTCAGATATTTTGCGTTATCAACAGTGTAACTACAAGAGTCCGTATGAGATTCTCAGTAGCCTAATTTGAAACCCAGCTGCTCCCGAGTTCACAGTTTGTATTTGAAATACGTTCCAAACTTCCCAGCAGTTCGGAGTCAAATCTTTTCTTGATTTTTGAGCACTTCTACAAACTTTTTAGAAAATGTAACTAGTGGCTTGCTCTGCACAGGTTTTCTTCCCTTCTGAGGACTGTATATTTCTCATTTGCCAGCACCTCTCAGACGGGGAGAAGCTTGTGCTGGGGAATCTTTGCCAGGGAGAGCCCATGTGAGTTCCCTGGGTGCTCGCACCAGCTCCGTGTCCTCCTCCAAAATACTGAACATGAGATGGAATTTGGACCAAAATCTTCAGTAATTAAAGAAAGAGAACGTGATAGCAACTGAAGCTGAGTGCTTTAGGATACTTTTAGGAGCTAAGTCCTTGAAAAAAACCTTGTAAAACTATGCATTGTATAATGTCATTTTTTATATATTTATTTCTAAGTTACATGACTGTAACAGTGTGCTTCTTCCTACCCTTTGGGTTATGGGTCAGAGTCCCATTGCTTTAGGCAGTTTCAAGGCCAGAAGTTGTTGTGAAAGAGAGCTTAAAATCAAATTAAGAGGTCTTTTAAGTAATTCAGTCCGTGCCTGAGGCCAAGAGCAAGGTTTTCTAAAGGCGTATTCATTCTAGTTTAAATTTGCTTAGTAGATGTTTCTATTCTTTCCCTTCAAAAGCTTCTATTTTCTTGCCAGATGATCACAGTGGGGACATGAATTATTAGCCTGTGGAGTCTGCCTTTTACCTGTACATATGCCTGGAGAGATCCTGATGGTTCCACATGGTTACTAATATCAAATATAGTTATATCATTAATGTACTGGTAGACTTGCATTGGATATAGGGCAGGAAGGCAATGCTAAGAGTTTAGTCAGTTCCTCTGAGGTGCATATGATGTTTGTTACCAATATTTGACTATCCTTCAGTGATGAGGAGACCACAGGTTTCCAGGCAATCAGTTCCAGTGCCTCCCTGTTGTCACCTCTAGAAAAAATAATCTTAAGTGTACTCTGGTCTTTTTTGCTCCAATTCAAGCCCAATTCTATTTTTCCAGTCTTGAGTGTCTCCAGTTACTCTTGCTGACTTCTGCTGTGCATTTTTCAGTCTCTCCATATATTCCTCAAAATGGAGAACTTGGACCTCAGTGTTTCCTTATTTGTGCAATTGCTTGTGTGCATGCGTTATGTTATACTGACCGTGAATTGTGTTATACCAGCTGAGTAGCACCTCAGCTTCTCCTGATCATTTCTCCAACTTCTGAAGAACATTTTTGAATACCAGCGCTGTCCTCCAGTTCACGTGCAATCTTGTCTGATGTCCACAAGGCCTATACCTTGTCCTGGAGGGAATTTAAATTCTTTTGACATGGTTTGTTCTTGACAAACCTATGTTGCCCATTGCTCATCTCTGTCTGATGGTTGGGCTATTTTTGGCTTAATTTAATCTTCTCTAAACTTGAGTTCAAAGTGTAAGGTGGAAAGGCAGAGCAGTTCAGACAGATCGAACTGCAGATCTGGTGTTCAGGCTTTAGGACTGAGCGCTATTTTCTGTTTCTAACTTGCATTACAAACTGACAGAGGGTAATTTTCCAGGCTGGAATTCAGACTTAAGGAGATCCTTTCTGAAGAAAACATTCAAAAGCAAAGTCAGAACAGGTAATCATTGTTTGAAAACAGAAGCATAAATAACATAGGCCAAAAGCTAATTTAATTGGACGTTTAGAAAAAATGCTTAACTGAGCTTGATGATGCAAACTAGAGGGTTGTACTGTAAAGGAAACAGGTGACAAAAGCTCTTCTTGCTAAAACATCTCTATTTTTTTGAAAAACTCTCTTCTATCCCATAATCTGAACAAATTTAATCTCAAAAAAATAAAGAAATATTGTCTAAGAGATTGATTTTTAGGGCAAAGTTGTAGTTTTAGCCTAAATCCCTTGCATCTGGCACTGCATAGCTGTATCAGTCCTATACATGTAACGAAGTGTAAGCCTTAACTTACTGTAAAAATGGAGATTTATTAAAAAATGTAGCATTTCCTGCTCATCTTACATATGTAAGATAGAGGCAGGATATTGATTTGACAGATTTTTCCATCTTCTACCATTGGTGGCATCCTAAGTGAAGCCACGAATAAGCATCTTTCCAAAAGGCACTGACCATGTCACAGGCTTGTCCTAAACTGGTATGTGGAAATCACAGAGACGTATTTCTGAATGAAAACGTGTAGCATTCGTGAAAAATATGGGGGAGAAAGTACGAGGAAACTGGGCAGGAGCCAGTTGTACCTTGGAGGAGTGTAATGCTTATGCCTATGGTGCTCTCTGTTGGTATACTTCAGTCTCATGCTGTGGAGCGACACATCAGCCTTTACAATTAACAGATCCAAAGCCGCAGGGACTTCGAGTAGACACAATTGTTAATTATCGTTGCAATCTGGTGAATATATAAACCTGATGTAACCAAATTCTTTGGTATAATTACTTGTCATACAGTTCACTGCTCAAGGGGTTTAGCAGGCAGTACTGTGCTTTGGTTTAATCCAAAAAAAATTCATGTTCACCTGCTGGTCTAGTTGTTGTCTGGCAAAGTGCCAGGCCTCTGCTTCCCGCCTCTGATACATGCTGCTCCTCGATGCGTTTTAACACTCAGAGGCTTAAAACTAAAAATTCTGGGAATTAGGAGATAGGACCTGACATTGTTTGGCTCGTTGAAAGCTGAAGGATGATTTGGGAAACATGAGGGCAGGTAACCTTTGGGCTGTGTTACATTAGAGGTTGCTACACGGTGTGGTTGTACAGCGCGCGTTTAAAGTCATAATTTTGTAAGTGTAAACTGATCCTGGTTACCATATGGCAAAATCCACTGAAAGTATGAACCCAGCTGTTAAATACATAACCATGACTATGTCTTCAGGAGTTTTATACTGCAGCTATTATGCAGCATCCCCAGCTATTAATCTCTCACTATTAATCAGCAATAAAAGCAGCTTGTGGTGAGCATCACAGATGCTCGAAATCTGATCTCTTCAGCATCATATCTGGAGGGAAGATAGCAGTACTAGGATCTTTCCTTCCTTTATTCACTCCCTCGTCATTTTTCTAGGAGATACGGTTCAAGCCAGGACACATGAAGCATACTTGGCACCCACTTGGTCCGAACAGGACTTTATCACCCACCGAGTGATCCTCAGCTGTCTGGCCTTGACAAAGATACTGGGTTTGAAGGCCTGCCTTGTTTTGCAGTTTGGCAAACGCTTCACTCGTATGATTTTTGAATGCCTTTTGTTCCAGATTCATTACTAGAAAGCAGAGTATTTAAGTGGACTGAAACTAGATGTGCCATGTGTTAGCCAAAGTAACCATTAATTGTTTACTCAGCAGGTTACTTCAAACACCTATGTGATTTTAAACTTAAATGGTCCTTTTGAGACTGACAGGACTGCTCGCTTCCTTGAGTACTTTGCAGAAGTGGAGGCTTAACTCCTTTAAAAAAATGACTGGTGTATCAGTTGGGTTATCCAGACCAAGGATAGTCATGTCTGTTTACTGACTTATATTTGCAGCTGTACTATTTTTTAGTATTTTACACTGCAAACTGACTGTAGGGAGATATCTTCTAATGCTACTGATTTTTATGACGTCTGCCTGTGGAGTGAGTTACTGTGATGTTGCAATGGTACTGATGATCTATCAGCAAATTTTTGGACTGTTGCTTCAGACACAGCGTGTTCATGTAAATACAACTCAAAACATGTGTGCTAAGAAAGTATGTTGTTCTTCCCCTTGAAATCTGGTTTTGCATGACCTTAGCAGTGTAAAAGGTCCTCAAGTCTTAGTGTAAAAACTTCCCGTGAAAAGGAAATGGGATATTTGTTTCTCCTCTTTTGAAAGAGAGTTTGGTAAATGTCACTTGCTGGTCTTCTTCAAATGAACCCCTGATCTCTGCTGTCCTGGCTCATCCAGCGGTCCTGTAATGCTCTCGGGGAGGTGCTGGAGGAGCACAAGGGTGATGAGCGATTGAAGGAGCTGGGACTGTTTAGTTTGAGGAAAAGGAGGCTGAGGGGAGACCTCATCGCTCTCTACAACTACTTGAAAGGACATTGTAGAGAGGTTGGTGCTGGTCTTGTCTCACAGGTAATTAGTGATAGAACAAGAGGGAATGGGTTCGAGCTGCAGCAGGGTAGGTTTAGGCTGGACATTAGGAAAAAATTCTTCACAGGAAGAGTGGTCAGACACTGGAATAGGCTGCCCAGGGAGGTGGTGGAGTCACCATCCCTGGATGTGTTTAAGACTCGTTCAGATGTGGTGTTAAGGGATATGGTGTAAGGGAGAACTTTGTAGAGTGGGGTTGATGGTTGGACTCAATGATCCCAAGGGTCTTTTCCAACCTAAATGATTCTATGGGAAGCGTTAGATGATCTCTGTTCCTGCTTTGCTGAAGTCAAGGGCTTTTTGAGTTCTGTTTCAAAAGTGAGCCACACAGAGAGCTCCAGCCCCTTTATTATTAATCCACCGAATAAATATTAGTCTGGTGCATTAGTTTTGCTTTGCTAAGAAGGCTACATCTGTGTGAATTGTCATAGTTTTGTATTTGAATGGATATTTGTATCAGACAGGGTTTTGAAGTAATTGAGTGCTAAATGATCACAAAGATTAGCTCCCTAAAAAATTCTTCTGGGTTTCTCAATTCCTCCAAAAGAGAGAGAAGAGCACCTTGAAGAGATTGCTACCCTTTCTAAGACAGTTGCCTCCAGAGGGATGAAAGGTAGGAAGAGCTAGGAAAGGAAACCCTGATCGTGTTCTATAGTAGCGCTTACCATAGCGATAAGAGATCTGCTGAGACAGGCAAGACTTGGACCGTGGAGAGAGAGAGATGCTAGCTGTGTTTGGGGATTTTATGCAAGACATTTATCATTGGGAAAAACTGAGGTATTTAGTGCTTCCATGGCTTCATTTAATTGTAAATATTATGTCAATTAATTTATGCTTTCTGGTGCTCTTTTACCACATTGACTCTTCCTTTCACTGCTCTTTTGAGAAAGCCAATACAACTATGAAGTTTTGATGAACAAATAGTCTGAAGATGTCTCAGAATATATTCATTTGCTTAAATATCTGAAAGCATTCCCTTAAATGTGGCATGGGGGGAGGTTTGTTCATTCCAGCAGTATTCAGTGTCCAGGGTACGGTATCATTACACAGAGTTCTGTATGTGATTTGAGCTTTTCCCCAGCCTTCGAAATACTAAACTCTTGGTGGATAAGGAGTAAAACATAATATTTCATTTGAGTGTGTTGTTTATAAATGTTTGATACGCTGGTGTCAGAGACAGTATTTGCGGTCGCTGTTTCTGGAATGAGTGGTTTGAATAAAAGCTAAGCAGTCTGCAGGAAACATAAGCACCTCAGGAGCTCCATGAATACCACCACTATAATCTAACCTAACTTGGTTGGGTGAAAAATGTGGTTTCCTGTCTTTGTTTGAAAAAGTGTTTTTCAGGCTTACTGACATGCATCCTGCAAATTTAATTTTCATAAATATTTCATCTCTTTCTTATGCTCAATTTAATCTATCAAAGCCACACAGTGCAGGAGACATCTGGGATTGTGCTTAAGCAGCTGGGTTTCATTTGCAGGAGGTTTCTAGCAAATTTCCCTTTCTTGCCAACCACAGAATGTCTTGGTGACTGTGCAGTAGCACTGGGAAATTCAGCATAAGTGACATAGCTTCAGAAACAAATGGGCTCAGTTTCTTCTTTTACCTGGGTTAGGTACTGTCTAAGGCTTCTGGTAGGCGGCTCTGCTTTGTGTCCAGTCAGCGTAAGCAATGAGAGAAGTTTTTTTTCTAACCCTGGAAACTTCTATACAGAGTGAACAGCAGCCAGTGAGATTTTCCTTTAGCAGAAAAAAGCGCAAAAATCCTATTCTGAAATGTAATGATTAACAATCTAATTCTACATTGACATATGTTGGGATCAAGCAACATATGTATTAAATTAAATTGATTATTAATTAAATACACTGTGTAAGGAATGAAGATAAAAGCATTTCCCACACTTTTCAGAACAGAACATACAGTGACAGAGTATGTAAATCAGCTTTATCGCCTTTTGGCAATTCAGTTTTATTAGAAATATCAGGCAAGCACAAGCATCACGTGGTGGTTTTCCTCAGTGTTGGCTGTAACTGAGCTTGTCCTGGTTCCTTCTTCCCACACAGATGCTGCTTACTGTGTAATATTTGAAGCTCTTACCAACTAAGATGTCTCAGCATAAGTTATGCAGCATCTTTGTACAGGGTAGAAGTATCTGACGTCATGTTGACGAAAAGGTGCCCTCCCACCGTTCTGCTGGGTGGATTAGCTGGGTCCCTCTGTTATAGGGAGGTCTCTTTAGACTTGCTCTGATTTATTCTTTCAGTGCAGATTAGCAGTTGGAAGTTGAACCAAACTACGTTGTTCTTCTTAAATCTGAATGCATATTGATTAGATCAATATGACATTATACTAACCTTTTTTTCTATTGTGACTAACAAATGAAAACTCAGTATTTTATTTAAGTTATTAAATATATTCTATTTGAATAAGGGACACCAAGTAGATTTTGTTCTATGAACGATAGCTGCCTGTGGAAAGTCACCATCTGAAAATACAGCTACAGGTGAAGAAATAACATCACCGCCTTCTGAATCTATCATTACTGACTTAAATGTTGCGAATAAATTTAGGCTTTAGGAGCATTCTTTCAGATCAGTTCTCAAAGAGCTAGAACATCTCATAAACTCTATTATTTGTTAAATGTAGTTTTCTCTATGTTCTCTTAGCAGTTCAGTTGTTAGTAGCTGCCTGAGATGTACTTTCTTTATTATTTTTGTTGCCTTATAAATTGAAAAATAAATAAATATATACCAGAAAGCATCTGTAAAAAGAAGGAAGGGAAAAAATTGAAGGTAAAAAGCCATAAAAGTAATTATGGCTTTTGTAAAATTTTATACCTGCTTCTGTCCAAATCAGTTGTTATTAACATTTCTTCCCTCTAAAAATGAGAAGGAAGACAAAAAATTCCAGCTATAGCTGCAATAAAGGAAATTTAGAGACATTTCTTACTGCACATAGGGATAGCACAGTTGCAGCAGGTGTCTTAGCTGGACAGCGAGGATTGAACTGTCTAGGGAGAGGCTTGTTCACGTGGGAAAATTTGGGCAAGGAATTGCTGCTCTGTATGAAACAGAGATACTGATATGTGTAATGGGTCCTCCTTGGTAGTGGCTGTATTAAACTTGCATGAATTTACACTTCTATTAGATTACTGTCTCCATGCAAACCCAGAGACAGAAGTATAGTTATATTCTGACAGTTTTACTCATCAATTCCCTTTAAAATGGGGTTCTCCAAAACTTTTGGGATTGATCCAGTATCTTTAGTAGTAGTCAGTGATAGCTGACACTACCATTGTGGATGGTGGTTTGGTTTTTGAGGTTTTTTTTAATACTTGTCTTAAGCTGACTTTTCCCTGGGATGGAGGGAGATGCTATGCTTTATACAACCCGAGGAGGATTCCGTCTGGACTATCTACTGTCATTGTACTTTGGTATTTTGTTTTTTAAATATAACATTGTAACTTTTTCACAAATCACTCAGAAATTCTTCTCGGGGGGGGGGGGGGGGGGGGGGAAGCCCTAGACTCTTTCTAGCTCTGTGGACATGCACTTGAGTCATGTACAAGTTTTGTTTAGTAACAAAATAGTACCACCAAAGAAGAGCAAGCTAAATCTCATAAACAAATAAAATGGAATGCCGCTAAGTTATGGAAGCATGTAAAGTGCCCAGGCAGCCGTTTATATAAAAATCTAACCTTTATAACCAAGTTTCTTTCAGCCCTGGGAAGGGGCTGCCAAACACATTTCCCTTATCATAGGAGATGTTGAAACATGTGTGTGTGCTAAGCTAGCATCACCCTGCCAAAAAATGTGTTAAAATCAGCCTAATGGTATATCCTCCTTTTGTAGCAAATATTTTATGGTTATTTTAGGTAACAGAAAGAATTAAAGCCCTAGCAGATGCAAAAAGAAGGGAAAATAAATTGTCTCTAAAACACATTGTTTTTAATAGGTGAAAAAGCTCCTGTTTTTCTGCAAGTTCCGTAAGCGGCGAGTTTGCAGAGCCCTCTGCGTGTTTAGAGAGCAAGGAGGGAATGTAATCTCTAGCTTTACAACCATGGGCACCAGCACCCGCTAAGAACAAATGCTTCCACCTGTATGTTCTCATGTCCTGGCGCTAAGATGACATTGCTGCTTCTGGGAAGCACCTTTGTGCTCTCAGTAGGCGGTTGTTAGATGGGCGTTACATTGGAGAAGGGCTGCAGCCCTGCCATGGATGTGCTGCTAAGCAGTGGGCAAAGAGCAAAAATAAAAACTGATGAAAATACTCCCATGAATAATGCACTGCTCTCACTTCTCTCCAAATGAAACGGTTCTGCTAGTGGCCAAACGCCCTCCATACTTGGACTTGAGGAGCTAGAAGAGTGCTTTGGTCTTGTGGTTATGTTTAACACGTCTGACATCAACATGATTTTTCAGAGCTAACTAAAGGTGGTGTTGTAAATCTTTACTATATTGTTTTGTAGATCTAAAAGATGTAGAGAAATTTGTGCTTCCAAAACTGTTGTCTAAAATGTCAAGATTTTTCTTATTGCGTGACAGCATTCATGATTTTTATATTTTCAGTGTTTATCGGCATACTGTTTCTTCTAGTGTATGGACAATATTAGAGGAAAAATAAGTCATAAGCAGCGTGAAAAAGAGCCATCACACGCACCATTGCAACCATTTGGTATAAACACACCACAAACACCATCCCCCCCCTTTTTTTTTTCTCTTTCCAAATTTCTCTTGTCTGTTTAATGTTGTCTTGGTAGTAAAAGAAAAAAGGACCTGACCAAAGGAAAGAATACAGTCCAGTTTTCTGAATGCGCAATTTTGTGTTCAGTCCACTACTGGCCTTTTAAAGGTACAAAAACAGAGTGGGAGTTAAAAATCTTCAGTTCATTTTGCAGCTTTGTAGTATAATCCCACATAGATGCACATCTGATTTCTGGATCCCAATCCACAGCAGTTGTGTGGCTGAACCAAGTTCGGCTGGTTCAGTGGGAGTTAAGGACAAAGATAGCTTTGTGAATCTGGTCTGCTCTCGTTTCACCTTCTCTCCTGCAAAATGGAAATAATAATGCAGTCTGACTCCATAGAGCTGTTTGTGAAAAACATTAATTGGGAGCAGCTGTCTCCACTGTTGACAAAGGCCATAGGAATATTTGTAGAGATATATATATAAAAACAGCAACAGACTGTTGCTATTCCATGTGCTGGACCAAATGGCTTTCAAAATTTGAGTGGTCCTATGGCAGCCCACTTAGGCTACAAGCTAGTTTCATGTTACGTGCCCATCGTTTTTCTCACTGCAGCTTAATCTAAAATAATATTGAATAAATTTCCCTTGCAGGATGGCAAAGAAAGTTTTGTCATTCATTCATTGCCCTCTCTCACAGACAGGATCTTCACTTGTGGAGTGAAGGCAACCATGTTTTAGCCTCATCACAAGAACCGTAGGAGGGATGTGGTGGAGAAAGGTGTGTGTGCCAACCTCAGTACTCCAAACTGAATCTGTTAATCTGATCGCCGCCTGATCTGGACCAAAGAATTTAATGAAGAGCTTAATGCACCCAAGCTAATAAATATTAAGGAGAGAAATATGGAATTTAGAAAGACAATTTATAGATCTAAAATGATGGCAAGTCTGTAAACACTGCCTGGTAAGTTTTATATTCAAAGCAAGTCACACTACACAAGCACAAAACTGGATGAAAATACCCTTACTAGGGTTGCATTCAAAATGTCTGCATTTGTGTTGCACGTGCAACCTTTATTTGACCTTTGTGCGTATGCAGTCTTTAATTGCATGATAACATATTAGTTTTTCCATTGGACCCCTGCTTTTTTCAGTCCAAAGGATGGGCAGCGCTTGCTTAATGAGTCCCTATTCAGCATTTTGTTTTAGCTGCATTGTTCAATGTGTGACCATCGCCTTATTTACTGCATGCTATTCAAACCCTGCTGAGGCCATAATTATTCATTTCCTCGCCTTTTTTTTTTCCTGAGACACCCATCATTATAGTATCTGAATGTTCATTAATTTCAGTTTAGTTTCACAAATCCCAGTGGTTAGACAAAGAGATATCTGTCCCCCCACTTTGTAGATGGAGCATCGAGGCAGAGGACAGCTCAGGCTAGAAGATGATGGCCAGACTGTGGCCTCACATTTGGGTAAAACCAGCCTAACTTAGCATGTAAGCAGCATTGTATACCTCCTTGCTATAGATCCCTCTCTCCGTTTGTCCCTGGTACTTGGGTAGCTGTGTGGTGGAGCAGATCCCTGCTGTGTGACTGCAAAATAACCACACCAAAAGAGAAGGAAAAGCAATTTTTGGCTGGACTGTCTCTTTCGATGGAAGCGTGTTCTGACATTGGCTAAATCCAGTTGTGAAATCACACGGTTGTTCTACCACGTGCCCAGTTTGAGGCACTTTGGGCTCAATCCTTTGGCACGTACTTACTCAAAGTAAAGCACAGCCTTCCTGACGTCAGCGGTACTTGTGAGTGATCAGTGTGATTTGTCAATTAGACCCTAGGTTTTCATGCTGAGCGTGTAGAAGAACTGGACACCACCCGAGAAAAGCGTGGCTTAGATGTTTCTGCTGGCTTCACACCCAGGTAGTGCTGCGAGAAATAGGTCACAGCAAAGCATGTAGCTGCATTACTCAGAGCTAATTCCTTTTTTTTTTTTCCTTTTTAAATAGTTTTCTACTCATGGTTATTTCTCTTACCTGCCTTTTAGTTTCTGGCAAAAATTGTAAAAGAATTCTACAGGCAACAATAAGTATCCTTTATTAAACAAACTTGCAGAAGTAACACTAATTCAGTCATCTCCTGAGTGGGTGGGTGGGCAAGTTGATTTTTTTAAGTGTGGTTTTAACGTATTGTGGTTTTATTTGTGATTGTTTAGACTTGAAAAAAGCAAATGGAAAACACAAGTCCTGTCACATAGTGCACAGACCCACCATGCCAAAGCACGAGGACCATGCATGTCCACTGCACAAAACTTTTCCCTTGAGTGAACAGAGTAAGTGGCACACATAATAGGTTACAAATCTCTACGTGTCTAGCACTTGGAAGGGACAGGACATTTTGCCAGGGCCTTGCAAAAAGATTTTTCCACAGAGGAGTGATGATATTCAATAAACCAAAGTGCAATGCCAAGCTACAGAGAAGCATCCAGCAACTCTCGTTCCCACTTGACTCAATTGTCCTCAGCCCATTCCCCTCTTTGAGCGAGTTTCTATAGCTCCCGCTGCCCTGGTTTCTCAGCTCACGTCTGCTGCTTGTTAGGCTTATCGGTTTTACCTCCAGTGCGTTTTCTCAGCGTTTCAGCCCAGCTCAGTCTGTTTTCTCCACCCATTCTGACTTCTCGTCAGATGTGCCCGTGTTTCCAAGTATTGGGATGAAAGACAGTGCATCATCTGCTGTGCAACACACAGCCTGCTGTAGCCTGGGGCAGGCAGGACCAGAGGTTGCTGGAAAAGTCCTGCTGAGCTGGCATATTCCCTTTGGAGGTGACGTTGTCAGGAAATGCAACTCTTCAGGTCCCTGGGGTCAGAATTAGTACAGCCTGGGTATGGGGGGTTACTGGTTTATTACTTGGTCAAGCTGGCTTGGATTTTCAAAGGAACAGCAACAAATGCACATCTAGTGCAAGCTTTTCCACTCATGGGTAAAGATTTTGTGTAAGAAAAGGTTAATAGAACTGTTTCATGGAACGAACGGTGATGCTTCAATTTATATTCACTACAAGCCTCTAATATTGAAATATGTTTCTAAGTCTCTAGGTGTGTGTGCTGCTGGTAAGAATACAAGTCTTTAAGGGGAAAAAAAAAATCAATCTGTGAACACTGAACAATCCTTTCTTGGTTTCACACTGTCGGTATTGTAGGAGTAATGGAAATCAAAGCTCATGGCAATGTGTGCATCCAATATCTGAATTTTAGTTTAAATGAACAGTGGGTTTTTCTCTTTTTGGAAATGTTTCAAATAATGCTCAGTATAGCACAGGAATGGCTTATGCTTTGTAGGCTTTGGAGTGTGATTCACTGCTCGGGTTACTTCCATAGCACCCTCCGCACCATTCATTTCAACAGGAGGGAGGAACTCAGTATCTCACAGGATCAGATTATTGTTTGGATAGTTTTCATATCTGATTAATGCCTAATGGCACCTGGCAGAGAGATTTACTTTGATATATATATTGTAGAATAGAAAAAGCTGTTTCTGCTGTGTTAACAGTCAGCTGCTGGGTGTTTTAACTCTGCTGTTTGGGGAGGGTGTTTGCTCTTTACCACTTTCATCCCTTGATTATAAGAAAGGAATTTTTTACTTAAGCAAAACATGGCCTTTTCCTGTCAGCAGCTGGGAGAATGAGGATTACATTCTCTAAACAAAGCTCAGCGCCCTTGTCAGGTCTCTCTTTTCAGAAAGTCTCCAAAGCCATAATAATCAAAAGGCAGGTTTCAGGCGAAGCATTCCTTTGAAACACCTGCATGTGCTTCCCAAAGGATGAAGCTGAAAGTGGGGTCTTTGCAGTGTATCGCGCTCCAGCAACGCGTCAGGCGCTGCCTCTTTGGAAATTTCCCCCTGAAAGGCGGTGGACACAGACCGTAAAGAAATTCAAGACATTTCTGCAATGTTGTGAGCACTTGGTGTCTGTTTCCTAAAACCCTTTGAGGAGAGACATGAAGGAACTCTTTGAAATAGTATTTTTCCTCCCTTTTTTGAAACATTCTTTTGCTCGTTAGGGATCTAGGCTATACATAGCGCATTATTGTTGTTACTAAAGAAACGGTATCACCTGGCAGCTTCAGTCCAGCAGAGCTGACTGGTTTATCTACTTTCTCATGCATGGCCCTTATTTGTTTGCCTATTTATTATCTTCTTTCACTCTACACTGAAAATATTGCTGTCCACCTTCTCCTATAAATTAGCAATTCAGTTGCGTGTGCATATGTGGCAATTTTGTGCTAAATGCAAAACCCTCCAGCACTGTGTAAAGAATGAGCTTTGGAAAGCAAAATTTTACTGGTTTGACAACCAAAATCCCAACTGGCAGAAGCTACCATTTTCAAAAGAATCACATATGTTGAAAGGGGGAAGACACAGTAAATTGTATTGTTCGTTACAACTTCAGTTTGACTCAATTGCAAAGGCAATTTATAAGGTAAGTAACTTTATATTTCAAAATATTGATTAGTCTTTGGGAAAGAAAAAGATTGTATAGATGAAACATCTTCTGATTAAACAATTAAAGGTCTGGAGACAAATGTGCTATGGATTATTTTGCTTGAAAAAGTTCTCTTGCCTTCATTAAAAATAATCTCAGAGGAGATTAGGAAACATGGATAGAGTTACAGAGCAGTTTTTAATGTTGCTTTGTTCCTCTGAAATTAAGCTATCATGACGAAAGAAACATACTGCAGAGTCAGGTTCAGTGTATAATAAAAATATGTTTTAATTTAGCCTAGGGCTTGCTGCAAATTCTGAGTCTCCAGAGTTAAGAAAGAGCAGAATACTGTAGTCTCATTATTTCTAAAGCTTCAGTGTCTCTTCAAAACAATTTTACCCTGAGTTCCTTAGCGTTTCTTCAGCTGCTGCTTTCCTTTTTTTCTTTTTTCTTCTCCCTGGTGATAGCAGTCTGGATTTCAGCCTGTCACCAAGGCTGATACTATAACTGATCCAACTGCTATTCATATTCTGACGTGAACACGATAATGGAAAAAATATGGAACAATATTGTTGGAATCTTGGAATTCCAATAATGGGATTATCTTGATGATCTTGACCAGAGAGAGCTCTGTGGAGGACAGATCTTTTGGCTTGGTGGGCGACTAACGGTAATACAGAGAGTTGCCATAATATATGTTTTATAAGCATTATGTTGAAACATTTTGGTTTTAGATTATTTTCTCTTTTGTTCATCAGGTCAGGTTAGAATTTCAATGTTATGAAATAAAAAAGTGAAAGTGCATTTAAAGAGTTTTGATGCTTTAAAAATGTGGAGGTTTGGATTCAATTTTTGTGAATGCATTGAATTTGCATTTTGGGGTAAATTTATAGAGTGACAGAAAGTGAGTCTGGAAGGAAGTTTTGAGTTGTCTAGTCTGTCCCTCTACCTGAAGGCACCTAAGCCATTTCTGACAACTATTCATCTAATTGTTTTTTAAACCTTTAGGAAGAGGGGTTTATTGTTGTACCTCTGTAGACAATCTGTTCCCATTCTTAGCCATACTTTCAAAGAAACCTGATTTTCTGAACGTCTGAGATCTCAGTATTAAAATTTCAGCCTTTACTTCCCGTCCTGTGCAAGTACACATGAAGCAAGAGTACATTTTATCTCTCTTTGCAGAGACCTTTTACTTATTTCAGTGCTGTTACCATGTGGCCCTTGTCTCTAGACTAAACAAACCTTGTCATTTCAATCTTTCCTCATAATTCATTGTTTTCAGATATGTGAGGGTGCTTGTTGCACCTTTCTGGGCTTTTTTTCACAAGTGCTCTTCCTCCAGGAGCGATGCTGCCCAAAGCACGACACTGCTCCTGACAAGGCTTCCCAGCCCTGAGCAGGAGGCTTGTTTCTCCTCTCCTACGGAGAACAGTCTATGGATACCTCCTGGTATGGTAACTGCTTTCTCATACTCTGTTTAGCCTTGAGAAGAGAAGAGTGAGAGGGGATTTCATCAATGCTTATAAATATGTAAAGGGCAGGTGTCAAGAGGATGGGGCCAGGCTCTTTTGAGTGGTGCCCAGTGACAGGACAAGGGGCAACAGGCACAAACTGGAACACAGGAAGTTCTGTCTGAGCATGAGGAAAAACTTCTTTACTTTGAGGGTAGCAGAGCACTGGAACAGGCTGCCCAGAGAGGTGGTGGAATCTCCGTCTCTGGAGACATTCAAAACCCGCCTGGATGCGTTTCTGTGCAACATGCTCTAGGTGAACCTCCTTTGGCTGGGGGGGTTGGACTAGGTGGTCTCCAGAGGTCCCTTCCAACCTCTACCATTCTGTGATAAATTATTACACTGATGACTAGCAGTTAGTCAGTGACCCTCTGTCTACGCTGCAGATTATTGACTAGCCAGTTGTTCTCCACATTGTATTTGTGCGGCGTGGTCCACTTTGGGACACCAGGTGCCCACCAAAGCTGCTCTGTCACTCCCCTCCTCCGCTGGACAGGGGATCATTGTATGTAGGCCAGGCAGGCAACGGGGCTGATGCCACGCTGCTTCCCCCAGTGACATGTTGCTTCAGTCCTGAAGAAGTTCCCTGCAGACCTTTATTGCTGAAACAGCAGTCCCCTTGGGGGCATATGTGAGTGAGTTGTTTCTAAAAGGCACGGTGTTCTTGGCTGGGGGTGGAAGAGAATTGGTTGGGAAGGAGACTTGTTGGTTCATCCAGACCTCAGCTTTCATTTAAGCTGCTCAAAATGTGGAACAAGTATGAACTGCTGCAGTGATCCCTCCCCGACCTCATGAGTAGTGTGAAGTGATGCCTTATTTGCTGTCTTATTCGTAGTTAACTGAAATGCTAGAGGTGGCAGCTTGAACTCTAAAATCTGTGAAGGACATCTTGGCATCAAGACATGTACGTCCTAAATATTTGATAAAATTGGTTTTCATTTATCTGGAAAGTATTCAGAGCTCAGCTGTGGGGAGAGAACACCATATTAACAATGGCCTCCGCAGCAGAAGGGTGCACTCGCAGGGGCCGCCACCGAGCCCCTGCAGCACCGGTGGCTGCTCTTGGCTGTGCATTCCTGGAGTCTGGTGCTGCTGCCGCATCCCTGTCATGCTCAGGGAGGTGCTTCCCCACCAGTACGGAGGGAGGCTGCTATCTCACAGGCTGTGGAGGGAAATCGGTGCTGTGGCTGTTTCCTGTCATCCGCAGTTTCACATGTCAGTAATCTTGCTAACCTTTTCAAATAATACTGAGAATATGTGATTGACGTCTGAAACAACATATTTGTTCCCAGCAGCAAAGACTAGACCCAGAGTAACTTACTGCAAAAACTGTTTCCACCAGACAGCGATCCATATTGAAGCTTATTAAAGTCATGTGTTCAATTTTTTCATAATTGCCCCCATTCAAACCATGGCAGGCAGCCAATAAAGCACTAAGTGGAAGTTTCTGTCGGTCCACCTGTCTTTCTGTAGCTAACAAAGTGTGCCGTTTTTTGTCTTGTAGACGTTACACAATTCATTGTCAGAGGAACTTGTTATATATAGACTTAAAATAAATTAGTTCAAGACAAGGCCAAAGCCATTCGACTATACTTCTTTGTATAGCAAGTCAAGTATTTATTATACAGTGTGACACATTAATACTTTGTTTGGGTGGAGAGCTTATTCTTAAACAAGAACAGGCGATTCTGGTTCTTGGCTGTAATCGTCTGTTAAATGTCCTAGTTAAAAAGGATGACATCCTGAGCAGCATGGGTTTCACCCATCACCCATTTTACCCATCAGTCCGGGGCTATGGTCTCTGCTACTTTGGTTCATAAATTAGTTGGAAGCTCTTCCTCTGCAAGGGCTGCTGTGTTTTCAGGCCCTTGTCCTCTGCCAAAGCCCAATTTACAGCTAAGGTTTCCTTTTGCTACAGTTCAAACCATAGAAAGACCTCAGCAATTGCCTCACATTAGCCTACTTAGAGAAGTAGGAAATTAATTTTACAGGCTTCTAGGAAATAAAAGGGGTTTTTAAGTTTACCACTCCTATGAACAACAGGTACGCAGTTTATCAAACCTGTAATTAATTTGCAGTTGGAAGTGCCTCCAGGATCAGAAACTTGCCTCCAGGAGAAGCAACACGGGCAAAGTGAAGGAAAAGAAATATCTCCTGCGTTCTATCAGAGCAATTCATCTTGAAAATTTTCTTTGCCTGTGAGGAGATTGGCAAAGACAGCTGTTCCTTCATCCTGGAAAGTGGCCCAAAAAAGGTCTGCAAAAAAATATCTTGCCGTGATTTTATTATAAACAGTAAGTTTAGCAGCAGGGGTCTGTATTTTCCTTCATTTCTGCTGTAAAATTCAGGTGTGCTGGCAATGAGCAAGTCAATAACTTTGCTTGCTGGCCATTAGCAGTGAAATGCTTCGGGATGAGCTAAGATAATTCATCAGGTGAGTGATCTCAGAGTAAGAGTGACACCTTAATTTTGGTGATACCCAAATTGTCAGCATGTGATTTCCTTGTCCCGGTGGTTTGTGAGCAGCAAAGTATCATGTCTGGTCAAGCCTGAAGGGAAATGAAACCTGGTCTCCCTTGGATCCACTTTAGGCTGCCCTGATTGCTGTTACAAAGAACCTCTCGCTTGTATACACTGCCTTCCTGGAAGGCTTTTTCTGATTCATTTTCCCTGTTCGTCTTCCACAGACTCTGTTAACAGAAGCTTCTCCCTACAGGGTCTTGCCCCTCATTTAGACTTTTATATTAAGGCTCTTCAGCAAAATTAATTTTTTTAAAAAACTTAGTTCAGATACAAGGATGCAATTCACCTTCTTTTACGTATCATTAGCTCTTTGTTGCTGGTGAGCAATTTTGGAAAGAGGAGAGAGGAAAGGAAAGATGTTGAAGAGGTGGCCAGTGGTTAAATTCTTGCTAAGACTGGGCGTGTGGCCTGTGTCAGGTGACTGGGCATATGACTTGTCCTTTGGCTAATAGGTTTTCTGGTTCTAGATGTTTTTACAGGCTGGATTAACTCCTGTGACCTGTTTCTCCACGGTGAACATAAATGTGATTCAGAAAATGTTAGACCTAATCAGGATTAGCTCCTTTGTTGATTTTGCTTGGAAGGATGACTGAGGTGGCTGTTTACCATTCAGTAGACGGGACAAAACACTGTGGGGTAAATTTGCACACAGTCCAGTCCAGCCACTTTTCTGAGCAACGCAAAAACTTGTTTTTTACTCAAATCTGCAGTATGTAGCGTGCAGAAGAAAATGAGATGTAATCTCCCATGCAAAGACCCTTGGAAGATCTGGGTCCCAATATATGCGCGTTAATTGCTTTGGAGAGTTGGAGAAAACCTCCTAATATCTTGATGATCTGTTAAATAATTTGAAGACTCTTCTAAACACGCTTATTAAACACTAAGATATCTTCGGTTTATTCGGGAACTGGAAAATGGTCTTCTCACCAAAGCAGTTTAAAGGGGCTTAGCAGTGTGTCTAATTTTAACTGAACAAGGATTATTTGTGAAGGGCTTTTCACACAGCTATACTATTGGGTTCTTTCACCACAATAATTCTTGCTAAGATTGCTGTGTTGTTTTATCCCTTCTGAAGGAAATGCCAGAGCTTTGAGTTTCATTTTCAGCACCTCCCATAATATATCTCACTGCTTCTATACACTTAACATGTCTGTTTGCAAATGTGTCCATCAGCATCTATTCAGCATATGAGAACTGGCACTAGGCTTTTGACTTGAAGGCTGCACTTCTGTCAGCACGCAGGAGACTGAGAAGAGAACTGGAGTCTCCTTTTAAAAGATATAGCAGAGACATGCATGACAATTCAAAGCTCAACTTGGTTAGACTCAGAAGTTTCTCACCCCAAATTATCATTTGTTTACACTTCCTTAAAATCATAAAATAAAAGGTTGTATTTATTGTACAAAATCCCAGCAAAGGGCAGCATTCTGTCCTCTTACAGAAGTAATCCCAGTGTATTATAAGAAACAAAAGGCAGGGCTTTGGCTGGGCGGATTTCAGCTCTCCATAGGCTATCTCTTCCTTCTGTTAATGAATAAAGGTGAACCTCTGGGTGACAGAAAGGTGGTAACGGAGAAAGAATTCAAATAGCTCTTTTGCCTCTGATCTGTAGAGCGTGGAAGTAAGTCCCACTGCCAAACACATGAAACTAACCCCCAAAAGAAAAAATAGGAGCCATTCTTTTCTGCCCCTTTGCTGCTGTTTTCCACACTCTGGGCAGTTGGCAACAAGAAGCTGAAGTACAGAATTATTTTTCAAAAGCGGGAACACTTCCAGGGTGGGCAAATTTCATTTATAATGCTATTATAATGAGCATTATACTTACAAATCCCCATTTTCAGGTTATAGCTTTCATTTAAAGTTATATAAATGAAGGTTAATGTCAAAGTTGATGAATGGTGTTCTTTGTAGGTCGTTTTTGGCAATGTTTAATTCTCATTCTGCTAAGATTTGCTTCAGTCTTCTCATATTATTCCATGGGGAGCAACATTCATACAGTCTTATCCTAGCAGGACATAGTAATGCAAAGTACAGATCTCTTCAGAGAATAAAGACCCTTGCATAATTTGGTCCCATTTTCAAGGGAAAGCATTTATGAAAAATAATATATTAAACCATTCAAAGTAAACCTATAAATTCTCTTAGGCTTCCTTGCAGCACTAGTCACTGCAGTCAGTAGCAATTATTTAAGATTTGCTCTATAGCCTTTACATGTACTCTATCTAAATACTTTTTCTGTATTAACAGCAAAATATCCCCCAGAAAGTAGTGTAAGACTGACATTTTGAACACTAAATGTTGAAAAATAGAAACAAATGCTGGACATCTAATACATTTTAATCTTGCAAAGGTACTTAATACTCTGAAAATGTTAATGAAAAATTTATTTGTATTAGCTTAAATAATGACACTACCAGGTGGGATGAAAATAGAGATGAAAAAGGAGTGACGAGCAGTTGTTGACAGTAGTGTGTTATGTGAAGCATGCTAAGTTACCCTTAAAAGTGCAAATTGGGGCTGAGAGACATTGTCAGAACTGGAAGGCTTTTCTTATGGCTGCCCTGTAGTCTAGTGGAGACTTCATGCATCAGGTTTGCCATTTAACTAAGGCTAAATTTGTCTAATATTTGAAGCTAAAGATGATAGTTATTCTACTAGCCAAATGCAGATGTTAATTGCTCGTAGCCATGTTGCATAGAGAGCTACGCAGAGTTTGAAAGGCATCTTTGAACCTTGTCCTTCAATACTAACCTCAAGCAGCCCTGTGCTAATAGAAGTGAAGCTGCGGTGAAAACGGAAATAAGCTGCTGTAAGAAATTTGCACGCTGCGAAACTTTCTCATTACCAGCAGTGAGAAAGGAATTGAGATCCTTAGCTAGACTTATTTTTTCAGCCCACCTGAATTTTATGTGAGTTTTACGCAAGTTCGTTCTTTCCTCCTCGCTGTCTCTGAATAAGTAAATGGAAAGAAGCAAAGACAACCTTCCCACAGTAGGGCGTTTTGAAAAGACTTGAGTGATTGACTGTGGGGTTTGCCTCCAAAGGAGAGCTGCAAGAGAATACTTCCCTCCCTCTCAAAATGCCACTTTTCCGTGATTCCATGGGAAATATTTGGTGTGTCCTCTGTGATACTCTTTATCCAGCAGGGCTGGCCCCAGCTGTGGCTGAAACCCTTGTTTCACCCCTGGGATTTAACCATTGATGTGGAGCTGTTGTCTCCTTACATAGTAAAAAAAAAAAAAAAGAGTGTGGTTTGCATTAAGCCTTACTAAACCCCAGGATTACTTCTAAATGAATCATGAGCATCTTTGTGAGACTAAACTTCTGAGGTGAATTTGTGAAACAGGGTGAAACGGGTATTTCCCAATGGTATGCTGCTTACAGTGATAAGTCTTGAATACTGAGAGGATGGTGGAACGATGGCTTGTTTTAACTAGGACCCGTTATGTCACTTTATTTTCACATCTAAATGGTGCTTTTTTGATTGTTTGTCATAACTCTGTAGATGTTTAAGTGATGATCTCATTATTGTGGTCACAAGTGTCTACGGTGACTTCCTATGAATTTTCTAACTGCTAATTCCACAGAATTTCTACTTTTGGAAAAAAGGCACTTTTATTTAGTTTTATCTTGTTTTTATTTTCAGTCTAATATGTGACCTTAAAATTCTACTAAAATTTATAGCTACAGTAGGAAATTCTTAACTTTTTCAGCATTGTCCTTAGTTTATCTCCTAGAAAACTGCAAAGTGATATGGTTGATAGAGCTGATTGAAAAAGTTGACAGTTAAAAAGTGTATGACAGTACAGATCGCCAGAAAAATGTTTGGGTTTAGGTCCAAAGTATTCACAAATTTGAGTTATGCTTGACTTACAGTTTTAACTAAATAAAAGCAGGATTTTTGAAAATTAGTACAACGAGTTCTCAGTAAAATGTAAATATTTTTCTTTCAAAATAACATTTCCATGTAAACATTGACCTAGCTCTAAGGAACAAAACCAAAAATACAATGATTTCAAGAAGCAGTAAATAATCTAGAAAAGAAACTAAATCCTTTGGGCTGAACAATATGCATTCAACGTGACATTTGCAGGTTGGCTGGGACATTATCAGAGCAAGCTTCCATAGTTTATTTAAGCTTATTTCCAACTTTTCAGGGGTTTTTTGGCTACCAAATTTGAAAATTCCTTATGTGTTCATAACACGTAAGGGCACCCATATTTCTTTTTTATAAAGAAAAAAAGACAACAGCGACAGACAGAAAGATAGACTATCCAGGGAGAGAAGTATTATGGACATGGGAGTGAAAGACAGATAGATAGATAGATAACATGCAGTATATGTGTGACCATAGACCATAGAAATTTTAAGTGACTGCTTTTCAAGGTGCCTTAATATTTCCATATGAACTCCTCTGTATGAGCGTTTTCTCCTCTTAGCAGCAACCTTAGTGACACCAGGTTCTTCAGGGAAAATGCCGTACTACTTTTCAAAGCTATTTTCAAGTTAAAGCAAAGCATCTTCTGCACCAAAAATGCAGATCACTTAGTTGCTTTCCTCAAACAGAAACTCCCAGGCGTCTCCTTCAATGAGCGCCCTGCGGGAGTGGGGAACGCTTGCCTTATAAACAAACACAGCCCAGGGAGGCCAGCCTGCCAGCTTGCAAAAATAACGTGCACGGAGGCAGGGTAAATAGTTTACATCTCCTTCGGCCTCTGGGTTGTGTCACGGAGCTGCTAGTTGAAACGAGCAAATCTGCCGTGGCCTGAAACAAATGCCTCTGGAATGAGAGGATGGAGAGGTTGTGCTGTAGATAGCTTCTCATGGTGGAAGATTTCTACCAATGTCCTGTGGACCACGTCTGGCCAAAGAGCATCACTGTGCCTGGTTTTGGCAACAGACATCAAAACAGCACAAGGGGTTTGAGCATTTCAGATATTGTGTCTTTTTTTTTTTTTTCTTGCTAAGTACAGGCAGAAAAGGAGTAATTTGCATCTAATTCATACCTTTATGAATCACAGAGTGCAAAAAGTGAAGAGCGTATCCAAACCATGGGTGTACAATATATGTCACCTGTCCTTTACTGCCTAAATGTTAGCTGTCTGCCCAATGTCCATAGTCAAAAGCAAGTGAAAGATGCTTTAGTAATATTTAGATATTTTGGAAAGATAGGTCCAGAAAATGATTCTTTATATCTGAAATATGTGTCTGAGTTATGTGGGAGGAAACTTCAGTGGATAGGTTTTGATGGCTAAAATGAGAAGAGAGGAAACCTACCCTAAATCCACCAGCCTCCAATTTTGCTTTGTTTACAGCTTGAATCAGATATAAATCTGATCTCTGGGGATTATTTAGGTTTAGATTTCCATTGTTTGTTTTTCTTTAACAATAATTCCTACAGTTTAGGGAAGTCCCAGCACATGTGCTTTGGGACTGGAAGATGAAGCGGTCCCTCAACCAATGGCCTAGAAAATTAGGAGGGGGGAAACACCTGCATATCCCTGCTGGCCAAGGAATTTTGAAAGGGGTGTTTCTTTTGGCAAGAAGAGCTCCCTAGTTGGGGTCACTGTGGAAGTGGAGTCCTTTGTCTATATCCTAATTGCTGAAGGGGGTTGAGAAGGTCGTAAGCAGGGCTAATTGCTTGAGCGCATTGTCCTCCATCTCTTCTCCTTGAATGAACCCCTGGAAACCTTTTATTGAGATGAAGCTGAGTGTCAGCTCATCCAGCTCAGTGAAGCTCAGTGCCAGCCCTCAAATCTCGGGGCTGGCTTTATTGAGGAAAGGTTGGCCCCCACCTGTCAGACAGTCCCATGATGTAGTTTGGGAGAGTCTGGTGATCCTTTGCTCAGGCAAGTTGGAAGGAGTATTGAGCTGACATTCTCCCAGAGAGGGTGGCAGGGCTGGAAAGGAGACACAATTGGGACAATCCATGTTTGTTGTAGGGTGAACTAAGCAATGGATATAGCGTATCAACACACAGAAAAATTAAGAGGGACAAATTCTTTGGGGGACAGGGCAAACATGCCTCTAAGGCAAATTTTCTAGTGCATCTGTTTTGTAAATAATTCTCCCCAGTTCTCACCACATCTCTGTAAGATGGATGACTTGTAGTTATTTTTCAGGGTTTGTTGCTTTTTTTTTTTCTTGTTCACGTAGTTATTTTGAAAGGTCTCTAAAAGAAGCTTACAAAAAATGAGAAAGAATCTGTTTCGTTGGACTGTTCTGGACTTGTATAAAAAATACAACATACCTACAGAGTAATTTGATTATGCTGGTTTCTTGTAAGCATGTCTGAAAAGCATGGGGTTTTTTTCATTTTTAATTTGGCAGTATTTTGGTTTGAGCTATTCTAATACTATGATCTATATAAAGTACATCTGGTCCTTGCTAGAAGTGTGCTGAGCCCCATTTTGCCACCATTGTTATGGGCAGAAACTGCATTTGCCTTTGGCAGAAACAAAAACTCCTGAGAGCTCTAAGAGGGAGCAATTTTGCAGGGAAAGGAAAAGGTGGTCTTAAAACACTTGATTAATATTATTGCTGAATCTGAAAACTTTTTATACTAGTGAAGGGAACCAGAAATATGATGCTAGAATACTGTTGTTCCAAATAATCTCTTTCTGAATGGGTGTGAGGTTTTAAAGTCAAGGGCTTTGATTTCTTCCCAAGGCTCCCTAGTATTTCATGGGCTGCAGAACAATGAACGTGAAATCCGAAAGGGACCCTATAAATCTATTACAGGGCATGCTGGACTTGGTTTCACCTTCACTTTTAACATCAGAACTCAGTTTATTTTCAGGGGGAACTAAGGTCTAGGTGAGAAACAGGGGAATTACTTGAGTACATAAATGTTTTAATTGACTTTCTCTAACTGACAGAGAGAAAGCAAGAGGAATTTTGCACATATGAGCTCTTGCCTTGAAATCCTAAACCCATTAGAGGTGTTGGCAAAACTAACAACACTTGCAGTAAAGCCAGGATTTCGTTCTCTAGCTTCAGGATTTTTAAGGGGGTGAAGATTTGAGATCATGTCCTGTATTGGAGATGTGCAAACAGTTTGCAGAAATCACTGATTCTCTCCTGAAACATAGCCAGCTTCGGAATTGAATCCACCCAAATTTAATAACTCACAGTGCTGTTGAGGATAAAACTGAAGAAGTGTGGTTGTTTTCATCCTGAGTGTATCACATCCTAATGAAACTGCAGCCAGCAGGATGTAGAATAAATTATAAAGTGCTAATTCAGTTATTTTTGTATTTAACCCTTCCTCTTTTGGATACTTTTTCATGGATATCCGATGCCCTTCTTCCCTCTTTAAGTGTAGCTTCCCGGATTTGGTGATTTATGACAGTTATTTTCATATAAGATATTCTGTTGCTAAGTAGCAAAAATATGTAGTTGATTGTATAAGAAATTTTTTTTTCTCTCAGAGTATATTCTGAACTTTTCTGAACATAAATTTATTAACCTTATTCTTTCAAGTAATTATTAAAAGATTAATTCTTTCTTGTTTTGAAGTTAGATGGGTAACGTTTAGTACAGAAGTAACATGTATAGTCTACCAACACTTCCACAGTCTCTAGGCTTGATGTTGAGCTTCGTGTTTTTCTCATGTTAGGAGTCAGGGTTTTAAGCTTCAGTTTTAAGCCGACTTCCAAGATAAAGGTAATGGAGAGTACCCATGATGTTTTCCCCCCAATAATACTCCCTCCTACTTTTCTTGATACAACCCAGCAGCTGGAATGCATGCCTCGCAGCTCAGCTCCTAAAGAGGATCCTACAACTGTAGCTCACTATCAATTTGGCAAACATTAGTCACTGTTGCAGCTGAATTTCCGAATGGCATTCTTGGGTTTATGCCATCTTGTCACGTGCCATTTTTGTCGGTGAACAAAGTAGGCATTGCAGATATATGGACCTGCAAGTGCAATATTCTAAAGAAATAATTTTTGAGTAAGACTAGTTAAGTACTTATAACCTAACTATGGTATATTTTACAGAAGGAAATTATTAAAACTGACATATTTTCTGATGTCACACATATTTAAGCATTTACATTGATTTTCTGCTGAACGTATTACTAAATCTTTTAATTGCATTTCCTTGGGCATGGTGGTAACTTAGGGCAAAGGACGTGAACTCTGTGTTGGGGAAAATCAAAAGGCATCCACAGCCTGGGCATGGAGATCAGCCCGCTTCTTTAGCTCACAGACGTGGCACTTCTGTCCACCACCTTCAGTCCAGGGGGAAGCTACTTTGAAAAGCAAAGCGGCATAGAAATACACATTTTTACATGTAGGAGAGCGTGTGAATGTTATGACATCCATCCTTAAAAACTGGGTTTACCCTTTTCCTTCTCCATCTGGCTGCAACTCAGTGATACTGCTTGTTTTATCCAGTATGGTCCACACCCAGGAAAGGGCTTTAGAAAATCACGCCTCTGTTGCAGAGTTGAGTAGGGAATTAACTTAGCAGTGTGCATTGAAAGAACAGCAATGACAAATACAAGTTGCAAGGGAGTAATTTCAGATTACTTTATAGGAAAATAATACTCCCTGTGCTTATTTACAGAATATCCAAATACTTTTTCTTATTCCTTAGTAAAGGTTGATCAGACCAATAATCAGGTTTTGTAGCACAGAAACAACCTCTTATTTGTCAGAGACTTGACCACCAACACATTCTTTAAGAATTCTGCTATTTTATAGATGAAAACTGACTTCTTGTGTTTTTTTACCCTATATTTGGCGTCTATACCCTTACATATTCTGATGGAAAATGTTGCACAATTCATGCATTTAGTTATGTTAACAGTATTTATACTGAGTTACAGTACATTACACTAATGAAGAATTTTAATTCTACATCCTTACCTAGCTATAAAATAAACTATTTTATACAAATGAAAAGTTGAAAGCTTGGGAAAATATTTTTCTTTCTCTCTGAAATTACACAGCATCTCAGCTTGAAACCATATTTGCTGTAGGCCCCTTGTTCTTATGACTTGGAGTATTTTTAGAGATTGTCTGGAGCTGAAAGAAATGAAACTTCAGCTAGATCACAATTTCCATCTCTTTAAAATAGGTAAAAGGAAGAACCGGGAAAAAGAAATCTAATTTTGATTTTTTAAATTTGTATCCGTGAGCGTAGCCACTTCCTTGCAATTTCATGTGAGGTCTCAAGAAGACCCAGGCTATTGTATTTTTTTGGCATTAGTTGTAACTTCTCATTAACTTTTGCTGAGGTCAATGTTTCTAATTCAATTTTAATGGGCTAATGGAAGTTTGGTGAACTTCAGATGGGTTCGTAGTTGAAATAAGTAGACAGCAGCCTCTGTTCTCTTATCTGGGTGTTCTCTAAAAAGCATACCAACCCCAAAATATCAAACCCAAAAAACTTGATCAAGGAAGACAAAGCAGCTTGTCATGTCAGCTAATGACATGGCAAGCAACGCGTCACGTCAAGAGGGCTGTTGCCTGTCTTCGGTTTGCTTTTCCTTCTCCTAGGAGTATCGGTGCTCCACTTGCCCTTGCTGTGGTCCACAGCAGTCATTTCGGGGTGCTTCCCAGGGGAAAACCTGACAAGGGAGAAGGGCTTCTTTTCCCAGGGGAGCATGGGGACCAGTGGGAAGGACATGCGGAGGTTGCCCTCCTGTAGAGGACCGAGTATGTCACATTGTGTGTGTGCTGGGTGTACAGGTATATACCAGCTGGGAGCAAGCAGTGCCTGGTTTGGGACTGGGAGTCCGTATTGCACCTGCTTTTAAAGGAATGTGAAAGTGGGCCAGATGCACAAAAGCTGAGGAAGGAGTCAGGGTCAGATGGTTTTGACATAAATCGTTCGGAAAGTGAGGAGTACATAAACGAGAAAGGGGAAAAATACCAGTGAGCTTGTCAAAGCATCATTGGAAAGTGGGAGGAGTGAGGGGTTGTGAGAGGAATCAGGTTATAGAGGAGAATAGAAGGCAGGCAGCTGAGAGACAGAGAGGGAGGCAGTCCAGGGGAATATAAGTGGGGGGGGGGGCGGGGGGAGGGAAGTGAGTTTTTGAAAGAAACTTACTTGGTTTATTTAGAAGAAAACTCCATGAACAAAGAATCAAATATAAAAAAAAGGACTGAGAAAGAGAAATGAAATGCTTAAAACATTACAGAAGAAAGTACGTTGAGGGAAAACGGGAAAGAACAAATAGTGATTTGAAGAACAGAATAAATAATGGAAAACATTGTTTTATTTGTGTTTCTAAATGGTTTAAAATATGATACTTAAGTTTTTCTTTTCAGCATGACAGGGAGGACATAAGCAGTCATTCTTGCTTAGCATGACATGGACGTCAGAGCACGTGCACTCCACCGTATTGCACGTTGTGTCTTTCTGCAGTACAGCCTGTATCTCGGCTGTCCGGAGCGGGGAGTAGCTGGTTTCTTGTGTAGGGCTATTGCTTTGGCTTGTTTATTAAGTATGTTCACAAACAGCAATTTTTATTTAAGAAGTCCCTTATTTTATAGTTAGATGCATGTGATCAAAATGGTATACCACAGTCTTGTGTTCATTGTGCACATGTGAAGAGTGGCCATAAGGACCATAGTTTTCGTACTTACATTGCATATATTGACATTATCATATTGAATAGTAGCAGTATTTTCAGCTTTCAAATAATTTCATTTTCACAGTGATTTGTTCCCCAAATTTGGAGTCCTCATGTGTTATTTTTTTATTTATTTATTTATTGTTGAACTAGAATATCTATTTTAAATATGTAATATATAAATAATATACATATCTATTTATTTATTTATATTTCTTTCTTTCAAAAAATCCCTACCACTGGAGCTGGCCAAAGACTGTAGATGTGTGGCTTGCCTTCTCCCAGTGCTTTTGCCTGCATTTTCTTTTCCCGGTGTCCTTACTCCTGGCAATTCCTTGTGGGTGTTTGTACCTTGAACAGCAGGCAAAAGAATCACTGGAAAATACAGCACTGTTTGGTCTGCTCTTTTCGTCAGAACAAGCAACTTACAGTACAACTGGTTTTATCATTTCAGGATTGTTACTAGAGTGTGTGGTTAGGAGAGGCAGATATCTTCTGGCTGCATCTCCTTTCTGTATTTTGTTATCCTCTGCTGCCTTTGGAGTTTCAGGAGTTTCAGGACAATCTAGATGGAGCAGTGGAAGAAGGAATGCCTGCACATGGTGTACTTGTGCCAGTACTGTAATAATGATTTTCAGCTGAAAATCAGAAATGCTTTTAAAAGAACATTACTGTTTGCATCAATGATTTGAAGATGGGCAAGGTGCATCCCAGAGCATCTAGGATAAGGTCACTTAGGTAGTCCTCACTTTGGGAAGAGGATCTACTTTTGGTTTCTGCATATCATAAGCTCACTTTTATGTTACGCTGCTTTGCAGGGTGCTTGAACGCAGACTATCTCTTTTTTTTGGCTCCACGATAAAGCTAGGTGACAGCACTTTCAAATTGTATAATCATTTCAATGGCAATGGCTGTTCATGTTAAGGAGAGTCTGTGTGATCCCACTGAAGGCAAAAGGATTTGTCTCGGGAAGGGTAGAAGGCCGTTTCAGGAGTGTGAAGAATTGCAGGTCCAGGAAAACATGTGCTTTAGGAATAGTGTCCTGTTAATTTGCTTGGGCTTGTCTCCTTACTGGGATGAGTCACTGGTAGAAATCTTGTCATACCCTGTTTGGGGAGGGGTCTCTTTACCTATGGGAACATAACGTCTTTCTCTTAATCTCTGTGCCATAGTATTTAGGACATTTCTACCGTATGATGAAACTCAATATTTTTATTGAATCTATTGTATAGTGCCAGTGGACCTGAATAGGAGAAATGATACCGGAGAGAGCATAAAAGGAGTTTCTTTTCTTTTAGATGGGCATAAGGGAGTTCAATATTACCAGAAAAACTGCTTTGAACAATGCTGATAAAGGAGAGGTTTAATGAGGCTGGGGCTGTTTGCGGAAAATTAGTCTGCATTAGGGTAATATTCCTTTAGGGAGCGTTTATAATGCCTGCAGGAATGTGGGGGGGCGTGGATCGGATTCCGGTGCAACCTTGCCAGCTTTCAGCTGCCGACGCGCAGTGCACCTGCGTGTTCCCCTCTCTGACCTCAGAGCAAGCTTGAAAAGCTCTGGCATCTGGAAGTGCAAGGAAAGATCAGGTTTTTCATTTTTGTGACCAAAAAAAAAATAAAATTCCATCTTTTTCTTGACACTTAGAATGCCTTGTATTTTACATCTTTTTAAAGGGTACTGGAAACTATTTTGTGGGGATGCTATTTAGTGGTTGTCGGTTTTGTTGTTTGGGGTTTTTTTTAATTTATTAAACTAGTATCTTAGTTTTCATGAAGATATTAGAAGAAATAGATTAATAGTATTCAGTTAAAAAACTTGGTTATTCGGCAAGACTGGAGAAAATAATTTCGTGTTCTGTTGCTTATTTCAGTAAAAATGTCCTCCCTAGCAAGTGCAGATTCAGGCATGACAGCTTCCACATTTATCTCATTTGCAGAGGTCTGGGATAGCATCTCATTTTCAAATTGTAGCAGTGTGGAGCTAAAATGTAAATACTGCCCTACAAGGATTGCCACTTCATAATGTTATACTTCAGAACTGGTATCTGCGGTAGTAACTTGCAAATTCTAAGTGCATATAATTTGCATCGCTTGGAATTAACTGCTTTGTAATTACACTTTGATTTGTGTTTCTTTATCAGACATCACGGAGTGGTTAAGCTGTGCTGTTTATGAACTTCCATGTCAGTGATTTTGCGGTGTAAAATTGTGCTTATTAAATGCACAGATTTTCCTTTTTGGAATTTAAAAGTCGCTCACTTTGGCATCTGTAGCTTATTTCTTGCAATCTACTTAATTGAGTAGCTTCTCTGTTTATCTTAAAATGGAGATAAATGGCTTTCAGAGCAGTGTTTATAGCATCATAGTTCCTGAAATGAGAGTCAACATTATCTCCTAGACGCTACCAGTCATAACTAATGATCCCTCTGCTTACACTGTTGAGCAAGTCAGGAGACACTGAACTCTGCAGAGAGCAAGGGCCCTGTGCAGTGGGAGGATAGTTTGTATGTGATGGCGCCTAGTAGACAAGGCATTCATGGCTCGGTAGTGTTAATTGGGAACCAAAATTTGTCCTTGGCCACCTCTAACCTCCTATCACAGAACTATTCTTCTACAAATATGGATACGGACCTGAGGGTGAGTTGACAGCACACAGTAGTCTTGCTTCCTTCATCATTTAAAGTAAATAATATCAGTTTACCCTTATATTTTCTGCAGTTTTGCCCATTAGAGCACATTTTGCAACGTGAAATCTCCACAGAAATTTGGGATATTTTCAGTGATCCAAACATCACTGGCAGGCAGCCCAACAGAGGCATTGTGTTGAGGGCTGAAAGAGGATGAGAAAATAATTAGGCAGCTGGCAATTACTGCATTTTGTCCTAGGGCTTTTTTTATGACATTTTAATGTATTAATGAAAGTAAGATGCCTTTTTTATATTTTCCTGGCAAGTCCTTTGGCTTGGTTACTGAACGGAGAGTGGTAGGCTTTCCTTTGTAATAGGGTTAAGTGCATGCTTCAGGAAGAGAGAGGGTAAAGAAAGAAAAAAGGAGTAGATTTGCCACTCATAAGAAATACTATGTTATTATTACCTTGGTAACAAAAGTTGCCTGTTTATCCATGAAATTTAAATAACATGGGGAGCTACAATGCCTCGTGGCCTTAAGTGTTAATATTCTTCTATACTTCTGCCAACTTGTTCACATGATCTTTTACCTGAGATATTTTAACTTGCAAGCAGAGTATTTATTGGAAATTGCAATGTAGGTGTTGTGAGATGGATATTAGCCTTGAAGAATTTCAGCCAGGACAACGTTCCAGTTTCAAATAGGCAATCCAACAGCCAGCTTTTGCTGGCTTTAGGTGTATTTTACCTAGTGATATACAAAGCACTCTCTGTACCTCATTCCTATGTCTCCACAGCCATCTCGTCCAGTGTTTTGAAGAGCTAATTACATGTAAGCATTTAGGTGGGTGAATGGTTGTAAAGGGAACTGTATATGAAAGCTGTTCCTGCTTGAAGAAACTTATATCAGTCTTGTTTATGCTTCAGCTTCCATGATTTTCATTGTTTTCCTGAGCTTTCACATTATTTTATATGTAGGTTTTGAGCTTTGTCTTGGCTGGAGAACAGGAGGCTGGTACAGAGCACAGTCTGGGTAACACCACATACGGTGCAAACGCCACACTATACAAAGAAAGCAAATTCAGAACCCTTCTCACAGCTCTGAAGGTGTTTTTGTTAGACTTTCCCATGAATGGACTGCAAGAGACACAAGGTAGAGTAAGCAGGATGCCCTCAGAGAGATAAAGAGGAGGAACGTGATGGCTGCCAGGAGCCACCACCAGGCAGTTCAAGCAGCTTCTAGTCAGACCCCGTTACAACATTGGGTTGGCAGAGGATTGCATGTCATGTGTCTTTTTCACATTGTATACGTGGTCTTGTTAGTGTGTATGAGCAGTTCTCTAAAGTAGGGATGCAGCAGGAACAGACCAAACAGTATGGAGGAGGAAAAATTCAACCATTGCCTCTGCTGGTATCAAATAGCTTTAAAAAAGCGCGTGTAAGGCTCCAAAAAGGGAAGTAAGTATTTGCAAAGACAAAATATGCAAATTTTTTGAAAGAGGAAATCGGAGGCAACTTTCTTATTTTGATGCTGATGTTGTATAAAGTCTTGTTTCTTACCTTTTCCTATGTAGATCAAATCAAATATCCAGATACCTGTCTTTCTGCACTAGGAATCATACTGTTTTCACTCAGCATCCTGAAAAGTCAGCCCTTCTCTACAAAATCAGTTGAAAGTTCATATAGTTCCAGATTAGTTTTGAGCATTTTCTCATAGGAATATAGCTCTTGTTTCTTTGGAAATAATCCCATTGATAAACAACAGCAGCAATAAACCTTCCAACAAGAAATTGGATACATAGTCCTGAATGTGCAGATATCTCATATTTTCATTACCAGTTTCCAAACATGGAATTAGATTAGGTAATGATGGAGCAGAAACTGAAGTATCATTTTTGTAGAGAAAAGCATTTAAGTAGAAAATGTTGTGAGCATGTTCTGATTGCAATGTCTGGTGTTTACAGGTTAATATCAGGTGATTTTTAACAGTGGTTGGTCAACTTGTAAGACAAGTGTCAGGATAACTGATTACTCTCAACTGTTGGCGTCTCTACCTTGGAGTGAAATTCTTGCTCTCTTTCCATTACAGGACCAAATTTTGCTTCTCTTTATCAAGTTTACTATCTTTTTTTGTGACATGCTATGATAAAAACTATGCACCCTGGTAGCAACTTCATGATCTCTTTGGTGGCCCTGTCTCTGAAAAAAAAAAAAAAAAGACAAATTGCTGTTTGTATGCCATCTCTTTTAATAGCCTGTTCTCTATCGGCATTTTTTGTATTGCCTATAAAGTAAACAAGAGGAAGCCTAAAAATATTGAAACCTTCCTGTGATGGCACTCATTGGAAACCACGTGCTGAGTTGGATAAATGAGAGCCAGGCCACTGTGGTGCATCCCGTATTGCAGGTAGACGCACTTTAAAGGGAGGTGGGGAGCAGGAGACTCCAGCTCCACTGCGCATTTCACATACTGACCTTGGAAACTGCTGTCAACCATCTGGAAATAGTTACAAATGCTGTATTGCTCAGAATCTTTATTTTATTTCTAATTCCAGGATTTTCTTTTTTCTTCCACCTTTCTACTGTCATATCCTATGTAGCCTGAATATTGCTTTGCGCCTGGCTGAAGTAGTATTGTTTGCCAGCTTACAATCAAAGGGAGTACAGAGAAAAACAGCTGAGCCGTATTAGGCAGAGGCAGTCTGGACTACATTTCTTTACTGCTGAATAACACACCACAGGTGCAGGATTAGCCCAGCCTACGGTGCTGTGTTTGCTTAGCAGAGCCCCCCGAGCTGCTCTCTGCCTCCTCACATGACTCTCATCTTCGGGGAATCTGGCAGCGATGTAGCAAGCCCGCGGAAACCCAGTGTAAGTAGAAGGCTTAGCTTTTCAGCTCACAAAGCACTTGTGCTCCCCCCCCCCCTTTTTTTCCCTTTTTCTCCTTTTTTACTTTTTCTTTTTTCTTTCATTTTCTTTTAAATTTTTTTTTAAAGCCTGGGTTGAGAAAAACACTAAAGAAACCGAAAAAAATAAAATAAAACACTGAAGTTCAGTGCGTTTTGGGAAAGGTCAAAGAGGGAAATGTGTGACTGAAAGCATCATCGTTAGCATGCTGGAGAGATGTGGGTCTGCCCTGTGGGGCAGCGGGGAGCTGGCTGCTCGTGGCACGCACCGTCTTGTGTTTGAAGCTTCAGTTCTTGCAAGGTGGGGGACATACGGGAGATTTCCCATTCGTTCGCTTGGACTGTGGGGTCAGAGTTTGTACCCTGTCAGGGGTCTGCCCCAAACCTTTAGGTGCGCTCTGGTTAGTTTAGTTTTAAGGAGAGAGGTGGTAGATTTGGCGGAGAAAATACTGCAGATAAAACAAAAAATTTCCTATTCCCTTTTTTGGTAAGGAACAAGAAAAAAAAAAAAACAAAGAGATTTTTAGAAGACCTGGTAATTGGCATTCAGCCTGACAATGAACTTAAAAGTATGTTTCTGTTTTTCTCCTGAAATGTGCTTTTATATTAATCTTTGGTTTTGAAGTTAATTTAAAAATAAATAGATAATAGACCAATAAATAAAAAATAGACCAATTTTGATGCCAGGGTTGTGTTTTGAGGATGAATTACAGAGCTGTGACTGGCTTTTTGCCTTAGCAATAGACACCTTTCTCTCTAATTTATAGGTACTTTGGCAATATATGGTGCATGTGTACATCAGTAATGCTTATTAAAATGCTGCATCTGTCCTATACATTTTAAACACTACTTAATTGGAAAAATGGCCAAATAATAAATCCAAATGTAATTTCTCTCCTAAAACTTTTCATCACTATTCATATATGGCTGGGTGCTGGAAAAAACCCTACTGTTTTACATTTGTCCAGAACTGTTTCTTGCTTCATACCCTATAGAGAAAGTTTAAGGAGAGAAAGGCAGTCACGCAGCTCTTGAAAACTGCTGGTCAAGGAGTAGAGCATGTGGGATGCAAGTTTTAAGGGTGTTTGCAATTCACTTTTCTTTCTTAGACTTTGAGGTGCTTTATGAAGTGTATTTATGAAGATGTAGCCATATGATAGTGGAAAAAACAAAAGCAAAAGCAACAACAAAAAACAAAACACAACACCAAGTGGGGCTGACGACTGGTTCCTCCTCTTCCAGGGAGCCAAGTGGGTGGGTGAGCGTGGCCGCGGGGACCAGTTGATGGTTTGGTGGCAGTGTCATTGGGCACGGGTGGCACGGGCCTCCTTCCTGCCCAGACCCGAGCTCAGCAGATGCTCTTAAGCGTTCAGACAGGGAAAGGCTTTTAGGCTGCTTGAACACTTCAGGAAAACCGTAGCACTTATGGCTGCAGTCAAAATTGATTATTGTTGTTTCACGCATGCAATTAATTTTGCTTTGCAATAGAGATGCTTTCTTCCCCCTTTAAATGGATTTATTTGTTTTCTGTCAAAGTGAATAAGCCGATGACACTTTCTGTTGCATTTGGCGATGGTTGCAGAAGATAAGATTTGTGCCTCAGCCCTCCTTCGCAACCACAAAGATCTTCTTCATCGCTTATGGTTTCTACACATGCAGTTCAAATCCCTACTTGGCGTGTGTAGTGAGGCCAACAGTAGCAGTAGTCAGTTCAATTCAGTCCCTGCCTTGGCAGCTGAACAGGGCAAGAATTTATACTGTCAGTTGTTCAATTATTTAAAACACTGCTTGACCTGGTGACTTGGCAGGGTGGCATTTGCCTCCAGGAAGAAAAATCCTTGCCGATTCTCGAGCGGTTCATTCAACACCGGTTAGTTGCCGAGTGTGTCATAATCATGTGGGATTTAGGGATGCCGATGGCATCCGCCCATGAAAAATTATCAAAATATGCTAGTGAATTTTTCAGACACTAAATAATCTGTCCTTCCGGGAGATAGACAGGCATTTGAGGAAAAGTTGGGAGGGGAGTTGGTAGGAAGCATCATCATCCCCATGATTTGGGAAGCATTTGTGATAAACTAATCAATAAACTAAGTTTAAAGAAAGTTATATATATATGAACATCACAATTTCAAAAAGCCATTAAAAATATAGCATGCTTATGCCATAAGATACCTATGTGATGGTTTTGTTTTTGTGAATGTCTACATAGTTTAATTTATTCATGTGAGAAATGAGAGGGAAGAACTCCCGTGAAGTAGGATTGAGGAAGGAGTTAGTGATTTATGAAGTTGGTTGCTCTTTAGGCTGAGAGGGGGATATGTCACATCTACTCATGAACAGCCAAATCCAGTAGGTTAAAAGGGCACTGGCACCTCTGAATAATGTTGGCACCGTCTTCTGAAAGCATGGCATGTGCATATGCTAATTATATTTTAATATACGGGTACAGTCTTTGATGTTGGGGTGAGAATAGCTAGCTGATATTTTTAGCTTCCAGGCACTATTTTTGTCTTGACTACTGGCATGGTGCTCTTGGCTTTCTTTTCAATGGAAAAGGGAACAGGAGTGACAATGATTTTTTAAACATATCTAAAAAAGCCACAGGATCAAAGCTGTCTATTGCTATTTCTTTTAAATGCCATTGACTGAATGCCTCAATCTAAGTATCATTTGAATTGATAATAAGTAAAAATCTGCAGCTTGCCCATTGCAATCTTTGATGTTTTCCTAAAGGTCAGTTAGCAGAGCATATTTTAGTAGTAATGATATCGCATTGCATTGCTTCCTGCTTGTATTATTTTTTTTTTCCTGTTGCTAGTGTTCAGGAGAGTCTTCAAGATTGCTTGTAGTGATGTTTGCATAATCCCCTGATGGTGGCATTCCATGTTTGCTGCTGGGAACTGCAAGTGTATGTGGGGATTTGCAGCTTAAAACCAGAAATAACTACCTTTGGATGTTAACAGAAATCTTCCTATCTTTCTTTACGTAAAATTTTTCTAAATGATGGGTGTGGCACAGACTCTGCTGTTTGTAGCTTAATATCCAGACTGCTTGTTTCACGTCTTTATATTTGAGCTTCCATTCCCTGTTTTGATCAGGTGATGCTCATAGTTGGGAGATGGGGTTTTGCAGCTGAGCCTTGGCTGGCATAGTTTCATAAGTTTTGATTACATTTAGGTAGGCATCTTCCCAAGATGCTGTTGAGGAAGGGATGAAAAAGTTCAGGTACATAAAAATGATGAGAGATAAAAATCACCTCTTTCTTTCAAAAAACGGCTTCAGCAATCTCACTGAAATAATCAACTTTTTTTTTTTTCTGTGGTAAGGAATATTGCAAGTTTGATGAAGACATGAGACTATCCTTTAGTGTGCCTTTGTACACTGTACCCATTCAGTAGCTTATTTTCTATCTGAAGCTATCCTGTAAAGCAAATGTGGGCACTCATCGGGAACCAAATTGATATAAAGTAATGCCACCATGGAAAACTTAGATTTCTGCATGTTATCTCACAAAGCTAGGCTAGTGTGCCCTTTGAAATAAATATCTCTTTCTAATTATTTTGCGGTACCTTAAATACTAATACTTCGGGGAGGTCAGAAGAGGTCTGATCTAGCTGCACCTGCGTCTCCTCTGGTGTTTTTCAAGTGATGCTCTGTTATGACTCAAATGCCTTCTGAGGATGAATTCAGAAGAGTCGGTCATTCTCAGGTCAGACCTTGGATCTCACCTTAGTATTCCTGAAATATTTGCATCTCACTGTTCCAGTTTTATTACCTGTTATCCTCATACAAGCGTAAAACTAGTGCTTTTACACAAATATTTGCAGAATGTTTGTTCATTTTGAATTGTACAAGAGCACACAATTAAGAAAAGAATAGTGGTAGCTCCAATGCATGCTACCTCTAAATTTGCTGTGTAAAATGTGGCTCTTGAAAAGAGATTACAAATAAAGAAATTAAGTTTATATCTTAATGAGAATTACGTGAAATACCTTTTCCCTCATCTTTGCAAATGATTTATAGATGGAACCAAAGGATTGTAGAAGGTAAACTTAAGTGACAGATTTGACAGAGCGGGGGAAATTCTTTGTTAATGGGGAATTACAGTGGGTGGGGGTAGACTTACTAAATCCAAGCCGGCAGGCTAAAACACCTTGCATGTACTTTCCTTTGGAAATTATAAAGAAGTCATTCTTTTGTGCTTTTTTTCTATTCTGTTGATATGGTATCTCATGCTATGAAAAATGTGCCAACCAATTCTTATTTTCTTCCAAATGAAAAATATGTCGAAGATTAGCTGTAGATAGCAGAAATGAGTGGAAACCAGGAAAAAGTAACACTCAATCAAACTGTGATGTAATGGTGGACAGCAAATTACACGTGCATTTTCCATGGTCTATGACACCAAAGAAGCCTTTGCTTTTTTAAGTTGCAAGTAGTATGGTATGAGTATTAATTTGAAGGGTCTTGTCTTAATGGCTTTGTCGCAGCTTGTTACATTCCATGCTGAACTTAACTAATTTAGCTAATAACGTCATGTGTGATTAAGATGGCTTAAACAGACTTTGTGGGAGAAGGGTGCTTATCCTTTTCAAACCAAATGCAAAAGCAATTTCTGAAAAATAAATACATTACTTAAAGTAGTGCTGTATACATGTAGCTATATTGGCACTCTGGCAATTCTATGAATATGGAGAGAAACAGTTTTTAAGAAAACTATCTTGACAGATTATTTAAAAAAACCCATCAGATTGTAACCCTTATTTATTTGCATCATGAGCAGAAGCAAAACCACCCCGAATTTTGAAATATACAGATGACAAGGAGCTAAGTGTAGTTTCTACATACTTCGGTGTGCAGGAAATCCATCATAAGTGGGAAATGAAGCAAATCATACATGATAAGCCCAACAACACCACAATTTTTTTAGTATGCCAATTTATTACAGTGGATGTATATCAGGGTACAGCTATTTTCAAACACCATTTGATACCAACCTCATTTGGGGCTCGCTAGTTCCATACAGTCACGCACTGAAAAGAAAAGCATGTTGTTTTCATTTTTCTGGTGTTTTTATGCCAGATTTTGTTTACTGTGGTTTTGGATCAAAAATGTGTGGGTCCTGGCATCTGACCTTTCCTGAAGTTTTATGGTAGCCTTGAATATCCAGCAAAGGGAAACTGCATGATCCATTTTTCCTTCTCTGTTATATGACTGTCACCAATAAAACGTGTGTTACTGTTACCTCTTGACTATTTTACACAGTAGATCAGGCTGAGTTAAGAGGTGTAATTTATTTCAACTTCTTTAACTGCACTGTGTTTTCATTGCTGACTATTTGCCAAAAAATATCCCATGGAAATTCTTTTATCTGATGACTGTAAAGTACAGTGAGTTAACAGTTAGTTATTTCCCTTTCTCTTAAAACAATCATGTCGATGGTATAACCCTGGCCTGGTTGTAAGTCATCAGGCTGTGTTTTATGATGTAGCAGAGGAAAGTCTAGCAGGATGCTGTATGATAGTTTCACATTTTAATAAAAATATGATTTGAGGAAAAGCACACAAACTGTATAGGCTGGTGCAGGGTACAGAGGAAGCAACTTCGTGGTTTAAAATTTCCATCCAACAGTCTTATCAAGTTAACGGATTTTCTTGCTACCTTCTCATCCAAAGTAGATTTTGAGGTTTGGGTGGGGTTTTCTTAATTATTGTTCAGATACTTTTGTGTGAATGTACTTCATTTCCAGTCCAAAGCAGCAGTTGAAAGGGCTGCCTTGGACTGACGTGCAGGGCTTCCTAGGTGTTCCGTCTCTGAAAAAGTAAACATCGCTCCCTGTCAGTGGGTGCTGTTGATAGCCAAATATAGTTTTTACTGGCCTGGGAAAATGTGAATGGATGGTACTGTATTAGTTTGAGGCTTCAAATACCCTGTGTAGAAAGAAGAGTGAGCACAGCATTCTGTCATTTTTTTCTGAATAGATGTGTTTGTGGCCCTTAGCGTCTGTTTTCGTAAGGAGCAAGTCTGACTTTTACTCCTGACAAACCCATGCAAGATCATGAAAGATCTGCTTTTTCACTGCATAGACAGCACGTAAATCACACGTCTGTGGCACAGAAATCAGTCTGTTGAGACAACTATTGCTAATTATTCATCCTCTGGGAACAGGAGGGCTTAAGATTTGGACTACAGAATACAGAGTAACAGAATACAGAGCTTTTCGCCTCCTACATTACCGGACTTGTTGAATCAGAGCAGTGCCCAAAAGTCATTACCGTCTGATGGCTGTGGGCCGGTGCGAAATGAGCTATTGGGCTTTATCCAGATTCTAGTGGAGAAATTCCTGTCCAAATCGCATAACTATGGCTACAGTTGGCAGGGTACTTACTGGCAGCCACAGCGGAGCGCTTGAGGACTAAATGTACGTTAAGAGATGGGCTGTCTAGATCAAACGCTTTTTGCACCTATATGAGTCAATGCAAAGCTTAAATAGGTCATTTTCCTTTTGTGTGCAAGGTACCATCGTCTAGAGCTAAACAGCACTATTTAAAACTGAGACATAACTCATCCTAATGGTTACTTCACTGTGATTGTGGAGTAGGGATCTGTGATCACTTCTCTATCATTTAAAAAATGATAGCAAAACAAACTGAAAATAAGTTAAAGCATTTGCCACATGAGAAGGGAGAAGTTAGTATTTAGATGCAAAGGCTTAGTGCTCATAGACTACTATGAAATCTAGGAGGGATGGGAAGAAAATGGAAGAATATATCTAAGAAGGTTTATTTCTTGGCATAGAGGTTAGTAGGGGTTTAGACTAGAGACATTAGTCATTCCCATGGTCATCCAGGATAATTCTTTCATTTTACAGCACATTATAAGTTCCTCATTCTCCTTCTCCTGGCTTCAGGATCTTTATACATGTGACTTTCTGTAAAGACTGCCTTGGGGTATGATAAAGGAGCTCAGGTGAAGCAATGCATGTAGAGGCACACTAACACATTTGGAAAAGAAATAACAGCAGCATGCTTCTGAGCACACAAACCCCTTTCTCAGGTAGGCATTCATAACAGAGGCCATCACATCACAATTTTGAGTGGTCCTAGTCTTACAGAGGAAAATATTTCTCCAAATACTCCAATAGTACTCCAAATAGCCGTAAAAGCCCTGGTGGTGGCCTGCCTGTCCTTGTGGTGGAAGGTGCTTTGTACATGCTGGTGGATTTTAGTGGAAACAGAGAGATAAGCTGAGAAAATAAAATAAATTTGATGAAGGTATACTAGTCTGGTGGTGACCTTTAGGCTCTGAACTGTTTAGATTAATTCCCGGATGCTGTCAGCAAGTTTCTCAGCAGACTACAATAACCGTATTTCTGATACCACTGTTTTTCTGCAGTTGTCCCAAGCTGTGCTTGGTTCGTCAGGGATGGGAAGCTGGCCATAAGCAGACTGCAACAGAATAGGTTACAGCAGAGAAGCAGCCAAATTTAAATAGCCTGAAATCCCTTGCTTTCTTGGACATAGCTCCTTAGGAGAGCTTTCAAAACCCCAACGGCTTCTAATCCCTAAACAGAGGCCAGGGCTGCATGACCAACACGTGCTTGTTACAGCACAGCAGCAAATGCAAGAGAGTAGGCTGTTCACCATCCCAAACTGTGCATTTCACACCTGAAACTGGTAAGAACTTGTTGTCAAACACTGAAAAGCTCTTGTGGGTTTCTTCCTATGTGTTACATTTCAGGGGAGGGACTGCTGAAAATCTTTCTGTTCCGAAGTCAGACAAAGGTGTTCATCTGTATCTGACAAAGGTGTATTATGACAAAGGTGTATAGTCGTAGAAGCTGTGTAGTCGTCTAATTTTAACATCTTCAGGCACTCTCAAATGTGTAATTACACCTTTCCTTTTTTTTTAATGCTACACGTAAAATGCTTTTGGTTTTCCACGCTTTGCTGAGGGAAGATCCCTGCTGAAACTGTAGACAGCTTGTAGAAAGAGCTATGGAAATGATACACAGAGCAAACTATTTCACTCAGTTCCCTCATGAGCTAGAAGTTCACTTTGTTGCCTCATGAGCTTCAAGTCAGAAAATGCTTGACAGGAGTATTAGTAGTTGAATATTCCCCATTCAGTGGTAACTAAGACAAAGATTGCTGATTGAAAGAGAATTTACTTAATCTCTAATCCTGTGACACAGTGAGCAAACATCTGTTGATACTAATTTGTGATACGCAGGCTGCATTTCAAAGTATCATAATTATATTTGAGAAATATACAACAGTGCATTTTTTTCTTAATTTAAGCACCTACAGCATCTTAAGGTACAGCTATGAGTACACAGACACACAGTGCATCTTGAGAACTAACCCATTTAGTTCTCATTTTGCCAAGTGTTTGTAAAAACAGTATGGGACTTTGACATCCAGATGACGTCTGGACATCATGACATCCAGTCATGAATCCAATTAACACCTTGACGCTGAGCACAAGGGTTACAAGCCCATAGTTTGTATGTCTTTTGTAACTAGTTTTCTGGTTTGACTTTCAGACCCAGTCGGTTTCAGTGGGATATGTAGGTACTGCGCAAAGATCAAGCCAGATAAGCTTTGTATTTCATAGTGCTATAGCCCGATATGATGAATGATTGCATTTCATGTGTATCACCTTAATATTATTAATATGTCCTTTATGCAAGGAATATGCAAGGAGTGGAAGGGCTTAAAAAAACCCCTTTATTAAAGAAGTTATCACTTCTCTAAATGAGCTGTTCTTGTGTGTAAAGCCCCAATTTTCTGAGAGATAATGAGTTTCAGCATTTTCCCCAGTTTTCTGGGGACAAGCTTGCATGTCTCTTGTTTCACTGAAGAAAACCAGAGCCTATGGGCCAGCTGTTGCGGTTGCCTGTCCATTTGCAGGGCTTTCCTAGCAGAGTTGGCACAGGAGAGGAGAGGTGTACAGCTGGGAGGCATGATGTGCACACATGTGCTGGGGGCACTGGCTGGTCCCTGGCACCCAGGAGCACAGACTGGACTTCATTAGTCCTCCTAAGGGTGTGGGCAATTTGAACAACCCTGCTCTTCCTCCAGCCTTTCAGTGCTTCAGGACCTTTCAGCCTGTTCTTGCCTTGGTTGTTGCTTGCCATCCGAGCCCTGAAGTGTTGCTACTTGTTCCCATCACCTCTGCCCACTCCATCTCTCCGTAGGGAGCTGAAAAAGATACAGTTTTCTGTCAGCTCGACAATATATCAGCCCTGATGATGGAGGTTTGGGGAAAATTTTAATTAGAGTTGAAGCAGCAGTTCAGGACCCAATCAAAATAATAATAATAATGCCAATTGTTTCTGAAGACTTAACAGTAAATCAAGAATTTCAAGCCTGCTCTTCAACTTCTCTGTTGGAGACAGCTGTTTGTAAATGACCCTTTAGTCAGATTTCTTACATGGAAGCAAAAGGAAAGTGGGAAACTGCCAATTGAAGCTTTTCATGCTGATCTCTTTTTTTGTCTTTGAGGCTTAAAATATTCACAAGCACTGAAAGCTGATATTTATGACTAAAGCTGGGGGTGGGGTGGGGTTGTTGCTTAAACAGCTCCTAGCCCATCAGCAGCATCTCTAGCTGTACTTCATCAGCTCCATGGAGATTCATTGCTCTGATATTTTTAGAAGTAATCACCTCCATGTATTTCAGCATTGTTCATTCTAAAACACATTCTTGCCTTTTATTTTGTTTATAGAATTTTTTTATAGAAATGAACTATTTTTCTTTGTTTTCCAAGTAGTGCTTATGCAATTCAGTGTCAGAGTGTTGAACTTGAAAGAACATCACTTTCTGTTAAATCTTTGTTAAATTGTATGCCCATGTTCTGCTCTGCCTGGAGTACCATAAATCCCACTCATTTTATGGGGTTCAGTGGATGTAAATGTGTGCCAAGTATAGAGACAAAGAAAGCACAAAGGTGTAACCAAGGATTTGACCTGCGTAATACAATAGGATAAAACCTGTACTCTGCAATCTGAAAAGCTCAACATAACTCTTTGGCAGCAGCAGAACTTGAACATCAGCACCTTTGATCTAATGCCATTGAGGCCCAATAAGCCTCAAACATGGTGACAGTTCCTGGGACTTCGGCAGAAAACCACTCAGCTCAAATAACTTGCTCAAAATTTTGATGGGTAGAAATACTTTGAAGCCTTCATTCCAAGTCTTGCAATCCAGCCTAGAACTGTTTCTTTCCCCCCCCTTTATATTTACAGCCAATTTTCTAGACAACATGCCCTTGCGAAGTTCTGGCAAGTTGAGCATGGAGACCAGAAGAGAAGATGGTGAGAGCACAGCACCTGCCCCGCCGCAGAAGAAGCTGTCCTGTCAGTGCCACCACCACTGTCCTGAGGATTCAGTCAACAGCACTTGCAGGTTTGTGGGATATGTATTTGCTGGTAAAACATGGGAAATCCTGTTTGTGGTAGCTCAGCAGTCCCAAGTTGGGCATTGCCATTTTCATTTAAGCAGTAATATGTAAATTAGTTGTTTATACATTGTGTCTAAAAATTAGAGGTAATTTTTACTTACATTTCAGCTACGTATTTATATTTTTATGTTAGGGTGTTTACATCTTTAGAGTTTTAGGTAATATTTATATTAATTCATTGCATATTAAATATTCTGAAGGTAGGAGTTTGTTTTTAAAGGTGCATGCAGTTAATGAGAGGAGACTTAGTAGAGATATATTGAAGTGTCAGTAAATGCTTGTAAATTTATAATCACTATGATGGAACACCGTTTATAAGATCCCTGCTCTTGGTGTGTGCCTTTGCAATAGCTGAGCTATCTTTTGTAGGTCCTTAAGGCTCTGGGTTTTATCTTGCTTCCATGCTAAAAGAAAAGCGATCTTTTTCTTGAGGTGAAGCGTTGAGGGTTTTTTTTTTTTTTTATACTGGTTATAGTTTTCTGTTTGGTTTTGAGTACTGTAAACGGCTCATTTGGGTTGGATTCTACTTTCTCAGATCCTACTGTCTCCCTGGGGGAGAGGCATGTCCAGCTGTGCACAGTCCCCTTGAAGGCTCAGCCTTGGTCTGTGTTTCACTGATACTGCCTGAAGCAGCACAGGTGACTGAGGGTACCTGTGGCGGGACCCAGCTGCTCTTCCCCCACCCAAGAGCAGCTCTTGCTGCACACATCCTGTTGCTGCTGAATGAGGGCAGTGGTCAAACACCTGTGTCTAGGCTTGAGGTGCATGTACAGTTTGCTTTAGTGGCAGCAAAGGAGGGAATTTAAACTTTTCTGCTTACTTAGAGCAGGTAAGATACTGGAGATATTCACCTTCAGCTATAGCCTAGTGCAGTTGTGGGAATGTGAGGAGCATCGAAGCAGGGCACAGATGTGAGCCCAGCTGGACCTGCCGGCTGGGTATGCAGTGCTGTTTGAGGTGAGATAGTCTAACACCATGTCAGCTCTTCAAGACGGCACGTAAAAAAGATAGAAGGGGAAAAGCCTAAGGTTGCTGAAGATATTGATTGCTATGTTGGATTTTTATGAGTGTTGTTCCGTAGCCTGACTTAATTCTGCTCAGCCTGCATTTTCACACTGAAGAGTATCAAAGTTTTGATGACAGCTGTAAATACCATTTCCCCTTTCTATCCTCTTCCTTCAAACTCACGCTCTAGCCAGGAGTTAGAGCTAACTGCTCTCACGTGGCAGCCAGTTTAAAAAGCTGTAATAACCCAGTCTGATATCAATTTGCAGATCCCCTGCAGCGTGAATTGGCTGTTTCCTGTTCCTGCCCAGCAAGAGCCACTGCTTTCACACGTGCTGTCTCACACACGCAGTAACAGGGAAGTTGCAGATGACTTTTAAATCCAAGAATTAGGAAGCACAAAGGGATCCATGTTAAGGAACCCATTGAACGAGGTTTATACCCCAGCTGGGTAGGCCTGCTGTTGCACATTGCTTCGTAGGCAGCATTGACATTCAGTATTTTTCATGTTACCAGGAACTATGAGTAAATGTCATATTAAAATTGATTTATGCATTTTCTCTCACTGCAATACTTTAAAAGAAACTCTCTTCAGAGTCCCCCTTACAGTGTCAAATGCCAGACTCGTTTTTAGCTGTTAATGCCCAAGGACAGGCAGTTAAGTAGTAATAAAATACAAAATTATACCCCCTTTTGTCTTCATAATATTTGCACATTTCAGGCTTGGCCGTTCTACTTGAATTACAATTATTTTTTCTAATTTAGACATCAAAATAATAACTGAAACTGAAATTTACCCATCAAATATTGATCACTCTTCTGTCCAGGAAAATGGAAAGAGTCAAAAGGCTTGTATTTTATCCAGAGCTACTCCTCTTTCCCATCCTGTGCTGTCTGTCACCTGAGCACTATCCACCTTGCCACTTGCCCTGGGATAAGAGAAAAATTGCTGAAAAGTTTGTAGTAATATAAACCAAAAAATGTAAGTTAACTTAAATGAAATGCCCTGCCTTCATGGCTTGTCAACAATAATCCTTTCAGGACGGTGATCATTGCTGTGGCTCCCCTTACCTCGGTGCAAGAGCTGCAGTGAGGTATGAAGGACACAACACCCCTTGTTTTCCTTACATCTGCTTAACTGTTAGTCTGTAATCTCTTGATGCTTAAATTCCCTGTTACATAGCTGGAATTATGGATTAAAAGTGAAATGGGACATTACGGTGAGAAGAGGGCCCTAGATCTGATGTTGGGAGAGTAGTTATTAGATCCCTGGTTATCTGGCTGGGTTGAGACCAGGTTTCAAAAGATTTGACAGAGACCAATCAGGTTAGTAAGGATTATTAGTTTCCCCTGTGTTTTGGGATCATCCTACTAGTCAGGCAGTAACTTTCTCATTTCATCCTAGCCCGAACGACTGTTGGCACAATTTTAGAGCACTCGGGAATTCTCATTGGACCTGGCTATAACGGAAATTTTCCCATATCGAAGTTCAAGCAGTATCGATCACGCTGTGTTTGTCTGAAGAATAAATGAACTGTTCCAGATTAAAAGTTATTGCATTAATTATCTTCTTTCCACAGATGCAACCACTAAAAGCCTTTTACATTTTATATTGAAAAAATAAAATCTCTCAGCAGCTCTATTAGTCTGTTAAGCTTTGGGCTGTGCTTGGACCTGCAGAGCTTGTATCTGCCAGCCCTGCAGGGACGAGTCTATATGTGCTGGGGCACCCAAGGGCCTAGCGAAGCCCTGACACCTGGGAAATTCACTGAGCACATCCATAGCCAGGGCTTGGGCTCTGGAGAGCATCAGGCATTGTCCCCATCATGGCTCTCTCCAAAGCAGGTGAGCCTTTTGTGTGCCCAGGAGCAAGGATGGCTCTGAAAGTTCAGTGGGAAAGCATTTCCAGCTGTGTTGAAATTAAAACTCTCAGAATAAAATAGCTAGTCCTATTGCAGTCACCATTAAAAATTTCTCATAAAAAGCAGTCTGCCATCCCACCTGAAGATTTTGGTCTGCTACCACAGGTATTTATCTTTTAAAGTGTAGATCCTGCCTGTAGTACCAGTAGTCTGAGTGTTTATATAAAAATGAGGACATCTGGTGGCCATTTAAAATCATCTTCATAATTGTATTTTTAGAAATTTAAAAGTCAATATTCTTTAACCACATCTGTATCAAATCCTCTAACAGCCTGCTGTGTTCCTATACAGAATTTCCCTTTCTTTATACTTCCGCAGCTTAAGTCCAATAATACTTTAGGGAGCTAAGGATAATACCGCAGCTTAAAATGCAGATTGCTTTCTGTATCAACAGAAAAGCAGTAGCTCTAGTTTGAGTGTGCTTTAAAAAATGGGGCAATCCACAAGCACAGCAAGTTTTGGAAAACCCATTACTGGGTCATCTCATCAAGAGAAGGTTAGGGTCAGGGAGCAGTGAAAGGGAGGGCCAAACAAGGAGCTGAAGGTGATGCTAGGGCCAGCTGTGTCCTCACCCACCAGGACCCCATTTCCCCAGGGGTACTGAACACAAGAGGCAGAGACAACTCCCTCGATGGCCCTTCACATGGCTAGTAGTGATCTGGATCCAGGCGGGAGATGGGGCTGAAGACAGACACTCCTGTACTGCCACTCAGGGTTTGATGCTCAGACCTGAGCTCAAATGGAGCCCTTGGGCAGGGGCTGTATAGTGGGGGGCGAAATCCCAGGTGGGGCCACTCCAGGCAATTGAAGCTCATTAGTGCACTCAGGGCCCTGGCAAATAAGATCTTTGCAGAAAGTTCACAATCTTCTTCTTGTAAAGGGTGTGTTAACCTGTAGCGTGTTTATTCTTCTTTCTGAACATCTGTGCAATTCATAAAAGGCTTTCAGAAAAGAAGCTCAGAGCTGCTTTGAACACAACCAGGGCCTTGTTTTACTGTTCCATTTCAAATTTTGTGTGTACAAAGTGAATGCATGGGCAGTTGTGTCTAATCATAATTAATTGCATATTTTAAAAAGTAGCGTTAGATTTAATTGGCTTTGACTATAATGGGATTGCAGTAAAGGCAGAGACTGATTAGGTGCCTTGTTGTACTCCATTTCCCATTCACAAATAAATGCTGACAGTTTTAAAGATCGGGCTGATAGAGTTTAATTTCTTATGTGTTGCCTACTGGTCTTGATTGTGTTTTTGCCCAACGGTGTCTTGAGGTAGCTTTAGTTCTCTAAAGCAATAAAATAATTAAGTTGCTTTTTCAGCATTACCAGAGGTGATAATTCACTTGAGTGATGTTATTTTCATTCTCCTGTTCTCCAGATGGTAGGATTGAATTTTCTTTGTAATTTGGTATGTATGAAGAAGACTTCAACAGTGGGCCAAAGCACTGAATTCAGGCAACTTTTCTTCTAAGCAACTTCAATTTTTGGGGTAAAGTTGAACATTTTCTGATAAAGGAGCTATGGTGAGATCTTACAGGTTAGCCTTTCAAATTTTTTAATGTTTTTTAATGTAATCCTATATACAGGGCTGTACCGGAAGCAGTTAAGTCCCTTTTGATGATTAAAACAAAAAAGACAAAGGTCAACAGAGACAAATTCTTGAAAGCTCCAGTCTTTCTTTGCTCCCTCTGCCAGGGCCATATGCCTCATATGTAGCTCAGCAGGTGACTTTGCCTCAAGTGTTTAAACTGAAATGCAAAGTCCCCCTACCACGCTTTTCAGCTGTGCCCCAGAAATTCTTTGTTCTTCATTTTGTTGAGGCCTTGCCCATTAAGTATTTAATATAATGGTTAAGCTAAATAGTAAAGCAAGTCCAGTCTCCCTGTATTTAGACCTATTGCATTACTCTCAGATAGTTTTTTAGTGTGGGGGAGTACTTTGGTGTTACTGTGCAGAAAGTACTGGAATACCGAAGACTTCCCTTGCATACTGAATTTACTTATACCAAAAAAATTCCAAACCAGCAAATATCCATGTTAAGTCTGTCCTAGCATTAAAGAAGAAGCTACGTCATACAAATTCAACTGCAGTGTAATCTTAAAGTCAAGTAAAAGAAAACATTTGGTTTGTGTTTAAATTTTGGAGACAAAAGAAAGGAATAAAAGAAAAAGGGAAAAGGAAAAAAGGAAGATGAGTAGCTTTATTTTGACTATTTTCTTCTTGATAGTTCTCACCTCTACTGAGATGGGTTTTGCACATAAGTGCTAGAGAGTCCTGGTGAAAATGCAGAGGTATGCATGCTTGGTGCTGTTGCCATACCCCAAGCTGTGCTACCAGGTCTATAGACCTGTCAAATCTCATATACTCAGCATGAAGCCTGGACAGTTGCTAGGGCTCTCCCTCACAGATTGGCATAATGGCTTGTTTTTTGCGTTGTGACTCCATGTGTCAGGGAGAACTGTTTGATCTGTGATTTAGTAGAACGATGCAAGACACATTTGGTGACCCAGGTCATGTCTCAGTCCTGGGAGAATAGTATGGGCAGTATAGAGAAATAGTATAGAGAAAATATTGATTGATGGACCTATATATGATATATGAAAAGATGCTCTGGTAGGATGCGTTGGGTACCCTCTCTGTGTGTAGGGTAGTCGCTGAGCACCCAGAGAGCCAGAAGGTACCATACATAGTAGAGTGTCCATGGTAGGACCAGCATCTTGGAGACTAGCGTGGCTGGAAACTGTGGCCCAGTGTGAGCCAGCTTCTTGGCTTTGTCACACTTGTATGTCTCTCCTTGCCTGCAGAGTAGCTGTGTAAACATCTCAAGGTGCAGCTGGCTCAAAAACTATGTAATGCTCTTTTCACTTGGTTTCATGTTACATCCTTGATGCACAGCCGCTAACTATATTTTTTTTTTCTGAAAAATTAGCCTGTGTTGAACACATTTGTGGTGATTCTTTGTTTTTTGGATGGTGTCCAAAGAGAGTGCTTTGCCAAATTTGGCCTTAATCATCTTCCTTAAGAGAAGGATGTGACAAAATACGTGAATTAGATGCAAATTGGGAGTCAGCCAATTTTTGAATTAGATTATTTCAGCCAGTCTTTACAGAAGAATATGAACTTCCCAGTTTCTGTGTGTAGTATAGTCTAACATTGTTTTATCATTTTTAGAAACAGTGCAGAAACTTGTCATGTTGCTTTGGATGGAAATGAAAAGATGCTGTAGCTCTTTCTGATATCAAAACCAGGAGTATAAAGAGGAGGGATGAACAAAAATAATAATACTCGTATGGACTCAATTGCAAATAAAATTAAAGATAAGGAATCTTTTCATCAAGTTATTTAACCCATCTGTTTGTGGTAGACACTGAATGAGGGAAAGACGTTGCTTTTCCAAGTTATATATTGCCATCCCTGACTGCGTCACATACACAGAGAGCAGGACAGGAAATCTTCAGCAGCCAAGTTTTGGTAGCTGAAGTATCGCATCTTCTGTGAGAAGTGGCTGTTGGCCAGTGAGGACATCTGTGTGAGCAGCTGCAAAGCTGTTGGCCTCCGTTCCTTTCTTCTGACATTTAGTAAAGGTCTCAGTTAAGATCACCTCTTTCTTTCTGGTAATCTGTAATTGTAGCAGCACGTTCTATGTCAATGTCTGTCAGTGTTTCCGATATTAACTCCCTCTATTTTCCTGGCATTTGACTTGGCTGTAAAAATTCACTCTTGGCAAATACGTGACGTACCAAATCTGTGCTGATTAGTGATCACATCCAAAATGTATTTAGTCTCTGTCCTGCACCATACTCCAATAAGATGGTGCTTTAATGGAGGAGGTTAGTGGATGTGTACCCGGATGTATTCTGTAACACTGGGTTGAGTTTCTTCTTTACACACCATTCACAGAATCAAATTACATAGAATTCAAATTACAGAGTTTAAGAAAATAGTAATTCTATACCGCAAATTTTTTGCTAGGAAGTGAAGGGTAGTTTTTTTGTATTGCTTTGCTTGCGTCAGTGATGTACATATGTTTCTATTTGTGTAGTCACCAAAATAAACATAAAATTGGAGATGATGGAGACTTATCTGACTTGTTTCTGACTTGTTATAATAGTAAGAACAGTTTCATGTCTATCACAGGCAGGTATGAGGTAGGGTAATCAATAAAACAGCAGGGGTATGCCCTGCCCTTTACTTGCAGCATGTGGTCCATCTGACATCCTCTGAACCAGAAGAGGTTGGGGGTGGGAGGGGGGAAGCAGGTGAGGGATACTTCTTTCTTTTCAGAAGAGTTACTTCTACCTCTCGCCCAAACACCTGAGAAATTTTTAATAAGATAATGAGTTCTTACACTGCATCAAAACTTCCTGGTTTATTTTTTTCTTACAGGTAGAAAGAAGCGGTACCAAAGTTTATTCTGCTAGCATTGCTATTTTTAATTTTCTCGCACTTTTCCTTCGTTACTCTAATGTTGTCTGTAAAGAACGTGATTTATCCTTATTATTGGAGCTTTATAACTTTTCAGTTTTGCTCTATCCAATCTAATTTTGTTTGTCTTTTTAAATTTGGAATAAAATTTTTAGAGGGACTAAAGTGCTTGAGGAGCCTGAATTTAATTTTCAGAAATGAGCTAAGAATCAGAGTCCCATGGCAAGTCAGATAAAAAAGGAATAAAACTGCTGGCTTTCCTGCTTCTTTTTTCCCTTTTACAAACAATTTGACTTTTCCTTCCTCTGCTTTCCTTTGGTGAACTGAGTGTTTTGGTTTTTGCTGGGGACTCTTAGCTATGGAGTTCATTTTTGTGTTTCACTTGATTGCAATTTATTGTTTTGTTGCTCTGTCCCCTGGGTTAAACTTACTCATTACTTTGAATCAAAGGCACCATGCAAACAAATAAAATCTAATCTAATATAATATTCTACTCTAATGGATTCCTTACAGTCTCTCTTCTTGGCAATCCTATTGTTCCTATCTTTTAAGCTTAAGCAATGAAATCAAGGTGGTTGTTGCCCAGAAGGGTTGCTGTCTCCTTTGCCTTCCTCGTATGCACAATGTCAAAGAAGGGTAGAAGTCATCGCTCGCTTCTCTGAGAAAGTCATTTGTAACGTGCAACTGGTTACTTTTCAAATCCAGAAGTCAATAACCCGTGATAGATTATTATTTGAAGTAATAAGCTTACTGTGGCTAGACCCTGCACCACTAATATAAAAATATGCCACAGCGAATGTTTGACATGATCCTATCCAGCATCTCTCTGTCCTGTAGCTAATACTTACAAATTGTGTTTATCTCTTATACGTGTAACTGTGCCTCTCGTTTCCTACATCTTCATTGCTTTTGCTGTTGTTGCTTGGTTAGACTCTCCTTTCATTCAAATAAGGAGCAAATCATCTGAAATTTTGCTGTGTTTAAATTTTCTAATCCTTTTTTCTTTTTATTTCCTTGTTTTAACTAAGTTTGCTGCTTCTCTTCTGAAAAATACTCATTGCACATAACAACCAGTGTTATTTTCCTGGGGAAATAACAGAATATATTATTTTTATGTGACTTAAATGTCTTATATTAAGAGTTTTTTCTTTATTTTTGGATCCTCTTCCTGCAAATCAGTCAATTTGTGTTTCTTACATTATGTATCTCCCTCAGAGGGTTGAGAAATTATTGTACAGCAGTCTCGGGAAAATGCAGCCACTCTTTTCGTGCCCTTCTCCCCCTCTTTCCATAGGATTCAGGCATTTGACCTTCATCAAGGAAGGACATTTATCAACAGCACCATCTAGCCATCTGTTAGTATACTTGTCCTCCCTGGTGCACGTTCTTGTAAACGGAAGCATTATGGATCACTTTAGGCTTATAACCCAAGTAAACAGTTATGAAGGGTGTTGATGATAACTCAAGGACTCATACACGAGAGTGTTGCGGTTTGTAATACGGTTAAAACAGGAATCACAAATCACTCTTAATAATATTTTGCATTTAGTATCTCAAAAATGTTTCTTTCTTCAGATGTCCATCGTGATGCAAATATCCATGCCTTGTTCCCACGCACAAGGCAGACCTGCTCTTGCGTTGATGCTTGCATTTTTATAGGTCTCCAAAGGCTTAGCACACTAGTGACCATAGGCAGAGAACTGAGATGTTTCTTAGTGGGATTTATAGCCGTGAAATGTTGGAAAGGTAAGTGTGTCAACTCCAAGGCACAGCGTGCAAGTGCTGGTCCTCAGCACTGTCGGCTGTTGGATTGCATTGCGAGAGGTTGCCTTGGGTACCTGAGTCTTTCAGCCTGCCTTGGTACGTAGACTTGTTAATGTCAGATTTGCCTTGCAAGGGCCGAAGTTTAAGACTATATTCAGCAGCACATTTTTCACTTCAAAGCCTTTTCCTGATTCATTCTTTCCAATCCACAGCACTGATGGCTACTGCTTCACCATAATAGAAGAAGATGAGTCCGGCGGACATTTAGTCACCAAGGGATGTCTTGGATTAGAGGGCTCAGACTTCCAGTGTCGGGTAAGAAAGCATTTGCTGCCAGGGTGTTGCTTGGCTTTTTGATAGCTTTCAGCTGCAGTGCAGTCAACAGACATTACTATGTCCATGTTTTTCACTTCTGTTCATTTGGCAGATAGTTTCTCTGCATTGATTGCTGAGGGGAGTGCATTTATATCCCAGAATGGTGATATTATAGCTGCTCCTAACAGTAACTTTAGTAAGTTTTGGTTTTGGCACTGCTGTTACTAGTAACACTACCGCTCAGAGGAAGTTTGAATTTAGGGAAGTGCAGTCTAATTCCTGAAGTCCCCATGGTAGCTAAAGTTAGGATGTTATCTGGTGGACCACAGCAACCTTTATATCTTACATACATTTGCACTTTGGTTTGGGATTTCTGGTGCCAGAAATTCCCTTAAAGTACAGTGATCACCTGATGGAGAGCAGCTCTTACTGCAGGAATGGAAGGGAGACAGGCAATGGAGCAAGATGGCTCTAAAGTGGTTGCCTTTCCTAACATTAACCTTAAATGATGTTACATGAGTACAGGAACAGTCTAACCATCAAGGTCCATGGAAGGTATTTTACCCAGCTTCCCATGAGAGCAGAAGCAGCAGCTAAATTAGTCTACACAGGGATTCCTGTGTTATTCCAGCTAAACTGTTTCGAACGCTTATGTTAACTTATTTTTGTAATATAAGTCTCACTGATGGACGTATGTGACTTCCACAGTTCTGTCTTGCACCATTAGAGTCAATCAGTCCCTTCTGCAGCACTAGGGCACCAATAGAGATACATTAGTCGTGAATTAATCTCTTAATTATCTAGATGAAATGTTGCTGGATACGCTCGGTGGCAGAAATCCTTACTCCACACATCCTAGAAATTTGTAACAGACTGCAGTGCAGCCCAGCTAATAAGCACATCTTTCTCTCAAGTGCCAGAATGGTGGTGTATATTTACAACACAGATAATTACTTTGCTTTCTATCAAATTATGTGTTGCAGGACACTCCTATTCCACACCAAAGAAGATCTATTGAATGTTGCACAGGCCAAGATTACTGTAACAAACACCTTCATCCTACACTGCCACCACTGAAAAATCGAGGTAAGGGGAAGTAAATCCAGTCTCAAACTGATCTTTTTCTGCTCTTGCGCTTTGTGCCTTAGGAAGCAACAAAGGCAAAACCAGAGCACCTCCCTCAAACTGCAAGTGATTGGAGAGATAAACTGCATTAAACAGTATCGATGAATTACGATAGGTTATGTGGGGAGCGGTGCCTTGACCTGTGGTTGCTGATGCTTGCTATTATTCCTATTGCAGACATGCAGTAAGCACCAGATGCATTAGAGTCGCGTGGTATTGTCCTAGCACAGACCTGCTGGCTATCAGTGATCATCCCAAAGACTTAGGTTAGTCGTGGCAGAGGATGCCTCTTGCTGGGTATGTTTTTAGGCTGATAATAAAATTGAATCCTCTTTCTAGTCCCTACAACATGCATTACTGTTGTTCATTACTCCACACACATCTGGGACCAGGTCTACAGTGGTCAGTCAGTCAGTTCAAGTTGACTGAAGTCCATTAAGCTTTTCTTATTTAAAAGACCTGATAAACCAGCACTAGGACAGTAACTTGTCACTAAAGCGGATTTTCTACTTGAAAAACGTAGCTGAAGATAGAATGTAGAGTAAGAACTCATGCACTGATTTTATTTTTTTAATTGCTACTTGAGAACAAATGGACGTGTATTAACTTAGTGGATTCTGGGGCAAGGTTTTAGCTTTTTTGTTTGCTTAAACATCACCTTCTGAAAGTTGATAAAACTATTTTGGCTGGACGTTGCAGAACATTTTATAGAAATGTATTCCTAAGTAAGTGTAAATTCATCCATGATAAACTCTTGCCATTGGCAGCAATGGCCAAGATTTGTGGTGGTCAGCGTGGAGTTTAGCCTGCAGGAGTCAGTTCAAGGTTGCAGGAGAATTTCTCATCATGGTGTTTGAGTTGAAAATCCAGATCAGTGTGCAGATGCATCCTTAATTATGCAAACAGCAGATACTTACACAAATGCGTGCTCAGAGAAAGCGTTCACTCATGTAAGCTGCTCCCTTCACGCCTATGAAATTCCGCACAGATGGGCTGCAGAATCAGGCCTACGGAGAGTAGTATGTAAATATTTCACTGTTTACTAGCAAGCCACTAAGTCAGCGAAACCTCGTAAAATCTGACTACCAGCATAAGAGTTACGTACTACTTTGTTGCTTTTTTCATTTTAAAAAGTTCTTTGGACTGAGAGAGAAGCTCCAAAAGGAAGTCAATATTTGTTCACACTTACTTAGTATATCAATAAATATCATTTCAGTTTGGAAAACACTGCTGTGATTTCTTCTTGATGGTGACTGAGTTTATTCTACATTAAAACTACTTAAAAATACTGAACCAATGCCTAACACTAGACATCTGCCTTATTAAGGTTTTAGTTATTTGGCAATAATATCTGCTGCTTATGCAGAAAGCAATAAAACAAGCTTCTGGGTAGTGGCAGACGTTGTTTGGATCGATGTTGGTTTTGCTCTGTGTGTATATAGGGTAAATAAAGCATCACTTGGGCACCATGGTGGCAGACCCATTAAATATCAGAGAGAATATTTGTTGAAAGAAAAATTTCATAGAGTTGGAACAGGATTCTAGCTGCTCTGTGTTGCAAAGTTGTCTATTTTAGCATGACAAACAAAAGGTGATGTATTCACTCAACATATTCTGAAGACCTGTTTGAAATAAGCTCTCACACTATCGGTATCCTGATACTATATTGTGGAAATACATTTCAGGAGCTGCTTCATTAAACGTGGCTGGACAAGGCTGAAGTCAGCACCTTTATTAAAGGCTTAAGTAAATATGTCATTTTTGGTGCCAGTCCGGTTGTAATTTGTCGTTGCTGTATCCTAGTATGAAAGCTCAGAGAAAAGCCATAGTTTGAACTGTAGATCCTCACTGCAACCAGGTACAAATACTCTGTACAAATGCACGCTACTGCCAGTGCCCAGTACTATGGCTGTGGTCATAGCTCCTATTGGAAACATTTAGATCAGGCTGTGATTGACTGAGTAGTGTTAGAATTGTATATCAAATTTAACATAAGCTGTAAGTACAAAGAAAGAGAAGATGAACTTAAAAACAAGCGTCTAGGAACAACCTTCTGACCTCCAGGATTCCATGAAAAATATGTATGTTCCTCAGCATTTAAAAAACAAACAGAAATTTGGCTTCTGATGAACTTCTGTCTGAGGTCGTATCTCATGGGAAACAGAGTCTAGGGAGAGCGTCCAGCTGCAGGTCAGAGGTTGTTGAACTGCAAATTAACCTATGCACCAAGGTAACATCTACAAAGGCAACAGACTTGTATTCTCAAAGTGCTTTTCCAGACCTGGTATGTGCTGGAAAATGGGTTTTAGCCACCTCCACCCCCCCATCCCCCAAAATGAAAGGAGGACCACAGTCACGAAAGTGGTAGCTAAAAGAATTAACACTAGGCGTAGCAAGACTTGTTAAGCAAGGTGGAAGAAACAATGGCTAAGCCTAAGTTTTGAGCTCATCTTAGTACAGAACTAGCAGGATAAAATAGCCCAGAGAAACCATGAAGTCCTCATCCCATCTGTACATCTGTCTTATTAAAGAAATGAGAGTCATAATTGGGTCTGATACAACACCTCTGCTTTAAACAATAAAAGATATTCCTGGAAATCCCAGCGAAAGCGCAGGCTAAGACCAGTCGAAAGGAGAAATATGTCTTTACTGATTTAGAGCCTATATAAGCAGAAGTGGTGGTGCCACCGTGTCTGGCTCCCTGCCTGTAGAGCTAGTGATGAATGGGTAAGGGAATGATTGGAGGAATGATGGGGTTTGATGTGTGCACACAGTCTCCACGCCTCAGATTTCACTGCAGTTTTTACTCGGATAACCGTAACATTGTGAACTGGAGGGAACTGGGGAGGGAGGAGAACCTCCTCTCCCTTTGATATGCTGACTTCTCCCTTGAACCTGCTGGGTGGCATTTTCAATGCACTCCTAAGCGCGGTCCCGCAGATGGCAGAATGAGGGGAACGAGTGGTGGAGCAGGGGGAAGTCACGGGAAAATAACCGAGAGGCAGCTTGGTATCACCAAAGACCCTCCTTTTGTTGCCATCTCTCCCTTTCGGTGCTGCTCACCACTGACACCAGCATGCTCCACTGTTTGCATACAATGTAAAACAGTTAATGTGCTGTTTGCCAGTCTTCGCTATTATCAGCCAGCCAAGGTATGAGAAGAAGCTTCCCAAACCTGCATGTGTTTGTTCTGTGCTCCCCGTGCTGCGCTCCTGGTAATCGCTCACTGCTGCCTCTGTGGAAGCTACTGCTTATTCTCATAACCCCGCTGCTTGGCACGTTGCAGTTGCCAAGTAACATAACACTAAAAAGCACAGTGCTGGACTTCTTAAATGACAGAGTATCTCCATCACGCAAACTGGCACCGACTGGTACCCACCACAGTTTCCACCACGGAGCCCACAAGCCAGTGATTAAGCGGACTCACAGCTAAGCTGCTCCATCCCTCCACCTGGCCAAGGAGGTGCCGAAAATGGTGCAGGGAAAGGGAGGTTTGTCCTGCTGCTCTGTGGGGAACAGCACACAGCAAGGGCTGTGGAGGAGAGAAGGGTTGGTCTCCAGCAGCACCAACAGAACAGTTCAGCAGAACAGACATTGCTGGTATCAGAATGGGATAATGCTTTTAATCTTGTGTTGTCCTCACGCCAGTGAGTTTATTAAGTCCTCAAGTGAGCAAGCAAATGAAATTCTGCCAAAATCCTTTGAAAATGCAGGAAGTATTTGAAAGGTGAGACAATAGCTCACTTACCGTCAGTATTGCCTCTAATCATACGTAGCCAAATACATATAAAGACATATGGAAGTTATTCTCCTCTCCTGAGAAAGCCAGTTGCACGCCCATGCTGTGTGTAGTGAGCCACTACTAAAGCTATGTGAGCTGACTATCAGCACGGGGGCCATCACCTGCTGCAGGAGCATAAGCATTGCTGCTGCTGCAGCTCTCGGAGTGCACTGGCTGTTCCTAGCATGGAGATCAGGACACGGTCCTTTATTTCTTGCATGCTCTCACAGAATCACAGAATGGTAGGGGTTGGAAGGGACCTCTGGAGGTCATGTAGTCCAACGCCCCTGCCAGAGCAGGGTCACCTAGAGCAGGTTGCACAGGAACGCGTCCAGGCGGGTTTTGAAAGTCTCCAGAGACGGAGACTCCACCACCTCTCTGGGCAGCCTGTTCCAGTGCTCTGCCACCCTCAAAGTAAAGAAGTTCCTCCTCACGTTGAAGTGGAACTTCCTATGCTCAAGTTTGTGCCCATTACCTCTAACTCTCCTTGCACTTACTTCACATAATTGCATTCAGGTACCAAAACATTTTTCAGTGTTGGGAGTATGAAGTTTGTTTCAGAGCTATACAGCACTTCCAAAATGCTTTCTGGCCTCTGGGAAAATCAAACTGCATTTATTTACTTTTCTGAATGGGAGAAGCCCATTAGAAACATTGAACACAGGGTTTGGATCATTTAAGACCTAAAAAAGATTGGACCTTGACTCGAGATTTAAGCATCTTTGTTGTCCTCTCCCAAATGCACATGCTTGGACACACACAGGCAGCATGGACAGTACGGGTGCTTTTCAGGTTCCTGTAGCACAGCACTTCACCAGACATCCGTGGCTTTAGTGTCTAGCATACACAAGTGTGAGCAAGATCTGACTTGCTCACTCTGCGTCTGACAGCAGCATTCATCACTGCTGAGCACAAAGACCCAGCTTCCAAGGTGGCTTATTCTGTGGGAAAGTGGGAAAACCCTTGCTGTGGACAGACACCCGCGTTTCTCCCAAGTATAAAATTGCACTGTCTGGCCTGCGTGCTCTGTTTATCTTCTCGGCTGATGGGCTGCGACATCTTAAACTGTTACAAACCACACGTTTTAGAGGGAAATGGCTGGCCGAGCCAGGCTGCTTACAAAGCGTGAACGAGAGCCCTTAGCCCTGCCGAGCCGCCGTCGCCTTTGCGAGAGGGGTCTGGATTCCCCAGTGGGCTCTCGATTTCAGCTCACAGCCTGCTTGGAGTGTCAGGCCAGGTAGAAATCTGCTGCGGCAGGGAGAATGATGGGCTCCGGTGTTTTCCTGATAGACATCTGTGTCAGTGTCCCCTTTCAAAGGCATCGGCCGTGTCTTGAATGTTTACATTGTTAATGCTCCCGGAGCAGGTAATGGCAGGTTAAAACATGACCAGTGTGATCAAAAGGTGCGTTGGTAGGTAATCTCTGTTTGTAGTGGAAAGGGGAAGGAAAAGAAATAGTTTGGGGGCAAAAACAGAAGGAGAAACTGGATCTTTAAAATAATAGACCCTGACAGTAAACCGAGAGTCCCTTAGGAATCTCCTTGTCTCATTACCCTTGTAAATCTGAAAGGTGATAGTGCCGTTCCAGGATGAGTCGATAAGGATAGATTTCTTGCATTTTACGATGTGTTGGGCATTAGCATGAAAGATGCAAGACAGCGTGGCTGGAAGAGCTTCAGAAAACATAGTCCTCATTTGTATTATACCAGATAGCAACTTTGGGAGGGTGATGTGTGTATCTACAAGCTGAAATACCATAAGTTTGAGAGTTTGGGGGGCAGGGGAGGTTAAAGAAAAATAGTGCTAGGTTTCGTTGTTTTTCAGCAGAGGAGCAGGCATGAAGGTCAGTCAGACTTGCTTGCCTGAGTTTAGAATGCAAATTTAGAGATATAGTGGTATACTTTAAAGGAGAATATGACTCTCCCATGCAAAAATTGACTGAAATGTTTTAATAGTTTTCACATAATGACAATTTCTACAAGTTATTTCACACATTAATTTTCAAAGTGCTTTACAGAATAGCTGCTGGAAAGATAGTTTTGCCCACCAGCATAGGAAGGACTTGCTGGTACGCAGGGCTGCTATAGAGCGAATGGAGGAGGAAATTCCTGTTCGGGTGTTTAAAACAGGATCCGAGAGACAAGATTATTCTGCAGTGATGGAAATACACTTTCAAGGCCTCTCGCGGCCTGCCTTCTTGGGGATTGGATGGTCCACTGTGTCTTCCCTCCTAGGATAAATGCAATTATTCATTTTTTAAATATTAACTACTCGATAGGGTGCTACTTAGTAAGAGTGATTTGAGATGAGAGGTGGTAATTTTTGCGTGTTCTGGCTGATCATGATCTGTCTGGTTAAGACACAGAACTACGGATCTTAATTGATTTTTCATTCAGGGGATTGCAAATCAAGATGATGTTTTGCCTGAGTGAGGACTGAAAAACCAAATAGGCTTTTGGAGGTGCCGGTTCTGCCCTGGTCAGTGAGGGTCAAAGAGGAAGTGCACAAAATGCCTGGGGAATCCAGGGGTATATTGCACAGGACTTCAGTAGAACAGAAATGATCTTGGGTTCTCTGCACTTTTTAAGATGTGTGTGTCTTTTGATACTGACTTTGTACCACCTCCCTTTCCAAATTTTCCACCTTCCTTGTTTGTACCCCAGACTTTGCAGAAGGAAACATTCACCATAAGGCCCTGCTGATCTCCGTGACTGTTTGCAGTATACTTCTGGTGCTTATCATCGTATTCTGCTACTTCAGGTAAATAAGGAATACTTTACCAGCTTGTTAATATTCCTCACAACATTTATCTTTTTATAGACACAGGAATTCAAAAAAATTGAAATGGGTCTTAGGAAAAGAAATGGGAAACTGTAATTTTATGATGAGGAAAAATGTGTATTTTATTCATGCTAGTCACAGGTATACCTGTGTGATGTATTTTATGTAGCATCTTTTGCCCAACATCCTAAAAAGCCATTCAGGTAGAAGCACAGATTATTCTTTAATAATAAGAGCCTATGAAAGCCACAGGACAAATTTCGTATAGGGTAAATAAACCTAAGGCTTCTAAATGTGTTTATGTGGTGAAGAACTATTCATAAAAAAGAGAGGGATACAGGAATGTAAGTAACTATGTCTAGAATGTTATCATAATCTACATACATTATGTTTAAATAATTTGTCACATTTTTTAAATAGTCCCAGATTCCATGACCTTACCTCCTCTGGCTCCTAAAAGATCCACTGCAGTCAGTAAAATAAAACTGGGTATTTACTTGGTCTGTGTTTAAAACCTATTTAAGTTTCTGAAAGAAAAACATTTGGTTGCTTTGCAAACTTACACCAGATTGCACGGCCTTTGAGTTTTATACTTAGAGTTTTGATGCCGAAAACAGCTGCTAAAAATAAAATAGAAAATTTTGGGCAGTGAGTCCAGCATATTCCTCAGGGAAGCAGAGGAAGCTGCGAGTCTATAATGAAGTAAATGTGAAGGACTATGTGCATTATTCATTGCACATGTGTTCATTGTCTTCAAAGTTAATTTTACTTTCATGTAAAATGGCAGATACAAACGCCAAGAGACGAGGCCTCGCTACAGCATCGGGCTGGAGCAGGATGAGACCTACATTCCACCTGGAGAGTCCCTGAAGGATTTGATCGAGCAGTCCCAGAGCTCAGGGAGCGGCTCCGGGCTCCCTCTCCTGGTAAGGAAGCAATATTATTTTAATGAGAGTTTAAAAGGCAAAAATGAGTAGAGGGAGAAGGCAAAATGAGGCACAAGAAATCATATGCCCTCAGTTGTTGGTTTAGGGTTTTTTTTCTCTCCCAGAGATGACAAGGATTTAAACTGGACAACATCTGCTTTAGAAGCAGGAGACTTTTTCATGTGCTAAGCTAAAAAAGCTTAAGGGTTTTTAACCTCAGCTCATTGCTTATTTTATCTGCCATAGGGTAAGTACAGGCTAATAGAGCTTGCAGAAATGCATCAGGATTTACCCCAGTGTACAGGACAGCATCTGTCCCATTGATCTTTTTATCTTGCTTTTTATGTGCAACACACAATTGCATTTCAAACACCGACACATTGTCTTTGTGTAGAGGGAACTGTAATTCATCAAACCTGGAACCTTTTTATGTGTAGATTTCACTTTGCATTCAGGAGTCAAGAGCAAATTATTTTTCCTTGTAGCGTGGTAATCTCAAAGGTTAAAGGCACAGGGATGAAGTTTGTGATTATTTCTGAAGTGACTCCAGGATGACTGAGCCCCCTGAGCTCACCTGCTGAAAAGGCAGTTTTACCTTCTGTGGCAAAACAGTTCTGTTCACCAGGGGTTTTTGTTTCTGAGGTTCATTGTTGCTTTTTAGCACTGGAAAAAAATAAGCCAGGTTCCGAGTACTACGCACTAGCTATCTGTTTTTTGCCCACACATCTTTTTTCTACACCCTAAAGAAGAAATAAAATGGGAAGTTTTATAATTCCTTAATATGAAGCAACAGGCTGAATGGTTGGCGAAAATCTGACTAAACTCAATTTGTTCTGGCAGGAGTAAGTGCTCAGAGTCCCATTTAAATAAGTGCTGACTTTTTTAAAAATCAAATTTTCTGGCAATTAACATAGCTATTGAGAAAAAAAGCCAAGCTGACAAGTGGGTGCTGTGTCTGATGCTGAGCATGGAAAACCCACGGCAGTTTTTCTCTGTTGAGAAAAACTCCATCATTCAGGTCTAGGCTTTAAGAAAGCTCTGTCATATCTGCCAAAGGGAGGGATCGTGCTTACAATTTAGGAGCATTCCTAATGAGTGCTTCCCAATGATTTAATTGTGAGGAGTTCTTGCTTTTTTTGCTTTGTTTTTTTGCATAACACCTGCCACATCAAGGTCTTGGTCTGTTCTTGGTGCTCTTACCCGTTACAGTGACAGAAATAATATTTAGAAATAGCTATCTAATAATATTAGACAGAAATAATATTAGAAATAAATAATCCAAAATTAAGGAGCTTTGTTTTTCTTCTGTGAGAGGGTGTGTTTCCAGCAGCCCATGTGAGTAGCAGGTGCCCTAGGGCATCTCGTAGCAGTGCACAGAATCATAGAATAGTTCGGGTTGGAAGGGACCTTAAAGATCATCTAGTTCCGACCCCCTGCCATGGGGGGCACCATGGGACACCTCCCACTAGACCAGGCTGCTCAAAGCCCCATCCAGCCTGGCCTTGAACACTTCCAGGGATGGGGCATCCACAACTTCTCTGGGCAACCTGTTCCAGTGCCTCACCACCCTCACAGCAAAGAATTTCTTCCTAAAATATAATCTAAATCTCCCCTCTTTCAGTTTAAAACCATTACCTCTCATCCTATCACTACGCTCCCTGATAAAGAGTCCCTCCCCACCTTTCCTGTAGGCCCCCTTTAGGTACTGGAAGGCCTCTTTAAGGTATCCCTGGGGCCTTCTCTTTTGTGGCTCGATACTTCATCCCAGGATGCCCTTGAGACAAAAAAGCTGGAGCAACACTGGTTGTGACCGCTTGTGCTTTATGCCTTCCCCTGTCCCAGTGAGCTGGTTGAAAATGGGATCTACGATCTTTCTGGTGTCCCCAGGTCTACTCTTGCGGTGGACAGAAAAACTAACTTCTGCTAATTACCTGCTGTAATGGCTGAGGTGGCATCCCAACTGGTGCGTTGATCAGTAGCTCTCAGAGCTGTGCCGTTGCTCTGTGAAACAGAAACTATCCTGTCTTCTGCCAGTTCTCCTCTGTCAGGCCTGGAGACTTTGCAGCCACTGGACCGAGTGTTCTTCCTGAAGCTGCTGTTTTCCCCTCTCTCTGCCTATGAAAATGCATACATTTTTTGTCCCAGACTTTCCCTTTAAGTAGTGATTTTCAGTGGAAGAGAAGAAAAATGAGAGCTATAATGAATCTTGCACTTGGTAATAGATGTTTGCTGCATTTCCCAGACAGCTACAACTGCTACAGGCTCACTAGAAATGCACAGATTAATACCTCTGGGACCATGCCTGAAAAAAGTGTATAGAAAGTGCCTGGCAATAATGCTCTAGACTTTATTGTGGAAGAGTTTGGTTTTAACTGTATTATTTCTTATGCAAAGACTGAAATATCAAAGTTATTATTTCAGGAAGGTAAGCCACAAATTTATTACAAAATGTCACTTTATGCTAAACAGTAATGTTTTCCTTCTGTGCAGAACATTTATTTTAATGGATACAAATACTATACAAATCCAAGCATTAACCAAGATTTTATCGATGCTTTGACATTCAGCAAGCATTCTTTCTCCTGACCTGTTCATACCTCTGACAGAAAAGTTTTCTGCAGGTCAAATGCTGCCAATCAAATTTTAAACCAAGAAAAAAATAGAGTAAGTTGTAACTAAAGGCTTTGAGCCAACAAACTGGGGTGCACAATCAAGTCTGTGCAAGCGAGGAGAACCCCATTGGCCTTGACGGAGCAAGAAGTGCAGGCAAAGCTGTTGCCCCCATGAATCCACGTGCAAAATCCAGGAAGATTAGATGCTGGGGACATTTATTTCAGTGGTCTGTACAAAGAATTTGCTGAATTACAGTTTGGTCTCTATCTTTTCACGTATTTTTTTACTAATTCGTGGTCCAATGAATTTTGGTCTTCAAGGGACTGCATCTCAGCCATAGGTTTGAAGGTCTCAGTTCCCAATATTGAAGTTTAAAAAGGTTGTTTGTCTGAATTTTCATCTGCAGCAGCTGAACAGAATTAGCTGAACATCGGAAAAATAGAACACAGACAGTAGAGATAGTTGATAATTGGATTGATTCCAGTCAGGGATAGGAAACAAAGGGCCATGTAACCTTAGCTGGCTGCTCATAGAGCTCAAGCAACAAAGTATACAGTTTTGAAAACAAATTAAAAAAACCCAACCTCACTCAGTGTAAATAATTCACATGAAGACATCAGTCATCATGCTTATGAAATCAGTTCATCCAACAATTTTCATTAACTGATTTGTTTTAGAAATTGTGATCAGTTTTGGTTCAAGAAAGGGCTAAATTCCTTAAAATAAAATAAATTGTTCGTAGGAAATCGTTTGACCAGTTCTAGCAAGAGGAAACCAGGTTAAGGCCCTTCACATAGTATTCTGCCGCCTGAAAACCCATAACAGAGATGTGTTTTTCATTTTCTTAATGTAATTTAATAAGGAACTTTTCATCATTAAGTATTGTAATTCCATGTACTTTATGATGCCATTACATATATTTGCACAAATTAAGTTATTTGATATAACTGCATTATAGTTCAGGATGCATTTTTAAAATGGGCAAAATAGAAAGCAACAATGCTAGAATGACATTACAAAATGTTACAGCAAAATTCCAATGTAATATAACTATTGTTCAATCACTATATGAGAGTATAAAAGAGAATAAATCAATTTAAAAAATTAAGCCTAATCTCTGTTCTTGGCTTTCACTGATGTTAATAAAAAATAATGGCACTGAAGCCACCATTTTTGAAGTCTAATAGTACATTGCGAGGCTGAAAAAATGGGATTCTGTTTAAATGACAGAAGAAATCTGGAACTTTTGAAATAGCTTTGCAAACATGCCAGTGTATGTTTTTCTTCTTTAAATTGCCTAATATGAAAACCAGTAATTTATTTACAAAATAAATTATGATAGACCTTACCAAATAGGCTTTGAATTCTTCTTTGGACATACATTCATGCGGCAGCGGGGTTGTGGCAGTCCTGCATTACCAAACTGGTAGTTTCCACTGGACCTCCCAGGGGTAACAAAGGAAGCAAATGATTTCAAAATCTACTTTTGTTCATTTCTGTCAGCCAAGATTGCACAAATATTTGGGATTACATAAAATGCATATCATTTCATAGGGATTCAGACAGTGCACACTTGCTGCAATAAACTGCTTGAAATTTGTATATGGGTGGTGGCAAAACCGAGAGACCAAATTTGCACTTGTCCAGATTTTGCCAATTGCTTGGGACAGATGAAAAACTCCTTGCATTGGAGGCCATAAAGTTATTTTCTTTCAAAATCTTGTAAAACCCTACCAAACCAAAAATCGCTAGCTGTGGACTGAACTGGTAATACAGAAGCACAATTATACTAGGGTGAGGCTGAGTCAACCATCAACACCAGCGGGTTGCGTTGCAGCATCTACTTGAGTTTTTCTTTGTAAACTTTTAGAAATATGTGATCTGCAGATATTCTCCAATCCTATGAGAGTATGTTAGTCTCCATTCGTCCAAGATATTTTACAGTCATAAAAGCTTGTTAAACGTAGAATCTGTCCATCTGCTATATGGGGTCTGCCATCCTTGTGAAGGGTATCTCTACGATGCTGCCAAGTACGTTGATCTTCTGCTACAGCTGCGCTTCAGCATCAGTTCACGGTGCAGCCACTGACAAAGCTGGTATAAACACTATAAAGGTCAGATTTAAAGCTGTGCTTCCATATCTTTGGAATAAAATTATTAATTTTTATTACTATGTAATGATGGTGTTTGTTAAAATTAATGTAGGCACGTGGTTCCTAACACCAAATTTATATTTTGAAGTTACTAGGCATGGGATTTTCAAGGAAGGTGATAGGAAGCTGCTCTCAGTATTTTTGCTAGTTTTGGAGCATGGAAATGCTTTTGGCTCTTGTGAGCCCTAGCCTTAAGTCTCAATGGTGTTGAGACTTCCCATTTTAATTAAAAACGTGTTACCTACCACTTTGGAATTTGGTTTGGGTTGGAGTGGCCAGGAGTGTTTTCTGCTAAAGCTTTTCCAAAAATAACAAAAAAATTTCCACAAAGTGGTGACTTCCCACAGGAAAATAAAAATTTCAAGGTTAGTAGTCAAACATTTCCTTCACTCAGACCGATTTAGTTTCCTGAGAAACCACGGTGCCTTTCGGGAATGTATGGAAAGGCTTCTTCACAGAGGCAGGAATGGCTCCACTAGTGCTTCATCCTGGGGGAGGCGGGGAGCATCTGTGTTGTGGAGCTTTGCTGACATCCATGTCTCAATGGCTGAGTATTCCCATTTTTGCTGGCCTTGCCGCACGGGAAGGAGACACAGAGGGAGGTGAATGCAGCAGGTTTCTGCAGAGCAAGTCCTAACTGCCCTTATCTGCTTTTCACAGGTTCAAAGGACCATCGCAAAACAGATTCAGATGGTAAAGCAAATCGGAAAAGGTCGCTATGGAGAAGTCTGGATGGGAAAGTGGCGTGGCGAAAAGGTAGCCGTGAAAGTGTTTTTTACCACGGAGGAGGCCAGCTGGTTCAGAGAAACAGAAATCTACCAGACTGTCCTGATGAGGCATGAAAATATTCTCGGTGAGTGAAATTAAAGAGAATTTTTTGATAGTGCACAGCTCTCTTAAGCTTAATAATTTTGCATTTGCTGCTGTCTGATGCCCTTTCCTATGTACTTTATTACCTGCTGTGGTCTGCAATTGGCCACCCAGCACTTTCCAAAAGAAAGATGTTTCAAGAATTACTGAAACACAGATAAAAGTTAAAAAATAATGGGGCTTGGGGGCTGTTACTCCAAACACCACACGTTTGTTTCTGCCACCTGTACTTCTGTATCTGGGCTTTCTGAACATATGTTAAAGGCTAGAGGCAAGGCATAGTTGTATGGAATTAAGATGAAAGAAATTAAATATGTTATTAAAATAAAATTATTGCAGTGTCTGAGAGTCCAGAGCTATGAGCAGTCAAAAAAAGCCTTGAGAAGTATTAATTTGAAAATCTTCTTTTTTCGCAGGATTCATTGCCGCAGACATTAAAGGTACAGGGTCTTGGACCCAGCTGTATCTCATCACTGACTATCATGAGAACGGCTCACTGTATGATTACCTAAAATCTACTACCTTGGACACAAAAGCCATGCTAAAACTGGCTTATTCCTCTGTTAGTGGATTGTGCCACCTGCACACGGAGATCTTCAGTACTCAGGGCAAACCCGCTATTGCCCACCGTGACCTAAAAAGTAAGAACATCCTGGTGAAAAAGAATGGCACCTGCTGTATAGCAGATTTGGGCTTGGCTGTTAAATTTATCAGGTGAGTAGGAGGGAGGAGGGTGAGGGAAAGTTGGTAAACTAGACGCAAACGCTGGTTTAGTTGTTGATTGAGCGATGTGTAAGCGTCTGCGGTGTATGTGTATTCTTTGCAGGCTATGCTCATCTGTAGGTGAGGTGGGGCTACCTATGGAGGTGAAGATGTTGCATAAATACATAATGCAGGTGTATAAGCAGTCACTTGTTAATTGTTGAGCACAGCAGTTGCATTTGCATAAAGATTCAGATTTCATCACCTTGCCCTCAGTAGCAACCTGAGTATTGCTAGCACATGCCAAAAGGACATAGCACTGACATGTTGAAGTCGTGTTAGTAAACTTGTCACTGAAGCTTTCAGCTTGTCTCATCCCAAGATAATTCACTCACAACTTATATAGGATAATACTAATCATTTGCACAAGTTACTGGTTGGGATTTATTGAAAAGCGTCCCATTTGGGCAGCCTTTTGTTTCATTTCCTACAAATCAAATTGCCGAAGTACAGATTTGATTTTTGAAATGGCTTTTAAATTTGATTTTAAAAAAATGGCTGTGTGTTTAAACAACTTAGAAAGAGCAGACAAGTAGGACTTATGCACTCCTGGGATTCATAAAGGAGTCACCGCTGTCTGACGGCTCTCTTCAAAAGGAGCTCGAGCTCCCAGCACTGGTCCTGGTGGTGGAGACAAGTGGTACGAAGTCTCTGATTTCTCTGTGCACAGAAATGTGGCCGTGGACCGAAGGTTTCAGTTTCAGAGGTCAGCTTTGAAACCCTGAAGTATAAAAGAAAAATTTAAGAATTCTGTACAAATCTTGAACTGAAATTATTCAGAGTTTAAGGAAAGGCAGTTTTTATGTGCTCTTCTCACCATTCGTTTAGCTACCAGGTTTCTTGGTGAGACTTTTCCTTTATGATTGTGACCTTTCTTTAGGAGATGAGAAAGGAGTATTTTTACTTTGAGGAACAGGGGCTTAAAAACAGGCAACTGGGAAATACACCATTTGCTGTAAAAGTTTCAGGGAAGAAATTCACCCTCTGCAGGTATACCTTGCCTGACAAGTACAGAGCAGCACGCTGCTTATGTATCAACTGAGAACTAGGAACTACCAAGGGATTGCTGTAAAAGAAAGTGAAATATGTATTTGTCACAGTCCAAACGGAATTTACATTACATACTTGGCTTGTTTTCGTACTGAATCTTTCCTTAGACAGCATTTCTCATGCAATGACCAGGAACAGAAAAAAGTAGGTGAAAGGGGTGTGCTCTGCTGAAGCTGATGAGTTTAGTAAAGTTCTCTGCATTTCTCATTTAATTCGAAGTATTGCAAGACAGTGCAGGTCACTAGATTTATGTTACATTCTTGGAGGTATAGAGAAATGCCACCAGCATATGTATCATTTAATGACTGTGTAGGTGACTGTTTGTACCTCAGGCTCGGCTTTTTTTTTGTCATTTTCATAACCGTAGGTAAAGAAAATTGCTGTAGGTGAAGAAAATTACAGAAGTTGTATAAATATTCTGTGAGATTTTGTTGTGTCCATCACATTTAAAATGTTTACCTTTTGAAGATGGGGACAGTGAAACAGAACTTCTAAGAAAACCACAATATATGCCATATATTAAACTTTTAAACCCATTAAAACTGATACAGCTGAATTTGAGTTCATAAGAAAAAAAAATAAATCTAGTCACATTATTGATGGGAATTTGCTTCCCGTTAGATATACGTTGTCTCTTCTGATCAATGTGTGAGGGATGGCACATTTGGTTAGATTTTTTTACGCATTTATGCCTGTGTGTTTATACATCTTGATGTGTAAAGGTTGGGAGAGATCAAACTATAATGCATGCACAAAAAATAGGCTTGTCCTCCTTGCAGATCTTATTTGCTACAGCTAAGTGATACTGCCTCAGCTATTTAGTGTCCTCCATTAATTGCTAAAACTAAAGCATTAGGCGGTGGAGTATGTTAAGAAAACTGCATTTAATGAAGATTTGATTGTTATCACCAGCATTAGAGCTCAGGCTAATGCTAATGAAATCTCCCAAATGTTACAGCATCCCTGTCGAGTCTTATCTCCGTCGTGGTTCTGCATTTGAATGCTTAACATAGCCTCAGGCGGGTCAGCCTTTTAAGGAGGGTTGCCTTCCCACTAAGAGGCTTTCCGTGTGAGAATTGTTCCATTAAGATTATGCGTTACTTTTGACCCTGTTTGAGTGGATGTGGTGTGAATTTACTACTTCTCCCATCTAAATTGCTTTCTTTTCAAGCCGCTTTATTGCATGTTTGATGCCTTTTTTCCCCCCTTCTTTTTCTTTTAGTGATACAAACGAGGTAGACATACCTCCAAATACCCGTGTAGGAACAAAACGCTATATGCCTCCTGAGGTGCTGGATGAAAGCTTGAATAGAAATCACTTTCAGTCGTACATCATGGCTGATATGTACAGTTTTGGACTCATCCTTTGGGAGATAGCAAGGAGATGTGTTTCAGGAGGTAAAGAGCTGGGAGATCGCTTTTAATTGTGTCAGTGAACCCCTTCGTAACCCAAATCTTCCATTACATCCCTTTCCCTGGGTGATTGTTTTTACTGTAATAAACAAATGTGGATAACCCATACAGGTAACTCTCTTAATATGTGTTCTCTTGTTGAAATGTATTTTAAAGCATCAGTCAGTGCTATTTCAACAGCAAAGATTTAGACTGTATTTTAATGGATCGTTTGAAGGCAGAGGGTGCCTGCACTGAAGTGGGAATATGGAATTCATTTGGGGGCCTTTTCCAATGCCAACACATTTTTCTGGACTTTTGAGTATTTAGCTATTTTAGTAGAAATAAAATAATGATTTCTTTGTTTTGTTAGAGTGAAATAGAAGGAGGAGGACAAATAATTTGAGGGGTTGCTGTGCTACTATTTAAAATAAATAATCTATTTACAAAGACAAGTAGAAAAACCCCAGAGGGAAACGGCACTTATTACATCATTGTCATACCAGTGATTTTCCTTCTGGTATCAGGCATTCAAGCGTGAGGACAGCAAAGATAAAGCAATGCAGCCAGCTGCAGACTCAGGGTGCAGATCCATCCTTGTATGTGTAGGCTATGTCTGCTTTCTGCACGTAGAGCTCAGTGTAGTACAAAAATGATGGGTGTTATTACCTCTATTTTGCCACTGAGGAAACTTAAATGCAGAGAAATGACTTGGCAGCAGTTACGTGCCAGATTGGTGGCAAGTAAGAGTAGAGCATGTCTCTCTTGGGTCTGCGCTACCTTCACCAGACTTTATAGGTCTTTAAAGCCTGAAGTAGCGTGCTGAATGCTCGCTCCGTATTTACCCTAGAGGAGCTGAATTTCATTGGTGAGCATCATGATCCCTGTGTTTACAAACTGGTTAAAGTGTATTACAGTGATGGTAAAATCTGTAATGTTGTTGTCATTGTTGCTGTGCACAAACAAAGGTACCTTGCCATGTTCTGAAAAGGCACAGAAATGCCCTTTAATATATACCAGGTCCACTGATAAGAAGGAGACCTAATTCAAGGTTAATTCTCTACCAAATTACTCTGATACGGGCCCTATGCTACTAGTCCTGTCTGTGATAACTTACTGGAGATTGCTGGACTGGACAACAGTGGTAGAAACTGTCTCATATGGCAAGTAACTGTGCTTTCGGATTAAGATACTTGGCCCGTCTTTACCCGGCAGTGGTTACGTCGGAACTTGACTGTGGAATAAACTTCTAGGGCAGGGAAGTCCTTTTAAGGAGAAGTGCATCTAATTGTCAAACAGTATGGTCAATCTGTTATAAAATGAGAGGGGAAGAGGGTAGTGGAAGGTGTCTTTTGCAAGTGATGGGCAACTAATTGCTTCTTTCAGGAATAGTTGAGGAATACCAGCTTCCATACCACGACCTTGTGCCCAGCGACCCCTCGTACGAGGACATGCGCGAGATTGTGTGCATCAAGAGGCTACGCCCTTCGTTTCCCAACAGATGGAGCAGTGATGAGGTATCGTCCCTCTTAAAATGCAGCCTGTGTTTTTAATCAGAGCAAGCGAGTTTTTAATCAGAGCAAGGTTGACCCAATTCTGCATCATTTTTAGTGAGGAGGAGCTTTACCACTGGTGCTAGCACCAGTCACGGTGTAACAGAGCTCAGGAAAGAGCATGACTTCCTCGGATATCCCCACGGAAGGTGTTCAGAGCCCCAGGGCATACAATATTTGCAGCAGGTTCCTCGTGTGCTGTCTACCAGATCCCACAGCAATAGCAGGCTGCTCAGACCTTCTTAGTCTCTCTGTTTTCCTCTTGCACTCATTTTGCTTTCTGCTCCTGGCATTAATAGCATTAAATCAGTGGCTAGCCAAAAATTTTGAAAGAGAAATTATTTTGTAGTGTTTAGTGCGGTGGCAGCATACTTGGTGTACTGGGAGCTACTTCAGTGTGTACTGATGTGTGGGCTGTAATTCCTACCTTTTTCCTTTTTTTTTTTTAAAGAAGGAAGTATCTCCTCTCTCTTTGAAATGAAATGAGCATACAGCTTTTTTGTGATCACAGGTGTGCAGGCTTGGAAACATGATTTTACCATGATTTTTAGGCTAACATGACCACAAGATAGGAAGTTTCACTCTGAGGGTATTGATATGCAGTAGTACTGACCAGAGCGGCTGGTCTGCACTGAGGAGCACCAATCCTTTACCCCTTTACAGCTTACAAAAAACAGTGCTCTTGTACCTCTCTGCCTTTTAGCAAAGAGGGCCACAGATGTGGCCTTTCGGAGGCGATGCAGGATCCAGAAAATACTTTCCAGAATAAAACAAGGAGGTAGGAGGGTCTGAACTCTCCCTGCTGGGAATCTGTAACGAAGCAAAGTTGTGCTTATGGGAGCAGAGACAAACAGCTGAGGTACCGCAGGCAAACCTACCAACTGCTCTGGAGATGCTGTGGAGGAGGGATCATTAATCATGTTAATTGGTACAGTTTAATGCTGTAAAGTTTTTTACAGTCGCAGAAGACAGCTGCCATTTGGGAATAGCAGTGTGTAGATGAATATTCTGCAGGTATATGAAAGATTTAGATGGCATGAGATGTGAGCAATTTGGGAATGTGAGGGGAAAAAATAAAACAATCTTCCTGGGAGGCTCGAGGACTTGTGCAACAGCCAGTGTGGGAAGATCTAACCGAGACTCACCTGCCTCATCCTCTCCCTCCCCAAATCCCTCTGAGCCTTCAGACTGGGAGTCGAAACACTGGAGGAAGCGCTGTTAGTATTGATCCCGGGAAGGGCTTTTGTGTGGTGGCACGCCATGTGTGTTTGGTGTGCTACCACACGTGTTGAGGCTTGGGGAGGCTCGTTGAAATAACTGGTTTTGATTAATTGGTTAGCTTCATAGGTAATCACACATCAGGCACTCTAGCGATGAGAGGCAAACTTGTTAGCACATAAAACCTTGTGCATCACCAAAATGTGTTTGTAAAATTCCACATTAATCTGAAATGTATGAGGCTGGTCTGGGCACTGCTGGTGGTTTTTATGCTTGATGCCTTTCAGGGTCTGCACTGCTTCTGGGCCAGGAGCCTCAGGAAAACGGAGAGAGCAAGTTGGATGAGATGGAGAACTTCTCTTTTCCTACTGTAGCAAGCAAACCTTCAGGCAGCGTAAATCCATAGGCTGGCAGGGTCATCGCCCGGCTGTGGTGGCTTACGTGGTGCTTTATGTTTGGAAGGTGGTGGTAGATGCAGAGCAGGGATGTATGCTCCTTTTCCAGGATGGCAAAGGCAATCTGGATGGTTGCTGCCATCTGGAGATGCTGACAGCAAGAGAGTTGTTGCTGGGAGCCGGAGGAGGGTCTGTCTATGTTTCGGCAGCGAGCAGGGGATGGAGCGGGACTGGCCAGAGCCAAGCCGGGTGCTCGCAGGGGGCGAGCTGGACGGGAGCCGGGGGTGCGTGCTAACCCTGGGCTGCAGTCCCGGGGGCCGGTCGCTGGCTGAGGGAAATGGATTCCACTGACTTTGTACGGCAAAGGGCGCTCTGTACAGAGCCACACTTGGCGCAGCGGGTCAGGCTGCCCAGGTTTGGGGAAGAGGAAATAAGAAAAGTGCTTTTGTGGAGCGCACGGCCAAGTCTAGACTGTAACTTGTCATAAATTATAAGAGTAATTGCCATGTTTGTTGAACTCTCCTTAACATACAGAAAAAAAAAGCTCTTGAAAAGCAATACCAGCCAGCATATTGCCTTTTTTTTGGCTGCCCTTAGGAAAGACCTTTTCCCTTCAGTTTTTCGGCATTGCCACCACCTGCAGTCTCCTCTTCCACTGACCCAGGTGGGACTTTCTTTCCCGTTTCTCTCCGCAGTGCCTACGGCAGATGGGGAAGCTGATGATGGAGTGCTGGGCTCACAATCCTGCCTCCCGGCTCACAGCCCTGCGGGTCAAGAAAACACTTGCCAAAATGTCAGAATCGCAGGACATTAAACTCTGACTCAGCCAGAGGCAGCTCTCCTGAAGGCCCATGGAAATAGACTTTCTCGTGCAGGCAGAAGTCCTGAAGAGGTATCGAAAGTCTTCGCTATTAAGTATCTTGAAAACAGTCATGCTTAAGAGCAGCTGTAAGTTTGTTTGACAGCTTTTGAGGAGACTATCCTTTGCAAAAATCAGCTGAATTTTGACATAGAAGATTGGAAGAGGCTTGTCTGCCCTTGTTTACACGGGAAAATACAGTTTTAGTAACTGGTTTAAGATTATGCATGTTGCTTTCCATGAAAGCCACTTATTATTTTATTATTATTATTGTAATTATTATTATTTTGATTGTTTAAAAAGATACTGCTTTAAATTTTATGAAAATAAAACTTTTTGGTTAGAAGTAAAAAAGATGTATATTGTTACATTAAAAAAAAATATGGAGAAAACTGTGCTGAAAATGAAAGCAAAGCGACTTTTTCATTTGTAAAGAGACTATTGCACTCCGGCATTTAAAAAATACGGAGAGTGGGTCTGTGCAGCTCAGAGGAGCTCTAATGGAAACCATCTTATAAGCCGCCTACCTGCGGAGATGACTTTCCATGGCCCCGTGTGTGTGAGTGGAGCCCAATTACATCCCTGCCATCATTAGCATGGGTGGCCGGGTTCCTGTGGGTGGCCTGTCCCAGTGGAGGTCATGCGTCATTTGAGGTAGTCGTGAGCCATATGAATATGGTTCGGTGTGACTTGGAGAAGCTCTTCATGTTTCCAGGAAATCTGATGGGTATGGTACCAGGATGATAAACAAGTGCCCCTTTTCTTGGCTTTTTTTTCTTCTCTTTCTTTCCGCCCACTGCAAAATAAAGTATTATGTGTGTGAGTGAAGACAAAGTACACATTTGGATCTGCTGGTGAGCGCAAAACTGCTCTGACCTACATACACAACCACTGGGTAAGAGGAAGTTCCTTGTAAGAAAAAATTACTCTTTCATCTGTGTAAAAGGGAGTTATCCATCTACAACCACAGTTGAAAAAAAAATATAATCTTTGTTCCCTTTCTTAAGGGAAAGTTAAAGACCTCAAAAGTTCCCGTTTTTGGGGTGGCAGTGATTTTTCTTTAAGGAGACGCGGTGCCTCGTGGCTGCAGTAGGAAGCTGAGAGGGGAGAAGCATGGGACCTGGGTGGGCGATGAGAACCGGGCACCGCGTGGTAGTGACAGGCTCTGCCACCACAGTGGGGCTGCGAAGCATCGTGATTTCCAGCAAGAGGAACTTTTAGAGGAAAAGAGCCACGGGAAACTTACTTACCGTCTTTCCCCATTCCTCCCTCCTGGGGCTGCAGCAGTTGCCGCAATGTTAAAACTACAGAAGGGGAAATGAGAGGTAAAATATTCCCCGTGAAGTATTTTCTTTGGAAAGGTCTCTGTTCTTGGTCAGGTTATCAAAGCTGAGCTGTATGGGAGTTACCGTTTTACCCTTCTTCACCCTTCTTTTATTTTATTTTTTGAAATTTTTTTTGCCTGCCTATGTCCTGTTTCACTTAGATAGCGTTCAGTTTAATTTTGAAATAAGTCCTTACAAGTGCGCTTTGATTATGCTAAGCCTATTTCAGAACTGAAATAATTGCCACGCTGGATTTAGCCTCAGCATTTCTGTAATGCTTCTTTTTTCCGTTTTTTGGATAAAACTGATTTATTTGTGGTAGGTAGGTATATAATTGGGGTTTAGCTTCACAGCTCCCTGAAGGTTATTTCTAGTTGCAAAAATTACCATTTTATACTTTCAAGCTAACAGAGAAAAATGTGCAGGTTCAAGAGAACCAGCAAGACTTACATGATTATAGGTGTTAAAAAGTTTAATCAGAGGATTTCCGTTAATTAGAGTGTTTATTCCGCAGTGCACTTTCCCTGCCTGTACCCAAAAATAACTGAGCAGTACAAAAAGAAAATCTCTGGGGGTAACAGTACTCTGAACCCTGGCCTCAAGAGGGATGATGCTGGCTTCCCCTGTCCTTAATAAACAGCGCGCTTGCCTGGCTGGGAGCGGAATTGGCTCCTCTGCTTGGCCACCTTGGCTGGAAGATTTGTGGCCCCAAATGAGTAGAACAGCCCAGCCTCTCTTCGCCTTTTTGTCTTGGTGGATGGAGCCACGGGGTTTCTACTCACACTCTGTTCGCCTTCATGCCCTTTCATAAGAACCGGCGCAGCCCCGAGGAACTGGGGTTTCTCGTCTCCGACGAAGCGGATGGGGATGGGACCTTTGGCTTTGGACAGTGGTCAAGGGTGGGCTCAGTCAGTCCCACCTCTGAGCCCACTCCCTGTGGGTCCTGGGTAAGCAGTCCCGCAGCAGGGATGCCTCTTCCCTGCTGTGTTTAGGTGTCTTTTCACATCTGCTTTCCTCAAATAGGTTTGTTTTTTTAAAAAATATTATCATGGCTCTCCCCAGAAATGTTTCAGAGGGTAATTGCCAGCTGGCGATGCCCCCGACACCTGCTGACAGTGCGTTGCGAGAGAAAGGGACGGTTGCTGGTTTTCTGAGCAAGTCTTACTTTTTTTGGTCCAAAAGAAAGGGATCTAAGATACTGGTTGATAGGTAATATAAGGTGTAATAGTTAAATGTTCGGGTTTATGTGTTTTTATATATATATATAAAAATATATATATATTCAGTTAGGAGTCTGGAATAACTCCAGTATGTGGATTAAGAGTAAACTATTACGGATGATAAAGCACTAAATAAAACATAATATTTATTTATGAAAATACATAAATGACAAATCACTGCAACGGTGCTACATAGGAAAATAAATATATATATATATATGTGTATATGAGGAGACACACCTCTGAGAAAGCAAAGGGTCTGCAGTTGTGCAACTAGTGCCTGCCCATTTTCTTCCAGCACTTGGAAGGCCAGATTTTGCCCTCAAATCTCCTACCCGCTGTAATTGATGCTATTGTAAAGGGATAGTAATAAGGCCAGAGAACAGCCTGAGGCAATCTGGGAAGTCGTTTGTTCTAGCACTGTGACATTCGAGTTACCACCTGCATGGTTGACTTTATGCAGCGCTCAACATTTAATTATTATGGTTTCAGCATGTACAGTGACATTTATTTTGCCAGGTGTGGCCTTTTAATGTCACTTCCAGATTTTGGTAGCTGCACAGTGCACCGTTGATTAGGGCATGGAAGTCGGTGGCGGAGATAATCGTGGCTTCAGTGCCCGCAGGTCTGCAAATCCAGTTTTCAAATGCAAATCAATGAAGGAAGTTTAGTTTAGTGACTTATTGGCATAGATGAAATGGCATAGGTAAGTGGGAGAAAATGGAAAAAACACCACACCCAAAAAGGAAAAGAGATGCCATCTATCAACTGCTGTCCTTTCTTTAGCACAAAGATATTTCTGTTAAAGAAAAGGTTGACGATGTAAAGACTAAGAAACGAATTTGTGTTCTTTTTTGAGAACCAGTGCCTTATTAAACCTGTAAATACTGTAATTAGAAAACCTGGGGAACAAACTGTTAACGTTGTATTTGTTCAAATTGTATATGGTTGTTTTAACATTCCCCTAAATAAAATTGTTTCCATCTCCCCATGAAAGAGATTGCTTTTACTTCTGTTTACTTTTCGTGTGCTTGAAAAGCACTATCTTTGGGTTTCATTTCACTGGCTAGATTATTTTGACCATGCCTCATTTTATTTATTTATTTTTAATAAGATTTTTCCTCTGAGCAAACAAGCAAACAGTAAGATGTTGCATATGTTCCCATTGGCATAAGAAAGCATCACCCCTTTCACAACTCAGTGAAGAGAGAAATAGTAATTAAAATGGTGTTATCACTAATAGAGCAGTCACCCGCATTTTGTGACTGATTATGTAAATCTATACATAATATTTTTGTGAGGCCCCCCCCCTTCCCTTTCTTTCCCCCACATATTTATGAATTGCAGCTACTGGTTTTAATGGCACAGGAGGTAATCTGCACAGACGGAAGATAAATTTTCCAGCCCCGTGCTTCAGCAAAAAAAAAAGTTGCAGCCTACATACACCGCATCAGCTGAAACGTGGCATCGCTTAGTGCTGAGGGACATCAGCGCGTATGTATCTCTACGTACATAGAGATATTTGTATGTGTTTGTATTTACGGCCTGAGCTGTCTTCTCGTTCTGCAGTGCTGTGTTTCAGCATGCAGCATTCAGCTCGGCATTTCCTAACGTGTAATTACTTTGCCAGTTATTTTCAGAGAAGCGTGTAAACAGCATTTTTCCCTTGAACCGCGTCTTGCCGATGACTAACACAGACCCTGCAGCCCTCCTGCTTTGCCCCAGGCCACCCGTGATCAGCGGTGGAGCGTTTGGTTATTCTCCAGCAATGTTTCCACAGTCCCTTGGCCAGGCTACGTCTAGGCGAGGGAGCCCTGTGCTTGCTGCACGTTGTCCCTGGCTTGTCGTGGTATCCCATAGTTTTGGGGCTGTTTCTGCTCCCCTTGGCTGCACACTGCTGAAGGTGATCTGATGCTCCAGCGCAGCACATCTGGGCTGCACCTTCTCCAGCATGCTGCTCAGATAGGTGTTTCTGCAGCTGCCCTCTGTTCCTCCCATCCTGATTGCTTGTTTTCCCCCTAACTTTCTAGGTATGGCTTTTTGGGGCAGTCCTAGGCTCTGTTCTCATTTTCTTTCCTCTCCACCTTGCTAGGTGCATGGCTATTATTTAGCCTTGGGCTTGGCTACCCATATCTTCTGCAGCTGCAGGCGGCGTTGGGACTGTTTTGCTTCCATTCAAGGTTGGGAGAGTCATGCTACCTTCCCCTGCCAAAACCGGAGCTCTGCTTCCTCGTGAAACACACCGAACCGTGCCTTTCACTGCCTAGGAAGGAGAGTTCCAGTCCCACCTTCAAATGCAGCAACACCGGAGCAGCCACTTCCAGGAGTCTCAGCAGGAACAGCTAGAGGTGAGGTACCTGAAGGAAAAGTCCCTGAAGATAAGGAGGGAGCTGCTGGGCCAATGCCGAGAGTGCAGGCTATGGCAGACCCAGCCCACAGGGGTGTCAGAAACCAGAGGAAACTTGAGTCTGGCAATACATGTAGACAGGGTGGGAACGGTGGGATAGACAGAAAAGAGCTTGTCTCCTGTGAGAGCTAAGTATGCAAAAGGAAGGGCAGACAGACACCAGGAAATCTAAAGCAGTGACTGTGTGTGGGCATCTTAATTTTGCAGAAACCAGCCCTCCCTGCAGCTCAGCTCTTTTTAGCTGTGGGACCACATGGTGGCCAAAGTTACCATTGAAGAATTTATGCCTTGTACCCCTTGGGATACGGATCCTCCCTTTACGTCACAGCTCCAAGTCCTCTTCATATATAATCTACCTCTTCCTATTACAGAGAAGATAATCATAAAATAATAATAAAAAAGTAGTTCTCCCCCCGTGTTGCCAAAGGTCCAGTGGCTTTTGGATGGAGTAAGCCTGTCACTGGCGCTCGGCTGCAGCTCTTTGCCCTGCTTGATGTACTTGAGCAATGCCCAGTATTTTGTCCGGACTCAGGACGTCGGGTTGTGGCTCAGTAACCTGCGAGTCCCCAGCTCCGTCCCCCAGTAGCCACAAGGGACAGCCATGTGAGCTGGTACTGCGGAGCTGCCCATGCCCGCCCTCCTGAGAAGAATTCCTGCCTGTTAAGTGCAACTAAATTACAGGAGCCAGGGGGCTGAGATTGCCCACATCCCAGTTTTAGCAGTGAAGCCAGGGAAATGGAGGAGCCTTGTGTTAGTAGTACACTTCATTGAGGAGCAGCGGTGTCCTGGGCTCAGGGAGAACAGTCTGAGCAGTTGTCTTCTGCCCGTATAACTCATGAGAAATTGCACTGGGAGGAAAATAAAATAAAGCTACCTTGCGCCCTGGGAAAAGCTTGCAGTAATCCAGGCATACAGGGGATGGGTTTTTAAAGGTCTGCCCTTTTCTAGCTGACTGCAGGGTCTCGCAAACCTGGTGAATGCACTTGTGACATTCTTGGATTTTGGGCTCTCTGCTGTTTGGCTTCGTACGCTACTGGAGTGCTTCAGCTTTGACTTAACCTTGACTTGCCCCTTGCAAGGAGAGCCGCTGAGTGAGCATGTCGCCTTGCCACGCTGGCAGGCTGCGGGTCTGGCGTATGAGCTGGCAAGGGATGAGTCTTCCTTGGCATAGCACAGCGGGATGGGATGGGATGGGATGGGATGGGATGGGAGTTGGTGCTGCCCCCAGCAGCACACAGGCCTCTGTATCACCTCCATCACAGGCGGGATGGAGTGGCTGACCCGCTGACGAGGGGCTGGCTGTAAGAGATGACTCTCTTCTCACCGCCACCCGACCCCTCAGCTGGGAGAAGCAGCTGCACGGCAGCGCTGGGGAGCGGCACCCCCAAAAATGTAACACTGAGCACAACGGGGCTAATAAGGCCAGTGACAACCAACCACCATCTCTGACAGTGGGGAGCGGGTGCAAGAAGGTGACCTGCAGTGTATGCCCCTGGCTACGACACAAGCAGGTATCGCTGGACAGAATCACCTTGCCAGTGGAGTGTAGTTTTTGCCTCCCAGGTATCTGTGACAAGCCCAGTGGGCTGCTCCCCTCCGACAAAAAGGCTGGATGCAGGGAGGGGAGCTGAGCTCGGCAGCTGAGGATGCGTTTCCTTGCTTGTTGCTTTTCTCCACCTTTGACTGCAGCCACGAAACACAATCCCCCGGAAAACCGTCTGGGGCGAATCCTGCTGGGGTAAAAACCCCTCGGGGAGGCACGAGCATTTACGAAGTGCAACGAAACAGCCTGCATGGGCACGTGGACATCAGGGATGGTATCTTATGAGGGAGAGTGCATCACAAGGAGCTTTTACGAACAGAAACATTTCTTTTTGAGCGGATTTTTTTTTTCCAAAAGAAACTAAATAAAAGGCTCCTCTTTCCTTTCAGGCTTCCAGGAACTAAACAATTGAACACAAGGTAGTGGTGTATTTTATTTTTTTCCAGTTGCTTATAAATATAATTTATTACCTGTTTAAAAATTCTTTCTTACACTTTGTACATGTCAGGCTGACAGAATAAATGCAGGCATTTACAAACAGAGGGAAGGAGAAAAAGGGAGGGGGGTAAGAGGCACACTCAGAACTAGTAAACCACACCTCCACTGTACAGCAATACAAATAATGCAATGGCTAGCACTTCTCCGGTAGTAAGTCAGTCTTTAGAAAAGGAATTGCATAGAAGATACAGCAACAGGGAAATCAAAACCAAAATAGTTCTCCAGATCTGAAGAGCAAAGAAAACAAATCCCGCGAACCCTGGTAGAGCTGAGACATGGGAAGAGGAGGGAGAAACGCGATACAGCCTCTCGGCCCGGGTCACGCAGACGTTTCATTTCCTGTGGGCCCTCCTTCTTTGCTTTGGAAAGGTACCAAAGGGACCATCTTAAACTTTTTTTTTTTTTTTGAACTCTTCAACGTTAACAGACAGAACATGTGTCAGCAAAAAAGTCTACCACACAGGTGTGCCAAAACAGTAATGCCAGGTAATGCCATAACTTGTCTGCCTCAAAGCAGGTTATTGGCTCGTGGCTGGGGGTGTTTTTGCAAGGTGCCGTGCGAGATCTATGGGAGAAGAGCATTTTTGCTTCTCCTTCTTCCTAATTTTGTTTACTTTCCAGACTGATTTTGCCTTTTTATTTGCATTGTTTAAGCTCTCAAATGTACTGGCAAGCCATAGCAAGAGCCAGCTGGCAGCAGCCAAAGCAGCTCTCAGGGCCACGCAAGCTTTTGTCATCTAGAGGCTATTGTCCCACCAGCTGCAAGCCGGCAGCTGGAGACCAGAGTGCCAGCGCTCGGAGAGCCACCTCACCGCTGCGGGAGGCCCTGTCTGATTACATCCCGCTTCCTCACAGGCATCCAGCAGCTACTCACGTGCCATGGCACGGGATGCTTCTGGAGAAAAGGGCAGGCCCAGGGTATAGCACACACAGCAATTAATTTCTTTGTAAGCAGTCGAGGAGACCGACCCACCATCACAGAAAATGTGAAATACCTAGTCAGTGTAGAAGGTTGTGGGAACTCTTGGATTATCATTGCTTTTTTGTACAGGCAGAGCTTATCAAAGGACTTTCAGATAAAGTGATCTGCAGATTTTAGGGAGCAGGTGCCAAGCTTAAAGGACAAGTAAGTAAACAAACTAAAAACTCCTACTTCAAGCGAGGAGCTTGACCTACCAAACTCGAGGGCTCATTTCTGTAGCTTTGGTTCAAGTCCAGCTCAAGTGTCTTGACGGTTTTTACTCTGTTGGCACTCGATGTCCTGCCTATTTGACCTTGCAGTGATGATACAGCACTGAATGTTGACCTTCACCTTCCCAAGCAAACAGTCATAAGAGGATGCCCACAACTAAGACCACAGCTAAAAGCCTCCAGCAGTGGCAGCCTTTATTCTCCCCTCTCTGTCTGTATGTGTATATACACACACACATATATATACCCTTTGCATTTCTGTTAAATTCCCATTTTAAAGGATGTCCGAGATACATTCTTCAGCATTTAAAAACCTGCAGCGCAGCTCATTTTATGAACTCAAGGTTTCACACAGAAGCTAGGAATGGACTGTGGTGGTGACCCCAAAGTCAATACCTCATTGGAGTCCTTGTGGCAGAAGGGCCAAAGGTTTGGTTTTCATTCATAAACCACTCGCATCTTTGCACCGGCTGATATTAAGCAAACCAGCCTGCAAATAATTAGCTACTTCGTGGCCAGACAAGAGCCAGAGTAATACCTGAAAAGACTTCTGAACGCTCAGTAAAATAGTCTACAAAGTGCCCTGGACGTGAGATTAAAAAAACCCAACCTCAACAGTATTGTCTTGTTTAAAATTAACCTCAGAGCTGCGGTAACTACTTGTCTAGAGCATACAATGATCTAAGGGCTCCCTCCCCCTCCCTTCCCCATATCCCCCACCCCTCAAAACAAGAAGAAAAGGAGAACCGAAAAGAAACTATTGCAAGTAGCAATACAAGACATTAGGACACTGTCCACAATGACGGGCTTACAGCATGTAAATACATTTATTCTATATGTAAGCAACAGAAATAGCAAGAAACCCAAGGAACAGACATGTTTTGCTCTGTGGGCATCCCAGACTCCAACATGTCTCATGAGTGTCTGCATTTCTGCCAGCGATACAGAAAAAAAAGCATCTCGGTCTCCCATGGAAGCAAATCTTGACTGAGGAGACCCTCACTGCCTCAAAACTTTTGAGATTCGGTAAAACAGCACTTAGGTCTTTCACTGTTTAGCGAGATACAGTGGATCGGCTGTGATGATCAGAAAATTCAGAAAAAAACCCAACCAAACCCCAAACTTACCCTATACAATGACAGCCACCTTTACAAGAACACAACACAAGAAGAACTGAAGAAAAAAAAATCAGGTGAAAAGGACTGCCTCCAATAGTGTTTCTTACTTGGAAATTAAAGGTGTTCCTTGAAGTCAGTAGATATTTTATATATATTTATATAATATATATATTATTTATAGCGCTAGCAATCAACATGTAATGAAGAGATGGTGTGAAGAGCAGCAAAACTGCTACAGCACATAGCCGAAGGTGGACAACTAAAAGGATAAGCATTTAAAAAAGTAGTAATAACTGGAGGAGAAGAAGCCTGCAGCCATTTTTTTTTAATTATTTTTTAAAAAAAAAAGCAGATGTGCTTACCTGACATAAAAATGTTACAATAACTTTTAAGAGCCGGTTCTGTCTGACAAACTTATTTGCCATTTTTCAAGAGCTGCCCCACGGGAAAGCCTTTCCCTGAGCGATGTCGCTCGCCGCCCCACGAGATGGCACTGTGTCCATGCAAGCCAGCCGGAGGGACCGCTGCTGGGATTTCTCCCACCAAAAATAATATCACAAGCAGATCTGGCCCCCTTTGCTTCCCACCTTCCCTCCGTGGGGAGGGATGCTGAGGGGTGGGGATGGGGACGCTGAGGGGTGCGTACCACCAGCCCGGCCCAGCGCTCTCTCCCCAGCCGGACGCCCTGCCAGCGTGGTACCACCGGAAAAAATTAAAAAAACTGAGCAAAATTAATGCAGGGGGAGCGTCAGGTGAGGGGGGAGCTGCTGTTAGCAGCGGTGGCAAAGCACACGTGCAGAGCTGCTGGGATGAGATGTGGCTCTGCGGAGGAAAGGTCCCGTCCCCGGCAGCCCCTGCTTCTGCCTGCCCTGCCAGGAAGCTGTCACGGTGCTGCGCGGGGACCCTGCAAAGGCTGATGGAGCAGGGGCTGGAGAAACCGTCCAGCCCGTGATTGCAGCAGGCGAGAGAAGGTTTCTGAGCAGTGGGGCTGGAAGAAGAGCAGCTCCACCGCCCAGCAATGGTGATGCCACTGCTCTAGCCGGCAGTGAAGTTCTTGACCACCATCTACCTCTGTGGATGCGCCTCTTCATCAGAGCATGCCTCTCAATACAGTGATGCTGTAAAAGGAAAATGCCCCCAAATATTTTAAGAAAGTTGCTCATTTGTTTTTCTTGAAGGAAGCATCGGAGGGGTGGGTCAGAGAGCTGGCAAAAGGAGCACTGACTCATAGCAATACAGATAACTACGAGACATTTTCTGGCAAAGCCCCTGTCAGAAGGGTGCCCAGCTTGCAAAAACCATGAGCCAGGAGTACCAGCGGGCCCGGGCACCAGCTAACAAAGACTGAGATGACGAGGGGAAGGGGCCGAAGGACAGTTCAGCTCAGGCACCCACCTTGGAAGACGAGTCACACAGGAAGGACGTGTGGAAGGGGTGAAGAAGCACAAACTAAATGCAACTGGTTACACCTGAAGATGTCACAAGGAGGGCAAAAAGCTGAGACCTGGCTTTTAAGAGCCATTTTAGAGCTCCAAGGTGAGTTTAAAAAAAAAAAAAAAAAAAAAGTAGAGAAATGGCAGAGCTGGAAGCTCCAGGTGAAGTCGAGAAGCAAGATTTCCATTAGTGTTGCCATGGCCTGCATTAGATGCCCAAGGTGAAAAATAAGCTGGTTGGCTGTTGAAAGGAGGCCCTTAACATCTCTACATTAAGAGACGGTGGGGCTTACACAGACAAAATGCAAACAGATGTTGAAAGTTAAAATGTATGCATGTTCTCCGCTCTCTGGTTTTTGACTGGAATGCTGGTTTGCAAACTGCCAGGTTACCCCTTACAAGGAAGGGAGCCCTTTGTGATGGCTGCCCAGCAGTCAATCAAAACCCCGCTGGTGTCAGGGAGCTGAGAAATTACAAACAAAAAGTCCCAAGCCTATGGAAATGTCAAGTGGGAAAAAGGTCAGATGAAATTTTTCCTTTCATTTTGACCAATGACATTTTCAAAGTTACCTTTACAGGCGCAATCTGGAAAGCCTTGGGGAAAAACAAAACCAAAAACACAAAAGAAAACAAGGCAACTCCGGGCTCAGGAAGCACATGGAGTGGGAGTATGTGCGTGGGCAGGGGCATGCATGTGTGCACTACAGCAATAACCAGGGCCCGGCTAGAAACCTGGAGCGGCGGGCTGGGGCAGAAAGCCTTTTTTGCACCAGAAGTAGAGGACAGACAAGCCTGGCAGTAAAACTGCTGCTATCCTGTGCGCTGTCATGTACCAAAGAGTCAGTCTTTTCACTGAGCGAAAAATAAAATTTGTTTGCACTGACAACTGAAAAAGCAAGAGTTTGCTCCTTTTGCCAAGTTCCCGCTTCACCTGTTTGTGGTGGCCAAGAGGGATGTGGCTGAGAGGGACAAACGTCCCGCCGGTCAGCCAGCGAGGACCTGCACTGCCCTGCCGGGGCAGCGGCAGCGGGAGCGCCACGCAGGCAGCAGCCTGCAGGACATGAGATTTTTGACTTCACCACTCCATCAGCCTACACTGACCCCCTGTGTCGGAGGCTTCACTGGTTGCAGCAAGACTGGGAACCCCTCTGGAGATCCGCTGAGTGCATCTCACCCAGAAACGACCCAGAAGATGACTCCCAGTAGCCCTGACCACCACGAAAGTTAAAAGTTAATGGGAGGAGGTGAGTTTCAGTAAGAGTGAGTACCCGCATCTCCATGGGAAGCTAACGGGAGCTGCTGGCTCTCAGACTGCTCCAAAGCAAAGCAGGACATATGGAGGCCCACCTTGGATGCACAAATCAGGTGGTCAACATCAGTGACTCCACATGCTTGCACCCGTGCTTCTGAACCAGTGGTCTACGTGTACTTGGACTGGGAGGCTGTCACTGGTTCACAGCCACCTCGGGACAAGATTGCCTCTTGGAGTGACCACCACGGTGGTGCAAACATCCCAAGGAGGGGTGCTGGGTTGGATCCTTTGCAGGTGCAGATCAGTGACTTCAGCGGACTGTCACCAGTCTGTAACACCTTTGCATCATCAGGCATGAAGCCCAGCAACGCCAACGGGAGGTGAGCAACCCCTGTGGGCTGGCAGAGGACTTTGGAGGAGGAGTATGATGGCTGGAGAAGGAAGGACAGACAGCATATAGAGGGACACGTCTTAGAAGACCTTCAGGAAGGGGACAACAGGTTCCAGAAAACCAGGAATGATTCATTCTGCTGCTGACAAAATTAGAAATAAAGCAATAATGGTAATAATATTAATAATAGTCATTATAATCCTTGCACTAGATACTAATCAGTAAATAATTATCATAGCAACTTCTCTCTTTTATTTTTTTCTGGGTTTCTTTTTTTTTTTTCCCCCCAACCACTCTGAATTGCATATCCGGGCCCCTCATAGCGCAAAGGGGTGGAAAGGGTGGTGTTACGTTGTGAACTGAAAATTAACTCCAATCCTATGTTCCCCGCTGTCCTACACCTATTCTCCACATGGGCTCAGTGGGACTCGACTGGGGAAGGAAGGGGATGTTACATGTGTTCCTGCTTAGCACCCAGAGTACCTGCTTTCCAGATGCACACCTCTTAAACGCTGATTTTCTTGGTTTTGTTTTTTTTTTTACAAGTAGGTCTAGGAAACAGAACAATGACAGGAGGATCACTGTGAGACAATCGATGTGCAGAATTGTAGCCAAAATCTGAATTCACCAGAAACCAATAAGCTGAAATAGCCACAACCAACTGTCCATAGCCTTGTCTAGAATGGCTTTAAACAAAAAATATAAAGAGCCATGGACAGTCTCCTTACCCCTGTCCAGAATTTGATGTAAACAACATCCATAGAAACTGGGATTGTTAAGAAAGTTTATCCATATATCTGGATAGCAATAAAAAGCGTTTCCTAGGAAACTGTAAAATCCTGTACCAAGCAGTGTACAGCCAAGCCGAGAGGAACATTAGGTTGATTTATATTTTCAAGGTATAACTTTGCATGATTTCTTTTAGATCCTGTGATAATGTACAAGGAGAGCACATGTGAAGGTCAGGGCTGTTTTTTTTTTCGTTCGTTTGCTTGCTTTCTTCTCTGAAATGTCTCTTGCGTAACTCATTGGTCTGGGTTTTCGTTTCAATTCTCGCTTGTGATAACAGGGCATTACCGCTCCCTGCGTCTGTCCTTCCTGTTCACGCCAAGGCTGCATCAGTAATTTCCTTCTGCTGCCAAAGAAACAACGGTTTCGTGTCTTCCCATTTCTTCAAGAACCGCCGCCAGCATGCTCAGATTGCCGTCAGGGAAATTCTGGGCTTCCCAGAGGTCCAGGATCACCCCAGTGGGACTCGATTTCGTAGCAAAATAATTTAGGTACCTGCAACAAGCCGAAAGGAAAATAATTTTTTGAGCTGCATGAGGGCTACCTGAATTTATATGATTTCAGCCCATCCCCATTGCTGGTGCTGTCAAGGTGCTCGTCTCCTGCACAGTCTGGCCAGTTTGTAGACACATCTGCTGTCACTCATCTTCACCACGACCCTTTTGCACATCCCTCTCGGGGGATATCTGCCACCCGCCCACGTGTAGGCAGCCCCGCTCACCTGTCCAGTTTCAGCTTGTGGGCCAGCATCCGCCAGTCGTGGCCCCTGGTCTGGGGGGCATCCAGGCTGCTGCACAGCTTCTGCCTTATCGGGAGGGGGATGCTGAAAGCGCTGGGCCCCACTATGGTGGTGATGGTGCCTGCTGAGTCCATAGGAGGATAATCAATGCCGGTAGGTTCCTGAGGTTGGAAGGAAAGCAAAGAAAAAAATTAAATAAATAATACAGCAGATTTGTTAGTGAGTGCAGAGACGATTGCAGAAGTCTATCCTCTGAGACTCAGGGCTTTTACTTGCATTAGAGGGGAGCAGCCCTCTGCTACTCAAGTATTTATGTTAGTCAGCTGAAAAAGAGAAATATTTATCACCTCTGGGTAAGCAGCAGTTGGGGTTTTTTTTGGTCTTTTTTTTTTCTTTTGAGGGTGAAAATTACTACAGCTGGACAAAATTGAGCCCAGCTTGATTAATCACTTACTGGAAATAATGAAAGATCAGGCACTTTTTGACACATTTCAGAGCAAATTGCTGCTACTAGGGCAGAACTGGGCTTTCCCAGCTTGGCTGGCAGCAGCCCCTTCCCGGCAGCCCCCCCCAAGCCCCACACCCCACACCGAGCCAACACCGGGCTCCCTCTGGCAGCACTCGTGGTCTCCGAAGCCTCTGATACTGGGCAGACCACAGAGAGATGGTTAATACTGCCCCAGGCACAAGCTGATCCCTCATTTTTATGCGGCTTTAACTCTGTGCTGGAGATAGATGGAGCATGTGCGCTCAGGGGGCGGTCATCACCCTCCTCCCCAAGACCAGCACTGCGCTCAAAGGCAGTGCGGCAGCAGTGTTTCAAGGCGAAAGTCACCTCCAAAGCCAGCTTGTCGCCTGTGGGTATGGTGTTGATGCTCTCCCAGCTGGGAGGTTCCCCATGGCACCACCATAACGCGGCCCCGCAGGGAATAACAAGCGCTTGGCTCCTCTGGGCGAGGGTTTTGTCTTTTCCTTGGCCTGGATGGATTTAGCACCCACAGGCTTGGTAGCTGGTAGGACAATGGTAGTTGGTCAATTTGGATGGCTGGGTTTGCTTACGAGCGATGAGGTCCTGCAGGGCAGCTGAAAGCCCCTCCAAACCCCACCGAAGCCAACTGGCCACCCGACCGCGCAGTGCTCCCATGTGCACCACTTCTCACCTCCAGCTACCAAAGTGTGCGATGGAAAAAGCAGCAAGCACAGCTGGTTCTCCCTTCACGCCTCTCACTCTGTTTCTCAATTTGGTCTCATTTTCAGGCAGAAATGGCGGAGCCGCTTCTCCTCCCCCTCTGCCAGATTGCAGCCCTGAGCAGCCACAAGCACCCGAGCAAAAGACTCATCGTCAAATGTCAATTTGTTTGCTCCTCTGTGAGCTGCCTTGCTGCTTTGTGCCGAGCTGGCTGCTGGGAAGGCCCTGTAAAACCTGAAACTGTCTCAAAACCAGGTAACGCCTGGCTTAAGCTGCCATCACAAACCTCCCAGGCAGCTTGTTGGAGATGCTCACAGTCATGTGGAGTCTTTGGTTTCCCCCAAAGTACACAGAGATGGAAGGAGGAGAGCAAGTATTCGTGAGCAATGAACAGAATTAAACCTTTTTTGCCTCCATACTTTTATCCACACCAGTTAATTCTCTTCCACTCTATAAGTATGCCTTTTGGTTTTTGCATTTTTTAAAAAATGAAACGGCATTTTAGGCAATCAGTGAAATTTCTAATCAAGGAAGGTTTTATGCCACACTGTCATGTCCTCAGTGAACATGCCCAAAGCACTGCCAGCCACAGCATCCCTACTTGGGTGCCCCAACCCCACCGCTTCAGGCAATAAGCTACTGTCCTCTGGCTGCCCGGGAGCCGGCAAAACGGCTCACCCACGCTGGCAGGGCAGAAGCGGCTGTAGGCGGGTGACTGGTGGCACTGCAGACGGACAGCCTTCCCTTTTTATTCTGGGCCGAGGGACACAAGCGACACATTGAGGCAGTGCTGCCCCAGCTCTCGAGGTGGCCTGCTGCCCCAGGTGCATCAGGATTGCTGCAGTGTCTGTGGCGGTGCCCGGGGGCTCTTCTAGATGAGTATCGGCAGCGCGAAATAAAAAGGGAACTTAAAAAACAAATGGTGGGAGACCTTTATTGCAGTCTTCCTCTTGCCTTGCAAATGTGCATGTTTTGGCACTCATTGCATTCGTATTTTTGAAGTCCCAGTGGAAGACACTGTATAAAGCCAGAGTAAGACAGTTTAATCTGCAGAAGTTTTACATCCTTTACAGGGAATGAAAAAGAAAGCCCATAAAGGGAGGATGCAGGAAACTGTGTTACTATATTTTTAACCACAGGGTGACAGAGGAATAGAGGCAGACCCAGCAACGAAGAAAGGCATCGGCACATTCCTGCAATGCCTAACCACTAGCTGGATACCTCTGGCCTAACCACAGAAGAAAATGTGAGGAACCACAGCCAAAGTTTCCTGATGCCTGGTCTGGCATCTTTATTGCACCTCCAGAGGCATACGCATCTGTTTCTAGGTTGCTGTTATTACACTTCTAGGTGACTTTTGTCATCAAATCATCTGCGTTTTATTTTTTTTTTTCTAGTTGACACAACCCTGTATGCCAGCCCTTAGCAGACCAGGGTCCTCCTGCCCCTCACTGGGGCTCAGGAGCATCATGAGGTGTTAACCATGAGGAGCAATTTTGCAGCAGGCAGCCTTGGTAATGGCGGTATTATTCACTCCCTCTATTCATCCCTGATGGATGGGACTGCAGCACAAGACAAGAATATTATCCTATTCCCTCTGAATCTATTACCAGGCCTTATTACACACAAGCAGCTGAAGATGATTATAGTGTATACTTGCATTTCATTAAAGTTACTCTCAGTTCTTTCTCTTCTCTGCGAGGTTAAATTAGAGATTACCTCAATGCAGCACTTATTACAATAATTGTTTACGATACTTGTTTTACCATCTGTCTTTAATGCTGTATAGTCCCCAGCTGAATATGAAACTTTACACCCAATAACCAAGCAGATGTTATGGGTAATGGTGCACACCATCAGGGTCCTGCAGCACAAGTAACTTTTGTCTGTGGTCTCTGAGCCCTTCCACAAGTCAGCTTGCAGAGATTGTTGCTCTTTGTAGCCACCGAGGGTACCAGGCATAAAACCCACCAGCACTTTCACTGAAGTCAATGAGACTTCACGCTTGAACGTGTCGTTTGGACTCAGCCCTAAGCTTGACTGCCCAAGAAGCAAAAATTCTCCAGGTGCTATGTAGCATCAGCAAAGTTGTTCCAAAACTTGTAATTTTTTCTGATGGAAAATGTAAGCCATCAAAAGCAAAATTGTTGAAGATAATAGTCAGGATTCGTAGCAGTAGCAAAATCTGAGGAGGAAAGTCTATTGCAACTAGACCATCTGATATTCCCTATTTCACAGCAGTTATTACATGGGATCGGAGTGGAGTGGCTCATGCAAACATATGGCAATGACATTTTCCTATTCTCCCTCCTCCCTCTCCAGGGAAATGTCGGGCATGATGGTCTTGCGGACTGCCAGGAAACAGGACGACGCAATGCTTCACGAGATCTGTTACAGAGTGGTAGGCAAAGAGCTCCTCCACACAGAAAGGCGGCACTCACAGGGAGACCATAGCTGCCCTCCTCCCTCCCTTGAGGGGGGATGCTCTCTGCCAGATGAGAGAAACTAAGGGCAAATACAACAGGAGATACAAAGCAACGACTTAATCCATCCCTTATGTCCATCCCAGCAGTCAGGAAGAAAATGGGAAGCACTACACAGGTAGCAATGGGAAAGGCTATACCTCCTTAGCCCTCTCATGGTCCTGCAGTCAGATAGAGATGTCATTTACCTCTGAGACGGAGCAGTTGAGCTGGAAGATCTGCCCTTCTCCTTCGACCTGCCGCACGCAGAGTTTGCATACCAGCTCCAGGGTATTCAGGCTGAACCTTTCCAGTGTGAAGGTGCAGTGCAGGTTCCTCTGGCATCCACTCCAGATGTGGTAAAAGGGAATCTCCTGCAGAGGAAAGTGAAAAAAAAAGTATAGGCAGGGAGGGATGCAGGACCACAGTGTGGACGCTATATGACCAGAGCCCATAGGCTCCATGCTACTGTCACTGCAAATAGTCCAGGGAAAAAAAATTGTCCAGGCACCTGCAGTCAGGCACCTCGTGTTTTTTAAACACTCCTGTGTATCACTGTATTTCTTAAAGCCTCACTGCTAGTATCCAATGCAAATGGTTTGTGATGCTCACCTGGTATTTAGCCAGCAGTTTGCTCTTCCAGAGAGAATGGGCAATGTCATGAATGGACAGGCGGAGGTTGTGGGTGCTTCCCTTAAAATGCAAAGCTTTGGGTTCCTCCAAAAGCTGCCCGCCCATCTGCCGCTCGAGCTGGAGGACCTCCTGCAGTATTGCGATAACAAGAAGAAAGTTGTCAGCTTTCGTCAAGGCAGCCCACTGGTCTGATTCCTCCAGACCGACTGCTGTAGATGCTTTAACTTGCACAATACGGAAAAAAAATGCAGAGTTGTGTTTCCCTGTGAACCTGTATTGCACTAGTGGCTCTGAGTATAACCCCTTCACCCTCATCATACAGCAGCACCCCAGCAGGGATGCAGGCACCCATGTCTCCTTCGGGAGACACACCTATAAGCAGAAAGCATGCAATTATATTGAACACAAAGACTTTGCATACAGGCACTGTTAGAATATGGAAATATATCAGCCTTCTCCATTGCTCACCAAACAGGACATACAATGGCAGCGTTACGATTTTGCTTTTTGGATGCTCTTATTTGCATAGGTCCTGCTGATACAGGATCTGTGCATACAGCTGGTCCTTCAGCTTGTGGCCTCCTGGCAAACTGCTCCATGACAGAGTGATACAGGAGGTAACAGATGCCTGCTCTGAGACTAACGGTCAGGCAGGATGGTATCAAAACAAGAGCAAGACATTGTGATGGAGAATTTTGTACATATGAATACATACATTCAGGGTTACTGAAATATTGACTTGGTAATTAAAAGCTCATAAGACAAGAGTCTGGTCATTTTCTGCAGCTAAAAACAAATACATGCCTGTAACTAATGAGACCACAGCGGGCAAACAGCCTACAAACAGCCTAATTGTAGTCCACACGATGAAGCAAGTACAAAGGCACTTACATGAGCCCCATTAGAAACCAACACAGCCAAACTCGGTCATATTTAATTACAAGAGCCAACCAGCCAACCAGTCTCATGTGGCCAAAACCAATCACATGGAGAATGAGCACACTCAAGAAGTACCCAGGCACACAAACCCAGGATGCTACCACAGGCCAACTAAAGGAGCCTCCATTTTAGCTAAGCACAAAACAAGCTGCTCTTGATCACATTCAGGATCTAGTCAGCATACAAGAAAAGCCCCTATCCCTGGTGAGCCCAGCACCTGGAAGATCCTGAAGGAAAATGCTGTTTGTTTATCAGCTATTAGAGGAAAAGAAACAAAATCAGGAAACCTTTTAGATTAAGGTTATGCCAATGAATCACTTCCAGCTTCTTTCCAGTGCCTCCTAATTACCTCATCAAGATGTCTAAAGAGCAATCGATAGTAATTATCTGATTACTATAGATCTTCATTATGTCCAAATTACCTCCCTGGAAGGGCCAGAAGACGACTCGCAGCACTGCGTGAGCTAATTGCAGATGCCACCTCTCAGGCACGCGGGGCACAGGGGCCGAAGGGCCGCTCCTGCCCGTCAGCATCGGCCCCAGGAGCCGCACTACTGGGGGAAAAACATTGCAGCGTGATGCTGCGCCATCTCACTCGCTAGATCTGGGTGTTTAGTTTCAGTATCCCACTTTTGGTAACCACCCTCGGTCACTGTAGCCCCTCTACGTGCTCCAACTGGAGGACGTCGAGCAGCCTGTGCTTCTCCCATGCCGCTCAGCTAATTAATTCAGAATTCATTTCGAGCCATGATTTGCACAGCCCTTCAGACCTGCAGGCTGGCTCTAGCCATACGGCATGTTATTTAGAGCAGTGCTTATGCTGCTGGCTGGTGCCTCTATGCCCTCCTGAGCCAAAACCTGAGCTGCATGTGTGTTCCTTGCCCTGTGCCGAGGTGCCTCTGGCCACCGCCCCATCGCTTCTCACCACCCTCATGAGCCGGGACTTAAGCCTTTATGCCCTTCCTAGGAGAGGCAATGGATCACTCCATCATCAGTGCCACCAAGCCAGCCACAACCTGTATTTGGAAAGGGCTTCCTCATTAACGGGGCACAAGCAAGAACGGCGTTCAGTCTAAGCTGTTGCCTTTCTTCATTAGAGGGAAAAAAACCGCATTAAATAACTGAGAGATGATCACATGCATATTATGCCTTTTTTTTGTTTTTTTTTGAGGACGGTTACTGCACAGCACGAGGCGGCTTGGGGGATGCCACCCTGCTACAGCCTGAAATCATTCACTTGCCCCTGCTGTGGGAGGCAGCGTGCCCGGCTGCTCAGCCCCCACCATGCTGCCACACATAGCTCACATACCTCAATCTCAAAGCCATACATGAATAAACAGATGAGAATAAAGCAGCTGGATTCCTTCATAGTTATCTTTTTTTTTTCTCCCCCCCTCAAAGTGCAAAAATCAGCCTTAAATAAAGAGCTCGGTGCTGGAGGTCACAGCTTCCCTTGCCCTTCCCCAAAAAGCATTGTTGTGAGCATCCCATGCAGGTGGCTCGGAACTCTGCGGGGCAGAGGATGCTGCTTGCGTGATCAGCGCTGAGCCCACCCTGCTCCACAGCCCCCAGGAACCCTGCCAACCTGCTCCCACAATAACCAAACCCTTATTGATGGCAAGTCATTACACTTCCCTACCGTACTGCGGGTGCCAGCAGTTCAGCAGCGAGTGCTTACTCTGCATGATGAGAGGGAAAAGCCTGCTGGATAAATACTGCACGGTGTTTTATACCGCAACTGCTTGTCTTCCTTTGGTGGCTGTTAGGATATATTCAGCATATGGCACACTCATTCCTAGTTGTAAATAATAACAGAATGCATTCGGTTGCCTATTAAAATAAACACATAATACCCTGCAAAGGCTCTTCCAAACCTCAGACATCCGAATGGGGGAACATCTCAGGCTGCTCTTCCCTCCCCTTGCCGTGCCCGGAGCAGCCAGCCCCAAAATACTGAGACATTGCAGCTGGGGCCTCACTTTCTGCCTACACCTTTTCCACCTTCTCCAAACTACTTTGGAGCTCAGGACCCGCTGGTCCAGACCCACCTGCACACCTTGTCCCACACAGCCTGCGGCAATTGCCCAGGGAATGCCCTCCCTTTGGCAGTACGGCAGTGCCAAGGGCCTCCTGCCAGCATGGCCGGGGCTGCAGCGGTGCCAGCTGTTGTGAAAGCAGGCAGCAAACACCCCAACCTTTTTTTTTTCCTTTCTAAATAGTCATAGTTGGAGTCTACACAACACTGTCGCACAGGGCTGGTTTGTTTACTACGTTCATTTTTCTTAAGCCTTGTCCTTCCCCAGACCTTTCGTTTCCAGAGAAGCGCAATTGATCCATCCGTAAGAGTTTGTGGCCAGCGAGTACGTGTGCTTGGCCTCCCGAAAACCACCAGCCAGCTGGGTCTTGGACCCCGTGGGGTGGCCTTCCGGCCTGGGGGTCGATGCGCCAAAAAAAGAAGAAAATTAAAACGCACAGAGTTTGCTGTAAAAAAGCAGTCGGTACGAGTGGGATGGTGGCCACCTGACTTTGCTCATTCTCCTCACCAAATTACAAGCTCGCTTTGGGGTCTACCTGCAGCAGAAGCCCAAGGACTGTCCGGCTGCCCTCCCAAACGCCGTCCGCAGCTTCTCGGGTGGAAGATGGTCCCTGCGTGTTGCTCAGCGCCTCTCCTGACCCCTTCTGCTATCGCACTGAATCGCATTAACTTTACCTCACAGCTCTCCCCACAGTCTATTAGAAACAAAACGACAGCTCCTGAGTCACACCTAATTGGATTCCCCCGGCCCTGACTGCATTAGCTGTCTGTCCGAGGCCCCTCCGACTCACTTATTATTACCTCAGGCCTTGACGCACCCGTGGAAAATTTTATTACGCAGCACAGGCATAAAACCATCAGGACTTTTGAAGCTCGATCATTATGAAAGATCCTTGTCACGTTTTTTTAAAGAGGAAAACCAAAAGGGAAATCAGACTGGGGACAATAATTGTTTCTAAAAGCCTGACAACAGCACCGCATTGACAGAGGCCAAGCTCCCAGGCCCTGCACAGATGAAACCATGCTGAAGTCACGATGCGCCTGCTTCAACCCTTCTACTTTACTGCCTTTCTTACAGGGAGGGAAAGGGTATCCCCCCCAGCAAAGCCCTGGTATCAGACAGTACTGGGGAGGAAACCGGAGCGTGCCATTTGCAGTGATGGAAGTCACTGCTCTGACAAACACAAACGCCTCCCAGCCAGTGCATGCGGGTCTGAATCCCAATAATTCCCACGCGGAGCTGAGGAAGCCAAAAGCATATACAGCACCAGGATGACTCTGCTTAGAGCCAGGCTTTCAACTCGTTTTGCTGCAAAGAGGCATTTGGGAAGTTGCACTGGCTACGATTAAAGAAAAAAACCCCACCTTTTAATAACCTCCATTCTTACATGTGCGGTTGGAGCTACATATTTCATGAGTGCATCTATTAGAGATACCATCTGTATAAATACAGTTATTTATAGACAGAAATAGCAAGTATGGTTATCTGTCTGCTCATCTGCATGTAGCGAGTGCGTGTTTGTGTGCATGCCAGAATTACACAGTGCGAGTAAGGTTATACAGTTAGAGATAGCAACAGCTTTGGTTTATTTTAGTTGTGAATTCCCAACACAAAATACTGCACGCGAAGAGGTGTAATAAAGCAGTATGAAAGCAGGCAGTGATTAACAGCCCAGAAGCTTCTTTTATCATTATCAACTATTTACAAAGAAGCATTTATATGTTTCACCATCTCTGGGGAGCTGGCACTTAGCATTAAAAATACATGAATAACGAATGAAGCCCCGTGTACCTTATGGGCTTTTAATAATGCAAAAATCTTAGGATTCAGGATATGATACAGGTAAACAAAGGAAAAAAGACGGGTGGGCGGAAAACAGTGTGAGATCCCTACGCAAAGGACAATTTGTAGCATGTAGGGGTTAAATTATAAAACCGCAGCTTGTTGTAAAACTCTTCTTATCAGAAAAATAACCCAGGGAGCAGGAGAGGGAAAGCAAGAGAGCAACAACCACCTTAAGCGCATCCTGCGTGTCATCGAGGCAGTAGACCCGGATGCTGTACTCCAGCGAAGAGCAGGACAGCGGTCCAAAGATGGCCAGTTTGAGACGTTTGGCTGCTGCTTTGGTGATTGACTGTCCCACCAAGGCATACGTGCTGAGGGTTTCTGTCAGGATATGGCAGGCCTCTGGGTCCAGCTGGATATAGCACGGAGTGGTGAAGTTTTCCTCCCCAACCACCACCACATCCTAAGGGAGAACGAGGCCAAGTTAGAGCTCCCAACCCCTCAGAGCTGCTTTCCTTTGAGACAGCAATGCCCTTTTCAAGCCTGGATGGTGCACGAAGTCCTTGATGTTTGCACCTTAGATTAATCAAGGTTTAAAATTCCTGCTTCGAGCTTTTCTCCTGCGTAGGCACAGCGAGGGGGTGGTTTCTCTGGGGTGATGATGGTGGTAGAAACCTCCTCCTATCCTCACTCCCCTAAGACTTGTAATTCCTTCCTCTGGGCCCTGCAGCAGCTTTTAAAGCCCTGGGCAGAGTTAGGTAAATAATGAAAATATCACCAATACTTTATGGAAAAGGTATTACAGATCTAATCATTCATTGACCATGATTTAACATCAGTAGTTGCAGGCATGTTGAAGAAATAACTGCCCTTCACTTCCTAAGCATGACAATAAGGAGTTACAAAGACCCAAGGAAGGTGAAGTAACCTCTATGATGGCCAAATGCCACATCTACATGAAATATCACCTGCTGCTTCGTTGGAGTAATCCTCCGTGACGAGACTGCAGGGTGAAGAAAAAAATTAGATACAACCCGAACGCAGACAATCTCCCAACCTTGTGCGTAAAGGAAAACAGCTGCCCTGCTAATTTCTCCATTCGACCCTGCGTGTAATATCCTGCATGCAACACAAGGTGCTTTGAGAGAAAGCAGAAGCGAACAGGCAGCAGTGGATGACGGCTGCTTCTTGCAAAGCCACCAGGCACCACAGGATGCTCGGCACAACTCAGCTGTTTCACCCCTGCTGCCGGCAGGTCTGCGGCGCCTCCTACACATCTGGACGCTGAGCAGCGTGGGCTCAGCTGAAATCCGGCATTAAGCTTGGGCCCCCTAGACTCAGGAAAGGCAAACGTGCCATGTGTGCAGGGGTGGCACAATCCTTCTGGAGGGCAAAGTGCTGGAGCGCTGATTGCAGCTCCCCTGCAGCCATGGCAGCAACTGGCTCTGGCAGGAGGGGCTGGCCCCGAGCGATGCTGCAGGGGTGTGCATGTATGCACGTGTGCATGCACATGTGTGTGCACGTGTGGGGCTCAGTTTGGAGGAGCTGCTTCAGAATTGAGTGGAGGAAGAAGATGGCAGTGTGATGGCTGTGGATGCTGTGGATGCTGGGCTGGCACCAGAGCATGTGCACAGCCGGTGGAGCAACCGCTCTGTCAAGGGCAGGAGGACAGGGCAGAAAATGAAGAGGCGCCAGTAACGCACAGACACAAATAAGGAACATATGTGCAGTGCCAAGAGTCAGGCTGGTGGGGTGCAGATTATCTGGCGAGACAGACCCGTGTCTGCTGCATGCTCCTTCCCAGCGTGAGAAAGAGCTGGTGCCACAGGCAGGGGACAACAGCAAGAGTCTTTAGAAGGCAATGCCGGACACAGAGCTCTTGTTGCTGTCAGCCCAACTGCCTTCAAAAACCACTCTGCCCTCATTAAACCTACCGGTAGGAGAAGGTGCCCTTGCCCAATTAATTATGTGAGACCAAACTGGTGGCAGCAGGTACCAGGAACACAGAGCTGGAGAGGAAGGCTCTGCCAGGACAGCCCAGCCTTGCTGAAAGCATCACTTTATGCTCCAGTTACAGCGGAAGACCCTTCTGCCACCCTGCCCCAGGACATCCTCCTGCTGCACCGCTGGCAAGGAACCAGCCAGGCTCCCACCAAGCCGGCACTGCCCAGCAACGCTGGTGCAGCTCCCCAGGGAACAGGGTGCAGAGTTGGATCCCGGCTGCATGAACTGAATCAAAGTGATGCTCTACCAACATCTTAGGAGGGCAAAAGAAAAGAAAAATAAGGCCTATAAATAGTACTATGCTGCCCGATGTCTTGATGCTGAAGCAGGAGTTAATTTGAAGCATTATTTTCACTTTCTCGAAAAGAGACTATAAACCAGGGGAGTTCAAACTACTCCGTAAAAAAAAACATTTATCTTATTTCTAGAATCGAGTCAGAAATTACTTTCAGCCATTGTTTTTCATTTTGCCTTTTTTCTTCCTTCTCTCCCCATGGCTTCGGCATAATATCCTGCCATGACCAAAACCTCAAATGTCACGATCCTACAATGGAGGCTATTTCATGGAAAATATCCAGAACTAGGAGGCACCAAACTGCCCCAAGACAGCATCTCTGTATAGGCACTGGGCAGCTTAGATACCTGGTGGACATCTGCCTGCCTGCAGCAGCCATGCACCTCACACGGAAAACCTGAGATACAGGCATCCTGGTTCGGAAAGGCAGCTGAAGGATTAGCAGAGAGCCCTGCCTGCAGCCAGTGCTCAGGCTGGAGCTCCGGAGCCTCACCTCCCACGGCCCCTGGGCAGCCTGGTGCTTCAGCTGGATCTGCCAGTCCTCCGTGTTGGGCTCTGCGCAGTGGTGCATGGTTAAAATGACGGGCCGGGTCAGCAGGGCTCCTGGCGGGCCGCAGCTCACCACCGGCGTCAGCAGGGTTTGGCTGTCTTCTACAGGTGGCCTGAAAACGGGACAGAAAGAGGGATAGGTTAAGTGAGTTGAAAAAGGCAAAAAAATACATTCGGGTATGGAAAATAAAAACATCCTTCTCATAAAATTAAAAGATTGTGCAACAAAGAGTGGAGGGGTTTCTTTGTGTTTTTTTTCTTTTCTCAAATCCCCAACTGTTGCGGGGTTTTTTTTTGCCAAATATCACCCATTTGTCAAAATATAGGTTTAGATTGCAGCAAATTATAGACCACACTTGCTGAGCGCCCCCCACTCGTAAGGCTCCTTGCAGACCATCTGCAGAGGCTTCACTTCACCCACTGCCGAAATGTGGTCACTGCCGCATTTGGCAGTTGTTTTAGCAGCATACAAAAATGAGCAGTGGCTCTTGTAAGCACCATGTGTGAGAATTATTTACTGTCTGGACAGAGAAAATTGAAGAACAAAGGAAGAGAATGATCTAATGAGCACGTCTGAAACCTCGTTAAGTGGTATACAGCACATCTGAGACGTGCAGTTTGGGTTCAGAGCCACCGCCAAACCTGCTGGTACTCCGTTTTACTTAAAACGCATTCAGATCTGCTAGAATGGCTTTTGCAAATACGCCTGCGGGGAGCAGGTGTCACTGGTGGCAGGAGACAAAGGGCAAAGGGATGGTAAGGAATAGCGCAGAGGGCAACACACACTCGCGAAGCCTGAGATTTCTAGTGATAACCCAGAGCTGTTCAGATAAACGTCGGTATTGCCCAGCGCACCTGTGGCCAGTCACGAGGAATGGGTGATATGGGGAATCATATAAATACGTAGGATACATTGCATACGCTGTAGTTTGTAAACAAGCGTGTGCGTGTGTGCCCATGCGTGTGCATGTGTGCGCGTGGGTAAACTATCCCGGACCAACTGCTGAGGAGCTTAAAATCAGAGGAAGCATGAGTGACTTTAACTATCCCGACATCTGGTGTATGACAAATACAGCTGAATGCGCCTCATCAACTGCCTCCCTGAATAATACAGAGGACAAATTCATGATCCAGAAACCAGCAAGCAGGAAATTAAAAGTGTTCCATGTGATCTCTGCTTAAACTCCAGACCTGCCCACAGGACCTCCCATCTTCTGCTCCGGCTGAGGGTTCAACCCCTTGTTGCATTTACAAATACTTGTACTTACATCTGTATCGGTCTTAGTGGAATCAGTTGAGACAACATTAAATACTCTTTATGTCTACTGTTTAAATACTGTTTATTCTTTGCCTTTGCCAAAAGAAAGAGCAAAAAAAAAAAGTACCTGTAAGCTTAGATAACATTTTCAAGGAGGCCAAATCAGGACAGAAGCTGTTTTGATACCCAATTCATTACACCTATTCTGGCTATTGCAAAGATATGTCCACAGGCATATTCTAATTTTGCCCACCTTAATTCTCCTTGAATAATCCATTAATCCCACAGAAAAATAAAGACAAACTTCTGAGAAATCCTTTTTCAAAGTGGGACGAAGGCACTTTTGAAAAGAGTCTCTTGCTGCTACAAATGTTGTGGGAGGTTTTTATAACATTTGAGAAAAAAAAAAAAGGTCTGGCATGGAAAAATTTAAATCTATGCAAATCAGTAAATCCAGATGATATGCATCTGTGGAAATTAACTGATGAGTTTACTAAATGACTTAACAATTGTTTCTGAAAAGCCATGGACTAGAAATAAACAGCTGTGATAGCTGCCTTTCAAAAAAGATGTAAAATATAACAATCTGGACAGCTATCATGTATTATGCCGGTTATTTTAGCTTAACAAGCAGTACACAAAAGAAATTAAACACTAGCAGAGAGAGTACCTAGTCCAGCTTCTATTGCGTCCTGCAGGGGTCTCTGGATTCAGATTAAGAAGATCAGAGATGACTCTCTTGCAACACTCAGCTGAATAAATCACTGGGCAATTTTTGACTAAAATGTTGCTTCTTTTTCAGACTCATTTAATTCTTTCTTTTTTTCATAAGAAACAACAAGAAGCTTAAAAAACACTCACAACGTGGTAGCTGTCTGTAATGGTCACCTACCTTGTGCATTAATGGATATTTGAATGCTCTCCTAGAATCTAATTCAAGAAAATCCAAAACCCAGCATGTCTTATGAGAAAGATCTTTCAGAATTACTATATTTGTCTGGAAAGCTACAGATATGACAAGTTACAGACTTAATTATCTGGTTAATCTAACTTCATCTAAAAGATTACTGACCCATAAGGAAGGAAGGAAGGAAGGAAGGAAGGAAGGAAGGAAGGAAGGAAGGAAGGAAGGAAGGAAGGAAGGAAGGAAGGAAGGAAGGAAGGAAGGAAGGAAGGAAGGAAGGAAGGAAGGAAGGAAGGAAGGAAGGAAGGAAGGAAGGAAGGAAGGAAGGAAAAAGATACAAGTTATCATAGCTTTTTGGACTGAATTACAAAACCAGCAGTCAAAAAGAATACAGGAGGGAATATACCATGATTGCTGTAAAAAAATTCATACAGTGTCTTTTAGGTGAAAAATGTGTTAAAATCAATAAGAATCTGAGCACTGATGCATGCGGTTAAAAAAAAGCCAAAAGGTCATTAAAATAATACGATTCTGATGAATCATACAGCCTAAACTTGCCTCAAAGTAAAATTAAGTTTAGTCACTGCTCCGTGACAAAATTTTGTTAGCTATTAAATTTTAGGACTCTGATGGAGGGCGTGATTCTGCACCACAACATTTTATGTCCGATTAGCACTAGGATAAAAAAGGATGCAGAACACCAAGTCGGGAGGTTGTTTTTGAGTGGTGTGAAACAAGGGTCAGTGTCATTGAACTGGTGAAAACCCACCTCTATTGAGGTCAATGCTAAACACACAGGAAGGCTGTGCCACCATACAGAGAGACCTGGACAGGTTGGAGAGTTGGGCAAAGAGGAACCTTATGAAATTCAACAAGGGCAAGCGTAGGGCGCTGCACCTGGGGAGGAATAACCCCATGCACCAGTACAGGTTGGGGGCTGACCTGCTGGAGAGCAGCTCAGTGGAAAGAGACCTGGGAGTCTGGTGGACAACAGGATGACCATGAGCCAGCAATGTGCCCTTGTGGCCAAAAAGGCCAATGGCATCCTGGGGTGCATCAAGCAGAGTGTGGCCAGCAGGTCGAGGGAGATCATCCTCCCCCTCTGCTCTGTCTTGGTGAGGCCACACCTGGAGTCCTGTGTCCAGTTCTGGGCTCCCCGGTTCAAGAGGGACAGGGAACTGCTGGAGAGGGTGCAGCAGAGAGCTACCAAGATGACTAGGGGACTGGAACACCTCTCTTATGAAGAAAGGCTGAGGGATTTGGGTCTCTTCAGTCTGGAGAAAAGATGGCTGAGGGGGACCTTATCAATGCTTATAAATACTTAAAGGGTGGGCATAAACTTGAGCATAGGAAATTCCACTTAAACATGAGGAGAAACTTCTTTACTTTGAGGGTGGCAGAGCCCTGGCACAGGCTGCCCAGAGAGGTGGTGGAGTTTCCATCTCTGGAGACATTCAAAACCTGCCTGGATGCGTTCCTGTGCAACCTGCTCTAGGTGACCCTGCTCTGGCAGGGGGCTTGGACTAGATGATCTCCAGAGGTCCCTTCCAACCCTACTGTGAAACCTCTCCCTGAGTACTGCGAGGCCAGGATTTCTACTCACAACGTACAAGGCAATGCAAATACAAACACCATCATTAAATTTACAGATAACATGAAATAAGGAATTATTGCAAGTAACAATGAGAGCCAGAAAATAATGCAAAAGATCCACAGAAGGTAAAAATATGGGTAGGAAATAAAATCCTACTAATTGTACCGCAGCTCACGCTTCCAGAGCAAAACAAGTTACAAACACAGTTATTCAGTGGCAAAGAAAAGCAATAAAAGTGAAAAAGATCTCAGGTGAGCTTACTGCAACACAGCAGGCATCAACTTGTTATGTGAAACAGTGGTAAAAAGCAAATCTGATTTCTGGGGCTGTATGGGACAAGGCATGTCAAAGCATGCTGAGGCGATATTCCCTTTCCTATCCAGCTTTAACGTGACTGCAGGTAGCACGGTGTTCAGGGACCACAGCGAGATCTCAGAAATAAACACCTGAAATCTGGAGGAATGAGGCTAAACCATGCAATGGCACATAAAGCAGAGAGGTGCCCTGTGAAAACTGACAGGAAAAAGGAACAAAAATCTCTTGACAGATCCTTTCTTATTTCTCACTGTTTCTAATTTCCATTTTAAAACAAAAGGATTATGCCTTACTATAGCTAATGAGAACAAAACAGATGCAGTAGACAAGATATATTATACAGGAGATATTAATCTTTCTGCTTCAAGGCATAAACCCAACACTAATTGATGGGATTAGTAAACAACAAATTCCCCTGAAGACAGGTTATTGTGTAGTCATTCATTATGAGCAGTTTTCTACCTTCTCCTGGAGCAGGTAATGCAGCACCAGCAAAGCCAAGCCCATGTTGTAATTGAGTATCGCGATTTCTGTGTTATAGATCACAGGAGACCCAGCACAAACACAGGCACAGGGGAGTATATAGACTAACGGGCTTATCTCCTCTAAAGCAGAAAGGCCTTTGAGCAGACGTCTTCAAAACTGTGGGCCAGAACCTTCTTTTAGGCTGTTACCCAAAAAAGAACCCCAAACCCCCCAAAACCCCATCCACAAGTGCTTCACTTCAGGCTTGCAGTAGACTTGGGATGACTTATTAGATGGGACTGGGCATTCAGCTGTGCTAGTATGACTCCAAAGTCACTTCTCTGCAGGTAAAAGAGATGTTTTGTTTTACAAAAACCTGGCTGAGACTAATCCCCTGTTCAGCATTGCTATTAAAAGGCACTAATCATAACTGAAAGGTCTTCAGATATTTTTAGTTGTTGTCCCATCCCGCACCGCTTATCAAGAACAGTCACCTTTTATTTAAAAGCAAACAAACTTTTATACACTATATCTGGTCCCTTCACAATCAAATTTGTGTCTTTAATGGGATTACTCATTCGAAACCGTCTCCCTGTAATAAGCCAGACCATACTCATTAAGGTAGCTGTCAGACAGCAGATGTGAGCACAACTAGAGAAATCTCTGCTCCTCAGTGGGCTACGTTGCGCTCCCTGGCACCGTGCATAGATGTTACAGGCAATCACAGCAGCTCAGGAAGCACAGGATGGAGCAGGGAGAGAGGAATGGCTAACTCATAGCAACAGATGGCAACCCTTCTATACAGCTTAGCCAAAAGTCAGACGGAAGACATTTTATTTCTCCTTTCATTGCTGGGGCTTTATTTTTAATACGTTTTCCTTCTTAAGTTTCAAACAATATTCTTGACTCACCCGGCTCTTCTGCTAGTCTGTCTTTAGAAGGAAAATGATCTGAAAAGTCTTCCTCCCCTTTTGCTCATGTTCTAGTCTTTTTATTTTGAATTTTTCCATTACAATGACTGACACTTCATGAAATTGTCTTCTGGAGCTGCAAAGTAATTTTGTTTATGCAACTGAGATACAGAAGGAAGATGGAGAAACGAGATGTGGAAGACTTCAATTTCTTTTATTTCACATCACTAAGCTTAGAGTTTACTGGTGAAAAAGGCAACATTGCTCCTTGGATCAAACTCATTGATCAGCTGCATGACTTTAATATAAAGTCTATACATAGACTGCGAAGCCACTGATCCAAATCCCGACAAGGCTCACCTGACTATTCTCTCTTTTAAGGTAGCTAATTTGTAAATTGCACAATTTATGTGGGTCTTCCACCAAGATCTTCAGGAGCACTGCGTGTTTCAGGGTTGTCACATTTTGTGGGCATGGGGACATCCAGTCTCATTTGTATCATCTCCCGTGTGATGGATTATATACGAGTGTCCTTCACTGTGCGTTATTTAGTGCAGTTCTTCCCTCTGATTAGAGTATGCAAGAGTAGCTCCACCTAAAGCTGTGCAAGCTCAGCAGGGGTTCACGCAGGAACCCGGGAACTGCCATACGAGATCAAAGCAGTGGTCCATCAAGGCCCAGACCCCGTCTAGCACTGACCAGCGCCAGATGTTCCCAAAAGAAGCACACAGCTCCACTAATTTAGCTCACAGCTAAATTTGTTTTTTAGCCTGAGGCAGTCAAGAAAATCCTCAAGGTTGGAGGTTTATACTCGTGGTATTTAATCCTTAATCGTGTAAGACGTAGGCTCTCACAGATGCTCATGGGAACAGGCTCTTGCCAGATTCTGGTCACAACAATGTGCTTATTTTATAGGCGAAACCACAACTCAGGTCGGCACCCCTTCTTGCAAATCTCAAAGTCGGCGATACTTCCCCAGGCTAAGGGAGAGAGCATCTGATCACCACTGAAAAAGCCAATGAGCTTCAAGACAGAAGCCTGTCTGATAGTTGTAAAGTATTCTCCTAGGCTTGTAATTTTTTCAGTTTTATATATATCCATATATCTCTCTCTATATACATGCATATAGTGTGTACAAACACACAGACACATTATATACATAGATACCTTTTTCCCCACCATAGCCGCTTCATAAAGCACACGGACCTCTCCACGAGGTCAACACGCCAGCCAGGGATCAGAGCCTGGCAGCTGCTTGCCATCCATCCTGCCCTGAATGACAGGCAGAATGAGGATGAGCTTGCAGTGCAGGAGCAGGAAAACCAGCCTGCTGGCGTATTAGTCTGGGAAAAGCGAAAACCTACTGTGCCACAAGCACGCTAACACACTTAAGAGAAAACAACTGCCTCCAAGTGGTGTTTACTGCAAGCCATCAGAACCCCAGTTCACCGCAGAAGGATAATGCTTTTAGGGTGACCCTCCTGCTCTCACATGCTTTGATGGCTATGAAATGGCACAAATAGAGTGTCTCGGAAAGCTCTCCTAACCAATCTGCAAGGCAACACAAAGAGTGACATTACTGGGTTGTGAAGTCTCTCAAATTTCTGTACTACAGATTTCAGACTAACCGGGGAAATGTATTAGGAAAACAAAGGAAGGAAAAGAAAAGGACTTAGAGGGATAACAGATTTCCTGTTTCAACTTGACTGTTCAGAAGTCGTTTCATATTTCTACACAGTGTGAGCTAAATCTTAAGTTGCTGGAGATACGCAAGCTGCAATGGTGAGCCTCTCTGTTGCTGCACTGGTTCTATTTAGGGTAGCGCTACGGGGACCACATTCTCACCTCAGTGGTGGCTGTATATCAAGAAAAGAGAGCCTGCCTTCATTTCTGATAATAACACCCATTTTATAGTTTCTATATGTCCCCTTCCAAACTACATCAACACATGACAGGACTTTTCAACACATACACATTTACACAGTGCACATGAAAATAAATACAGAGTCTCACAGGGTTTATTGAACACGTTCCAGTTACCGCTTGGCCACAAAAGCAAATGTCTGCAGCTAGTCCTTACTGTGGACTATCACTCTCTGCTGGAGTGCTGTAAGAGTGCTGCAGTGGATTTAAAAAATAATTACGCTGCACACAAACTTCTGGTGCCCATATGACTCCAATTACATGAAGCAACATCTGTGGCCCACGCAGTCAGAAAAAGAGGCTTTGACCGAGCTGCAGCTCTGCTACAGAACGTGAAGCGTCTGGTAACACAGTCCTGCAGCAGGAGACCATTACAGCTGGGTGCTGGGTGCCACCCTCCCCTTTCTGCTCCTGGGCACCTGGGGAAAGGGAGCGAGTAACAGGGGAGGATGTTACAGTCCTGCAGTGTTTAAGCCCTTTTGGGTGACTATTCGGTTCTGAGTGATCTAAACAACACCTGATATGCTCCTAGAAGTGGTTGGCTTCCTCGGGCATGAAGAGCACGGCATGCTGGAGCTGGGCTCAAAAGCTGCCATAAATCAAATAAGCAGCTGAGGTCTGTGTGCCCAGGAAGCGATTAACACCACAATGGAATGAGCCCCGTTGCCCCGACGGACAAGGCAGCCCGCTCTCTCCTCTCCCCTCCTAGGGAAAGAAATCACTTCTCAAAGTCTTCACTGCAAGTGAGGATTCCCACCTTTCCATTCACTTCTGCAGGCGTACTTCAGCACACTTGCTCAGTTTGGCAGAGCACAGCTCCAAGCACGCTTTTCCCAATCGAGGTTAACCTATCCTTCGATCCCCTGTGTGACCTGCTGAGGAACAGCTACCACAAAGGACGCAGAAGAGGCTTTATGACCCTCGAAGAAAATGAATCAGACTAGCATGTGACATTGCTTGTCCACAGCTGCATGAAGGAGGCAGGGATTCCCTCCATAACTGGCTGGAAAGAAAATAATTGTACGTATAGCTCCTCTTGGGAATGAAATACAATTTTTTGGAAGAATTAGATATTTTAGAAAGGGAGATTTGGAGGCAAGCTGAATAACAGGGGATGCCCCCTGATTTTAATTTTTTTCCTTCTGCAGGAAAGAGTCCTTCTTCAATGCTGTTTATAAGTGTCTTTAAAGCACAGCCAGAAGTAATAGGAATACAATCGATACTAGATATGAACAGAGATACTTCTTCTGTAGCTGCAATTAGCTATTTTCAAAGAGTAGGCGATGAATAATGTATGCAAAAAGGGTGGGTGGAAGGGTTACTTATTTTTTCTTTAAGCAGATTATTTTAGCATGGGTGAAAGACTACCACGCTAAAGAATAGTGTTCAATATCACACAGTGTATAAACAGCTGTGGCTTAGCACATAATAAAAGCCATTAAGGGGCTGAGCCAAAAAACGTATCTAGCTATGAGGAGGGGAAAGAGGCAAAGTACCGTGTAATGATTGCTTAGATTCACATTTGCCATTCAGCCTTTGTGCACACGAGTCCATTCTGCAGACTAAGATCCCACCTTTCTCTTCATTAGGTTTTCCTAAACTGCTTCAAATGTTATCTTGGCGTTTTGGGAAACTCTTTTTTTATTGCACGGCTGCCCCATCACTCACTAGACATTAAGATCTAGAATATGAGCTGGCCACACATGCAGATAACAGGTGAGAAAAACAGGGGTCATCCCACCACGGGCCCTGGGTGGCCCTCGGCGTGCAGTGCCTGGGGCTAAGCGAGACAACTACTTGCTTATTCTACCCCAGAGAGAGGAGGTGGGGAGGACACCAAAAACTTTGGCTCCATCCTCTTCCCTGCATGGACTAGCAAAGTCCGTGAAGGGTAAAATAACAATTCACCTTCATTATAATAGGAGAGGAGATTTTTCCAAGCCAGGTGCTCATTTGCAGCACGGGTCTTTATTAAGCGGTTACCTCACACCTTCTCTGCCGCACCAGACTCACACTGGTACATTTTCCTCTCTTCTGGCTATGATTCGGCATCCCCCCAGCCTGAGGGCTTGCCGCAGAGTGCAGCTCTTGGTTAGAAAAGCAGAAGTCTGAGCTGGTTTTGTGGCAAAGCTTATCCTCGGCTTTGCTCACGTTCAGCTCCAAGTCAGCAAATCGCTTCAGGGCGGTCGGCTTTGCATAAGCACATTACTACAGGTCTTTAGTTACTACATTTTCCCCTTCCGTTAATGCACAAGCAAATAAAGGCAGTCTTTTACCTCATGTTCTCCTTCCTGTGAACTGTCACATACATCTCATAGACTCTCCCTTGTGGAACGGCCCCCGCTGGGATCAGCAAGCTCACTCCTGCAGAACAGAAGAAACACAAAAGATAAAATGGTGAAAAGAGAGGCAAGTGGGCCTGTGAAGAGGAGAGACAAGAGAGGCGGAAGATGAAGCCTGTGATGCTAGATTTTCACCCAGCCTCACCAGCAGGCTCTACATGACCTCAGCAACTCGTCAGAAAAAGTATTTACTGCAGCTGTGGTGCCTCCAGCGGTCAGCTGCTCTGTTCTTATTCCTCTTGTACCTCCGCACTGAAACACAGGCGTGGAGAAGACAATTTGCTTCCCTTTTATTTTATTTAAAGAGCAGCCAGATGGTTACACTGCTGCTTACCTTGTAAAATGATGGAAAAACGAACACCACTGACTAAAATTTCCAACAGCTGTAACAGGACATCTCTCCCTAGGCGATTCCTACTTAATTAAAATCAGAAAAGGAAGGCAGTGGAGCACCGTCCCAGGAAGCAACAAGAACTAGTTTCCTGAAAGATGGCTTCTGCGACTGGCATCCTGTCTTTAAATGCGCTCAACTTCTAATTAGACTACCAGGGAGACAGAATTGGGCTTCTTGGTATTTTCAATGTGCCTAGTCCCGTAAAGTGGCTCAAAATTCAGGTATCCAACCTTGAAAATAATGCAGGGAAATACGCTCAGTGCCCTTTTCAGTGGTGGTTACCTGCACACTTGATTACAAAACACTGTTCTTATGTTACTGCCATTTCAGAAATGTCCTGTTGTTACACGACAAAAACGGCACATGAACCAACTATTTGACTCTGCCGGACACTTCTCAGCCAGCTGCCTTTGCAGATGTGGACTACCTGGGAATCAGCGGCAGAGATTATGATACGGTTATTACTACGTAGCTGAAAACAAACCTACAGGCAGATTATTTACATATATGCATATGCAGAATAGAGGCTTTATAGAAACCTTGCATGGCCCTGTCTCTTTTCTTCAGCATATGTGGTTTGGTTACGTTGGAGACCTCCCATGTGTTGGTGTACAGGGGCTCAGTCCCATACCTGGCTTTGAAGGGGAGGGATTAGCTAGGAAAGCCTTTGCCATGAATGCCTCCTGACACTTGCTTCTTTATAGGCCTGTTACAACCTCACCTGTGCATGTTCTCAGCTGTAACAGGGCAGGCGCAGTGTAAATGAAGGGCTTTGATCATGTTATTAGAAGAATATACACATATCTAGAAGCAGCACGGAGGCACACGTGGTAGTGGTAGAAAGATTGATACATTTTACAGAATTTATTTTAATCATTTGGAAGGGATTACAGCAGTAAATAACCATATTTTTTCTTTACAAAATTATATTAATATATGTGAACTAAATGTGACTAATAGATTTTGCTGACAACATGCACCACCACAGCATAAGAAAACCGAGTATTAATATCTACCTTCAGCTGCTACTTAGAGAAACGTGAAATCCAGGATCATACAGCATGAATTTTCAACATTCCTCAGCAGTCAGCACCAGATTTCTTTAAGTAGTTCAGCTTTGACGCAGGATCTAAAATTTGATAGCTGGTTTTGCCCCCTGTTCCCTGGTAGCTCAGAGAGGAGGGCTATCGCTCACCGACCACTTTTGGCTGCTTCCTGGGTGGTGTGGGGCTGTGTCCCAAAAGGACCAAACCACCTAGGTCCTGGGCCACCTAGGTGTTTTGCTTTCTCCATAACATCAACAAAAAAGAAAAGATCCAGCAAAGAAGCTGGAGACAAGGGTAGGCACTATCTCCTCGGGCAGGGCACCGTGCTGTAAAATGGCCGAGAGCTGACCACATAATGTAAAAGGGGAAGACGGAGGTGCTGTGAAACCTTGAGCTATAACGTCAGGTAGTTGTGAGCTGTGTCTCGCATGCACTGTGTTCCTACCTGGACTCAGAGCTCCAGAGAAACCAGGCAGGGAGACTCCTGACCACTGTGTAGCCTGCGTATTCCCCGCATCCAGTGTTTTATGCACTTGATTCGACCCCACTTTAGATGTTAATGTTGCTCTTCATGCCAAACCCATGGGAACATCTAGATGCTGAATTTCCTTTGAATGTCAGCCCTTCATTTAGGAACCAAACAGCAGTATGGTTCTCCTAAACAACTGCGAGAGCTGAGCTCTCCCAAGGCTGCCCAGGAGCTCCCTGGATGCTCTGAAACCACCTCCCGGTGCCTGGGTGGCTTGAAAGGGGGCTGGCAGCCTGGCCTCGTACCATATGAGAGAGACGGAGCAGCACTTTGCAATTACATCGGAAGGCACTCAATGCTCGGTCCCTCTCTTTCCTAGTTGTAAAAGAAGTCAATAATAAATACAATGAGGACAGAAATATGAAAAAACACACCTGGGCCTTATTTTCCTTGGATATGTCATGTGTGCAGGAAAAAAGCCTTCCAAAAATTAGTATTCTGCTGTCCTGCTTCAATACCACACAGTCTGCAATGAATTGGAAGTGGAACAACTGATTTGTTTTTTAATTAATTTGTCCTTTTTATGTGTGATTACAAGGTGAAAAGGGTTGGAGTCCCTTTTCTGGAGCTGCATGAAAGCAAAAGGTCAAGGATGATGAATCGCATTTCACACAGGGAAGCTCTGAAGCCTCGCACGTCTCAGAGAGTGGCTAAGAGCCCTGCAACATTCTGTTTAAAAGGTGGACAGGACTTTGGAAAAAGACTGTTTGAAGTACTTTGGTAGACCTGAATGGGGGGAAAATAACCCATCTGTTTGTTCTGAACAAAGAAAAGGCAGAGTCCCAGGAGTGAACCCTCCATAATAGCAAGCTAATTCCACTTAAAAACACAAAACAACTGAGCCTTTAAGCCAACATGGCTAGCACTTACCTGAATTGGGAATTACTAGATGACCTCCTAAAGAGTTGAAGGTCCCAAATGCGGTGCACGATGGGTCTGTTTGCCGAGCAAGGCTCTGGTTTTTCATGTTCAGGGTTTCATTCTCCAGCAGAGACTGTGTAATCTGCGGGGACAGCTTGGAGGAGAAGTCAGAGAGGTCATCCTGGGGAGTGACTGCGCCAGAGGTGTTGTAAACCTTGATTTTCAGGTTGGGCAGCGGGTCCAGGATCGGAGAATTGGTCATTGGGATTTTATCAGAGACATCATGCAGGGCATAAACAGGACCCCTGTACATGGCTGCAGCAGAAGTGAGGTCTGGTGGTACCGCCAGGAGGTCTGCATTGGAGATGAGAAGGAAGAACCATATTACCTCTCTGTTCTGGTGACTTTCTTCTGGGTAACAATTCGGGTTTGCATTCTGCATTTTGCATTTCATACCAAAGGTTAAGATACACAAGGTCCTTGCAGACTGACCTTGGTCTCCTTTTCCATGCACCTCTCTAGCAAACTCACAAGACTTGTACTGCCCCAGCCACTATGGAATCTAATTGTCATACAAAATTACAGCACGTTTCTCCTCTAAGGATTTTTCACTGGGATTATTTTTCCAGGCCGCACTCAGATTTCCAGTATGACATGCTTAGCTTCAGGGCAAGACATTTTCCATACTCAGTAGATCTAGTTTTATTAACTAATATCCCCTCCCTAAATGCTAAGTGAGAATCATTAACCAATTTACCTAATTGGCCTAATGATAGCATTCCTGAAATAAAAGGCAGAATTGACCTATGAAGTCTTCATGCCCACGACTCCCCACAGTGGGGGATTAGTACCTGCATCACACACTTTTTGGAGATTTGTTTTAAAAGTATCCCCAGCAAAGAAAATGATAGTTCTGCTAATCTTCCACATGACAACTCTCCTGTCATCTTAACTCTTACTTTGATTTATTCTTTTTGCATGCATATTGGGAAAAAAAGAGGAAATCTACAGCCTAAACATGGGTCTTGAAAAAGCCAGCACTAACTTTACAGTGTTTCTTTTTCTGGCAAATGAAGTGTGGAAATAATCAAGCTGTTATGCACCAGTGATAAAAATGCTCATTATTAAATGATGTTCTACTGCAACTTCTTCTACATTGTCTATTGAGAGTACAGTACTTCTTAAACTACTATTTATGCCTGTAGAGACAGGGCACAGTAAAAAAGGCTATTAGTGAAACAACGGGGAGGAAGATGTGATAGAATTACTGTACTGTAATATCACTCCTGTGATGAATCCTGCCTCCGTTGTTTCTGTCAGAGCTTTGCCTTTGATTTAAATTTGAACCGGAGCTGTATTTCCATAAATGTCTCTGTGTTTCACTCTCGCATTCATGCTATCGCTTCAGAAGTTAAACTCCTCTGCTTTATGCTCTCGAGCACATCTGAAAAACGCCAACGTGGGTTTTGAGCACTTGACCATCAGAAACAAATGGATATAATCTTTCTCCTTTTTATGAAGTGCCAACAAGCATCCAGCCAATATCATTCATGCAGCCCAAGAGACCATAACCTTATAGCATCTCCCCAAATTGGCCGACATGGAGTGAAAAGACAACTAACCTTGCCTTGCAGCCTTGATGTTAACAGGTTGAAATCCCCCATTTAATGCCGAGGAGTCGATAATATCTGACTCAAAGTCACGGTGGTTCTTGCGATACACAAAGAGGGCCACAACCACGGAAATAGCCAGGCACACGATCACGGCTATGACAATCCCAACGTAGAGAGCAACATCATCTGAGTCAGGAGCAGCTAGAGGGAGAGAGGCCAGGAACCTTGAAGAAATGTGCTCCTCAAATGGACTTTCAAGAAAACACATTCTTATTATTCTCGTTTCCCGCAGATATTTACTGCCTTTTTTATAGGTTAATTTAAAATCCATTTCCAAAGCTATATAACAGGTCTATGCCCTTTTGATGGAAAATGATCTTTTATTTCTCTTTAACTTGTGTTCTAACTCTTTCCCTATCTACTTGTTCATCTATCTAGTACCAAAGGCTTTGAACTACTAAGCATAATACATGTTATAGACTTAGTCTCATGAAGCAAATTCACCCTATGAAATAAAATAGTACATCTTAGTGACATAGTGTCATAATATTGGTATTTAGTGGTTCATCTGATAACAAAAAAATGTTGTGGCTTTTAAACTTCAGGAGCCTTATTTTTTAAATTAAAAAAAGAAGTCAAAACCTCCCCAAAAGTCCATTTTCTATGGAATGTCTGAAATACCAGGATATATCTTTGACTTTGCTTTTTTTGAACTATAATGCATTGAGCCTTTTCTCCCTTCCATCCATTCTCTTGAAAAAAAAATAAATCTAGCAAAGCACAGAATCAACCACTGAATTCTCATCACTGGCATTAACACATCCGTATTTGGATAAAAGTCGAAGCAAGCACAAGAAATAATGTGGTAATTTACGAAAAGGAACCCAGATTTATTAGAGCTGTCTTGTGAGAAAATGGCTATGATATTTCTACTAGCTGCTTATACCGTATCTTTGGCACTAATTCCAGGCTAATCTCTAGCATCATTATCCACTAGACATTTTTTTCCAAAAGGTCTGAATATATGACCAAAATTTGATGTGTTTCTATACAGTGAAGAATCCCAGTTTTAGAGATAGAGTAATGAAAAAAGAAAGTGCAAAACCAAATCACACTTTTTTAATACCCCATTTTTGTTAAGTTTCAAACACGTGAAATAATTTTTATTTTACTTTTTTGCTCCCTGCCTTCTAGCCATTTAAGGCAGGCTGCCCTCCAGCGCAGGGGTGAGAGAGAGCTGGCAGATGTCGAAAGGGACTGATCCGTCTCTGATCAAGCTCCTAGCTATCAGACCTTCAGTGTACCAGCCCCGAAACACCACTTTTTTTTTTTTTCCCCTCAGTAGTTCAGGAAGCAGATCTCTGAGTTCCAGCTCAAAGAAAAGTTACCCCTCCGCCACATTTCTTTCATTCGCTAAGGAAATTTTAATGAGAGGAGGGCTCATTCTCTCCAGTTTCTGTCTCGGAGGCAGTATCTTCTCCCATTTTCCTTGTGCATGAGGGCCGTTATCGTTCTGTGTCAACCCGCTGACAGCGAAACACTGCGGCTGCTGTCGCCAAGCAGCACGCCACTTACTCCGCCGAACAGGTCCCTCTTTGCCTAGTCACACAGAGCTGGCACAACAGTGAGGCTTGACCCAGGGAACAGCATCAAATTAGCATCCAGGAATGTAAAATCAAACGTTAAACTTACAAGAAAATCCATATTCATTCTGGGTTCTCTGCTCAGTTGAAATAGGATAAATGTAACCTTGAAAAGAAAGAAATTAAACAAAAAATGGGAACAAAATCAAATTAATGAGGAGAACAAAAAAGGGAAGCATGAAAAATGGTTTAATTAAAAAAAAAGAAGGAAAAGAAACTGATGGCACTTTAAAATTCTGATGCAGCACAGAATTATGATTTTGCATCCCCTGTCTCCTCCAGAGCCTTACTAAGAATTAATAAGCAGGCAGATTGAATTTCTAAGCCAAAATCGGTCTCGAGTCACTAACTTTGGAGTGCTTAAAGTCTTTCTTTTATTGAGCATAAACTCTAATGGATCTAATTTATTTCAGACATCAAGGGTCATTAGCATATGGAAAGTCTTTTTTCCCTATCCTTGCCATATGCTTTAATTCCCAGGACATGTTCGGTGAGGCTCTAAACAGTTTTTTTATTTAATTATAGTAGCTTGCTGTTGATCTAATAGAGCTAAAGGAGACCTGTCGTCACCGGTCAGAGGTTAAATACCCATTCGCTGAGCAGAGCCCATGCACAAAGCCCTCTCTCTCTATTTCCCTGGAATTATTTTATCCTGTCTTTAATACATGGTCAATAGGAATTCCTCAGGGAGCAAAGAATTTGTTGGCAAACGGGAAACTGAGTGGCTTTTCCTCGAAATTACTACAAAATCAATAAGGCCTCTGGGGTCATAACATTATTTATTTGAAATCTTTGCAAGCACCGTATATCGACAAAATCATAACACAATTTACTGCTGTATTTCGGAATGGATAAATAAGAGAGATTGTCTCCTTTGTCTTTTCTTTCTGCAGCTCCTACAGCACGGCACACTGGAGCTGCCTAGTTCTGCACGAGTGCTATGAACTCGCTAAGCACCTCCCAGCTGCTTTCCATCCATACGGGAAACGAGTGAAATGCTCCAAGTCCCACCCTGCTGGAAAGGTAAATGACAAATCCAAAGCAAGCGGGGCAGTCGCTGTCAGGGAGCAGATTAGAGTTGGTGTAAGACAGAAGGTACCTCTCCTCCATCACCTTCCCTTCAGTGCTTTTGAAGGGAATTTCACCCTCTCGCCTTGGATCACACTGTGAGGAGCTCACACTGCCAGGGACTCCCTGCAGGTGAAACCAAACTGGAAAATGCGCTCCTGGTGCACACCTAATGCACAGGGCCACATTACAGGCAGACCGCAGTAATACTCCCCAGCTCCCAGAAACGCTGAGTTTGGGTGCTCGGCATCTGTTGTGCTTTACAGAGCTCTTCCTGCTTGGCTGCACTGATTGCTAATGAAGATATAGTCTATCCCAATTGCAGGTACAAACTTACCTCCCCCTGAAGTTTCCAGACATTAACTATTGTGTAAATGCTACCTTAACTGAAATACCCGAGCAAGAAGAGCTGCTTTTTGATGACGATGTTTTTTCTGAGGCATCGTGGGACAGACTATATTGCCTTTAATATCTACTTAAAACTTTATTTCACAGCAATGATTCCAGACTTACAATTGCTTTTAGAAATATTATGTTCTTACATTCATTTATTTGGTTCTTTGAGGCAAGTTCACCTATGTGTACTCTGAACACACACTCAGTCTTTTGTAATAACTGCTTCCTACTTCTACTAGTGCACTCCAGGCATTGGCCATAAAAAATTAGGCGCGCAACTTTTGCGGGCTTGAGTGAGTTCTCAGCAAGTCTGGGCGTGTATTTACAGTACCCTAGTTACTCCCCACTTACTCCCTAGACAAATGCTGAGGCCCGTATTTAGTCAACCTAAATTTCAGCTATAGCCTTATGCCCAATATTTCCCTTGCCAAGATGTCTCTGGAGACCAGGAGGCAGTCAGCAGGAAATGCAAGGCACAAGGACAAGGTGGTATTTAGGCTGGCTGCATCTCTGAACTCCATTTTGCCTTGTACTCAAATCCACTGGGAAAGCTGAGGACATCTCCCTGCGTTTCATGTGCCCCAGCACGTTCTCGGGGGAGCCGGCACAGGGCAGCACGTGTCCCTCAGCTCTGCATCGCCCACAGAGCTCGAGCTCACCTGCACAGAGCCGGAAGGGATTTTCTGCTCTCCTTACGTTGCATTTCAGCTGGCAAGTTTTGCATTCAAGGTTCTGTCATTCCTGCCACTTCTGATGCGATCTAACAACTGCCATTCGATGGGCACAAAGGACTGGATTAGCTGTGGTATTACTGAAAGCGTTCTCTCCTCCCAGGAAAATGGAAATCCACGTCTTTTCAGCAAAGTAAACAAGTGTGGTCCTCAAATACTATAAAAGTAATTTACCTCATCACAACCTCTTCACAGACCCTCTTTGTCACAAATACTTACTTGTGTCTCACAAGTTTGCATAGATTCTCTTAGCAGTAACTCCAGAGAGCATCCCTGCAGCTATGTAAAGGTGACACCAATTTCTCAAAAGGAAATGTTTTGCATATGTGTTCAAAGGCACGTCTATTAAACTGGGAGGAAGAGGCGAGGATTTCCTTCCATTAGCCTCGCGAACCAACATGCTTAGTAAAGTGAGCTTGATTTTATTCTCCTGTGTGTGCTGTGAACTGAACCACACACCCAACTCCAGCCAACTGTTTCTGTGCAAGCATAGCCTGGATTGCACAAGAGTCTTGGAGGACACATTTTCAGCCTGAAAAACATGTTTTTTACATAGGAGAAAGGCATGGCTGAGGTGGAAGGGTTAAGGGCTGCTGAGTGAGATGACATGTGTTTGCGTCATAGCCGTGCCGTTTTTTAGCTGAGGAACAAATCACAGCTGAGCAACCTGGCTGTAGATGGAGAGGTGGCCACTCGTGCTGGATGTGGAGTCCTTGTTGAGGTGACAGTGCTACACAAGCTAGGCTGTGGTGGTCATACAACCCTGTCTGCTCACAGTATGTGGGCAGACTCCCCTGGCTGAAGCTAGCAGAGACCTTACCTTGGGTTGACTTTCAGCATCCCAGCAAGCCGGTGACCCCCGCTGTCTGCACGCCAGCTCCATTTGCACTTACAAATTAAGCACGTTTGTTGGAGATCACTCAAACATGGCAACTACAGATGCCTTCTGCCATTTGGGCAGGACTTTTTAGAATAAAACTACTTTTAGAAAATCCTTTGTCATGAAAGCGCACTTCCAAAAGGGAGCAGGCATTGCAGTGGCAGCGGTAAGGGGACGCTTTCCAGCCATGCACTGGTGGTGGTGGCTGGGCAGAAGGTAGGGTTATTGCCATGCTCCCAGCACAAGAGCACCAGGATTGCTTTAGAAAGTTGGTTTTCACACTGGTCCCTCTGACTATGCCTTCAAAAAATGAGAAAGGACATTTTCATCAGATAATGATGCAAACCTGCTGGGATCAGTAACTGAAATAATGAAGAATGACTTCTCTCCTCTCTTCAAAGTAACTGCAGTGAAAAAGAGATCTTTTTCTTGTGGGTTTTTTTCCTTCCTTGTATCAACAGCGTTGCTTGGCAAGTACCTGAGGGACTTCTACCAGGATCATCAAAATTTTTAACGAGGGTGAATTTAGAAAGGTGCTGGTGGGTTTGACTCTGGGAAGGCTGCTGAGGCTGCTGACTCACACTCGGAGCAGCTGGTTTCACAGTGAGCTACTTGCTTTGAGAAAAGTAATTTAAGCTTCTTCCTACAGCTTGTTGAGAAATGTACGTTTTCAAAGGGGCTTTTGATTTTTTGTTGTGTAACTTACTGCTGGATGAGTAAAATAGTAACAATCATACTGTACACTTGCATAGTCCCTTCTGTTTGAGGCTCTCAGACGCTTACCAAAAGTGGGTATTTATTTCCCTCATTTTACAAGTACCTCACCCTATGTCATACCGGGGGAATTAGTTGGAGGCTTGGGTTAACACACAGGAACTGCACCACTGTAATTGCACGGTAAATGCATTCATTAAAAAGCCTTTAATTAAGTTGATGTTCCTCCATGCATTCTACTTTATATTCCACTTTAGGCTTGTAAATACATTTTTTGTCCCTGTGGAAGTGCTTCTATTGAGTGTTAAAGGCGGGCTTTTTTTTAACTAAAGTAATTACACTGGCACAAATCCTTTGTACAAATGTAGATGTATCATTATAAAGGTGCAATACGTAGGCATTGCCTATTCTCTTTCTATAAAGCATGTGAAGAGCAATTTAAGCACCTTTATAATGATGTAACACGCTGGGAAAAGTGAAAAGGGTGAATATGTCAGATTGCACTGGAAAGATAAACCGGCCCAACATTGGCATATAGAAAAGACTTCAGCAGGCTTTTTATCAATCTAGTTTAACTGAATTTCAGCATCAGTCACACTTGCACTGATTCGGGGAACTGTGTCCATTTAACTAAACAGATTTTGAAGCTCATTCAATTAGTTTGGTGCAGTTAGTGAACGCAGATGATCCTCAAGCACTGGAAGTCCAGCCTGAGCATTCTGGTCCCACGTGACTTGTTCTGACCTTCTGGAAATACATTTATGCCAGAGACCACAGCAGACCCAACGGTGGGTCTCTGTGGCTGAATGGCCTTCAGCATATCTGCATGTGTGGGATCATCTGCCTTAGGGGGTTAGCTTTGACAAACAGGCAGGCTGAGCCTTTTTACAGTATGAATTCATCTGCCGCAATTTTCCTTGGGAGGACTAAATAAACCTTCTGCCAAGCTGGGGAAAAATGAAACATTTGGGAATGGAAGAATCTCAAACCTATGAAAGATAATTGTGCAGAGATTATGGCACTGACTCCCTGGAGACCGAAACTGAAAAAGTGTGTCACCAAACAGTCACCAAAACAACTTTTCTAAGCTTTTTTTTTTTTTCCCCACTGGGGAAGAATCTACCCCTCAGCATATTCATGGGTATACATACACACATGGTGCTCAGACTGGGAACTCAGGATCATGACCGTGGGCATCCTGAAATCCTGTGTTTGATTTTACCTAGAATACAGGACCCTGGAAATACACCGCCTTGGCCTGCGAACTGGCATATTTTAAAGACAACTTTTATCCCTGTGGTATAAAACACTGAGTCACGGCTTCATGCAGAGGGAACGTTGTAACTGGCTCCCCTTTTCAGTCCTTAATAGATTTTCCTAGCTTTCTAGTCATGCTGAATTTGTATTAATGGATATCAATTTTAGAGCGATTTGATCAGATTATGAAAGTATTTTGCTCTGTTGCTTGTAGTAAATAAAATTTTTACATAAGAGACAAAGAAAAATTCCCAGTTTTCCATTTGTATTTTCCCCAGCTACTTTCTCTCTTCCCAGCAAGTAACTAGGTAAGACGGTGGAGTAGCTGAAGGTGATCTTTCTGGGCATTTATTTTCTAGGGTTTATACAGTTTGAGTCATATTTACAAAAATACTCACAATATTTCTGTAAAGATATTGCTCTGTAGCATTAGCTGCCGAGGTCACGGTCAATGATACCTATTTTGAGACCGTATCAAGGTCAGTGAGAGTTGGAGACATGCACTTTCATTTAATAAAGTGAAGATTGCATAAAGCACGCCGTAAGTGCTTGTTTCTTCAATACATCATATTTTAATCCGGCACCACTTGCTTCTAATCTATAAATGCTCTTTAGCCTCTATGTAGCAGTTCCAAAATGAGCTAAGGTCACTTAATTATGTGGCCCTTTTGAAAGCCTAGCCACAGGACACGTCTCAGTAACATCCTGTAGCAATGAACTCAACAGGTTGAGCATAATATATTGTAACAGCACTTTCCCCCCTTTTGGCTCCAAAGTCAATGCCCTTAAATAGCCTATGAGAAAAGAAGAGGGGACGCATTCAACTGCTGCCTTTCTTCCTCTACTTTGATGGCTTTATCCAGGGTAGCGACAATGAAGTAGGAATAATCTCGTGCTGGCAACAGCCTCTGAACCACAGAGCTACAACGGACAGATGAACAGAGACTAATTCGCACATGTAGATGCCTAAAATTTGAAGGAAGTGGTTCTTAGATGATTCACAGTAGGTATGTGATGAATATATTGTGACATGAGAATTTCCTGGAACCACCCTTTGTTTCTCTGTGACATATAAACACATCAGATGAGTTCCAGTATTTAATAATTCAAAGCCAACAAGCTGGTAATTTTTCCCATAACGTACTTAATTACCATGATAAGGTCTTGTTTCAGCATTAATTCAATACCTTCCTCTTTCCCCAGCTCCAGTGGCTCAGAATTTTATTTCAAATCTTTGGGTTTGGCTGAAATTTTCTATACCCAGCCTCGGTCTCAGAAATTATCCTGAAAAGTTTGAGTCAAATTGGCTTAAGATCCATTATTATTATTATTATTATTATTATTATTATTATTATTATTATTATTATTACTATTACTATTATTATGATGTTTGGTTTTGTTGATTTTTGAGTTCAGTGAATCTCAACGGGTAAAGAACAAGTATATTTTGCTGCTTCCAAATGCCAGCTTCTAGAAATTCTGCTTATCTTCCTTTTCCTGTAAAATGCCGTTCTCGGTTCAAAGTCAGCTCAACTTCAGATTTTGTAAAACTCTGCACTCGGAAGAGACATCCAGCAATTCTGAATTCTCTTATAAAGAGACATTTCTGAGGCAAAGAAGATAGGTACATGCCTCTGCAGTGCTTGTGGTGCTGTGACCATAGCAGTGACCGAGCATTACTAGTCCTGTTTCCACCTTAGGCCTCCTTTTGCCTTACCTAGTTTACTTCTCAGCAATTCCACAGCCATGGACAGGCAGTCACGTATTCTCTTGTTAGGAGAAGGAACTTAGGAGACTTAATTTGACATCCTGGAGTTTTGAATTGCTCCGTGCAGGTCCCACTGTCCAGAGACTGGGACTGCATAAGCTTCCCGTAGCTCAACAAGGAGGCAGAGTTAGTGGTAGAAATGCAACCTTAGAGTAAACCACATATTCTCACTGCTCGTTTTCACATGTTTCTAATGCAGATTTGCCACAGGAGGAATATTAAAAATAATCTTTGAATTGTAATTGCTGTTAATTGTTTCTCTCCCCTGCTATTTCCCAGGAACTCTAGCACATAAACAAGAAGATGTGATATCTTATAACTTATTTGTGGTGGTTAAAAATAAAAAAAATCCAACAAACAAAACCCTTGGAGCTGCAAAAAATTCTCAGACAGAATGTGCCCAGCTTCTTCCTATATTTGCTATTCTAAAGAAAGACCTTCATGTCTGCAGTAATGATGCTGAAGGTCAGATATGGTATCAGGCATCCCAGAGATAATGCACATTAATTTATTTTCCTTCTAAAGGACTAATTATTGGCATGTTCAGGGTGGGCTAATAAACAGGGAGCTTGAGGGTTTGTGACTGATTATTTACTTGGGTATTATCTCAGATCTTTCCTTAAGGGGTAGGTTAAATGGGGAGTCTCTCTTGTTCTGTCCTTGAACAGGAGTTTATGATATTCTATAATTAAGACTGAAACTATGTTTCCATTTTAAATTGGATTCCTGACATTTTGTTAACATTGTTAGAAAGGTCTTGCCTGAGTTTAAACAGGCATGTCATCTATATGGGGGTGGGGGAAGATGGAAGAGCAGGATAACTTGGTGCTAAAATTTGATGTGGATTAGAACAGGCAATTTTGACATTATGCAATCTTTTACAGTTAAGGACTTTGACCTTTTGGCTAAATCTTACGTCAGTCTTTAGTATCTTAGAAGCACAGAACCTTAACATTGGGTTTGTCATGCAGTTCGACAGCAAAAGTAAACACATGTCTAGCATGGCAATTTGCTAGATTGTGTACTTGCAAATTCCACGTTTGCAATGACTGAACATTAAATAGACCTCCTGGGGTTTGCTTTGCTTTGCAATTGTAGCAGGACAAGAGCACAGAGGTTACAGGGAGAGCTGAAAGGTGGGCAGCACTGAAGGGAGGACACATGGCAAACAACTAGATGAAGGAAGGGACAGCTGGAAGAGGATCAAAAGAGGGGATCGAAACTGTAAGGACTGCTGGAAGAAAGGCTAATGGAAAGCATGAGTTATCCACATGGATGTTCACTGACACGTACTGAAATCTCTGGCAGGTCTGTGAGCTCACAGGCAAAGTAACTTGTATTCCCTGGCTTAAAACCTCAAAAACCCCAGAGACTCCAGAATCAGCTGATCAGCTCAACATTCATGTCCCGAACTACAGGAACTTCCTTCCCCAACATGAGTTTTCATTTAAGGATGCCTCAATGTTTTTGTTAGTCCTTTATGTAGAACACAGATATAGAAATAGAGAGTGCTGAGTTTTACTCCTGATCCTGTCACTCCACCCCTGATGAGCCTTGTGCCGCTCACGTAACCTTGCTTCGCCTGCCACCCTGCCGGGACAGCGAAAATCACGAAATATATCCACCTTTGTACATGGTAAGGAAAATACAAACATTATTGTCACTGTATGGTTGGGGTTTTTTCCATGATGAATGTATCAGACTTTATTATAAGCTTGCCTTCTTCATTCAGCTGAGTAACTTTTTTTTTTCTTTAGTGTGCAGAGGAATAAGGGAAAAATAAAAGAAAAACTCAAAAGAATTAAGAAGAATGAAAATTATAGATCGAAAAGGTTGGGGTTTTTCTCCTTTCTGCATGGCTACAATATTTTTGAATTAGTCGAGATTTTTCAAAACAGCCTAGAGATCTTAGAGCACTTGTCTTTCATTAAAATTAATGTGGAGGTGGCTCTTTCTGAACTGAGTGGGGTAAGACACAGTGTCCTGGGTTCTGCTTGTGGCTCTGCCCTTCTGTTTTCTCTCAAGACTTTTATCTGCCTCGAGCAGTACGTTTTCTAGGCAAGAGCTCTCACTCGGCAGTTGCAGGGGGCCCGCCGGAGTGTGGACACTTCTCAGCTGGGCATTTCTCATGTCGCTACAATAAAAATAAAGATGAGTCGTAACTCTGAGATGTGTGCATAAACTCCCTTGGCTGCTACAGCATTATGTAGTAGTTGGGTTGAAAACAGTTATAACACATCTCTTTACTCATATCAAATAACAGCATTACAGAAAACTTCTTCCAGGAACAGACGAGATGCGCTCTTCAAATGAATGAAACTCCCCCTGCAAGGACTCGGCGAAACAGGCCAGGTGGCTGTGTCGTTATGCCGACAGACTGAATGCATTAGAAGTTCTCTCTTGACCCACATGCTCTTAATAAAAGGTTTTATTTCATTCCTCTGCACACACGGGCTTCTGTTGCAGTCTCCCTTGAGAGAGCTTTGCTTACCTCCTGGAGGCTGGAAAACATTCCCCTGCTCTTTGCACACTAATCTCCTCTGGAGGACCAGAGGTCCTCATCAAACTGCTCTGCCCTGTAATTCTTCCCTGAATGCCTGCTTTCAAAACAAGCCAAAAAGGGAAACGAATGCATCAGAAGTTCTGGCATGTTACATTAAACAAGCAGGGCATGTGCAGAATATATAAGTTTTGGGAAGAAAGAGATTTTAGTATCAGGTTAACCTTGCTTTCTACGCGAGATCTGTGTATAAACAGGCACAAGACTGGAAAAGGGCAGCAGTTAACCATTTCCTGCACAAACATGACAAATGCATCTTTTTCACTCGCTTAGGCAGCATCTTTGTAAGAGGGAACCTTATAAACTTCATACCACCTTTCCGATGAGGATTTCAAAGCCCTTGGCAAACATAGATTTGCTGTCATCATTTCATATCAATTCACTCTCTACTAGAAGGCAGCCTTTTTTTAAACAAGGAATGGGATTAGTAGTTTGATAACAACATCTTCACCATGGTACAGGCGCCTTTTTCTCAAGTGGTGTATCCACTATTTGAATTTCCAAGTACGTAAGATACATGCAGGGAGAGAATCAAAGCGACCTGAGAGTTAGTCCAGAGTGCTGTCTGTAATGATGGGTGAAGATGTTTTGAATCTTTTCTTCCATTATTTACGTGACAGTAGCACATCTCTGTTTTTTCATGCTAATTTATTTAAATCCAGTAAACAAAGGAAAAGTCCACACTGGGTCTGATGACACTTGGCAATGATTCACAAATGGAAATTTCCTGTTGGCCCTATTCAGTGATGGATTTGTATTCCATATTGTGAGTCTGCACAAAGTGAACAGTTTTACTATACAGAGTAACAGTACTATTTATGTAACTATACAATCCACTGTCCTCAAGCGACAATATGTGCTTCGGAACTACCCTGCTACTCTAAGATACCTAGCCCTGTGTGTTGAAAAAAATGGAAAGCACAACTTGGTCAGCCTTTCATGAAAGGTCACAGTGGTCTACTAAAGCCAAGAGTGAGCTGAAGAAGGGGCACTGGTTGTCTCCTTCTGACTGCGCTTCTGCCAACCCTGCACATCACACACACGACTTCAGGAAAGACCAACAGCTTCACCAGCATGGACAGGCACCAACTTCACGCCTACGGACTTTCTGTACTTAGTTATTCAGGGCAGGGAGAATACAGATCTGAACACCGTCACTTCAGATCCTCAACAGACAGGACGCAGGTGACATGCTCTGAGCATGACAGCTGCACATCACATCTCACGTAATAAGCCTTCAACTTAACCATGCAACACAGCAAAGTCCCTTCAAAGGTTGTCCACCTCTTCCCGATTACCAGCAGCATTTTACACATACTGCAACGCAGAATTTGGCCCACCAGGGATTTTTAGCATCTGTTTGGTACCACATGCATGATCTCGCAGTCATTCCAGATTGGTCCCAGCAAAACACTTCTTGTACATAATTTTAAAAATATTTGTCATCTAGTGCAGGGAACTGCTTGTGCTGAAGTTTGCGCCAGCAGTGGAGTGCTTTGCTTTCTAAGTCCCCACACAGAACGCCCACAAAAGTCATTAGGCGGGATGAGTGGAGAGCTAATTGCAGTGTTTCAGTTTATAGCGATTCCCTGTGAGATGCAGTGCGTGCCTTTAAAAGTGTTGTTCCTTGCACTGAAGTATTTACCACAGTAGTCATACTTCAAATGGGAAATAATGCAACTATGGAGGCAATAATGCAACTAGCGTGGGCGGTAACCAGCCAATTCTTCTTACACCTACAGCATATTTTATTCCAGAAGATCATATTAATGCCATTATGGGAATTATGAAATTGGTATAATGGGACCTGCTGGGCAATATTGTGTATTTGGAAACTTAAAATAGCAATGACCATCCTAAATTTTCACTACTGCTGCTTTTCTTCTTCAATTCAGCCTGCTGTCTCTCTGCGGGCTCTCTAGTTTAATGACTGTTCATCCTTTCATGTTAGCAGAAAAATACTAACTACTGGATAAGGGAGTGTATGTGTGTACTAGCAAGATCATTAGTCTGAATAAACGTGACAGCGGAGTTGCACGAGTAATGCCACAGTTAGTGGTAAGCACAAACTACAGCTTTGGGTGTAAAATACTGTAATTACAAGGGATGCAGAAAGCTCCACAGTTTTTATCCCCACAGAAATCGATAGCGGTGCAGACTGCTGCTCTTTGGTGGAGCAGGAGCAGTCTGATGAAAGAGCTTATTGATTTATCCAGCTGATGCTACTGTAGTGAATAATAGACTGGAAGAAAAAGGGCTTGTAAATTAGACTCATTCAATCCAACATTTTCCAGGATCTCTTTTATGTACAGCTATATAGAGATATATATTTACAAGTGAGTTTTTGTCAAAGCAACAGCCTTCTGGTAAGAGGGTGTGTCTACTAATTCTTTGACCTCAACTTACACCTACGGTCTAAAGTCAACCTTCAAGCTCTCGAGGAAGACTGACACTAAAGAGGAAGCACCAGGCCACCTAAGAGCAGGATTTGGCTGCAGTGCAGGTAAGCAGCTGGGCAACACACCTCCCGGAGGGCTATGACCACAGAGGGAAGGTGGCTGTGGCTCCCCCCATGCCACCTGTGCCATGCAAGACCCACTGGCATGAAGGCGCTGGAAAAGTCTGCTGTGGATCCACAGGTCCCCAGGCTAGGAGAAATGTTAGCCCCAGGCCCGTCCCCACCAGCCTCAAATAACGTGGAAAGAGGCATGGTGTTTTAGGAATTAAAGGAGTCCTGTGTTTCCTCTAGGCTCAGCAGGCAGATTTGCTATGAACTTAGATCCACACTCGTAAAAATATAAGTGTTCAGCCTGGTTTTAAAGTGAGAAGGAGAATTACAGAAAAAGAGAGAGAGGGAGAGAAAGAACAGCAGGCACGCTGCCACCAAGTATAGAAATCAATCTTCTCAGCGGTGATGGATCAGGGAGCAGGACTGTAAGTTTTACAGGTATATGAAACCCCATGAGTATAAAGACACTATTAAAACACTGCCATTAAATTCCAGCACTGAAGGATGATCACAGCCCCTGGAGCCAAGCAGGTCAATATGTGACTGTATATTTTTCATTACCATTTTTTATATACATATATATGAAGCAGAATAGGATTCACAACAGCCTCACTCTCTCTCCCGCTGAAGGGCTCTCTCTGCTTTGTACTCAGCATCCACTTTCACAAATAAAATGCAATATACCATCAACAGATAAATGAGATCCCTACAGGGCTTTTATTCTGCCATACCATTATATCTACTTTTCCACAAGATTTCTGCTTAAATGGCTCTCTTTATGCACATACACAAAGATGACATACACCTGCCTAAATATAATCTGATAGCGAAGAGCTCTTCTGTATGGGGAAATGTATCTTTTCTTCCCAATTTACCATAATGACTTATTCACACTGCTGGAGCCAGGGGTACGTTAGCTTTCCCCACTATAAAAGTCACCAAGATGTTATACAGTAAGACGTGGATGGATTTTTATTTTTTTTTTCTATCTTTAGAAAAGAAAAAGAGAGGAGCCCTGAATCCCACCTTTCTGGTTTCCCCATAAAAACCAATGTTTTGAGGAATTACAGCTTTATAGGCTGCTGACACTGACTAATAATTTTTAATGTCATGAAAGTGTTTGTGCGAGTCACTCAGAAGAAGACTTTTTTGAGCTGGGAAACCTCAGAGTAAATGGCCATGCTGTGCCATAGGGTAGCTCAGAGATCACTGCCAGCACAGTAGCCACCTATATGGCACTTATTCAAGAAGCAGACCTATGTATTAGCTAGCAGTGTCACTTTTCCGTCATCCTGACTATTTCAGTCAAAAGTAACCTGCCCCAGAGAATAGTAATTCCTGAGTCCTTTTTCATGAGAGAACTCAAAGCATTTTTATGATCTGAACACATAGATACCAGATAGTTATAGCCACAACTCTGCAGACAACAGAGAGCTGAGCCTTGACAGAGAAATACTGCAGAGAGACAGAATGAAGGAACAGGAGAGAGGTGTATGTGAGGATTTTGGCTCAGGTTATTGTGCTAACGAAACGTGAAAGGAAGTTTCAATGCATTAGCAGAGCAGAGAAGACCTCATTTTTGAGAAGGAATGGGGTTCACAGACTACGAATTGTTTGTCAGCGTATGTCAGAATCACCCTAAAAGCCTGCTTTTCTTTACTTCTCACTCTTATTAGTCACAAAGGCAGGACAGGTACGGGCAGAATAGACTTCAGTGCTAGAGCTGATCTTCATGAGGCTGCAGCATACTGATAACTATATATGAAGCTTGCATAGGCACTGCATAGATACAGGGTACCTCTTTCTACTACAGGGCACCCCAAAGTCAGAAAGGGGCATAGGTGACCCTGCTCTGGCAGGGGTGGGTTGCTCTGGGTTGGACTAAATGATCCCCAGAGGTCCCTTCCAGCCCCTTCCGTTCTGTGATAACTACTATATGTAGAAACACATACATCCACCATTCTTGATAGTACGAAGCCACAAGCCAATCTCCTTTGCCAAGTTTACTCTTTTGAAAATGTTGGCTTTGCCCTAAACTGTCTAGTTTTCATTTGCGTTGCTGTAAGAGTCACTGGCAAGATTACCCCGAGAAATGCTGAGCCAGTATTAGAGAGAAGGGCTGTCTGGTGGGGATGGCAGAGGGGAGAGGGCTCTATTATGAGACTTTAATTCTTCACTGCTCGACTTCATCAATGTCAGACAGCATTACACTGATCTTCGGGGAAGAAGAGAGGGGCGTCCAGTCTGGCAAGAACTGGATTAACCCGTTTCTCCATCCTACAAACGATTCTGTGACTTTAGGTCATTGATGCTGATGTGCAGCTATTGCAGGTTTTTCTATGGCTACATAAATCCCAGACCCCAGAGGCATCGAACTGGCACTTACCCTGCATGCAGAGCCCGTCGGTGCAGTTCTTGGACTGCAGCACCAGCCCCTCGCAGTCCTTCCCCCCGTTCTTTGGCGCCGGGGCTGTGCACTCTCTCCGGCGCCAGTGGGTACACTCCGTGCCGCAGGTGGACCACTTGCTCCAGGATGTCCACTTGCCATCCACTGAGACAAGGAAAGGACATGACTTGTTAGGGGGTACATAAAAGTGAGACCGAGCGAGAGCGATGCACATCTTGGCACAAACCAGCTTGCAGCTACTGGCCGTTCCCAGCAAGGCAGAAGGATCATCAGTCTGCTCTTCTTAAAGTCCTATTTCTGGCCTGTAAATGCACATTCACTCTCCCTCTCCTTTCTCTCTGCCCCAGCCCCATTTCTGCTCTTTTCTTCCCTTTTTATAAACTTGTCAGCAGTTTATCTGTGCTCAAAGTGTACAAGAAAATGAAGAAGTCAGGAATCTGTCTCTTTTTTTTGGCATTTTTTTAAGACAGCGGTTAAACTTGGACAGAAATTCTTCTTTAGTAGGAAGACATTTAATGTTAAATATTTTCTATGAAAAGAAATATCTAGAGGCACTAATCTATTTCACCTGAGCACATCAGGAATGTGTTTAGCTCCTTTCAAACTCCCTCAAAGGATTTTCAACAGCACTAAATTGAACAGCCGAAGAACAAACTATGAAATTGTTCCAGTAACACAGCCTAAGCCTGGAGTCTGTCACTTGGAATAGCGACCAGCGATAAAATTTCAGCTATTCAAGTTCCACCCACAACTAAGACCCGGAGTCGGAGAGCCAAGCTTCATAGGCTGAAGACAATCCTACTGCCATCAATTCGAGTGGGACTGCAGAGGTAGGAAAACTCTGGACAATAGGACCGATGGCAGAACTTTTGTCACAGAAAAGCCAACTACCTTGCGTCTCTTGAAACAATTTCGTATTTTTCAGAAGTTTACATTTAAATACCTTTCAATGGTGTGCATACAATTCTCTTTTCAGTATAAACGTCTTTGTATTTGAAGTCAGGTAAACACGTGCCTCAAATTTAACATCCACACCCCAGATGCTCCACTTGCTGTGACAGCTGGATGTATTTACATCACAGTTGCTTTCTATATTCAAATTTCAGTCCTTTCCCAGTGCTTTCAACCTTTATCTCCTACAATTTAAAGCTCTGAATGTCCCCCAGATCCCCTGAATTACCAGGGCTGAGACACCAATGAAAGCTGCATGCAAAAGTGGGTCTGAATCCTCTGCTGCTTGATATAATGTGCTCACTATTTTATCTACTTACGTAACATAATTTCATATTCATTCACTTAAATGTTGGATTTATTAATAAAGAGAAGGAGGCTTTTGTAACTAATAGTCTTCTCCTGAAATGAACTAACTATTTCTCTAGGGCTATGTACTGTTCATACTGAACCTGGGCACAGAGTGGTGCAAGCTATTTTCTGAACGCTCTGGCCCTCGCAGAAGGCACCACCGTTGAGCGGGGCAGGATTGGTGCAGGTCCTCGTACGCTTCTGAAAGCCTCTCCCGCATCGGCTGTTACACACTGACCACTCAGTCCAAGTCGACCAGCCTCCGTTCACTGAAAAGCAAGAGAGAAAGGGTATGATCATGTAAGCAAATCATCCTGATACCCCCAGAGGGACCTCTGGCTCTGTGTCTTGCTGCCTCCAACAGCAGTCACAAGTGATGGCTGGGAAGAGCATGAGGAGCAACACTGAACAGACACAAACCCAGGTCTCCAGCATACCGAATGTACAGCATGCCAGAAGTCATTGTAACAGTCGAAGAAATGCTGACGCTGAATGAAAAACACCGTTTGACGACTATTACGGCTGGCAGGTGACCTGCCTTCTCCTGAACACCGACCTGACCCAGCACTAAGCACATGGTGGTGTGTGTATGGCCAAAAATCCCTGCGGGGTCAGAGAGTACCAGCAGCTCTACCAGCCAGAAGCCTGCGCTCTGAAAACCGGACCATTTTCCAAAGGGAGGCAACCTGCACTCCAGTGCATCCTCGGATGTGCCCATCATCTATGCATGCTGAGAGACTCCCGTGCTTTGGCTAGGAATTGATAATTTTCTTTCCCTTTCTTTCCAGAAGGTGATTTCAGCACGCCAGGGCAACTTCACTCACCCCTCTGTGGACACAGCGGGTGCGTTATGAATGTCCCAGCACTTCCATAACAGATATTTGAGCTGCTCAGAGTGAAGTCTCACTAAACGCATTTTTATTTTTGGACTTTAAGAAGAAATGTATCTTTGGGAAGATATTCATGCTGACTCTTTCTTTCCACACACCTCCGTTTCTGGGATAGAAGGATGGATGAAGAAGAAGCTGTGCTGCTCTATGAAATAATGTCATCACCAGGGTATGGATAACATACTAACTGCGCAGATTCACCAATCCCCAAAAGTTTGTGATATGACACAACCCTTAAGCAGCTTTGAAAACAAAACGCATAGAAATGGCTGGTCCCCTACATACATGTCTCCTGACTGCACTGTTGAAAAAAATGCTGTGTATGTATGAGGAAGAGTCGCAGTATGCCTACCTCTTTATGTTTCTGCATTCATCACAGTTACAAAACAGTGCTCTTGCATGGTCCATCCCTCTATATCACAAGCACTGCTAATCAACTCAATTCAGTCGGTTTTCTATAAAAACTGAACTAAAAGGCCTTCATTGTAACTTCAGGGAAGCAACTGCTTACAATTAAATCTAACTGCTACCCTGAATATGAAATGAATATTAGGGATAATCATAGGGATTTCTTCCTACTTGTCTATCCTATAATTAAGCTGATTGTAAGGAACACCAGGACAGTCAGCTGGCACGTTGTCAGAGCAGGTTTTGTCCTGGTGGATACCCTGCCTGGGACGCATTGGAGCAGTAACTTTGCAGGGGTAAAGGCTGGGACTGGTGCGGCAGAGCTGCAGCGCAACACAGCTTGGAAGAGACCCCAGGAGGGCATCTCATCCATCCCCTCCCCAGCCAAAGCACGGCCAACCTCAATATTAGATCAGGGCTGCGGATGCAGACACAGAATGATGTTATCCCATGCTTTGTATTCCTCTGATGTTTATTTTTAAGCTAGGTTGTGTGCCTATGAACTGCAGCCTCAGAGTGCTTTGCTAATTTGCCCCTGGCACCAGAGTATGTTTTGGTAGTAGACACCAAAAATAAGCTTATTTAAAGAGACAGAAGAAGCTGGATGATTCTGCTGAGCTGACACTCTTACCAGTACCTGGAAGCACAAACTTCCTTTTGGTTTTACTCTTCTTTCTGAAAAATGTCATTAAGAAAGTGAAATGCGTTGGTAGAAACAATGCCTTGGATGTTCCTGCTGGAGGAATTGCCCTCGTGGCTCCGTGCTGCCTCCAGCCAGCACACGCTATGGCAAGGGGAGCGGCCGCCTTCTCTTCAGTGAGGCAACCTGCTGTTTGTGTAGGTGCCTGTTCCTCTTTTAACGCCATTGTCTGTCACCAATTAGCCAAGCCATCAGACCTGTACTTCTGAGTATTTTCAGTAATGAACACTGCCTGCAGTCCCTGCACATGGCTGCAAGTCCCCGCATATGGCTGCAAGCCTGGACACTGACCATTGTAAGTGCTGCATACAGGCATTTTGCATCCCCCTCCTGCCCCATCCCTTGCTTTGAGCGCACGTCCATCCACATGCAGCAGAACAAGGCATCACTTACCATAGACAATCACAGTTGCCGTGGTGCTTTTCCTTTTGGCCACAATGTTTTTGGCGACACAAGTATAATTGGCCGTGTCAGACAGCCGGGCTTGCTTGATGATCAGGTTGTGATCGATGGTGATGTAAAAATTCCTGTCTTCCATGGGATCAATCACCTCTTCATTCTTCAGCCACTCCACCTTGGGTTGCAAAGGGCCAGAGGAGAGGCAGTGAGTCAGCACCAGGTCACACCACAATGGGTACACTATCTGTGATTACATTGCTCATCCCAGAAAGGGCTCGGAGTGAAGGCACATCACAAAGGACTCACGTGATGCACGCTGCCAGCTGAAATAGAACACCACCGCAGAAACACTGGAGAACACCCTCCATGCCTACCCTCTCCTTCAGGTCCCATTCCCTCCCACCTGCCCTGCCTTGAAAATATCAATGCATTTTCAAAGGCTGCCAGCTATTGTACAGAGAAAAGTAGCTGATCTATGCTTTCAGGGTCTGAGGCAAGGGATAAGGAAGGGGTGATACCTTAGCACCGTATCTACAAACAGAAAATTCCCTTACAACATCAGAAACCCTACAACAGCAGAGATCTCACTCATTCTTTTGTACGTCCTGTCTAACTAGGCAGTTTATAAGGCAGTAACCTTGCATGTACCTGCCCTAGGTCTAACACAATGAGGCCCTATACCGGAGTAGGTCGCACCAACAAATTACAAACACGTCAATCTTTTTAAGTACAGATGCACTTCCATGTACGTGCATGTTATTGTTTTGCTGCAATCGCGATTAAACAAAATAGAGACAGTTACCAAGGAAATGGGGAATCACAAAGCACATCAATGCTTATTTTTCCCTTTGCTTTATGTAAGCTATATTTTATTTTAATAAAGCGTAATTTCCTTGGTTACACAGAAAAATATTTTCATATGTGATTTTTAATCTAGACAATGTTCTCTTTATTGCCTTCCTAAAGAAACACCCTACTATAACCCATCTGACTGCTGCGAGCCACCCTAATATAATTTGGCTGCAAACCCACTAGCTTGTTTTCATTTGAACCGAGCATGCTCATGAACTGGGGCCCTGGATGGATCAAAGCCGGGCCTTCAAGTCACTGGATCACTTCAGCTTGTGCCCAGGATTTAATTAAAGGAAGGAAAACATAAATACAATCAACCCGCCGGACCTGCGAGGTGCTAACTGCCAAGACCTCACTTTTCCAAAGACATCTGAGGAACTGCCCGAGCGTCGACATACCCCAAAACCAACAGAGAACCTGCTCCCTGCCTGAGACAGCCATACAGACTGTCCCAAGCCATGGGGAGAAAACTGATGGCTCTCCTGGTGTTAAACACAGAAGGCTCAATTCATTCCCAGACAGAGCTGGTCCAAGGCTGCAAGGCCAGCACTGGTGGATGTGGGCTTGGATTCAAGCTGCCCACTGCCCGCTCCCCATCCTTAGCAGCTCCAGCTCCCCTGCCCCAGTTCGGGTGGATGTGCATCAGGTGTGAGCGGCTTCCAAAGATGTATGCCTCACCGAATATAAAGCCACTCTCCTGAGGAAGGCTTGATTTAAATCCTCCTCTCCCACAGCAGATCACTGCAGTATGTGGTAGCCTCACAACTATCGATACTTTATAGCTTAAAACTGGTGGTGCAAAAAGGGCTGTGGAAATGGATACGTGTGTCTGCAAGGAACTGGGGAGGAAGAAAAAAAGACTTAATAAAACTTTGGAGGCTGTGTTTCTGTCACTACAACATTAATGTTTTACCACGGAAGACACACACTCTTAGTCGATAGCCTCGTTTTCCTTGCCAGGTCGACTAAAATTGTTCTTCCTCCTTTCTTCAGTCCTAATAGGTGCTGGGTATAATCAAGACAGACAGATTCCTGTTCAGTCAATGGCAATATTCAGCTCCTTCCACAGCTACAGGTCAAGTCTGCACGCATCCCAGACTGTAAAACAAGCCAGGAACCTACCTCTCCTCCAGTGGTATGCTGCCACTTAACCCGTCTCTCACACAAAAATATGTCTTTCCTGGGTTTTAACACCATTATGTATTTCTGGGATGATGAAAAGACCTGTATTGGGACTCTAAGAGATAGTACACATGCTGCCACAGCTGTGTGGCTCCTTCAAATCACCTGTACTTTTCCTGTGCTCTGCACACTGAGGACATTGGGATGTCAGTGAGGACAGAATTATGGTCATCCCACGGTCTAAGGCTCATCCAAAATGTTTCTGGTATGCCCATCCAAGCCCATACGTGATCAACCCTCGGCACTATGCAGGGCTCCACACTTTTTCCAGTACTGTGCAACACTCCCTCTCTCCACAAAAACGCACACATACATCCGCAGTCTGGGTCTCAGTTGATTAGACAAAATTAAAGCTGTGAGCATTAAATTCCCTTTCATCCCTGCAAAAACACTGAAGATGATATGAAAACAGGAGTTGCCAATATCAGAAAAAAAGAGATACTCTGTATAATTCAGTATACTGCCTCTGGCTCTTCATCAAATCTCCTAGGAAAAAGATCCTTTTCACCTAATGGCTCAGAGAATTTTCTAACAACAAAACATCAAGTGTGCAGAATAACAGGATGTCTTTTTTTCTGAAAAAAATCTGTTTTGCCAGTACATCGGTACTGTGTGTACGTGTCTAAACCCCAACTCTCTTACAAGATACTTCTTTAATATATCTGATTTGGTCATCTTCTGGCATCCAGGTTTTTATGATGTCATGAGTCTGTTCATGTAGCAAGTGATAACATCACCAGTTCTGAAGGGAACCGATGGAGGATTTGACAAGAGACAGCAGTCTCCTTACATATACATCTTAGCCATCGGTAGAGCAACACAAAAAAGAGCACACCTCTCTTGTGGATGCGTTTCCTCCCTCGGTCCTTGTACAAAGGATAACTAATTAAACACAGTACTACATGTAAAAAGGACTTTTGTTGATACTTATTTTCAGTTACTAATGGCCTCTTTTTTTTCTGGTGCGGATGACCGCAGTGCTCAGCACCTCCAAACCTCAGATTTGGGTTTTTTTGAGGTAACCAGAATAGGTGGGAGCAGGGGTGTTCTGTCACGTAAGTAGGAAAAGAACAGGTGTCAAATGCAAAAGAGAACAGAAGAAAGCGGAACAAGACAGTGTGATTTATGAATGACAAGTATGCAAACTGTTATTACAGAAGTTAAAAGCAACGATTTCTTTTGATGCCATGTCATTCCCCAAGGCGCAGCCCCCTTGCTGAAGCAGGCTGTTAATCCAGTCAATGCAGAAACTTATCCTGAATTTAATTCCGTTGCCTGAATAATGGTGACTGGTGCCTTGGGGAAACCGCCGTGCTCACAACAAGGCTGGCAGATGAGGCACCGGACATTTATATGCCAGAAACCTGCAGCCTTCTGGGCAAGCAGACAGAGGGCCAGCAGGATACCCCTGGGCATTTCGAAGTGGACAAGATGCCTGTCCTCAGGGTCGTACCAAACCAAGCCCTCATGGCTCCATTTTTCAGTTCTCTGGAGAAGATGTTTCTAGAGTAGATGTTTGCTTTTGCCTAAAATATTGAGGATGTATATTTACTGGCTATAGTCACAACAGTTCTTGAACAGGCACCTAGATCTATTTATTCAACTAAACCAGGCCCATCCCTCCAACTGTTATTGATAAATGTACGGATGGTTGTGCATATACATAGAAAAAGCCTGAGCATCAGTTTTTCCTTATCATAACAGAAATCATTTAATTGGCAACAATACTTTCATGAAGGATGGTGTAAGTGTTCCCTTGTGGAGATGACAGCTATGGAATATTACAACACCATGCAAATGTGTTTTTTTACATACCAGCCCCCAGAACAAAGCAGGCATGAAATTCCCATTTCTTTTTTTTAGTTTTCTACTCAAGAAGGTATTTTTGTTATATATTGTATGTTGCATATGTTATATATTGTATTTATGTTTGCAAAATGACAAACAAGAGAAAGGTGTGAGCGCACCGAATGAAATCCTGACTCACAGCGACTGCGGATGCTGAGAATGTGGAGCACACCCGAAGTCAGTCAGTTTTTGGCCAGAGCTCCTTAGTCTTCTGGATGTAATTTTCAGAGCAGTGAGGCACAGGGCTCCTGCCAGCTGTGCTGGATCTACACGTCCAGTGCTGCTAACGCGCTGGCAAGCCTGCCACGAGACTCAGCTGCCCCCGCGACCGGCTGAGGAAGCGCACGTTCCGAGGCGGCTGGAATTCAGAGCAATGTATCTCTTAGCATCTTTTCTGTCATCCCGCTCCCCAGTGAGAGACAGATGTGTTGTCTCTAATTATTCGCTGATTGGTATCGGGAGATACATTAACATAATTGGCACATTTGTTCTAATTAACAGAGGGAACCTGCCACACGCCACCCAACATGAAAAGCGAGACCATCAGCAAGAAGAGAAAACCGGCAATCACTGCCCCAGCTACACCTCCGAGCCGCAGCCAGAGCCGAGCTGCCTCAGGACGTTTCCAGCAGCAGCCTGAAATAAGGCAGCACACGCAGAGACCGAGACTTGCAAAGCCGGACCAGGCTTCTGTGCAGACTAAACGAACACAGGGAACATAAATCACACAAGCCATTACATATGCAGGAAAACCTATTACGGAAGATAATTGCTGACACAAATTTAGCCATACCAAGTTACCAGCATTACTCGACACTTAAGTCTCTTGGCACACTTGCGTATGCGTGACTGTTTTAGAAACTGGTAGAGCAGAAGCACATCTGCTCCAAAAGAAACCCAGGAATGGAAAAGGGATACAAGGGATCATCTAGATCCTTCCCTCCTGATCGTATCAGTTATTCCTTACACCTCTCGCAATCTCAAGAGGAAAGTCAGCAAGGTGCGAGTTCTGGATCCTGGTCTCTCATTGCCTCCTCTGCACCAACCTGTCCTGGAGTCATCTTCAGAGCAGAGAGCATGAAAATAGCAAGTTTTCCACTCCCCTAGACACAGGCAAAGCCCTCTGGTGCCCGAGTGCAATTCTCCAGAAAAAAAGAAGATGCGAGTGAGAGATTTGCCTCAATAAAAGGTGATTTAGGATTCTGGGAGGCAAGACCACCGCATCCCTGCCTTCCCCGAGCCTGGCCGACATGGCAGGATCACTTTCCATCTGGTCTCCCAACCATGCTGCTGTTGCCGCTGGAGTTCTCTGCAGCCATATGGACCAGTCACGATGGCACCGCTTGCCTTCCCGCAGTCCCTGCTGAACTCACATCACCCCCAACAGCCACAGGGAAATCACAGCTCCCCTGCTTCACCTGAATTGTAACAACAGACAGGCATCCCATCCCACATTTATACTAAGTTCACACATACACATGCCAGCAAGAATGAAACGTCTGTGAAGCTAACTACTGATTTGGACACAGTACAAGCGACCCAGGTGAGACTGAGAAAACTTTAGCAGCTTTCATACAGGCTATTGAGCCAGCAGCTATTTCAGGTACCTTGAGACTTGAGTGCCTCTTTCAAGAATGTTATTTGATTTTTGGATTTGGTTTCAACTATACACTTTCATCCCAGCAACTGCCCACTGGAGAGGATGTCCTCTGCCCACTACTTGCTGGAAATAGATTTTGAACCTGCTTAAGAGTAAAAAAAACAAAAAAAAAAAAAAGGGAGAGAGAGAAAAAAGTGTGGTCTCCAAAGAGGATGAAACTACAGCTATGAGAGACTGCAAAACACATATTGAGAATGAGACAGCAAATGCAAACCATCATGACATTTTGTTCAGTTGTTGCTACTGTGCTTCTGCTGCCAATAAGGGGAATTTGTGTTCCTGCTGTGGAAGCACTTCCTTAATTGCACATATATCCAGCTTTCTGCTTAGTACTAAAATCTACACAGAGTGTACATACAGCTGCTGGATGTCTCTGGCCCCATTACAGCTTTGCTTTATGCACAACGGGGAAGTGCAACCTCACAGAAGAAACTTCAAAGGCCGAGGTGGACTGCATGGCTCAGGTAGTAGCAGATGGAGAACTTTGTTTCATAGAGTGTCAAATTCAAATACAGATCACGGCATCATTAACCAAAAACCACAGTGGCTGCCGTGTGGCCACCAGGAGTTGCTGGGCTCCCTTTCCTGCTTGAAAAAAGGGTGCAGAACGGAGGTCCCACGTGTTGGTTGACCTTTTCAGCACCACATGGGCATGTGGACTCCCCGATCCCCAAAGCAACTGGGAGGGGTCTGTTTGAAAATAGCTCTAAATGGGTTACCGATGTGACATCTGAGGTTCTCTGGACTGATGGATAGATAGATAGTTGGCCTCTTTCTTCACAGCACAGAGCTATACGCTTTTCAAGATCATTTAGTTCAATAAAGGAACAGGATGTTGGGTGGTGGATGCAGTCCCTGAGGATGGTCCCTTTCCTGTTCTCCCTGAAACTGGCATCGTGCCTGTTGTCGTATGGACAACTCCTACTACCATTTCTAAAATATGCGGGATTTTGTCCAGGTTACACTTTTCAGTGAAAGAAAAGCATCAGTTCTACAGGCACATGGAAATTCCTGAGCAAAATCCAGCAAAACCTGACCAGATGACTTCTGAGTGACAGCTGGCATGTGTTCCGCAGACCGTATTTTGGAAACACCTCATTTAAAACACGGGAGCGTCATAATTCTTCACGCCTAAGGTGAGCACAGTATCTGAAGAAGTTACTGCCAAAGGAAGTGACCAAGGCAAATGCTGTCTCCGGGTGACTGAGGATGCTGGTAAGAACCGGGAGCTCTGCAAGCCCCTGCCAGAGGTAACTCTTGCACTTCAGGTGCTAAGAGGCCTGTTGGCTAAAGGGAACAAGAATCAGTTAGTGTTAAAGTAGGACCTGATGGACTAATCTTGTAGACTTACAGAATAGTACCTCCAGGATGAGAAGCTATCTTCTCTAAGGGGAAAGCTGGGAGGTACGCTCTTCTACCTCATCAAAAAATGCAGCACAAAGCTGTTTCCCACACAGCATATCTTTCAAAAATATGTGTAAGGTAAAATGCTGCTCTTTCTGAGTACATCACGAAGAGGAGAGAGAGTTTGTGCTAGCTAAACCAGCATCTCAGAGCCATTTTTGCTGCAAAAAGCAAGCTGTAGAGAGGATAAGCTAGCAGGGTTCATGTCACTGCTCTTGTAGAAAACCTCTCATTGTAGTATCTTATGGAGGAACTAGAAACCTGACCATTCTCCAGTCCCACAGATCATCCTTGCCTGTGCCAATCATACAGCAACTTGATTCACTTAGGAGCACACTCTGCCCTCACTTACATCGGCATCAACAGAAGTTCTCTAGAAAGGAAAACTATAGGGGTAGATGTGGGATTTCTGTGGGTATTCACTCCGCCCACGACACCAGATCCCATAGAAAAATCAGGTTTAAAAAAAACTCGGTCTTGCAAGAAGAGATGCACACAGGTTTCTTCACGATGGAAACAAACTGGTAGGAAGTGTAAAATAAGGCCACCTAATATGCCATTTGTCAGCATATTTCCCAGGGAAGCACGAGATCCAAATGCACGCCCTGTCCTCAAGCAGGGGGTTGTAACCCACGTCTCTCACTTCTCAAAAGAGTGCCCTGACCATCCACCACTAGCCTCAGGTGTAAAAAGTGTGTAAAAAAGAAGAGAAATATACGGGACCGGACACTTACGATTGCAGGGAGATTTATCCTTTTGGAGGAGGACAGGCCTGCATTGCCAGACCTTACCCAATGGCTCTCCAGGGCAAAATGAATGGGTGGTCCTCATTCTTTGTAGGCTGTGCTCCTTCTGCACACAAACCTGCCTCCCCCTCCCTGCTCTTCCTCCCATTGACAGCCAAAGGCAGTTCTGCTGTATGTTGCGAGGCACTGCAAAGGACAGTATCATTTCCCAGCTAATTAGTATTTGTGGCCACAAACTCCTTTAGTCCCCTCTTTTAGAGCCCACTTTCCTGCTGGGAATATAAACCACTGCCTCAGTGACACACACCTGCATGGAAATGCATACACATGAACTCCCAATTAAGGGATAATTGCTGCAAAACATAAGTGGCTCTCATGAAACAAAGCAAACAGTGGTCGTATTAATAATCAATTAGATGGAGCAGCCACCTGATGCTGCCTATTTGGAGAAGTCCCCAGCTTCCATCAGCTTTTGCCCGCACAAGAGCAGCTGGATAAAGTCTGTGTCACCAGTCATCTTGACTCTGCTAAACACCCTTTTCTGCCTCTTGACTCAGGGATGCTTTTCCCCTTGCTCTAGTTTCTATTTAAAACCATGAATGTGGATAAATATCCTGTCCAGTTTAAAATGCAACTGGGTCAGCAAACTGTATGTTGTACCCTGTTTTGTAATTAAACTATTTGGTGAAACACCTCAATTATAATTAAAGAAGCAACTATCCCCCTGTTAAAGGTGCCACAAATTACACATTTCAATGCAAAAGTTCATCTGGAAGCTTACGGCATATTAACCAATCTTACATCTCACTGATGTTTTGATCTACAACCTATCACAATGAGCTAATTTGATGTGATTCGGTGTCTCTAATTATATTTGATCATGTGCAATATGATGCTGGCATCTTTCAAAGAACAAATTAAATGAGCTAAGGGGTTAATTGCTAATAACTCTGCCATTACTGTTGGAGCGTTGGAGAATGGGACCTTTCCTGCCTTCTCAGGTTAGGCTTGAAAAAATGCACACACAGAAGAGAGTGGAATTGAAAGAGATGTTTCTGACAACACCAGGGAACTGTCTGATCTCCACAGAGCACCGCCAGCTCCTGCCAACTCTGGCAGGTCAGACTGCTTATCCCACTGCCTTATCCTATTCCTCCCAGTTGAGGAAAAGCGGAAGGCAGGGAAGCATGGACATCGGGCAGGGTGTTGTTTGATTTTATGTCCATTCCTTTTTTTTTTCTTTTTTCATATTTGAGTTTGCTCCTTCACCCCTCAGCTATGTGTGGAAACCTCAGTGTGACAGCACCTGTGCTGCTCCTTCTGCTGCTTGCCTGGGCCACCTATAGGAATCATAGAATGGTTCGTGTTGGAAGGGACCTTAAAGATCACCTAGTTCCAACCCCCCTGCCATGGGCAGGGACACCTCCCACTAGACCAGGCTGCTCAAAGCCCCATCCAGCTCTAGCCCTCTGATCATCTTCGTGGCCCTCCGCTGGACCCATTCCAACAGGTCCATGTCCTTCTTGTACTGAGGACTCCAGGGCTCCACACAGTACTCCAGGTGTTTCAGAACCTGTAGGTAGGTTCAGCTTGATATTAACTATAAAACTGGGAATGGGGAGGCATGCCACGGTGCAGCTGGCATTGACGCTGGTTAGGGCTGGTGGGCAAAAGCATATGGCTGCAGAGAAGCTGATCTGCTTTTCCCAAAGACCAAGCAAACCCTTGGTCCTTACTTGGTCCCAAGTGAACAAGCAAGATGTACTTGGATTTGACCTCAGGCCATGAGACTGCTGTATTTTAACATACTTTCTTTTATTTGGATCTTGGGCTTTTTTTTCAGTGGCTGTGATCTGAGCCTACTCTAGTGCTCATCATGTCCTAGTGGATCTGAGGGACTGGTAAGTGCTGCTTTAGAAGCTTTGCCTGCCCACCTCTGTCTCTTTCCTTCTTGCCCTCCGGAGCAGCTGTATGCTGCTATGTGGCTCAGCTTTTCAATAATAGTAAGATCTGCTCTAGCATTGATCCATAAGAGCTTGACAGAGTTAATTGCAATTAAATAGGCTGGGAATTATAAGACTAAATTCCCCAGCTACTGAAAAGAGGACAGAATGTATCCCTGAGCGTGGCTGTTCACACCACTTTGAAATACCAGGGGGGGAAAAAATGAAGGGGGAGAATAAAATAAAAGAGAAAAAGCAAGGAGAAGACTCTGGGACTCTGGATTCCAGCATTACATTACACTGAATGTGTATTTTGTACAGTTTCACAGCATAAGCTTTTCTTCCTCTGTTTTGGTGTTAAAGCCAGTGACTACTTTAGAAGGCAACAGGTGGAAAAGAAAACCAAAACCAAACACAGTGCCCAGAGTGGGAAGAGTCTGGGGTACACGCTCACCAAAGCATTTGGAAATGCTGCTCACAGCTGCAGCATATGCATTACCCTACTCAGAATCAAAGCAGCTTTTCAAAAAGATGGAAAAAAGCCTCAGCCTGCTGCCTGCCTTCTCCCAAGTTCTCTCTTACTTAGTTACCTGCACCATCACATCAGAAACTTCTCCGAACAAATAAACAAAGTCTTAAACAAAGAACCTATTCATCTCTAAATTAAAATAATCATGTAATCCTTCAACCCACCAAGTTACCTTTCATCTTTCCATTTTTTTAAATTTATCTTACCAGCTTCAGCAAGTGGCTGTAATAAAGTGTCACATTAAGGTATTCATATTCATTAGTGTTCAGGTCTTTGTTCTTTTAATAGTGTTGGAAAGAATCTGCAAAGAGGCTGTATTAGGCGGCTGTCCAATCTGGGTGTTTGATCTCCTTCTGACTTCAAAAGTCAGGAGAGGAAAAAAACCAACATTGAGAACGGTTCTTTTGAATGTCAGATGGGGAGTATACGATTTCTGAGCCTGCCAAGTGTTAATTGGTGTCTGCCCTGACCACGGTACAAATAAGATTCAGAGCCAGTTAATGTACAGTCATGAATCTCGGCTATTGACAGAGTGAGCCAGGATACTAGAAGGCAGGAAAAAGCGCAATTATTATGACAGCGGCTCACAGAGGATCTTTTCAGAGATCACTTCCACGCATGATGTTAAATCATGCTGTTTGGGTCTCAGCCGCCCAACTGGGCATTACAGACCTTTCCGAGGGAATAACCAGACTGGCTGCTGAAATTTCAGAGGTGCTTGTAACATTGCATTCAAACAAACTACCCAACACCACCAATCTCTGTTTCTAGCAAAGGTAATGAAGTTCCCCAGTACTACCCTGCACTTCCAGAACAACATATCCCATGGCAAACACTCTTGTCATGGCACAACGGCAAGTTGATTTGATGCAAAGAAGCATCAGAAAGGAAAACAAAAAGTGGCTGCTAAATTCCTGAGGAAAACCAACTGATTAATATTACAGTTGTCAACAAGCTGGCTTGGCAGACCTAAATGCTCTTTACAGTTTTGGGGATCTTAACAGGGAAAGAAAACAGCCTACGGAAAAGGAAAATGGGAAAAATCTTCTGTGCTAATTATTCCTTCTGATGTTTGTGGACACGTTTCTGCAATTCTGATTAAATCTAAACTTGGGCTAGATTGGGAGGTAACACTTTAAGCTTCATCTCCTGAGAAATCAGTCATCAGCGCTGAGTGACAACCACTTTGCTACTTAGCCATGACAGCCTAACTTACCCTAATGCAAATTGGCAACTGTTTCTTCTGTGCGTGGCAGAGGAAAACCGAGGAGAATTCAGATAGGGGAATTACCGTCATTAACAATCAATTTTTCTCTTAACAGCCGCAGCGGATTTAGGATTTCAGAGGCCCCCCCTGTGACTCAGAGACCCCCCTCCCGTGAGCAATGAGTCTGAAGCTGGAGCCACCACTGCACTTAGGCAAGCTCCTGCTCACAGGGGCACTCGCTGCTGTGGGGGGTACAGAGTTTGCTGAAGGGTCGGCTTGCTGCTGCCAGCGGCAGGGCAGGCTACCCACTCCGGGTTTACTTAAATGCCGGCAGGAAAACTAGATTAAGCCCCTGAAGATAGATTATTAGGCAGACACATACCCTACTTGCTCCCACGTCATGCAGCTTCCCCTGGGAGCCTGTACTGGACCACGGTACATCCTCCTATGCCAAGCTGGCCGGCTGGCACACACAGAAAGCATGTGCACAAGCATGAGGGAATTATAATCTATCAAACTAAAAATTAAAACAACTTTATACTATGCTTGAAAGGTGCCTCTCAGAATAAGTGAAATGCTTTTTTCTTTAAAAGGTAAAGGAAAGACAGTAGGCTGATATTAATATGCTCCGCCAGCTATGTATTCTTTGGATGCCAGATATTACTGTGATTTTTTGAAAGGGAAGAAAAAACTGAAACCAAACCGCCCGCAGCTCTGCCCAGCAAGGCACCACAATCCAAAGCCATTAATCAGTTCCCAATCAATCTTGTCTACCAGCAGCAGTCAGTCAGCTCTCCGTTACCACCCATTCATCACGCCGTGCCCTAACTCACTGCGCCATTAGCCACCAACGAGGCCTTAGTCAGGATGTCCAAGTGCCAGGACACTGCTGTTGGTGCTCACCTCGGCTACGGGGATGCCTTCGGGCGGACGGCACTGGAGCAGGACCTCTTGCTCCAGGGACACTTCTTTCCCCAAGGGCTCCTGCTCAAAAGTTTTCCGGAGATCTGGGGAGGGAGAAGGAGAAGAAAAAGAATTAGTAGTATTAAGAGCTGGTTGTATAAATTACATTTGATTGCCATACTGCATAAATGTGAGGGATCTTTCTAAACAGAGAAAATAGCATTTTTTCTCCCTGTAAATTGAAGCACTTAAAAACTGGGATGTGTTTTCACTTCATTCCAACATTAAGCTGTCAAAGGTTTCATAGTGGATTTATTATTTATATTGTGGTACAGCATGTGAACCCAGCGAGGATCGAAGGCCTCACTGTGGAAGGTCATGTTCAGACACAGAACAAAAAGTGAAACAAGTCCCTTCTTCAGACAATTTATGTTTGGTAAATGATGCCAGTGAAGTACTAAAGAAAGTTATGGAAAATTAAATAAACCTGTAAAACTAAAGCACATAAGCCTTAAACTCAGGGATGCAAGTGTTCGTGCTGCGATTTGATGTACTGTTAGTTTCTAAGCATTAACTTTACAGCTTTACCTAATGTGTCTTCACTTTATCATTATCCCTGTAGCACTAAGTAGATAATAACAGTAATAATAATGATAACAATAATAGTAGTAGTCGTAGTAGTAGCAGTAGTAGTAGTAATCTGGAGCTGAACTGTGCTTGGATCCTGGCACAGCCCCACAGAAATGTGGCAGGCAGAAAGGGCATTGAATGCACCTCCAAATGTTGGACCCCTTCATCATCCTAGGCAGCTGTGCACTCCGGCTTTTTTGTATGCTTCGGTAATATCTTTGCGTTGGGAGTAAAAATGGACTTGAGAAGTTCCCTCCTCACCACTGGCTTGCCATGGTCCGGCCCCCTCTCCGCTGTGCCAGGGAGGACGGGGTTTCAGAGAACCGAGCATTCAGCCCCAGTAGCAACTGGGGATATTTCTCCCTGCTGCCAGCTTCTGCTGCAAATGGACGCAGGGCCACGTCTGAGGCCATATCGGCGAGCTGGCCTGACTTTAAAAAAAAAAACAACCTTGCAAAGAAGTTACTTTTATTTTATTTTTTGTTCTGAAGTCAGACAAGTTCCCTATGCCAGCTCAAGGCGAGGTTGCACAAATACTTGTGTCGTATTGGAAACAAGTCATATGGGAACAATTTAAAAGCCAAGTATTTCATATTTTGAAGCCATAACCTGCAGCTGTGCTGGAAAACGGATCACTGAATTGAACCAGTTTACAAATAAACCATCCAAAGGGTTATTTTTCATCTAGATTACCTCCAAGATCTGATTTACAGCTGACCCCAGCAGGAACGGCATCAGCACTACCACAAGGCAAAATCTGGGGCAGGCAAACGCACGGATGGAAAAGGGACGGGGCGTCTGCCTTCAAAATCAGCTGCTCTGAAACTCGCCTTTGGATAGCACAAGCCCACTATCTCAGCCAACACTGGGAAAACGTCAGTTGTTCAACTACCTGGAATTAAATGTCAATCTAATTGTCCTGTGGAAAAGCTCTGTCATAGCTGGAGATGCTGATTTTAACTTATTACATGGCAAACTTTTAATGTCCTCAAACCCATGCACTTCCCTAGTGAAACTAAGGCATCTCTGTTCCTCCCCTGCACCGCAGGCACTAGAGGAGTGACTCCAAACCCCAGTCCCTCCCCACCTCTGGCATTCCTGCTCCCTCCGGCACACAGGGCAGGGATGCTGAGAGCCCCTCTGATGGGTCAACATTTATCGCCACAGTTCAGGGCACAGAAAGATAAGCTTTGGCAGCTCCTACTGTGGCAATATAAGACATTATTGCCTCCAACTGTCTGCTTGTTTGGGGGTTACCCTCTGCTGAAAGGAAGCACGTGCCAATGTCAGAGGTACCTCACTACAAAACCCTCCATTTTAACCTCAGTTGTTGATGAAGGGGGCTTTAACCTACAACACTGGGTAACTTATGGCAAAGCAAACATCTGGAAGTAATAATTTCTAAGGATGTCACACTGGAGGTATTCTAGGCTAGTGAGGCTCATTCATGTGAGAGCGACCACAACAAGACAACTGACCAGATTAGGTCAGTCTCCGATGCCTGTCCATAGCTCCAGCATCACAAGCCCACCAGCTTCATCCCACTCTCTCCGAGAGGCAAATCAGGGGACATTTGGGTTGTACAGCTTAATTTGAGTAAACCCAAAACCCTCCAGGCGCCCTGTGGGTGGGAGTCATTCCGAGGGCACAACGCTGAGTTTTGGCTTGCTGTACTTCTGCATGTTAAACATAGAGACCAGCAGCTCTTTCAGGAGCTGGTGGGTTTCTCGGGATGTGACATTCTTCCTTTGGCCCAGGCTCCTCACACATTCTGTGGGCTTGATAGGTATCCTGGGCACAAATAATGCCAGGCTGATGCAGTTTGCTTTAAATTAGCAAATATTGCAAGCAGTACCCATATGATCATATTATTGCTCATCCCACAGGTATTTCCAAAGGAAAAGAATTACCTCCACATCAGGTATACCCTAGGGCATCTATCAGGTACACATACGTGCATGGTGCAGACAATTATAACAGATGTATCATGCTTTAATATCACGGCTGAGGATAAATGAGAATGGTAATAGAAGCATATAAGCACAGTAATAAGCAGTACATTAATAATAGCTTTCAGGTGTTCAGATATGGAGGAATGAAGACAGTAAAGGCAGATTAGATAGATAATAATCTGAGATTTTGCCTTGACACATTGATTTACTGTCCTGCCTACCTTCCTGAAACATTAATAGAGCTCTGAAGTTCTCCAGAGCCTCACACGCACAATAATCACCTCTCTCACAAAGCACTTGCCTTTGAAAAAACCCCCAAATTCTAATGCGTACAAAAGTAAACAGCATTAGTCTAGAAATGTGTAATAACAGTAAAAAAAAAACCACTTTAACCTCTTTATTATCAACAGCTGAAATTGCTAGGTACGAACAGCCCCTTTTCCCTGGGAACCACTGCAGTGGGGCTGGGGCAGGTGAGACGAATCCTGCGGGGCCTGGGCTGCCCCGGCTGCCCCCTGCCCACGGACCCTTCCTGTGTGCAGACGCTTTAACGGCGCCGTTGGATTCCAGCAGGTCAATAATCCACAAACTAAAAATACACTAAGTTGGGGCCTTGACATAATAGACAGTAATGTTCTCAAAGGAGCCATTAGATACTATTGAGCAAACGATACTAATTTGTGTGTGGGGGGGGAAAAAGTACATAATTGTGTATTTACAAGATTGGGAGCTCTCATACCCTATTCTGTTGGCTCCTTCCCACATGTTCCCAGTTTTATCCCACCAGAACTACCCCCCCACCTCCCGCCACAGCCATGCCACCTACAAATAGCTACAGATGTCAGCTGTGCAGGGCAGGTTTTAGCCAACCAAGCATAAGGTTCACTGGTTGTAACCAACAAAAAAGTTAACAAGGTGGTTTTTTAAGTGATGAAGAAGCAGAGGGCAGGACAAACAACTTCGTCACCTGCTCTAACTGTCATGAAACACCCTCCTGGGACAGCACTGGGCTTTGAAATGACTGCTTTTTTTCCTATGGCCCTTGCAGTATGATTTCTGTCGATAACAACGACGTCCTTCTAATTCTTCAGTCTTCAGCTCCCTTTGCCATTTAACAATTATAGTCATCATGGCAACTTCACGCTGCCGACCGGGAGTGGGTAAGCTTGCTAATGTACTGAGGGACTTTGGATCTTTTCCAAGCAGAGTATTTCCAATAACGTTTTTCACTTTTTCAAAGCGTCACATAAGTTACAATTGCCTGCAAGCAAGGACAGAAGGGATACATTTTCCCAGAGAATGGTAAAAGACGAATAAAATACATCCCATTTAAAAAAAAAAAACAGAGAAAAGTTTTAACAATCTTCAGAAAATACGCCTGAAAAAGCAAAACAATAAAAGATTTGATCCATTCTGGGTCAGGACCTCTTTGTCTGTGAAGAGGCAGTGTGAATTATTAAAGCCTCGGGTTGGCAGCAGCCCTGTTAATGCGACGCTGAGAGAGAGCCTTCTCCACCCTCACCTTCAATAGGGAGAGGCACAAGAGAAAGGCGGTTGCCCTTTCTTTCCGTTATTATTTCGGTAATATAGAATAATCCCTGATTGTCTGTGTTAGCAATACTCTTCCTCCCCTTATAGAGGTAATATTGCTGCCACAGCACATCCCTTCTGGAGCGGAGCGAGCCCTGGTGGAGAGTGATGCTGAAGGGTCCACCTTGTTTTTCTCACCAGCTCTCTCACGTATTTCACCCAGCTGCAGGTGGGGATGTCACCGCCAGGCTCAGGGGACAGCCTGCACCCCCAGCGGGCATTTTCCCCCTCCCCTAACTTCCCTTCAAGGCTGTCTTCATAAAAAGAAACCAAGGAGAAGAATTAAAATTCTGGTCTGCCACCTTGAGCCAGACTCTATTTTCTTTACTAACGCATAGTCTTAGTAAATTCAGAGGGGGCTCTTGTGGCATGTATCGCGGCACATTTACAGCATACTTAAGATGAGACTTTCCTCCAAGACTCCTGAAATACTCCTGCACAGCCCTCTCTGGCAAGGACAGATGGCTGCACTCAGAGCTGCATTGAAATGAGAGAATTTCCACAAGCATAAAACTGAAATAGTATAATGGGAAATCAGAATCTCAGTGTACACCATATTGTTAGCTTTATTTCTGAATCGCTATGCTTTTTGGGGAGAGGGGCATTAGATCTTAATTTTGATGCACTGCTAAATGACTTCCTTTTATGTTTAATGCATTTTTAGCTTACAAACCACTCAGAAGTTGCATTTTCGCCTGCTAAAGGTAAGAGTTTCTACAGGAATTCATGGCATTTCCTCACTTCCTTTTCTACCTGTCAGCTTCTAAGAAAGAGCATAGAATGACCCTATTCTTTTTTTAATCAAATGTATTTTATCTCTTTGCTGTTCTGGGTTTTACTGTGATGGGTGGGTGGTTAAAACTTTAAGGATATCTTTTATCATTTCTGAGAAATGTGATAAGAGGTAGACCAGACGCCTTCAAGACAGTGCTAATGCAAGGGTGACTAATGAATGAGCATGAAAAACGGACACTTGTCAGCCAGGAATTAGATGTAAACCAGAAACGAACAGAACAATGCAGCATTACTGTCAGGGAAAGATGGATTTCTGCCCTTGGTAGACCTTAAAGGCTCCTTAAAGTGCTCCTTCTAGTAACTCCAACATCAACTTTCCTTCTATAACAAACAATTCAAAAAATGAGACAGCATTAGGAGCACAAAAAGAAAAAACACATTATTTTATATCCAACTTTCACACAGAATCACAGAATGGTAGGGGTTGGAAGGGACCATATTAACTATGGCCAGTGAGAGACGTACATTTGGCGTGTGCCTTCAGAGAAATAAGGTTTAAAGAATGTAAGAAGACCTTCACAGTAAGTACATATTTCCATACAGAAGACAGCTTGCTTTATATGGGTAAGTACATACAGGCATCCATATAAAACCAAACAGGTCATAAGCAAAAAACACAACTGAAACACCAGAAAAAAAAGGGAATATGGCTTGGTATTATTTTAACAATTATTAGAGGATCAATAGGTACCAAGCTCTCCACTTCAAGCCTATGTCCTACCATTGAGAGTGTTCTCAAGAGGTAAGGTTCAATGCTGTTTAATTTTACCTAGCCTAATAAGAAATGCCAAACAGAAAAATAATTGTGGAAAAAGAGTGGTAAAATGCCACTGATGTTCTACAAAATGAAACAGGATCCACATGCTTGTGAAAACACATCTCACTGCATTTATTCCCAAACTTGGATGACTGATGCTGAGTTACAGAAACATGACCAATATTGTAAAACTGATCCTCTTCCATCATTTTCCACAATGCAGGTGGAGTTAAGAGATGCCTTCTTCCGCAAAAAAAGGCATTAGAGACTGAATTGCAATTCTAAATGTAAGAAACCACATGCTATCGGGCATACTTTGGCCTCTCCTTTCTGTTCACAGCTGAGTCTACGACCTTTGTGTGGGGATCGATCACACTGGTGGGTAAGTAATGGAAAGGTTAGGTACAAATAATCCCTTCTTTTTATTATTTTATTTTGTCCTTGTGTGGTTCCAGCTCTCTGTTGTTAATTATATTAAACCAGATTTCCATTGAGACAGTCACAGGAGTGTCATCAGTCTGTAACCCAGGGGATCCCTCTGAAACCTCTATCAATTGCTGTTGTAAGCATGGCAATTTGCCCTGTGGAGTACCCGGCTGTATCAGCCACATGCTGGGTGCTGATCAAAGCCCCCTGCCCTCCTTCAGTGTGCTGCTGCTCACGGGATAAGATCGCAGCAGGACAAGGATGTCCTCTCAGCCGGCCCAAACATCAACAGCTGGAGCTGAGGACAGAGGAAATAACTCGACACCTCAAAACCCTTTCGTTATGCTCCGTACAGCAACTGTGCCACTCTTTCCTTCTCTGGAGGGGCTGTTTCACATCTTGCCAGCCCTAAAGACAAATGCCATGGCACTATGAGGCTGCCCCAGCCACCTTCTCAGCCTGGAGAGGAACATCAAGGATGGTGGAGCTTCCCCCTTTCCAGAAATACCTGGCATCCCGCAGCTTGTGCTGAGTTTGTCCATACCCCTCCAGCGGCCCTGGGAGCGAGGCGTTGGGAGGCCACCCCGCACAGCCGAGAAACCACATCAGCTTTCACAGCCAAGCGGCTGGTGGGGACTGAGGCAGACTTCCTGGGAGTGCACAACGTGTTTTGGGGTCACAGGCTGCTACACCGCTGACCTGAGGTACTGAACAAGGTGATGAACGCCCTTTGCTCGGCAGGCTGCAATCTGCAAGATGCTTTGCCTGAGCCCAGGACCTTCTCTCCTCTTTTGTTCCTTATGTACCTACAGCCTGAGCAAACCGGAGGTGCCCACCTGCTAGCCCCTCATTCTGCCGACGGCATCCTCAGCCAGCTGGGGATAACGCTGCTCCCTGATGACTCCTCAGAGCCTCACCGCCTGCATGTCTGCAGAAAAAACCATCTTCTTCCCCTTCTCTCGTCAGCTCTAGCCTAGTTCAGCCAGATGCTGGTAAGCAAAAACACCCTTTTGCAACACAGCTTCCACATGGGCTGTGCTTATAATGAAGAACCACCCACTCAACACATTCGGTATTGATACAACCGTAAAAAATACAAGCAAGCGAACTTTATCAAGAATTCACTGAGCAGATGGGTTCCTGGGTGTACATCAATTGCACTGTTCTCCTCCTCTTATACTTTCACTTGATAGTTCGGTATTTCTTGGTTTTCTTTGTAAGCTTAACCTGCACACTAACTTAAAAACTTAATTCTATTCACTATTTTATTTGGTGATTGAAGATGGAATCCAAAGTTCTTGTTTTTCAAATAAATTTAAATGTAAAGTTCAAATAACCTAATCTCAACAGGTGCCTTTCTAGATGACAGATATACTAAAGGTACTAAAGATAGACATTAGAAACATCAGGCATACATTGCAATTCATATGTAGAATTGTTTACAACACACTGAGACACTAAAACAGAAAATAATTTGTATAAATGTGGTATTTTGTTGTTGTTGCTCTTCTGATACACTAATCTGACCCGCACAGCTGTCTGGTCACTACCATAACATACACAAAATTTTGTTAACTTCCTGACTGCATCTATGTTTCACCACGAGGCACTAAGCAGACTCTACTGAAAGATGATCATTTCTGAGGCAAGACAGCGTAGGTAGGGTATTCCCAAGGCTCCTGCTGAGGGATTAAATTCATATAAATCCAGTAAAGGGGTTTCCTTTTGTTTTTTAAGCAAAGCTAAAAGTGAAGTCAAGTCCATCTTGATTTATAAAGTCTTAGCTCTTTATTACAGAGCAATGTGATTTGTACTTATTACAGTTGCAACTGCATCCTTAAGTTTGGGAGTCTGTCAAGCCTGCTAACCTGGGAAGTGGTACAGAAACATGCCTGTCAGGAACAAAAGCAGAGTGGTGGTATCAAATACGTTAAATGCTCCGTTAACTTCCCTGCTGCCCTTTCTGTGATCTGCTGTTCTCTCTTCAGTAATCTCAGCTCCGGAGCACGTGCCTCAGTTACCACTTTATTAACTACAAGCAGCAGATATTGATCAGTAGAAACTTAAATGGTACACAAGGAAGGACTAAGGTCCTATCTTTGCTAACTCTCATACACACTTCTCAAAGTTCACAAAGCACATTTTTGGGTTATTTTTTAACACTGCGTATCATGGACATACCTTCCTATTAAAACTTTCAAGTGACGTCCTTCCCAGATCGCTCTCCTTATCTCGACACCCACCCAACTTTGTATCTGTTGCAATGTGCTCTAATCCTTTGGTGGCTACAAATGTCCACACAGCTTTGCTTGGGAATGAGGGAAGAAAGTCTCTGCAGCAACGTACCGTGGAGCACAGGCCCCAGGACTAAAAGGTGAGATAACTCAGTGTCAGTAAACAATCTGTGGGGGTTTTTTTTCGTATCTGTGTCTTTGTATGACTGCATACTCCTTGTAAGTGGAGACAAACCATCAGGCGAACTAGTCTACTTTCTGTACTGCATTTATCTTATCAGTATACAGTATCTGACATGCATATATCAGCTACATTCCTTTGAAAAAAAAGTCTGGGGGAAAAAAGGCTTTTAGATAAGTACATAGGAAACTAATATTAAATTATACAACAGATTAACAAGTGCAGTTCCTTACTACATCAGGGCTTTTAAAAATGATTATTTTTTTTTTTTAATTCTGCTTTTAGCTAATGAATAAAGGAAAAGAAGAGACTATTCACATTCATTACACCAAAAGAGATCAGGTAACAGAAACTATGGAGAAAGCTGCTATTTTCTTATAAGTTTTCAACATATCCAAAATCAGGCAGCAGATTTAGGGCTTATATTCTCACTGTATTTTCTCAAGGACAGCCTGGGTTAACAACATGAAGTCAGTGAGAGTACAGCAACGCCAAACTGGAGCAAATAAAAAGTGAGTCTGCTTTACGTACATGGGCTCAGAGCAATTTGTCTTAGCCACCCCTTTATTATCTGCTATAAAAATTAGGTCAAATCCTGCCGCTATTGTTTAGTCTTTGTCAGGTGTATTTTCCAGTGGGTTTAACTCTGCTCTTAGTTAAGCAGGCTCAGGCCTCATTCACCCTTTTAACAGGAATTTTGCCCTGTTAGGTTTTATCTGTTCAATGACATCAGCCTTGTTACATAAAATTCACGTTAAAACTTTATATTGGGCTTGGGTTTTTTTCAACCAAAGATAAAGCTACCCAAACCCCCTCCTTCCTCCCTCCAGAAAAGTAACATTTTTTTAATTGAGCAGAAAAACTGTACCAAAAGTACAGTGTGTGTTGTATTAGTAGTATTGTATTAGCAGTATTAGTGACTGCTAGTGCTCCTGATAGGATGTGCCTAGAATAAATGTGTGAATAAGTAGGAAATACATTTTAGCACTTTCATAGGCCAGTATCTCAGAAAATTGTATCTTTTCAGCTCCACCAAGATATACATTAGGTATCCCTACTCTGTAGGCTACTGAGATACCTAGAATGGCAAAGTGAAAATCAATCCCAAAAAATCTGCTATTTTAAGAGGATGAAATGCTCATCTGTCTTCTCATGGGGAGACCAGTGCCTCAGGAAGATGAATTCCATGAAATAGGAAAAAAGCTGAAAATAGTGATGTTTCTATCACCTGTTATTTCCCCTCCTTTTCAGAAACAGCCTGCACAGGAGGGAGTGATTTTCCAGCACACTCGTCATCCAGGAGTGCAACGGCGAGACGCCGTTAAATGCCCCAAACACTTAGAGAAGCCAGGATGTTGGCTTTAGACTCGGACTCTTTTCCTGTCTACATTGCCAGCATGGGCAGCCTTTGAAAACCAGCTGTGTCTTCACTCCATATTTATAGATTACTGCCTTCCTGAGTAGCTGAAGCTCTGGGCCGGAGCGATGTTGCAATTGATTTTCACAGAGAACTTTCATTGACCAGGTTGTTATATACTTTCTGACACGTGCCTGACCCTGCATTAAACAAATACAAGCCGCTTTTTCCAGGATGCACATTTTTCACACTTTCAAATTACTTTTCAGTTAATTCTATTACACGCTCAGTGAACAGAGATGTTGAATGCTATTTGGTTTTTTTGTTTGTTTTAATGGAGTGCAGCTCCAGCCCTTGAGAGGACACAATAATTCCAGAATAAGACCGGTGGGCATAAGGGAGAAAAGTGAGAAAGAGGTGGAGAACAGGAGAAGGAGAAAGAGGAGGAGGAAGAGGAGAGGAAGGGGGAGAAGGAGAGAAGCTTTTCTTAATGTATTAGGTATGGCTAGAGATGAAATCACCAGGTTCAGGTAGTAAGATAAATAATAATATAACTTAAGCAGAGCACTTTATATGCTCCATTTACCCTTCACCTTTCCCAAAGGTGTCAGTGCTCACTTTTTGTACTGTTTAAAACTGAAGACTGCACTGGTGACAAATATGCAACTACAGCTGCGTACAGAGCTGGAGAGATGGATTCTTCTGCCCCTCTTAAATTTTGACATCCTTGATTTTCTAGATTAATAAATACTGCATGGACCCCACCTTGCACCCCAGACACATGGCACATTGTGTAGCCATCTGAAGACTTAGCAGGTGTGTTTAAAGTTTAGACAGGAAACAACTATTACACCTCTAAAGCCAAGGCTCTGAATATAGACGTGTATCTGTATATCTGAGTCCACAGTTTGAAACAGGGACCTTCTTGATCAAACAGTATCGTAAAGTGAGGCATATACCCCACATCATATGTCCGAGTTCCCAAAAAAATAGCCCTGAGTTACCTGAGAAATTTATAGAAATCTGTGAAACTGGAAATGGGAAATTTTGCACAGAATGCGCTTTTGCTGCTGTTTGAAAATCTGCAGTTTGAAGGCTTCAACCCTTAATCCCAAGGAGTCTAAGTGATTTGCTTATGTCACAGCTGCCCAAGAACCCCAAATTCAGGAATGAGAAATTAAAAAAACTTCACTAAAATACAAAGCCACATTTGAGTTAAAGGCACAGAAAACTCCCTGGAGTTTATTTAATTAGACAGTTTTAAAAAAACCCACCAAGACTCTAGAAAAATCACTGATGTGATTGTTCCTCTCTCTCCAAATTATGGTAAGAAAAAGAAGCAAACTTTATATTAAGAATGCCTTCAATAGAAATTTGGACACCTGGGAAGAAATGTCAATTGATAGAAAATAACTTGCATACACATACAATGGTTATGTGTTATACAGAAATTAAGTGCCTAGGAATGGCAGTATACGCAAGTTACTTAACCATCAAGTGAAATACACTCAGACTTCTAAATGGCATTAATTTAATGGTCATCTGTCAAGGGCTAACTGGCAGGACATGAAAATCTACTTAATGAGTTAACTTAGGAGTTATAATCTAAAAAACCTGTTTAAACATTGCTAAGCCTATCTGAAGTGCTCACTGCTTAGAAGAAAAAAAAAAACCTGAAATTGCTCTCTTTTGTTTCAGTACAGAAAAAGAAATCCTCAAAGTCTTGAGAAGTTTCCTGCCATGGAAAAGCTTTATACACATATGTAATGGTGTTTCTAATTCTGAAGGAAGACAGTACAGTAATTTTAATGCCCCTTAACCCTGGGGAAATTATTCTCTGAGGCTAATCCTATACTCAAAAGTACAGCTCCTCTACTTCCAGTCAGTTACTTGGACCAAAAGCATTCAAAAATGGGTATTTAAATTGCACCTCCTAGATCTGTATCAGGATATTTACACAGAAGGTAATACCCCTTCAAGGATTTAACCCCATAATACTTTTGCAAGAACAAAAGGAGAATCAAGCTCTAAATGTAGACTTTTAAATGACAGTCGTCTCTGTAAAAAGCTTTATTTGGCTGGAATAATTCTCTTCTCTCATTATAAATTGTTAGGCAGAGTCCAGGAAATGTAAGTATGCTGCAAACCCAGCTTCTAATGACCTCTTCTCACAAAATGTGTTTTTGCTGAGGTGAAAACAGCAGAAGAGATGTAATTCCAGATGATATATTTTGTTCCCATTACACAAAACAGGATTTCATCATGTGAAAGAGAAATGGGAGTCCCCAGTGTGACTACTCTATTACAAAGAAAAGTACCTCTTTGAAAATTAATGAACATTAAATATTTGTACAGTCAAATGAAGATCTGTTTTCAGGGAACTGGTTGCCCTGTGTTCTTGGAGCCTAATCTGGGAACGGTTCAAAATAAATACTGAGGTTAGTAGCTATGAATAACAATGATGAAATATTAGGGTTGAGATGATCACTTTCAATCTTGTATTACCAATCTGATTACATGATACACTAAACACACATTTTTTTCTTTATTAAAGAAGAGCAGCGTTATTATATGATTGCAGACGTATATATTTTCAGCTTGGCAGAAAAGGACCTGGGTGTCCTGGTGGACACCAAGTTGACCATGAGCCAGCACTGTGCCCTTGCTGCAAAGAAGGCAAATGGTATCCTGGGCTGCATTAGACAAAGTATTGCCAGCAGAATGAGGGCGGTGATCCTTCCCCTCTATTCAGCACTGGTGAGGCCACACCTGGAGTACTGGATCCAGTTCTGGGCTCCCCAGTAGAAGAGGGATATGGACGCACCAGAAAGAGTTCAGCAAAGGGCCACAAAGATGACTACCATCTGTCCTGTGAGGAGAGGCTGAGAGAGCTGGGACTGTACAGCACAGAGGAGAGGCGCCCACCTATGTGTACAAATACCTGAAGGGAGAGTGCAAAGAGCAGGCTCTTTTCATTGATGGCCGGTGACAGGACCAGAGGCAATGGGCACAAACTGAAACACAGGAGGCTCCCTCTGAACACCAGGGAACACTTTTTCACTATGAGGGTGACTAAGCACTGGCAAAAGTTGCCTAGAGAGGTGGTGGGGTCTCCCTCCTCGGAGATGCTAAAAAGCCATCTGGAATCAGTCCTATGCAACTGGCTCTAGATGGCCCTGCTTGAGCAGTGGGGTTGGAGAAGATGACCCCCAGAGGTCCCTTCTATCCTCAGCCATTCTGTGATTCTGTGAAAGGAACAGCTGTCACCTCATTTCATAGCTTTCTTTGGTAATATGCCTACTTATTAGCTTCAGACGCTTTTCTTGAGATATGGTAGCTACCATACACAAGAAATACTGGTTTTGATGCTTTTCTCCCACACAAAGAAGAATGAGATTTTGCTTTTAAGAACAGGATAAACTGAAACTCTTATGAATGCTTCTGAAGGTGTTAATTTTAGTATGCATCAGTGACTTCAGAAAATACAAGGCCTAAGTGGTCAGAAACAACATTTCTCTCCCGAAGGCCACAGACCCCACTTTTCCTCACCCAAACACCATCGACTCAACACGCAGAGTAAAGACACTCACATGCAATGCGGACGTAGGCTTTCCGGCTCTTGGTGGTGCCTGCAGAGCTCCAGGCAACACACTGGCACCAATAATCTTCGGGCCCGAAGAGCTCCTCGACTTGCTGGCGGGAAATCTCAATGCTTACCTCCCGGACAATCAGACCTGTCAGGGGACAAGTAACATTGGTCAACGTTATGCTTACAGGTAGAAAGAAAGAAGTGCAGAACAGAAGTCTGCTTGCAAAGTTGTTGTGAGACCTTACAGCTCTCTATCAGTATCTACTCAGCAACAGGGACTGTCATAGGAATGTGAAGGAAAAAAACCAACACTTTACCTGCATAATAAGAGAAGTGGGTGAATGAAAAACTAATCACTGTGACTTTGACTTTTATCACATACTGCATGTATGTTAGACAAATAAGAGGAACAGCACCTCAGCAGATATAAATTGTACCACATCCCTAGGACGATTTACATCAAGTGACAATCCAGCTTAGTTTTATTTTCATACAAATATCATAAAATCACAAAGTCATTCAATTTATATGACTCAGCCCTTCTGTATTTCATCTCCTTTTGCTAGACAGATACAGCACAGAGAGAAGACTTGTTCACTCTGACACTGAACTGCCCAGGAAAATGGATTTTGCCACTGTAGAAACTCACAGAATCATAGAATGGTTTGGGCTATAAAGGAGCTTAAACATCATCTAGTTCCAACCCCCCTGCCATGGGCAGGGACACCTCCCACTAGACCAGGCTGCTCAAAGCCCCATCCAGCCTGGCCTTGAACACTTCCAGGGACGGGGCATCCACAGCTTCTCCGGGCAACCTGGTCCAGTGTCTCACCACCCTCAGAGTGAAAAATTTCTTCCTAATATCTAATAAGAACCTTCCTTCTTTCAGTTTAAAAGCGTTACCCCTCATCCTATCTCTCCACTCCCTCATAAAGAGTCCCTCCCCATCTTTCCTGTAGGCTCCCTTTAGGTACTGGAAGGCCGCTATAAGGTCTCCCTGGAGTCTCTTCTTCTCCAGGCTGAACAACACCAAAATGTCCCAATGCTCTGTAATGACGGGGACAAGTGCTGCAGTACGGTTATTGCAAGCTCCCAGTTCGGTGACTATCATTGTCATACATACTGCAGATACTGCGATGTTGTTTAGGTGATTTTATAACACAGTGCAATACACGTGCATACACGTCTCCATAACGAATGTCAACACAGCCCTCCCCAGACCCACACTGACAACAACAGTGACCGACTCGCTATCCTTCCGAGCAGACCGGTATTTGACCACATTTCCCACACAGTGCTCTCTGTTGGGAAGTCATTTTGCTTCTTCTAAGTGCAAGGAAATACTGCGGTGTCTCAGACACCACTGCAAGGATTGTTGATAATATGTTGATGCTCTAACGACAACCACTGTGTTTCATACTGACACAACCCCCCCTCTCTGCCTCAAAACGCACTGCCTGGTCAAAACACTCTTAATTCAAGCCAAGATACTGGGCGGGGGTGGGAGAGAGTGTGTATACCTCTTGTTAGCGTATTTGGTCTTTGTTGCTGATGCCAAAGTATCAATAAACTTCTAATGTGTATCTGCCTGTAGAAAACACCATCGCCATTTCAAAAATGCACTCTTGCAAACAGCCTTGAATATATAAATCCACTCACAAATATTTTGTGTAGTGGGACTGATTTTCTTTTTCCTTCCAGAACTGCCAGGAAACTCAACTGAAAGATCCTTGGATCACAGCATGCACAGTTTGTCCCGATCACCAAACACCAACGGGCAGGTCCTTCTGCTGAGCACAGACTTGAGCCATGGAGGCCAGCTACCCTCAGCCTCCCGCCACACCGCTTACAAGGTGATATTCATAACGTGAGTGTTCCCAATTGTACAGCACGACACGTTCCTCAAGCGCTGGAAACCAGGCCAGCCCTTTGATTTGCCTCCAGCCTCACAGAGGCTCCATTCAGGGAGCCAACGATTAATTACTGTTTGTACACACTTGTGCACTGTCATTGAGGCTGCATGCTGTTTGCATCCAAAACTTGGTTAACAACAGCAGAAAGCAATTCATGCACGTAATACCATAGACTTCTCTGGTGGGAATGACTTCTAATGAGATGCCTTTTCCTGCTAGAGACTACCACAGCCCAGCTCCCTTTTTATTTCATTATCCTTGACATCTTTAGCCATTGAATAATCAGCTACTTTGGGGGAAACACTTAATAGCTTTCCTCCTTGAAATGAAATACTCAAAATATGGCAACTGCACTCCAAAGAATGGAAATCAAAGCGGTGCGCGAGCATTTGATATGCAGTGAACACTGTGTTATAAACTTGTTCTGCTTTGATGAGCTAATTTGGCTCCAAAAGGGGTCTGAGGGATAGCTTTTGTCCTGTTGAGAAGAGCATGAAGAGGGTGGGGAGGGAGCATGTACATTACATGCATAAAAATGGTTATATTTTCCCAGTGCAACTGCTGCTACCCTAAAGATTACTTCAGTTCGTTCCCAGTTTTTATAGCACTAGCCAAGTGAGCCTTTGAAGGTTACAATATTATGTTTTTATAATAAGGCTGATTATGACAGAGCTTGATGGAGCAGTGAACTTTGTTACCCGAGGGCTAAAGCAAGCAGGCTCATAATGACAGTACTGGTTAATAATGATTATGAAATAGTCTTAACATTCAGGACACAAATGCCATCCTCTGATAGTCTGTTGAAGATACAAAACCATACGATAAATAGCTCCCACTGAACACACCAGCAGAACTTTTTATCTCTGACTTCCTGAGATGCTTTCTAATTCAAAATAACAGGCTACTCTCGGTAATGCCTTTTGAGACAGCCGTGAAGTACTGATAAGTTCCAGGTTATTCAAAGTAATTTGGCCTTTGGTTTTCGAGTAATATCAACAGTTGTGCCATAACCAAAGAGATGCACACCTTCTTTATGCACCAAACGGATGCCGACTCTTTCTGCTCACAAGCAAAACATATCATTGTGTCTTTGTCTCTAAGGTGAACTGTTTTTCCTGTAGTTCAAAATGTATGAAACCAGTTGGTGATTCCATGAGATCATCTGGGATGTAAGGATCCATGGCCAGAACTCAAAAGCTGATTCAACCACTCTTTCCCAGCATCGCCTATTGGTACCTCATTGCACAAACAGCCACACCGATTTAGGAGAAACATCTCACCTGCTGAAACACACCCAGCCTCAGACTCTGGGGCAAGCGCAAAGGGATGCGTTTCCCTTGTTATACCAACTCGCAATCCTATTCCTTCTGATAACACACTACAACGTAACTCCTAATAGAAAATCCCCTTCTAGGCTAGATTACAAAAAACGCAATTTACTGAAACACCGCAGATAGCAACTGCCTTGTTACCAGCTGACGTACCGCTGTACACCAGATTGCACAGAGGAGCTGGTACCGTCTCTCTGCTTTCATTCAGGGGTGTATCGCCTATCCACCTCACGTGGGCACCAAGCGCAGGACAACCCTGGTATGATGACTTCAAACAGAGATCTTCATCTTATCCCCACTGAAGCTGCTTCTGCTTCTACATCAAAGAACAGTAGCTGGAGTCATTAAAAAAAAAAAAAAAAAAGAAAAAAAGCCAAACAACCCATCTCTCAATACTTACAGATAATGTGACATGTTGCGCCTGTAGTTCAGGCAACTGTTTATTGAATTGTTAGGTTATAGGTGAGTGCACAAGCTCTGAGTGCAAAATAAGAAGTCACTTTATAAAATGAGTCCCTATATTTTGCCTAAACATATTCAGGACAAGACAGGTCAAGAGATTAGCAGTACTTTATGCAGCATATAACCTACCTGGTATTGGCCAATTCTACTTTGCCACAGTCCTCAGTAACAAAATGTCGCCCTCTCACAGAGAGTATCTCCTCTACCTCACCTTCTTTATTAGAAATATATTGAATTTTTCAGTCTAGTTCCTTATATGGCTAAGCTATACAGCAGGTGAAGATATGCAGCATAAATGTTTTCTTGTAACACTTGAGTAAGCTGCACGTTTCCAGAATTAATATAATCACATCGATGGCGGCACAATCCACAAGAACTCAGGATCTTCCTATTTCAAAGCAATGCAATAACAAACAGAGCTGAAGAGAGATAACAGAAATGGGGGCAGCTAGAATGCTTGACAGGTCCCGTCTAATGTGTATAAATCCCTTAAGAGCATCTACATAGTATTTCTAACTCATACTCTCCCCTGTGATGAATAGCTGGAATGTGACAGGGAAAAGCATTTCCTTGCACTGTCCAAACTTGATTTGCATTCAACAAAGTGAGAACTGTTTCTGTAGCCTTTTGCAGTCCATCTGGATCTCGGCTATGAAGACAGATACGTGAAGAAATTGGGTCTAATTATCACCGCCCTATTTCTGGCAACAAGATTGGGAAGAGACAAGCTTTAAAACAAAAATGCAGAAAATCAACGGCATTTAAAGCAATTCTCCAAAATAAACAGTAATTGTATCTTAAGATTGTTCACTGAAAAAACCACAGATGCTTAAAAATGCATCCCCAGGTTGCTGGGCTCCTTCTGCACAAGCTTTTCTTTTCTGATCTCGGTGAATAACTGCAGCGTTCCCAAGAGAGAAGCAACGTAAGAAGTTTTACAACTTGAGTACAAGGAAGTAAAATAACTCAGGAAAAAAACGAAACGAAAAATATTTGCTGTCCTCTCTGAGTCCAGAGTATGCAGATCTGGATCTGCTGGGTTATAAAAGATGTCACAGATGTTGCTCAAGGCTGGGGCTATTTATACACACAGATCACTCAGATTTAATACACTTAACCTAAACCTGGCACCAGAAACAGACACTACATTGGTGGAATTTCCCTAAAGAGAGGACCAAAACCTTGCAGCCATTAGGAGACTAATTAAACCCGTCTAAGATATCCTTTTACCCCTAATAGTTTTCTGTCCAGTTGAGGAAGGAGGATGGCTTATAAGGCGGCTCAGGGCATTTGGCATAATGAGTCTGCGATTACGTCCCAGTGAACAATTTTACGTATTTAGTAGCACAGCATATACAACTATTCATTTCAATAAAACAAATGTATCTCTGGGACTAATACAACTTGGGCTCTGAAAAGGGAGTAGGTAGGAACCAGAAACTTACTTATTTCTCTCTTTGCACATTAATGAGGGATTAATGGGCGGAAAGAGGCAGAGGGTGGTGGGAGCCTTGCTCAGTGTGCCTACTGCTAATATGTGCAGCTGAATGAGCTCAGAGGAGAGGCACTAGATGATGGTACACATCAAAATAAAATAACTACCCCTCCTGGACCAAAAGGAAGCGTGAAGAGGGAATTGCGCCTTACATACACGGTCTTTTATTATAAACTCCATCATAGAAACACAATCAAGCAGAGACACATTTCATTCACACGGTCCCCAAGCACTTAACTTAGCTGGCTATACAAACTGTGAGGCAGATTATCTGGTCTTCAGAGGCAGAAATGTTATCTTTTTTAATGTATGCAAATGTAATGTAATTGTATGATATTACAGTAGATTATTAGTAACTGCAACTCACGTGTTCCAGATAGCACTCACGGAAGTAATTGGCAAATTTCCCAATGATTTTAATAGGAACAGATTTACCAATCAGACTAATTTCTTTCTGGGGGGAAACAAAAATGTCTTACAAGGTTCTGCAACTGAATATGACTGCTCAAGACAAGAAATGATTACTGTAAATGTCCGAAAACGGAAGATTATTATCAATTGATCAAATGCAATTATCCGGCCTGGAGTGAGTCCACGTCACAGAGTTAGTACCTACACCTCACTGGGCACCGTTCTGCCAAGAAATTATTTGGATTTATTTTGGCTGCTGTAAATGTTCAGCATTTGATATTAATACCCCACACGTGTGAAAATATTCCTCAGGACTTTGAGAGAGCAATTTCTGTGTAAGTATTATATTGGCATGTGTTTGACCCTCTGGCATAACACTAAACAGGAGCTATTTAGTTGCAAGACTAAACTGTGCTTATAAACTCTAAGAAACTGCATGGATAATTTGTTTATTTTCTCTGTAAGTAGAAGTTCAAACAATTTCTGTGCTTTTGTGCTTTCATTTGCCCAAAAGGTATTTCATTAATTAGTAATCACATAAGCCATAGAACACATTTCTCAAGGAGACGGAACTTTATGACCTACTGGTCTGGAAAAAGACATTACTGTAATACATGCATATAGATTGCAGGTGTACCGCAGCCACTGTAAATAAGTATGGAAATGCAGCCCATTTCCATGCAGGTAACTTGCAACCCCTTACAAGTTCAATTTCTTGAAATCAGTACTCAGAGCACCCTCCCAAATCTGACGTTCGGTGCTCTTGGCTCCCCGCCTGCTTAGACAGGCATGGGTTCCCTCAATTGCACGCGCCCCCAAATCTCCCTTCCTGCTGTGCAGTGGGCATGCAGAGAGTAGGGGTGGTGTTTCTTGATGACGTCCCAGAGGCTTTAGGGAGTCAGCAGTAAAACAGCTCCGGGGTAAGGGGATTCCTCTGCACATCCATGCAATGCATGCTGCTATAGAATGAAATTATACGGCACGTAACGTAGAAAAACACGGTGTGTCCCCATTCAGATTCTCAATCTAGACATAGCGAAAAATGCGGTGACTGGCTCAGCCTTAAAATAAAGCAATGCCAGTCTGAAACAGTCCATGCTTTCTGACTCACAGTTCCTTTTTCTAGCTACTAGGAGTAGGAGAGGAGAGTGGAGGAATACTTTATGAATGTTGCTCATTCAGGACAGATTTGGCTGACTTAAGTATACACACTTTTTAATGCAAGATGAGGGTAGAAGGAGAATCCTGACAGCAAAAAAGAAAACTGGAGTTTTGCAATAATTTCAGGAGGGTCTGGATTACCACCACAGTATTTGGCAAAAAGAATGAAAGCATTTTCAGTTCTCATAGTCCCCATCTGTCTTACACTTCATACAAAGCTTCATCCAAAAATCCTTAAAACAGCACCATATTTTTTGCTTCATGAAAGTGGCCTAGACCATACACCAAAGTGGTATAACTGTAAACAGACTTAATAAAAGGCAAACAGATTGCTTTCTTATTATGCAGTCCTTTGACATTAGATTGTTCTCTGATGGCAAAACTTAAATGACCAAAGCCAAGAATGATGATCTTTTTACTTACTGATATTCCAGAATGACCTGTACGATTTCACAGAATCATAGAATTATAGAATGGTTTAGGTTGGAAGGGACCTTAAAGATCACCTAGTTCCAACCCCCCTGTCATCGGCACGGACGTCTACCACTAGACCAGGTTGCTCAAAGCCCCGTCCAACCTGACCTTGAATACTTCCAGGGATGGGGAATCTACCACCTCTCTGGGCAACCTGTCCCAGTGTCTCACCGCTCTCACAATAAAGAACTTCTTCCTAACATCTAATCTAAATCTACCCTCTTTCAGTTTGAAGCTATTACCCCCTGTCCTATCATTACATGCCTTTGTAAAAAGTCCCTTTCCAGCTTTCCTGTAGGCCTCCTTCAGGTACTGGAAGACTGCTATAAGGCCTCCCTGAAGCCTTCTCTTCTCCAGGCTGAACAACTCCAACTGTCAGCCTGTCTTCATAGGAGAGGTGCTCCAGCCCTCTGATCATTTTTGTGGCCCTCCTCTGGACTCGTTCCAAAAGGTCCATGTCCTTCTTATGTTGGGGGCCCCAAAGCTGGACACAGTACTCCAGGTGGGTCTCTCCAGAGTGGAGCAGAGGGGCAAACTCACCTCCTTTGACCTCCTGGCCATGCTTCTTTTGATGTAGCGCAGCATACAGTTGGCTTTCTAGGCTGCAAGCACACATTGCCAGCTCATGTTGAACTTCACATCTACCATCACCCCCAACTCCTTCTCAGCAGGGCTGTTCTCAATCCATTCTCTGCCCAGCCTGTATCCGTGCTAGGGATTGCCCCAAGCCATGTGCAGGACCTTGTACTTGGCCTTGTTGAACTCCATGATGTTCACACAGGCCCACCTCCCAAGCCTGTCAAGGCTCTGGATGGCATTCCTTCCCTCCAGTGTGTTGACCACACCACACAGCTTGGTGCATTGCTGAGAGTGCATTTAATGCCACTGTCCATGTTGCCAACAAAGATGTTAAACAGCACTGATCCCAATACCAACCCCTGAGGAACACCACTCATCACTTGTTTCAACTTGGACATCAAGCCGTTGACCACAACTTTCTGAGTGCGACCATCCAGCCAATTCCTTATCCACCGAGTGGTCCATCTGTCAAATCCACGTCACTCCGATTTGGAGACAAGGATGTCACGCAGGACAGTGTCAAATACTTTGCACAAGTCCAGGCAGATGACAATACTTGCTCTTCCCTTATCCACCAACGCTGTAACACCATCATAGGACACTAAATTTGCCAGGCATGATTTATCCTTAGTGAAGCCATGCTGGCTGTTACCAATCACCTCCTTATTTTCCATGTGCCTTAGCATAGTTTCCAGGAGGATATGCTCCATGATCTTGCTGGACACAGAGGTGAGACTGACCTGCCTGTAGTTCCCTGGGTCTTCCTTTTTTCCCTTTTTAAAAATGAGGGTTATGTTTCCCCCTTTTCAGTCAGTGGGAACTTCACCTGACTGACACAACTTCTCAAATATGATGGCTAGTGGTTTAGCAACTTCATTGGTCATTTCCCTTAGGATCTGTGGATGCATCTCATCAGGTCCCACGGACTTGTGCACCTTCAGGTTCCTTATATGGTCTTGAACCTGATCTTCTCCTACAGTACAAGGTTCTATATTCTCCCAGTCCCTGCCTTTGCCTTCTGCAACATGGGTGGTGCGGTTAGAGCGCTTGCCAGTGAAGACTGAGGAAAAGAAGTCATTGAGTACCTCAGCCTCGTCCATGTCCCAGGTGACCAGCTCTCCCGTTTCCTTCTGGAGAGAGACCACATTTGTCCTAGCCTTCCTTTCATCACTGATGTAGCTGTAGAAGCTTTTCTTGTTGCTGTTGACATCCTTGACCAGATTCAATTCTATCAGGGCTTTAGCTTTCCTAACCTGATCCCTGCCTGCTCAGACAATTTCTCTGTATCATCCCAGGCTACTTGTCCTGGATTCCACCCTTGTAGGCTTCCTTGTTCATTGTAGGGAGCTCCTTGTTCATCCATGCAGGCCTCTTGGCGTTTTTGCCTGACTTCCTCTTCGTTGGGATGCATCTCTCCTGAGCTTGGAGGAGGTGATCCTTGAATATTAACCAGCTTTATTGGGATCCTCTTCCCTCCACGGCTTTACCCCACTCTATTCTACCAAACAGACACCTCAAGAGGACAAAGTCTGCTCTCCTGAAGTCCAGGGCAGTGAGCTTGGTGTGCGCCCTCCTCCCTGCCCTAAGGATCTTGAACTCCACCATTTCACGGTAACTGCAGCCAAGGCTGCCCTCGAGTTTCACATTCCCCCACCACCCCTTCCTACTGGTGAGAATAACGTCCAGCGTGGCACCTCTCCTCTATCTATAGAGTTGGCGTCTCTACCACTTGAAGAAGGAAGTTATTATCAACACATTCCAGGAACCTCCCGGACTGCTTGTGCCCTGCTATGTTGTCCCTCCAACAGATATCAGGGTGGCTGAAGCCCCCTATGAGGACCAGGGCTTGTGAACCTGAGGCTGCTCCTATCTGCCTACAGAGGGCCTATAGATTTATTTAATCGCTCATCATAGGTGCTATAAACAACCTGTCTCTGTAGCAGAAGGCTGATTACTTTACTTGGTGAAATAACCTTTTTACAAAGGTAAAAATAAAAGCAGTGCTATGTCAGAATTGAAATTTATTTACCCTCTCGCAGAGATGGATTCCTCACAGTCAGAGAGTTATTCCGCTCAAATATATCAGAGCACTTAAGCTATGGAATTTGGTGTTTAAAAAATGAATAAATAGGCTATGCACAAGAAGAACAGCTTCAAATATGAAAGTTCTTGCTGAGAAGAATGTACTCCATGCATCCTAATGGGACAGAGATGATTGCCTAACGGCACACTTTGCCTATAGCTTATTTTCTATATAGAGTATCTGTAATCTTAACAAAAGATAGATAGACAGATAGATATGTAGAGATAGTTTAAAAGAGCAACAGCTTTAACACCCAGTAATCCTTCACGCTGTGATTGCATGCAGCTGGTTTTGCCTCAGTACTGCTTTTCCAGGCTGGCTGGTTCTGTGAAATGACTACATGACGATCACAAAAAATTTTCCACAAATACTAGCCGAAATATTTAAATTAAATGCTTCCAGCTATTTTTGCTCTCTTCATAACGTTCTCTTTAGGAAAGAGATATATTCTTAATGTAAATTAACACAGATGAAGGCAACAGCCTAATAAAGTCAAGTTTGTATTAAAACCAATGTCAAGTTTGCACTGTTTTTTATCGTTTAGCTATGGTACCTAATTACCAGCTAATGGTAGTGAGTAAAGCTAAAATCCCAGCCCCCCTACTATTTTTAACTGATTTACTTACAGAAAAATTACAAAGGGCTCTCTTCAGAGGGGTTTTACTTTGAACTGTAATTTAAAAGCACACATTCTGTTTGGGTTTTATTTTCTTTTAGTGAAAACAAGGCCTTTATGTTCTTTTCCCATGTATATATATATGAAGGACCAAGTTGTGTAAGATGAAGGGAAGATTTCAAAACTGAGTTCTTGAATACTGGTGGAAAGCAAACCATGTGCCCTGGTCCCTGCCAGCATGGTGGAGGTGGGCAGTACAGCCCTGTAGGCTTGTCCCCTTGGGGAAGGTAAAAGAGACCCTGTGCTATCTCCTCTCCTGGCCAACCTCACCAGCTGATTGCTTTATATAAGCCTTGAAGTGTTGCTGTTAAATACTTTAGAACAGCATTGGATTGCTTGTTCTCAGCCTATAAACAGTTCAGAGACAAAGGAACCCTCCCCTTTTTTTTTAATGGAGGCTATTTTCTGGTTGACGGCATTTTTGCTTATATGCACAAATTGCTCCAAAACGCGTTGTTCTCTTCCACACATAACAACGTGTGCCTATTGTTGCTGCTTTCTTTTTTTCCTTTTTTCCTGGTACAAAAGTAATAATCATGCTCCGGTGTAGCAGGACTCCAAAGAAAACCAAAGCTCCAAAGCATATATTTATGTTCAACTATGGGCATCATCATTTCTGAAATCACACAGGCTGAGGTTCCAGAAAGAAATGTGAATCAAAGCATCTTGACCCAAGCCATCCCGACACTACACAACCACAAGCAGCGGTACCCGAGCAATTCTCTGCCAGGCTCATGGTACTTACAGGGACGGGGAAGAAGAAAAGCGATCCGCATAGGAAAGCATAAGTATGAGCTCTTAGCAGCTCCAGCTTTTGGGTCAAAGCCCAATTTTCCCTTCTTTTGGTTGAGGCACGTGCAGCTGAGAAAAGATGCTTTGTTTTGTTTTGTTTTGTTTTTTTCAAGGGCCAGGGAAAAAACGTGCCAATGGTTCATGTTTTACTTAAAGCTGCAGTTGAGACTTCACAAAGAAAATCTGTGCGCTTTTTATTTCTGGTTCAGAGGATTTACATGCTCTTTCTAATGATCTGGGCCTTCAGCAGTGGGTAATGCTTCCCAGTCCCCAGCTTAGTGCTCATGCAAAATTGAAGCACTTTTGAGGCAGTTTAGAGCGTACAGACGAATCTCAATGTGCAGGCAAAAAGGAATAATGGTTGTTTAGCACTTCACTAGAAGAAGCTAAGGAAATTATGAAAAAAAAAATAGAAAAAAATCTATTGAACTTCAAACATCTGGAAGCCAACTGAGAGCATCTGAATTTTGAACATGTTTACATTCCCTTTTCATAATGGAGGAGGGGCAGGGAAATGAACAATAAATGGGTATGTGTGTAAATTTTTATATAAAAATATACATGAAGTTGTTTATGTTATTGACTTACTGACATATACATGTGCGTGGATACATATAAAATATGTATCTGCACAGGGATTTATGCACCACACCCACTCTGCGTGGTTTTGAGAAGCACAGACAACGTGAAAATGCCTTATCTCTGTGAACTTGATGTGATGACACAGTTCAGTGGCTGGTGCAGCTATTGTGGGAACAAGGACAGTCGCAACGTGACACAAGGGGTCACTCGGGAGCCTTCCTCAGCAGTTGTTTTCCTATTTTTTTAGCCCACAATGTGCAGGAACAGCAGGTTGGGGGAGAAGCATAAAAGCCCCACCGCTTTTTGCCGTTGTTGTTCTGCATGCTAGGGGCGGCATTTCACAGCCGACTTAGGTATCTTGAAAAAAAAAATTAAAGAGAAAAAAAAAGAAAAAAGGCAAGCAGCTGCTTTCAAAGCGGCTTTGTCCAGTGCGCTGTCAAGTGAAGTGACTTTCTCCAGACAGAGATGAAGCTCTGGGAATTTACTGTCTGCTGCCTCATCCAGCGTGTTTTCAGGGCTGTGCCAGGGCAGCAGTCAAAACACCAGCTCCTGAACGCCAGGAAGTTTTTCGTAGTTTGTAGCGAATAAAAGAATCATTGCAGGAAGGCGTGCAAAAAGGCAGCCAGGTGGTCACAGAAGCCATTTGGTGTGTACACGCTTCTGGATACAGCGTCACTCATGGTCCCCGGCAGCTACAGCAAGGCACCAGGGATGTGAGCAAGTCGCTCTGCAGATCCATGCGACTTTGCCATGGAAAAAGACCTCTTTAATTATGTAACTAAATATCATCAATAGTGCCCTTGTAATTCTGGCTGCCTCGTGGTTTTTTTTTCATTTTTTTTCTTTTTTTTTTTCTTTTTTTCTGAGAATGCACTCTGACTGAATTCCAACACGCATTTCTAGGCACCGTTATTCTTCAGGCCTGGCAAACCTTACTCCCGCTCAGAGGAGGGCACAGCAACCGACCCAGGTGCCGTGTCAGCACTCATTACAGAAACATCATTATACAAGCCATTGGGAAGCCAAAAGCAGCAATCGACCAACCGAGATCCTCTCTGAAATCAAAACCTGGGAGCAAATAATAGAAGAGGCCGCGAGGGTCTAAAGATCAGTATGCAGGGGGAAGAAAAGACACAGAAGAGTCTGACAAAAGACTCCCATTCTGCTCTCAAATCCAAATATGAAGAGGGATGAGAAGTTATGAGGAATGGTGAAAGGCATCCCATCAAAACCTGACGAGAAAGAGCTGTACATAACCCTGACACTGAATAGCAGTCCTGCTGGTACCTACCACATCACGCTGCTCATTTATGTACGGATCAGGAATGCATGGGAATGACAAAATGAATACAGGCGGTGAACCCGCAAAGGCAGCACAAAAATTGGATCCTGTGCGGGTCAGAGCTGCATGTGACAGCCACTTCTCTTTCCCTTACATGTTAGTGATGATTTGGTACCCTACCCGCACAGTGAAAAAAGCCTTGCTGAATCTGACGTGCAATGGCTGTTCCACAAAAAATGGTGGGTTTTTTTTTCCAAAAAAAGAATCGTTTCTCCAGTCTAGTTTCAAGCAACAGGAATTCTTTTATCACTCTTCAGGGAATGATTTCACTGTCTAATGAGATAATAGAGAAAAAAGTAGAAGATAATACTCAGGTAACTGAGACACAAGCTTACACAGACTTCAAGGGACTCAAGAAATCAACAACACTCACGTATCTTGCACAGTCAAGACCCTGATGTCCCTAAACACGGTTAGGCTACATTTCCAGTGACTGCATCAGACCATAACTTGTTCTCAACATAGAAAAAGTAAGGTATAATTTTGGATCTTCCATTTCCCTGAAAATATTCAGGGATTTTTACAAAGAAACTACAGACCTATTAGTCCTACTCATTCTCATATTTAATTAACTGAAACCCTTACATTTATAGGATGCAAGTGCTCCTGCCCTTGCACTGACTGCAGCTTTTGTTTGACAGCACACAAGACCCGGGCTCTGCTCTTCTTTTCCGCCATTCCTGTACCCCAAAAACCTGTTGTTTTCCATCTAGGCCAGCGGACGCAGGACGGAGACTAACCTTTGGGACTTGCTTCCAAACCAAGCTGACATTTATTAGCCTTTCAGGCACTAGACCGCCCGTGCTGCTGGGGGTCCAGATCCCATACAAAGGGAGGTCGGCTCCAAGGGAGCCAAGGGACATGGATGGAAAAAGGAAGCATTGCTGTGCAAAGCCGTGGCTAGTCCGGAGCTGTGATGGGTGGACTGATATCTGAAAATGTCTTTTGGGGAATTAGTGGGATTATGAGTGCATAACAAAGGGTTTAATGAATGAAAAACTTGGACGGAGATAAGGTGTAGGCTGGAAATATTCAGAGGGGTATCCTCAAATGGTTCAGATGAATGCACTAAGCATCCATATTCACCTCCTTATTATTTTAATAACTTTATTTCCTGTCTCAGATTTGTTTTTCTAGAAGCCCACAGGAAACCTTCAGGACAATTAGAGGAACAGCTGCAGATAGGAAGTTAATGCACCAATAAGAAATGAATATTCTAAAGCTTTTATCTTTCGGTCCCAAAGCACTTTGCAGAGGTAAATAACAGAGACGTTGAGCAGTTTGCACAGAGATATGTGGCAAATCCACAGAAAATTTAGAATTGGCAAATGACCCTTCCCATGGACACATCATTACTCACAGGAAGAGCGTGAGCAGGATTAACTTGCAGGAAGAGCAGCTCCCTCTGGGCCCCCCTGTTAGCATCCCGGAATACCCTGAAGGACAGAGCAAGCGCCCAGGCTGGAAGCGGCCGGCTCAGCCAGCTTAGCAGCAAGAGGGCAGAGGGTTCACGAAGTCCAGGGCTGCTGACTGTGAAGGTGGCTGGACACGTACCCCTGCAAGGGCAAAGAGCTGCTGGAGAGGACAGCATTAGCGGAACAGGCAGGCTCTGAACATGCAAAGAAGGTGTCTAGGTCTAAGGGCCAGAAGCAGCCTTCCACAAAGACTTACAGGAACAAAAAAACCCCATACAACAGTTGGATTAAGTAAGAGATTAATGACACGTTAATACATGTATTATAAGGGAGTACTATATTAATTAGAGTCTAAACTCAAAAACCCCACAGTCCTTTGCAGGCTTCTATTAAAAAATATAATCTTTCTGGGTTTGGGGGATGGTTTTGTATTGCCTACAAGCAGATTTCCCTCCGGAAGCAAATATCTGGCTCAATGTTGTTATTCTGTATATAAAAAGATTATTTCCCTTCTTTAAGTCAGGATTGGCCTCAGTGATTCCTTCACTCACTTCAACAAAAATAGACACCATTTTGAATTGATATCCTAGAAAATGGTGATTCTCTGCCTCTCTGTGAGGCAGTGTTTCTTCTGAAGCTGCCAAAACGGTTCTTTTTCTATCAAAATATACTAATTACCCAAGATAAAAGTGGAAACTGCCAGAAGAGAGAACTTCTCTTGCAGCGGTGATGGGCACCGGGCTCCTCTTCCCCAGAAGAGCTGCCTGCGAGGCCACAGGGAGCGACAGGCAGAGAGAAGACAGCCCGACTAACATCAGAATTGGCTGCAACTTAAATGTCAAATAGGAAAAAAAGTGCAGGTTTGTTCATATACTTCTATGTAAGTAAACAGCCTGTATTTCCCCAGAGAATTCCAGTTCTTCGGAGAGAGAGAGAGAGAGTCGTCTGCTCCTTTCTGCACCAGCTGCAGCCTTTCAGACCATACATACAAACATGTTTCACTTACAGTATCCTTCCAAAGAGGGGACAGACTTTGAATTACTAAAGAAAATGGACTGTAGTATCAAATCTAACCTACATATCAGAACTGTTAATAGAAGCATTTGGGAAGAGATACACAGACACATTTTTAAATTTCCTTGAAATGAGTTGGATTAGGGCAGACTATTGAAGGAGCAGAGCTAAAAATTGGCAATATGTTGCTGAGAAATAATTATTTTGAATCAGGGCGCTTGATGTTTGCAGTGGATTTGATCCAATGACAAACAGAAAATAAAATGACTTGTGACAACAGTGGAATGAAAACAATCCTTATTTATGATATGTGGCTACCCTTACTAACATAACCCCAAGGTATTCTACCCCAGAGAGACAAAATATTGCAGGCTAAGTATAACTGCAGCATTTAGCATCACTTGTCATCTCCTTAGTGAAGTTAATAGGGAAACTGGCCACATTTGTTCAGAAAAATAGCTTTCTTCCTTATCTTTTGGACTCTTGAAAAATAATACAGAGGATTAGGAGGCTACAGCAGGTCAGGAAGGAGCAAAAGGAAATTAAGGAAGGAAGATGTGCAGAGAGGAAAAAGAACAGTAAGGAAAGAAAGATCTGTGGGTCACAGAAAACAAGTAAAACATTACACCTGAGCTGTGCTTACCTGGGGGCAGAGGGCACCTGAATTTCACATTTGGGCTCCAAAATTAAGTTCTTCAACACTGCTATGCAAAGAAGTGCTGTATTTTAAAAGTAACAATAGCTTTTTATTTTTCTTATTTATAAAAAATACTATGACAAACAAGCACAACTGCTCAAAATGAGAGGCTACATGATGATCTTTGCTGAATAATCGAAAGTCCTGCCTTAAACAACATCTGAAGAAGTTGATGGGGCTTTTGTCATTAGGGCAATGCAGCCTTCCAAGACGTGGTGTCACAAGCATGAAAATAAATGGCTTTCATGAGATGTACACGCAGAGAGGAAGATAAAGCAACAGCGCACTGTGTGATGGAAGCGATTTTTCTGCCTCTGTACATGGTGCCAGAAGAGCAGACAGTCGCTGTGGAGGTTTCCCCACTGCTGCCTTGGCTGCAGCATCTTGTAAGAGCTCTTTTAAAGGCAAAAGGGCAGACGTCAATCTTTGATCTTTCTGTTGAGAGGGTGATCTATTAAAGACTTAGCTAGCTGGGTACCTACTCCCTCGACAGGCCGCCAAACCCATTGCTCAAGGTAACAAACTCCTGTTTGCCAGATCAATGCTGACCCTACGTCAAAAGCTCAGCCTGCTTTCATCGAATCTGCAAGTCATCCAAAAAAACTTTATTAATGGGGAAAGGCAGTGGTGGGAGGCAAACGCAGGAATCACAGTGGCGGCTATGTAAAGAAACTGAAACAAAGAAGTGTAAGATTTCTGCCTGAAAAGAAGAGCATATTCATCCACCTCACTGCAGTTCGATAAACCCTCTTAATCAGAGGAAAATTTTATTCTTAGGCAGATTTTAACTTTGTCGTTTTCATTGATTTGTGGGGAGGCAGAGATTAGAAGGGGCAGCTGAAGGGAAAGTCCTCGGAGCCACCTATCCTCCTTGCTGAAGGCTGGATGGCACCGGGGATGCTCCTGGGGGACATTACGTCTTCTGAGAGCCTGCTTCTGAAGGCAGGACATGGGAAAAAGGATTGGCATCTTCGTCTGCTCCTTAACAGAGCCTCCCTCAGGGTGCCTTTCCTCTGAGATTGCAGAGATAAGCCTGTTCATTTTGCATTAGCTGGGGCCTCAGGCCCGGCTCAAGAGTCCTTATTCTGTCTTGCTGCTATTTGGGAACGTGGAGGAGGTCATCAGCAAACTCCTTGAGCCCCTCTCTCCCTATGCATCCCAGCAAAAGAAGACAGAAAGCGCAGGCAAACAATAATGCTGGCTGAATTGCCCAATATGTCTATTTAATTAGCACTTAGAAGAGTCCCAAATGTTGTTTTCTCCTTGCTTGAAGGAGAGCAAAGAAGAACAAGTCACTGGCATTGCAGAGGGCAAGAGGGGGTTTATAGATCATTTCACCTTAACAGTCATGGAGAAAACATTACAATGCATATCCAAATAGAAAAGACAAAAACAAGGTCCCTATTGTCCTGATTTTTCTCTCTTGTACATCACTGGGATGTGGGGTTTGATTTAGCAGCATTTAATCCCTCTGGACAAATGAAAGGGGTGCAGGACACTCATTTTCTATACATCCACAACTCTCCCACCACTGCAGAACTGGTGTGTGTGTGTCTGAAAATATTTCTGCATAAAAAGCACTCATGCAAAATAAAATCTTTTGCCGTAGTTGTTTTCAGAGGTACAGTAATCTGGAAAATTTGCACAAATTGCTCTAACAATTATTGATGCTATTGAGCTTCCTGCCCTGTAACTATGGAATTTTCTTGCCCCCAAAAGCATCAGTTCTGCAGGGTTCATTTTACTTTCGTCGCTGTTATCTTTTATGACAGTCAGCCATAAACTCAAAAGTGTTCCCCCAAAACAACTTTCATCTTTGTTTTTTAAAGCTTGTGTTCCTATTCTTTACTTATATTTTTCCACATTAATGGGAAAATCTTCCAGTATAAACATTAAAAAGACCATGCCCTGCCTTGCATTAGACATACATAGGAAATGAAAGAGTCAGAAGATGCGCACTAAAGATTTTCAAAGCACCCATTTGACTTCTTTATGAAAATGCTTAGCTTTTTCCATCACGAAGAAAAATTCCAGCGAATCTGAGGATTAAAAACCAGAAGGTAATGATCTTCTATGTAAAGCTTCTGGCTTCTCAGACTCGATCATTGGATTTTTTTTTTTGCAAAGCTCTCTCTTCAGGCTAATTTAATTAAATAAAGTGGTACTAGAACACCCTGTCACTATTACTGTTCTCATCCTCTCCAACCAGAAGGCAACAACTCCCACAGAGTCCCTGTGAATGTTCTTTACAGCAATGCTTTACCTACTGTTTAAAAATATCCCACAGTGCAAAGTGCTATATAACTCTTATTTTGTACTTTCTCTCTGTTACAAAAGAAGAATATATATACATAGGAAAAAGATAGAAATATTTATTTTCCCTTTTAAAAAATTAACCTTAATATATTCAATATTTCTATCTAGCAGCTTTCTTCAATGAGAGCTGGGCTGCACTCTCATTCCATCTCTTGTGCCACTGCTATTGCTGTGCTGTTGTCTCTGGTTTTATCAATGACAGAAACAAATTTGCCTGATAAGAAGAGTTAATCATCTCTACATAGATTTCATTCCTGGGCACAGGCTCAAAGTCCATGAACACATAATCTTTTGCAAATCAAAACCTATTTCTCTTTCATGCATCATTTACAATCCCAAGATGATGTACCGCTAGCATCACACCCGTATTTTAGTCCTCTTTCTTCTCAATTACCCATCCTTTAGAAAAGAAAGCGTAGCTGACCTTTACTTTTTTCCTCTCATACATTTTATTGTCTGTTTGTCTTGTTTTCCTTTGCTTTGTTTTTCTACCTAAAGAACTGAAAGAGAAAGGCTGGTTCAAAAATGGCAGCAGAAGACCGCCCAGCACGGTGCTTTTCTTCGTATTGAGGCAAAAGAGACCTTAAGAACAGTAAAGTACCAGGAAAGAAGAATGTGCCCAGTTGTCAGTTGCTTGGATTACGCGACTGACCCAGCAGAAACATTGTGTATCTGAGCTCCCTTTGAGCCGTGGTTTACCCATGTAAAGGCTAGACCTAACCTGGTTTGGGGACAATTTCTCCAGCCTCTCTAACTGCAAGCCTGAAGCCTGCAGCAGCAGAGGCTTGGGCTGCCGTCCTTACGCCACCCTTGGAGCAGCTCAGTCACTACTGCTGTGCCCTAGGTTACAACTACTGCATTAGCTAGCCAAAAATAGCAACAGAAACCAAAATAGCCTCAGAAGTGGCAAAGTCAAAGGGCTTTGCCAGCCTGACGGGTGCAAGCTGCCAAGCTGATGATGATCTCATACCTCCTCCTTCAGGCACCAGAATGAATCCTCACTGCCACTGTCTCCTGCAACGTTTTCTCCAGCTCCATCTGCAGTGGATCTATTTTCCGGAGCTTCCATTGCTTTGAAGAAGATACTACTTTACCACTGCCTGAAATACACCATTTAACTTTTTCTATACTACCTATGTGCTGTGAGCCCTAGATTCTCAGCCTGCTTACAGGAAGGTGCGCAAACGCTGCAACCGTGACACGCATTAACCAGCCTTTGGGCAACAACCAGGCTGACTGACAAATGTAGGTTCTGATGACAGTTTCACTTTAACAAGCTATTAGTGTGGCTGGGTTTGTGGCTCTTGTGTTAATAATCTGATGTGCACAGCTTTTGACACCCTTCTCCCCCCCCCAGCTCTAGTAGATAATGTTAATCTCTAATTGGATATGGGTTTCGTTTGCATATAATTGCTGCTGTTTATTATGCAAAACATTTGTCCTCTAATACATGCAGATGTATCTCTTTTCAAAACTGGCCTGCTACGTTTGTTGAATGCAATTTCCTTTACAGTATCACGAAGTTCTTCTAAAATGGGATTTTTAAGAAAAAAGAATGCATTTTTCACCCTTAGTGAAAACTCCAGTCACCACATCAGCATTGCCACATTTCTGAATGCTGATGTTAATAAAAGCTTTAAAAATTAACGCAGTGACAGCTGCCCTCCTGCTTGTCCTTCTTCATTTCGGTGGACTCCCATGAACGAAAAAAAACTGAAGGTGTATCAACAAGAATACCTTTTTTTAGTTTTTCTGCTGCAGTCAACTTTTTGGAAAAGCCAACTCTTACAAACAAATAAACAGGACCAAAGTTTAATACAGATTTTTTTTCTACAGTCTTTCTTCCCACACCCACCTTCTCTTTTTCAAGCTGAGCGCACCACAGTACCGTTAAAAGCTTATGCTTTTGATCTCTGTGCAAATAAATGAGCTGAAACAAATAAAACCCAGTTCACAAGAGACTTCCAAGACATCTGGTGGAGTTATTTTTCTAAGTAATTAGACCAAGTGGTAGTGTAATTCCCAAATGAAAGGTACCTTCTTGCTAGGTATCCAGTTATTTCTCAAAGCCATCAAAACAGCAGTAAGTCCTGCTTCTCTCTTTGCATGTGACTCAAACTCTATTGATTACCAGTCTTCCCAAATGGGAACAATCGTATCTTTGATTTACGCTGGTTTATTACTCAAGTTTTTGAACTTTTTTTTGATTTGTGGGTTTGGTTGTTTGTTTTTTTTTTTTGTTGGTGCTGTGACAGTCCTATTTTTTTTCCATGAATATCAGGATTTCTGGTATTCACTGAGGAAGGATGAGGCTCTTGGCTTCTTGGCTTTTTTTTGGTGGATTTTTTTTTTTTAATCTTTCATCTTTCTTTTCCTTGCCAAACTACTGTAGTTCTCCTTCATACAGGCTCTATGGAGCAGGCAGAAAAGTGTAATGGAATAACAGCCAGGTGCTTGCTCTGCATCAATAAACTGCTCTAAACTGTGCTCAGGTGTGTTTTCTCCTTATTTCTTGCCAGAAGCCGAGTAAATTTTTTTTTTCCCTTCACAAATCTCCCAAAGAAAACATCATTCTAGGAACAACACAAATGCTCTTCGGCTCTTTGGGAAGAACGTGGTTCTTGGTCTGTGACTACAATACAGTGCAACCACTGGGAATCTGTGACACTGGGGAAGCGAACAGAGGGTAGGCCTAGCTGAGAAAGCAATTCCCTTTTGTTTGTGCACGGTTCTCCTGTCTTTATTTTGTTTCAAACTTGGGCAGGGTGCTCTACAAGCCCGCTTTACTAAATGACCTGGATGCAGACACCATCTCTGTGCTATGACAGCCAATGTTCAATAATGCCAGATAGAGAATTCACAGGTGTATCAAAAGTAAAGAATAGTAGCTGCCACAAGAAGTAGCTGCTAGATTACAACAGTGGACTTGATATTAATGCATTTTAATTCTCATCCCTCTCCGACATAATGCGAACTCACCCGAGGTTTCATCTAGTCTCTCATCCACCACATGGTCCTTCTGATGAACCCATTCACTGTTGCACTTAAAATAGATCTGCGTGGCTGGGCTCGCTTTGCAGTACAGATTCACAGGCTTGTTCTTCACTATGTAAGCCTCTTCGGGTTCGATGAGGAAGTGGGGCAATGGCTCTGGAGGATCAGATGGAAAAGTTTCTGGAAGTTCATGAAAAAAGTCATCATCTGTAGAGAAGAGAGAAAAAGGACAAATGAAACAACCAAAATTCAGCCGGCGAAGATGTACAAGCACTTTCTGAAAATTTCAAAAGGAGCATACTTTTCAAATAAAATGTTATCTTAGGAGCATTTGTAAACCGAGGCTTAAATGTACTGCCGTTTTCAGACTAGAAGAAATTGTTCTTTACATCCTGAGCTCTCTTTCCTCTATGTGATGCAGCAGGGATGTGTACATTCACTTGACTGGGAACGGTCCTTTGTTATCATCACTGGCAATACTAGCAATAAAGCATTATGTTAACGCTTGGGAGAGTTGCCTGCAAAACCGTAAAAGGAAATAATAGAAACTTTTGGAAGCTTCAAGGTCACACTTTTCAATAGTGACTTATCGCACTGTTTAATCAAGTGCACACACATGGGTAGCATTGGCTGAGGCTGGTACAAATAGGAAATAGCACCTTTCATTTCAGATGAGCAACGTGAAATCCGCTCTAAGGGCAAAAGACTAAATGCAAGTCCAGTCTACGCTGCTTTGTTCATACTCTGACACTCCTCCTAAGACTGCTAATAAAGGTGCCAATTTATGCTTTATTTACTTCATTTAGTACATTGGTCTGCGCAGTCCTCACAATGGAGAGGAACTGGGAGCCGGGACATGGGGCTGAGCAGCTGTGAGATGATGACATTTTGGGACCACACAGATGCATGCTACTGACGTAAGGAACCTCTGCACCTCTCTGGTGCTGCTGGTAATGCATGAAGTCGATGCAAGAAGTCCAGAGGAGGAAAAGAACCCAACACACAAGAGGCAACACTGAAAACACCTAAGTCACGTACTCTCCTTTCCCTCTCCCTCCCTCTTCACAAATCCCCCTCTAAAGCCCCTCTCTCCCTGTCCGCAGTGGAATTCCTCCACATCAGAAAGCACCAATTCAGCGGAGAATAACCATCTTCCCATCCACCTCCCCACCCGCCATCAGTGCGCAAGAACATCCAGGAGGCTCCCAGCAGCAAAGGGGTGCGGGGCCCCAACTCCTGACGGATCCACCAGCAGCAAGCTGACAGTCCTGAAGGCTTTATTCAATCTCCCCCTTTCTGCCTCTGAAGCAGTTATCGTTATACACAGTGACGGACGTTGCTGATGATCAATAAAACACCACAGAACATCAAACTGAAAATACTGGGGCAGGCTGGCTATCTTCTCCCTGCCAGTCTTCATGAAGATGAAATGTCAGACAGCTACCTTCCTGTTCCAAAGACATGCCTGTGCAGGTTGTGTCCAGAATTACAAGGGGCATGAAAGGCTCTCCTTCCAGCCACTGCTTTTGCAGAAAGAGAAGAAAGAACTGCAACAGACGAAGGAGACAGGGGGAGAAGGTAATACGATACCCATCCTCATAGCTATATGGAGGTAGACTGTACGTCTTTATCAGTGATGGGAATACCTTACACAGCAAAAGATTATGTGAATCTCTTGAACTATTTATGAAGACAGCATATGTTCACGAATTGGTTGTTATTTTTTTTCCTCTTCATATTAATTTAAAAATACTCCTGCCTTTCCGGGCGTCTCATTTTGCAAAGAGTAACAGGCCTGACTCACTACTGCATCTCTCCCTGAGAGCTAATAGAACTGTACTGGTTCAATGATAGAAGAAAAGGCCACTAAATAAGGCCTGACATTTTTCGAGCAAAGGGGAAATCTGTGACAGAGTATAACATTTCCATTTCCATCTCCAACTAATCATCCCCAAATACTCAAATTTAACTTTTATCACTTTCCCATCCTTCCTTTTTTCCTGCAGTTTGCTTTTCACTCTGACCACACCAGCCTCCTTCTTCTGCAATCCTATTTCCTCTCCCCATTAGGTATTTCTTCCTTGCTCCATTTTGCTCTCCGGTTTTTTCCAAAAAGACGAGTTACAATAAGTCAGTGGGAGTCCACATTTGGTTTCGTGACAACGAAACACGGTTGAAGTGAAGCAAGAGGCTTTTCAGCATTCTTCATCCCCTTTTCTCTCTGTATCTCCCCCTCTTCCCCGCTCCCTCCCTCTCACACACGCTGCTCCATAGACATCCACAACACGGAAACATTAGAGATGAATCATTTCCCTTGAATTGCCACAGGACGTATCTTTTTCTTCTGGTCATTTAATTGCAAATCAGCGAGCAGACAGATGGAAACTAACAAAGCACACATATGTTTTATAATTAAACAAGTATTGCTTCACTAATTTCTGGTGACAGGAAGAACAAATGTATTTATTTTCACCACTAGATTTCTGCACGTTATCAAAGACAATACTTACACTGCCTAACCAATTAACTGCATCTTATCAAAGATGTAACTAGAAAGTCTAAAAGGAGGGATCGGCACGCTGCAGAAAAGAAAAAAGATGGTTTTTAAAATTATTTCTTTAATCAGCCTGGAGAATGTGTGTGGGCTTTGGCTTTCCCTCCTGAAGGTAACTGCTTCTATTGTTTAAATATTATTTTTATGTTAAAGGGGATTCACTGCCCAGTACACAACAACCTAGTCTCACATTTTGATTGTGGCGATAGCTGTTTCTCTCCACCAGCCTGGCATCCCGCAGTCAGATACAAGCCTGTTTTCCTACTGGCTGTTTGATATAATTCCACCTCGCTCTTCTTAAGCAATAATAAAGACCTGCTTTATTTTTCCAGATTCTTTCTCATTGCTATCAAGAGGCATCTGAACCGCTCCTAAATGTTAGAGATATAGATGGAAACCGCTCACAAACTGTCACACAAACAGAGTGCGCAGAGGCTGCCTTGTTCCCAGAAAATGGCATTTAAAATCTGCAATTTTAGAATAAATTTAAGAATAGTGGCTAAGACAGATTTTTGGGGCTTTTTAAACTGGAGTATGTTCATTCAATCCCTGCCCTCGTACTGTTTGCTATTAGTAGCAACATTGGAGTTATTTTTTTTATAGAGCAGATTCTTAAGAGGAGCATCCAGAATATGACCACAACTGGATTTTCCTGTGTTTGGCAGAAAAGAACCCCAATCATACTGAAAAGCTAGTCCTACCCCCATTAGCATTCAGGGCCCCTCGCTCCTGCTGCTCACTGCTGGAAGGTAACAGGCGCCTTTATGAGCCCGCGCGAATCACAGTGGGAAGTCATAGAATCACAGAATTGTCCAGGTTGGAAGGGACCCTTAAGATCATCGAGTCCAACCATCAACCTAACACTGACAAAACCACCACTAAATCATGTCCCTCAGCACCACATCTACCTCCAGGGATGGTGATTCCATCACTTCCCCGGGCAGCTTGTTCCAGTGTTTGAGAACCCTTTTGGTGAAGGAATTTTTCCTAATATCCAGTCTAAACCTTCCTTGGTGCAACTTGAGGCCATTTCCTCTTGTCCTATCGCTTGTTCCTTGGGAGAAGAGACCAACACCTGCCTCACTACACCCTCCTTTCAGGTAGCTGTAGAGAGCGATAAGGTCTCCCCTCAGCCACCTGTTCTCCAGACTAAACAACCCCAGCTCCCTCAGCTGCTCCTCATAAGACTTGTGCTCTAAACTAGGCATTCCCTGCATCCCCCAGGGATCAGCTGCTGCAGGGAGGCAAACCACAGCACCCCTCCGCCCGGGCACGCCAGCCACCACCGGCTAAAGTCGCAGGATGGTGGTTTACAGGTAGGCAGGGTTTGCAGCCACGGTTCCCTGGTGCTGGGCTGCGGTACTCGCCTCTCGGGATAAGGACACGTTGGGGAGGAAGAACCATAAATCCCCTCGTGATGGCTTGCCCACCACAACAAGCACAGCTGTGGCATGGCTTAGGACAGTCAGCTGATTCAGCTGCTGGTTTGGGACAGGGTTTTGAACCATCAACCTTAACACACATCTTGGATCCAAGTCTTGCATTTCATTTTTTTTAATTAGACTGATCTACTGTTATGCTTTCATTGTAATGCTTGCAGCAACGTGCAAGCATAATTATAATGGCAGTGTGATTATACAACAAAATATTCTTAAAAATCCAGCACAGATATTTTCCTCTGAAAACGTCAGTATAGGATATCTGACCGTGCTGAGATTTTTGCAACTTCCTACAAAACAAACTTTTGGTAAAACTGAAGCAATTTCACAAATCTCTCTTTTCATGAGGCCATAGTTTCTAACAAGCTAATAAACACTTCCATCAAGTTTCTCCTGACCGGCTCTAGTTAAACACAGATCACTCCTCTGTCCATTCAAAGACCAAACTCTGACTCAGGGTTTTCCGGGATGACTGTGTTATAACCATGTGGCCTGCGGGGCCTGTTTCTATAATTTGGACAGGGATTGCCTTTTGTTGCATTCTCCATTTCTGTACGAGGGGATAAATCTTGCCTGAGACTTTGATCTGAATCTTCCTGACAGTTATCACTGGTTTTTTAAAATGTTCATTTCCCGACAGTGCGAGAAAGCAGCAAACTTTATGTATCTCTTATTTAACTCTCCTAAGGAGTTAGACATTTTTTCTTCTGTCTAGAGGAAAAAAGCTAATTAAACCATTTGGGAGCGATCAGGGAGTGTAGATACAAACAAACACTAAAAATTCACGTACTTGATTTCCAACCATTATGTCAATGTCATGTGCAGCAAGTTCCCCTTACAACCTTGATCAAACGCAAATGCGAGGCACACAGAGTTCTCCCCTGTTGTAACAAATCCCCTTCTGTGCTCAGTAACTTTGAGATGCAAGTTTACTTCTGCAGTATGTCACATTCATCTTTATTTTCACATAATAAAGTGCACAGCCCATCTGTTGTTATTGACTGATTTATATTAGCTAGACAAAAGACCTGATTAATGGTACTGCTAAACTGGTTCCACTCACACAATCATTCACATTAAGAAAATAAATTTTAAAAAGCCATTTTAATATATAAACTGAATTTGGAATTTTTATTTTAGTTGCTGGCCTGAATACAGATACGCTTTTATTTGCTTTCTGTAGTATCTGACCATTATATATAATCTTTTTTCAATGCAAGTCAAATGCAAAATCTGTAAGAAGAGGTGAAGTGTCACTGCAATCAGCCTGGATAAAGGCTGGGATGGACTCTCACACATAGGAATTTTAGTTTAATTTTAGTTAAATTTTCTTTCAAGGTAAAACAAATCTTTGCCTAAGACAGGAACCCTTCGACGTTAGGAAAGGTCTTAATTCTTTTCATGCATTTGTTTGTAAAACTGTACATATTATAGCTCTTCATGCATAACAAGTGAAAAAGGAGATTTTACGGTATACTTCCCTTTTTATGGACTAGTATCCCCACTCTAATCTGTGGCAGGAAAATATTGTGCTCTGTACACCAATCTATTCATCTCTAGATCACTAGTTTTATTACTATATATCAAGCTTTAATTCTCATCAACCCAGCATATAACTCACTATATTTCTGAACTGCGAGACTTAAACTATTATTGCTTAGATCGTAATATATTGGACCATTATCTCTTTGTGCGAGACCTGAAGCAAATTCTTCTCAAATGGAATTTACTTCAGAATGATTCAAGAGCAATTTAAAATGAATGGCTGCAAAGCTAATTCCATTTGCATTTGGATGCCCATCACTCGGCAAGATCATTCCCCACGCGTTGCAAGAAAGGCAGCTGGAGCTAACTGTATGGATGGGATTTCTGTTCAGTTTTTTAATGTTATGATTAAAAAGCTTTCTAGAGCAACAAGTACTGTTTACTGTGAAATTAACAGCAGGTGCCAGCTCGGTAAAACAGCTTATCAGGATGGAGGCAAGGGTTTGGTTTACAGCGCACACATTTTCAGGAAGGGAAAATTACTCAGCTGGAAGCCCTTTGGTGGCAGGGTTTGCTGTCCTCCTAGGAAGGGCACGAGGTACCGCGGTGCCACCAAATGGGAAGCAAGGAAGCAAAAAAATCCCGTATGCCATATAGCGTGCCACCACCTGAGAGCCCCATAACACCCGCGGAGCTACGAATCCAAATTCAGGCCAAGCTGAATGCGAAATGGGAGAAAACGGGAATTTTTCTCAGAATTACTAGCGAGTAGTTTCCACGTCAGACGGCCCTCTCGACCCCGCCTCAGCCCTGGTGACCACACAGGGACAGAGGACGGGCACAGCAAAGCGTAGCCCATGTCCTGAAAGAGAAAGCACATTTTCCTTGCCCTGCTCCCGGGAAGAGGAGGAGGAGGGTGGCTTTCTCAGCACGTGCCCTCTGCCAGCCCTACCTCCAGCTGATTGCAAGCAGCCAGGCAGCAAGGCAATCACACGTTATTCGTCAGCACCTCAAAAGTGGAGGATTTCACCAAATAGCCCAGGAAGAACTGCAATTTTGTAACAGCATAATATTTGGGCAGCTTGGGAGGCTGGCATCCGCTTGCTTGTAGCTGAATTCACTGCAGGCCTTTACGTGCCTACAAACAAGGCTCGGTTTTGCGGCAGCCCACAAATCAGATGCTGGCTGAACCTTGCTGAGCTCTCACGGGAGCAAGGTCAAGGGAATTTCAGACTCAAATTTACTGAGCACCCACAAAATTAAATGCTCTTTTCAGCAGGGAAAGCAGAGTGCAGGCATGGTTTGGGAAAAGCGATAGAGAAATCGATAGGGCATGCAACGTTCATTTTTTTTTGGGGGGGTGACTTCAGTCCAGAAACAGAATAAATAAAGCCTGCAAAAAGGGATGAACTTCCCCTGCACCTGCCGCAGCTCGGTGAAGACCCTCCTAGCACATCTCAGCTTGACAACACATCCCCAGGACATTAAACCCAAGCTCTGCATGCACTTAGAGAACAAGGAACATATCCACTGAGCAGCTAGGTATAGATCAGAAGGTTGCTGGGCAAAAGCCCCCCTCCCAAGCACACACACATCAAAAACCCCCCAAATGCATCCTCTCCTGTCCTCATGTACCCCTACCAAAAAAACAGTTCCCACAGAGGCATGGGAAACATTACACAACCCACTGTCAACCACAGGCACCAACCTGGAGGCCTTTCCAAAATCCAGATGAAGGGCATCTAAGACAGCTGAAATACTGGATTTTGGGCACAACTGAAGAGTCCAGGAAGGAGGTTTCTGTTACTCAGTGACAGGCCTACCACACTGAACATCCCCATTAAATAAGGAGGCTACCGAAGGCCTAATACAGTAATCATGCTCATTATGGCCATCTTACCTCAGCTCACCTTTCCCAGAAAGCTGGGAAGAGCTGAAGGGGAGAAGAAGAACGCCATGCTTTCCCTTGCAACAGCAGTGCATGGCCCGGCATTAGACAGGGTGCCTGCTAAGTCTGGGACCTGTGGTTCAACCGCAGGGACCTTTCACAGTGGCAGAAGCCAAATGAGTTGCTGCTGTGCACTTCTCTTGTGCACTTCTCTCCATCCCCCTATTTCACATGAATGCCACATGGTCAGACATAAAGCCAATGGCAAAGGAAGGTGAAGGAGTAAATGGTTATCACTTGGCCATGGCCAATGTGGACGCTGTGCGACCATGCTACCTACAGCAATCAGCTTGTGCTCCGTCTCCCCGGCTTTGATGGCATACTCTCATTCTCTCGGGTCAATGCTTGGAACGTATTTTGTCTGGCTTACCCGGGTAAACTGTACTGCTGATAATCAACAATTAATTCCAGGGGAGTCAGATCTGGTTTGCACCAGAGTAAGGAAAAGGAGAGTCAGGTCTAGATGAGGAAAACACTGACTGTACCAGCTTTATAAAGCAGCTTGTAAGTTATGTATTACTCTCTGGGGAAAAGGCATCCTTCCCTAGTTTTTTAAATTCATAATTATAATTAAAGTTTCTGCTTCTCTCAGTGCTAATGGCCATTTTATCATCAGTCAGAACAGAGGCAAACCAAAGACAAAACATGTGTCCTCAAAACGACTTCCACAGCCCTCTGTAAGGGAGAGAGATTTCTTTATACATCCCATTGTAAGCCAAGACAAAGATTGCCGGTATACACAGACAGGACGTTTAAGGTTCTGTATCCAGAGCTTTACCATTGCCCTGAGACAAACTCCATCAGACCACCAGCTGCTGCCTAAACATTCAAGAGATGGTACAGGTACTGTTAGCACCGGACTCGGTGTAGGAAAATGCCAGAACATGGTATGAGTTCACGCAAGGCAATGAAAATGCTTTCTGTCACATATATAGATGAAGAGCACCAAGCTGTTCTTTGGGCAACGAGATTTATAACAATTATTGTCAGTATAAGAAATCTAATGCAGTAATCTACAAGTGCTATTAATTATGAGGCTGCCTAACCATATAAATAGATAAAAAAGGATGGAGACAAACCACCAGGGGGTGAGGCTGACTTACGAGCACTGGCAGCGTGAAATGTCAAGTGAAGAGGCAAAGGCCCCATTTCTTTGCTGCCCTGTCCTGTGTATCAGCAGTCACATCCCTCTCTGCAACGCTTTCATTAATTCTGATGGAAACTTTATTGTGCTTGTACAGAGCTACTGGATAAGGCTGGCTCAGTTACTGTGCCATGGCTATCAAAAGTACAGCACCTGAAAATAAAACAAAATTGCTTGTACAGACAGCAGATGACCTCCGTGACATTTCTTGGTAATTACTATCCCATGGAATATTGCTCTGCTTTGTCCTGCTGCTCTCTCTTTCCACTTGTTTAAAACTAATAAAATATTCATGCTTAAAAAAAAAAGTGGGTTGCAGATTGTCTCTGAAATGTTACCTCCCTTACTCTGTCCTGTAACAAAACCACAGACAGTAACATGCAAGTGTTACTTTGCCAAGTGCACACGCTGTATTCCTTAAGTGTGAGCTCCGGGCATTTAATCTAATTAGAAAATTAACACAAGTCCTGTTACACATGGTTGTGCTGGTAGAGTTCGAGCAGTTTGGCTGCGTATTATTGCTAGTTCTGTTTTCTCTGATAGAAATGCAACACATGAACAGCGGAGAAACTTCAGTGTCAGACCACGAGATTTTGTGCCCTGCCTGTAAAACTGAAATGCACTTTTCCTTTTGGATTCTAGCTTGTGATGGGTCTGCAGGATGGCATGGCATCCCCTCCCAACCACCTGCAAAGCAAAATCTAATTTGAAACATTTCTGCCCCAGCTGCCATTAGTAGTCATAATGGTTGACACAGGGTCAAAAAATTATTAAACCTCTGAGGAGCATCATTTCCTCTTCAGTGTCAGGCTTCACTTTCCTTTGACACATTAGTCCTGAAGCAGCTCCAGGCTCTTGACCCCTCCTTTAACCCTGATAACTAATTAAAGATGGACAAGGCTTAGGCTAAAATACTTTTTGTTAAACCTATTCATTCTCAAGTCCCCTTCAGGCACTCCGTCACACAGGACAGAGCCTGCCATATTTACATGAACATGAAAGTAGGTGCCTGTCACCATAATACGAACAATCTCTTTTTACAAGACCTAACTTAACCTTTGTGGTTAGACGGTAGGATGCATTTTATAGCACATAAAATATATTTTCAATACGTACTGGAAACAAGTTTCCTGGGTATAGTCCAAAGCATACAATTTAGGAAATCCGAGGATAACTAACTCTGGACGTATTTCTAGAATTGGAAGTTCAGGCTCAGGTCCTTCATCTGACTGCTATGTCAACAGTCCGAATGCGGTGTTCCAAATACGATGAACAAATGGAGAACTGATCCTACCTTTTCTCACACAAGGATTTATTAAGGATCTAGCATGTACTCCAAACAATGACAGAGCTCAGGCTAGAGAGTCATCAGCCGTAGGCAGATGGATTTTAGGGTCAGTGCTAAATCATATCGCACAGCTCAAGTTAGTTTAATATAGATAAATCTGTGTGCAAAGTATTGTTGATGGCTGGGGCACAATGAAAGGAGTCCCATACTGCTAGCTTGAGAGAAGATCTGTAGCTGAATGTGGTACTTTACAAATACTTTGTTAGCTTTTCATGTTGTTTCATATTAATAATTAAGCTTGCTTCTTGCATCAGTATGTTAGGGTTAAAATGTCAAGCCTTTGGTTCTAGCAAGAATGGCTGGTTTTATACTTACTTTTCCCATTATTAAAACCGCCGCAGAGCTCTGCTCCCAGATTTCAAAAGCTTTCAATGCAAGCATTTTTCTCAGCAGAGCGATGATCCAACATCTCGTGATTAATAAAACAGATCTAGTGGGATATCATGGACCCTGATTTCACGAGCTGTGTGAAATGTACAGTTAATCTAGTTAGTGGGATCACTCCATCCCAGAAAAACACAGGACACTTGCCTATACCTAAAATAATAGCTCAGTCATATGGCCACCTGGTTAAGGCATCAAGCTGAGACCCAGGGGATAGATATTCTTGTGCGACCTTGGGCAAATCTACTCTGTCAGGTTCAGGGTCCCATCTGCAAAATGGATGTAGCAGACGAATAGGTAGCACTCTAATTCACTACCTTTCAACTGGGTAAAGAACTCAGTACTTGGATTATTCCTTCAAAATTTCTGCAAAATAGCTGTCAGCATCATTTACTAAACAGCCAACAAAAGTAACACAAATGACCTCAAATCAAATTTATGTTTATGAAACGATTAGGGAACAAAGTCTGCCTGTCTTGGAGCTGATGCAAGTTTTGTCACTGGTCTCCCTCTATATCGATGGAGAGGTTGAGGAGCAGGATTTGGAGCAGGAGCCTGACCTTGGGTGCTCTAAAGGGCTCTCTTCATGGGCTGCGGGCATCCTGGTGAGACTGATGTCCTGAGACTAACATTAGTCCTTGTGAATATCTACCTGCTCACTACTTTCTTCCATGGATCTTAATGAGATTATTATTTGCCTGGTGCTAGTTACCTAATTTCATCCACAGCCGATTTTTCAAGAACCATAAATTATTTTGTATGAGGCTGATTTATCCCAGCAGAAGGCCAAATTGAATTAGAAATCCATTAGCTAAATTCTAAGCAGGCGCTTCTGAGGAGAAGGGGAAAGGGCGGGGGTGGGGGGAAACTTGGGAATCTGAGCACCAGATGTGGAAAAGGGGAAAAAAACAAATCCTTAAAAAAAGTAGAAAAGGAAAAGAAAAAGATAAATATCTTCTTATTGAACTAAGCACCCAGGTATTTAGGAAGCCAGATGGAAGAACACAGATTATTGCCTAGGATCAGAACTATGACTCAGACATTTATTTATTTATTTTGACTAGCAATTGGTTTTGTAAATACATGAGACTGTAAGTAGATGAAAAGCATTGGTTTGCTTGAATATCATGGTTGCATTCATGCAAATAACAACAGATTGTATGTACTATAAATACTAATAAAGATAATAATAAGGTGTTTAACCAAATCTTAATACAAAATAATCGAATGTATTCCTCCCTCTGAGAGAAAATGAACGCATGAAAGCCTTATTTGCTTTGGAAACATACAGGATGATTTAATCAACTATCACCCTCCATGCAGAGCCTGCTTATTTGAGGAGATGCATGGACAACGTACCTCTTTGAGCACACATTTACTTAGAGGACAGCACCATCCTCTCCTCTTGCCACTCTACCCCCACCATCAGTAGACTCAGGAAACGAAGGATGGTGGAAGGAGAACACAGCTAGTTCATTGACGTTAACACCTATCATTTTTTAAAGGTGGAAACTATGATGGACTGATCCCAGGGCCCACAGAGAGATAGTACAGCCCTTCTCATACGACTAACAGAACCACTCTGCATTCACACTGTTATTTCAGGATTCCACGAAAGGTCTGAAGTATTCGGTTACAGATTGGAACTTTCCCCCTGCAGTGACTAATTTAATTCACACTCATTTCCAAGGTCTTGCTGATTTGCTACTCTCAAACTCTCTAACAATTAAAAAAAAATTACCTTAAAACTCAAAGAGCAACTTGAGACAGCGGGCTCCTGACTTTGCTTTACCTCCAACTCAACTTTCAGCACAAGTAGGTGAAGTATCACCCTTTCCATCATCAGGAGCACCCAAGATAGCTCAAACAGAAGTTGTTGAAACCAGACAGCAAATGTGCAGTGTCTATGGGAAGCTCTGACACGTGCCATCTGACTTCCTCTGGACCCCAGCGTGTAGAACTCCAGTACCAGCAAAGTGCACGGCCACCCCTGCCAGCCACCACCCTACCCTTTGCCTCCAAACCTTTTCAAGTTCACTCCATGGCCACTAACAGGAAGAACAAACAAGGGAAGAAAAAGAAAAGGAAACCTGCTGAATACTCAGTAATCACAGTTACAACTGGCAACGGTAGTTAAAGTAGAGAAATCCCCAGCAAGCGCTGAGAACAGACCCAGCACTGATGTTTTATGGAAAGACAGACGGTGCTGATGTTCAGAACTGGCAGCCGAAGTTTAGCTCCTGGATCTATCACACACTGACTTGCTTCCCTTCCTTATCTGTAAATAGCTTCTTGTCTGCCACATCCATTTTTAATGTAAGGTTCCTACAGGGACCAATATCTCTTAGTACGCCAACAGAAAATGCCACTGGAAGAGGAGCTTCAGATACTGAGAAGCAGAAGACTCGCTACCAAGTTACATATGCTTTTTCTCCTCAGTGCTGTCAATTAGTTTGAACTGAATCAGAAGCACTCCGAAATGGAAACTATAGGTCAGATACTAACAGTGTTGAGTTTCAGTAGCTGAAAGCGCACATGCAGAAATAGAGTGAAAAGGCGTCTTGAAGTGTTTCTAGATTGACCGCCTCTAGTAGCAGGATAAGAAATGCTGGAAGATACCTACCTCTGTCTTGTAGATGCCACAGGTGCTAACACACTGTATAGCACTTAGGACAACATCGTTTAGGCAGTGTTTAACTGCCCCTTAAATGCGCACTGGGATTTGTATTGGGACACATGGTCATTTATACCTGCCACTGACTCCCTTGTGTGTAAAGAAAGTGGTTATCATTCAGTAATAGCCCAGATTATTCCAAGAAATTGCATTTCTCTATATCTCAGTCTCATCTGAAACTGTAAATCTTCAAGGTCCCAACTCCCTGCACAAGTAACTTCACTGCTGGTGCCAGAGCCTTGGGCCTAACCAGACGCAAATGGATTCCTTTGGTTTTGATTTTTAAAACACGGACCTGGGCTCAAAAAGACACCCCAGCAATGTTAATGAATGAATCCAAAACATAAAGAAAAAGAAACACTGTAGAGGAATAACAGAAATGCAATTAATTTGCAGGCTTTGCTGGATTGCTGGATTTGCTGTATTGAATTGCTGTATCATACTTATCTATTCAGCACTCCTCAGCAGGTCAGCTTGAAGCTGGGGAGCAATGAATCAGTGCTCTTATCTCCCTCCCCATCATCCCCAGCCTTTCTGAGGAAACTGATATCCAGCCCCAGCTGAATCTGTCGATTCCTGGTCATAAACACTGTCACTAGAGAATCACAGACCTAAGATCTCTGATTTGAGCATAATACGTACGTACTTCAATCCCACTTTCTGTTTTCTCATCTCTGACCTTCTTCATCCCTTTTCTGTCCTACCTTTAATTCCCCATTTTTATCCTCTTCTTTTTCACCTCTAGGCTCTCTACCCCCTTTTTTTTAACTCCACATCCCTCCCATCCTTTTTTCCTCAAGTTCAGCAAACCTGACTGGTCAGGAATCTCGCTATGTTGTTACAAATGGATAAAGATTAATATCTAAGAAGCAGAGACAGAGAATGACTGAGGACAGAAATCTTGCGAAATCCAATGTCAAACCTAAATAGTTGCACCTACTTTTATAACTCTCAGAACAATTAATTACAGATCTACTTTACCCACATCCATGCAAAATCCATCCATCCACGCAACAGTAATAATATTCTAATACTGAAGTAAGGAAAGAGGTAACCCCGCTTTATTCTAGTGTCTAACCAAAGACTACAGTTTAAAGTGGTTCTCCAGTTAGTTTAAACAGCTTTTTCTGATCTTCATTTGGCAAAATTGGCTTGAACAGCACAAATTCATTTTGCCGTTAGGTAGCCTCGTTCAGCAGGTTTCTAATTTGTGACCAGCAGAGCACAGTAGTATTAAATCAAACATCTGTAAATATATGGTAGAAGGTCACATTCTGTGATTGTACAAGGCTTGGGGCAGAAAGGGTAGAACACCTATAACATTAATTATTAGCCACAGTATGTGAAGGTTTTACACTAAAAAGGTCATTTGCAATTGTTCCATTTCACTCTCTGAGACACATTTCCTTTTAAGTGGCAAAATCACGGCACACAAGCAAATTAATATCTAAATTAAAACGGCAGCTGTACATTTGGGTAGTAATTGTACGCAAGAAACCTGAGAAGCTCGTTGCTGCTACTGAAAGCGAGGGGTGTATTTTGGTTGGATTCCCACTGTACTCAGCACTGATGCCAAAACTCATTATAGCAGAGCTGAAACCAGGTATTGTAAAAGCAAGACAGGCAGTATTCTGCCTCATGAGTCTGGGCTGTAGCTTCCTGTTAATGAACAAAATCTCCATTAGCTGAGCTGCTTCTTTCCCAAGTCCACCTCTGCTCTTTGGCAACGTGTAGGCACTGCTACCCTATCAACACTGAAGTGAACACGGCACTTCTCACCACTGTGAATTAACCTGAATTTGCGCCCCCCCCCCCCCCCCCCGGCAAAAAAACCCAACCCAAGCAATTACATTAATCTCCATTGTCATGCTGAAGTTAGACTGCTCTGCACAATTTACTCGCTTGCAGCTGGAGCTGGTTTTTAAGTGACTTGTTCTCTACCAGGATCCTCCTCTGGCCAGGTGAGCGGAAACCCAAAGGGTTTGGAAGTCGGCTGGAAAAGGACTATTTTACACAGAAGCCAGGCAGCAAATGGGCCAGGGTACTGGGGACATGCTCCAATGTATCACACACACTTCAGAGGTAACAAATTACCAGCCTGTTTCTCCACTGCCCCACGGGTAGCAGCTTCTTTCAAATCCTGAGGATTTCCCCCATAGCACCTCTCAGACCCTACAACCTTCAGGCTTGGAAAGGGGATGCTCTGCGGCATCCCCACCACCTCCATACTTGCCACAACCACCGCTACTGCCTGTCCCCGTGGACTGCAGCACCTCCTGGCTTCATTTTCCCCTGCTCTGCTACTCCCAAGTGGAAAAATGTCATTACCCCAAGAATATGTTTAACGTATGCAAAGGTCATCCTGGATGTGGAAAGAGAGGGAACTGGGTAGCAGCAGCAGAGAACAAGTTGCTCTACATGACAGTTCATTTCTGGATAGCTGAGGAGATTAATGCCTTCACCTGCTGCTCGTGCATTACTGTCCTCAGCCATACAGAGATGAAATGCTGTCATGTACAGCAACCTGCTCTTCATTGCTCAAGCGGAGAGAGCTCATGCAGTGGCTGCTCTCCTGAACCCCAAGCCGTGGCACAAAATGTCTAATTACGGAAAGCACAAATATGAAGCACACGTTGTATTTAAATAATGTACTGCAAATGCTACATCCCCAAACAGCTTGAGGAAAAGTGTAAAAACTGACGCAGCCACAAACTATCTTAGCACAGATTGCAGCAGTCAGCAATGAAATGAGTCTTCTCTATCTTTGTTAAATGAATAACATCAAAGAATATTGTTCAAATCCTTCTTCATCTTTGTCCCACTTTCCCTGGTTGCATTCCTGCTCTTATCATTTGCCGTTTCTAATATCTCCTTACAAATCTGAAAATAAGTGTTCTCCAGATACGTTTTTTGAAATTTGAATTTGTAGCATGAATTAAATGCTAGGAAAAAATGCTATGATGGTTGTTCCAACACCCAAAACCAAACATATCAAGGAATTTCTGCAAGTGCACAGGAATTCTGCCCCCCTGATGGAGAACCTGTCCATCTCCCTGTCAGCACTGGTTTCTTGCGTCTTGGAGAAAAACATGTTATTTCTTTTTCTTTTCTGGTTACAGCACGGGGACCCTGTCAGACTGCAAACTGGTTGAATGACTCAAACCCACTTTTCTGAAATCTCAGTCTGGTTCTTCACTCTTCTAGATTATCCCCAGTCATCCCTTAGACCAACTTTTCTGGGGGTAGGGTTGTCACTTTGAGTTGAGACTTTTGTCATAGCCTAGAGAGTTTAGAATCAGTTCTTCCTTTAAAGCCGTTTGTCTAGCTTCACTGGACTGCTTTAAAAGAGCAAACCTTATCTCTGAAGTAATCTCATTCCTGGGCTCTCTGCTGAGGCTGCAAATTGTGACCAATCTAGATGCTGAGATTCATGCAACAGAAAAGCGTTCATTAGAAAGCCAGCAAGAGCACAAATTAACTTCACAACTTTCAGCATCATTTGACTTCTACGGTAAGAACTTTCATCTTTAGCAACCTCAGACTAGAAATAAACCAAAAAAATAAACTATACCGCTGTTCTCTCTTCTTCCAAACAGCTCCTTTCCAGTTGTTTTTTTCCACCTACAAGTCAGAATATACCTCAGCCTGTAACTCCGAACTAAACAAATGTTTGTCAACAAAGTTCATAAAACCACACGAATATGTAGATCGTGCCACATACGCACCGACCTTTTCTATCACTAAACTCCAGCAGGGTACACATGACTTTGACCTGTAAATCAGCACCATGATAGTGCCACAGCTCAGGAGGGGTTCCAGCCCTTCCGGCAGTCAGACTGACTCACGTTACGGCTGACGGTTTGGAGAATTGCAGCGGGGGTCTAAATATATTTAGGGAGTAGAGATATATATATATATATATATATATCTAGATATATATATATATATATATATATATATATATATATATCTAGATATATATATATATATATATAAAGATAAAGAGATGCTTTTCTTTAGAAAGAATAGCTAAAAGTTTCCTTCTGAAAAATAAAAACTTTCCCCAAAATGGGCGTTCTTGAGTTTGTATTTCTTGGTCTTGCAGCTGCTTCTGCTAATGTCATATGAAAACTATTGCCTTCATCAAGAGTTGTATTGATCCCATTATTTGGTACAATTTTCTCAAACTATTTACTTCTAGCCTTATTGTCTCATCAGCTGTATCCATTAATTTCTCTTGTTCCCCTGCTTCAGGGCTTCCTTATCTTATTTCTGGGACAACCCAGGTTTCAACTGCGTAGATATATTTATGAGTCAGTCTTATACGCTCCGTAAATACCCTTTGTTTATGGACACTAGCAACCTTACTGAGAAGGTGCAGAAGGCAAAACATTTTAATTCGGGAACACCCATACGGATCTTGATAGGCTGTGGGCTGAGAAAAAAAAAAGAAATCCATCTCATCAGTTGTGGATGTTGCCATTTCTATGAATGAGAATTGCAGTGACTTCTGTTTCCTCTAGAGAGATAACGCAGGTGTGACTACCTCATGGGACCTTTGAAGACATCTGGGCAAAGAGATTTTATGCTCTCAGGGCTACTACACTTAGCTTCTCCTTTGCCTATAAACTCAAAGGACTGTAACAGGGTAAATGTAACCTGAAAGAGTCATCAGGATAGGTAACAGCTCTTCAGCCAAATCCATCTGCCTGAACCTGATCCTTGTTGGGATAAACACACCATTGTAATTATGTATTATGTAGAATTCCTCCCCACATTCAATTTTCCGACCATGATTCTCCCTAGAAGTGACCCAATTGAATTAAAAAAAATAAAAAAAGAGAGAGAGCGAGAATATGAAAGCTGAAGAAAATTAGCATGCAATAAGCCATTTCTTCCTGTCAATTTTCTCATCTCCTTTTATTAACAGATTTGTTTTTGAAGCAATTATACACGTGCAATCCATTTGTGGCATCTCTTTACTTGCCTCCTGACATAACCATTATTAGGGCTGTCACAGCTGATCGGCTGACAGCTAGAGAAAGGCAGTTCTGCAGTGTCCTGGTACTGCCAGTCAACACCAGCCGGATAATAACAACACAGCCTGCGAGCTGCCTATTATTTCTCTTTCCAGTGGCTGTGTTGAGAATGGTTCCTGCCGAATTTTGACAGAAGCAGGGGAGACGGAGGACAGTCTTCATGTGTTCCTCAAATCACGTGCTAGCTGCAGCCGCTGCTGTTTCACGTATCCTTACAAGCAGGGCGCCCGCTGTGACTTGCGCTGAGCTCTCAGCAATCCCCGTTTTAGCCCCGGCCAGTACCCGGTGCGCTTCAGAAATTATTCAGAAATATTCCCACGAACGTACAGCGCTGCTGGTCCTGTCACTCTAGAGCAAGCTGAGCATGCCCTGAGGTTTGAAAAACTAAACACAACCCAGCTGCCTGGATGAATTTCCCCCCCGGTGGAGAGGGAAAATTGGCAAAGCTGCCCATTAATACGAAGAACCTGGGAGAGCAGGGCCGGGAGTGCCAGTACTATTTTTCAATCATACATCATTATGGAACATTTGATTAGCATTGCTGTAAAGCATACTGTGTGCTGACTGTATCAATTTTGCCAGGAAATTTGTAAGCACGCTATATTACAGCTACCAACAGCTGCGTCCCACGCTGCAACGATATCTCAATCCTCTGCGCAAGGATGTGCCAGTCAGGTGGGAGTAAGACTTTGTGCCTGATGTGTGTCCCTTATTGGCTTTCGCTGTGCTCTCCACGTCCTAAGTGAGGACAACATGAAGTGCACTCCTGCCAGGCATGGAAAGAAAGATTGAACGTCTCACGTGGGGAAACAAGTCCAGCCCAATATAACATAAACCCAGTGGCAAAGTCCTGAGGGGAAGGAAGCTGAGCTACGTGACAGATGTGTACACAGGGCTTACGAGGTCAATCCCAGCTCTGCCACAGACAACTTGAGAAACCATGGGCAAGCCATTCGGTCTGTAGGATCGCAGCAGTAATCTTTATTCCTTCCACCCTTATTTTACCTCTTAATATTTTAGTCTTGCAGGGACAAAGATGACCTTTCACTACAGTCACGTTGCCTCTAGAATAGAGCAAGCTTAGCCTTGAAGTTAAAGCCATGGCTATGTGTCTACAATAGCCTTCCCAAAATTACAGAATTTAGGCGCATATGCAACAAAGCATTTACGCTTCGAGCAGGAAGACACTTGACCTTCCGCTGATAATGAGCTTACGACTTTGATCAAAGAACCGTTTCTTTCTGAGACAATGCAAATAAACTGATTATGTATGAGTTTATTTTAAAATAAGCCCTTCAAGAAATTTGGCCTCTGTGTGTCAGACCATTTCCTTCTCATTATTGAATAAGATGGATGCATTATGCTTCCCTTTGAGTTAAATCTAGGTCTACATCACAATTTGAATTGTATTTGCAGGCACCGAGCCACTTTAATCTTCATGGCTTGGATAATAAAAGCGATGAATAAGTGACAGGTTTGTCTTCAGTACCTCGTGTGCCAGTCCACCTGGGACCCTGGATATTTAGCTTCCATCGCAATCTGCAGTGCTGGATCTTCAACAGTATTTGTACCAGTGGTGCCTAAGATAAATGCAAGCTGCGGTATGTCCAGGTACTCTACAGTCAGAAATAGCCAGGGACTCACTGAAATAGCACGCAGAAGCTGGGCATGTGGGAAGGGAGGGAACCTTTTAGTATTTTCCCGGCAATTCTTTTTAACTTTGAGCACTTTTTTTTTTTTTTTATTTTTTCCAGCATGAGCACATGATTATAGCACAGAGAATCTGATGTAGAATTGCCGTCCTTCCAAATGGCCGTAATTTCCTATTGCTCTGAAAGGGACAAAGGTCGTAATTTACCCACTGTTAGGTAGCTATTTTGAGAACATTTATCTCCCATTATTCACAAGAGAAATGAGACTACAGCTAGTTCCTGAAAAAGACAACTTCACTTTTTTTGAAAATAATGAATGGAACGGTCATGTAGAGAGAGGGAACCATAGCACAGCTTTGTCACCGGTCTCTTGGTACCACGGGGAGATGGCTGCAGTCTCAAAAAAAGGAGAGCAGGCGTTTACAGCTGTAGAGTGGGAGGCCCTGGCAGAAGAAGAGGATACTACAGAGAGAGGGAATGTAGGTGCACATGGGAAAGCGTGTGTCCAAGGGAAGGCTAGAGGCACAGGAACGCAACATAATCACACAGCCACAGAGGAGAAAACTTAGAATTGCCCCTCAAGATCAGCTTAACCTAATCCAGGACCAGAAAGGTTAAATACTTCACTCGTAATAAGAAGGTTGTTAACCTTATTGGTGATGAGAGTAATAAGGTTGTTAACCTTATTGGTGATGATGGTGAGAGCTAAGCCTGTTTAGATACTAAGCACTTCCCTGCCTTGACAAGCATAGATCTCTGAACTGAAGTCTAAATATCCTGCATTTATAACCCTTGATTTGGAATAATTGTACTGTGTTTCAATCCACATTACAGACATCTACATTGTGCCATTGCTCCATTTTAACACAGGCTTTTACTCCTACTAGTATTGTTCCATGAAAAATAACACCAGTCCTATTCCAAAATATAGTTATACAATATACAGCCTTCTTACTGACACGCTCTGGTGTTCTCAAATGATTTGTCTCCTATTCCTCCAGCAGGAATGGGATGGATTTTGTGCAGTGTCAGATGAATCCTTACCCAACTCTTGGCTTCTGTAAGGAAATGCCTTGTACCAACTGACGAGTTATTCCAGCGCATCAGAATAGTACGTCCTTCGGTCGGCTGGGACTGAAGGATTTGGGCTAACACACTGAATGTACATGCAAATGGGAGCATTTACCCCTGTCCTGTACTTACTCAGGCACACAATTAGCTTTTCCAGCAGCGAGCGGCCTTCTTGTCTTTTCCTGATGCAACACATTATGCACACTAGTACAACTGATTCGGGTTTCTAGTAAAACCATCATTTAAACAACGATAAATAATTCTGGTCTTGCAAATTCTGTTGTTGAAGGAGCCTGGGCTTATGAAGAAATAAATGCCAATTTGTCTCTTTGCTCTAGGTGTCTCTGTGCCCTAGATGAAACACCAACTGGACACTGCTTGCAGTGAAGACGATGACCATGGGGTTGTGTGGATGTGTGAGGCCTGGTAGTCAAAACATCACTTTTTGCCCTACGCCTGTGGCACAGGCAGCCCAAAGCACCGTTTCAGGTCTGCCTGAGCTGCCTCCGAACCAGGCTGCTATCGCAATGCCGCCTGGATAAATGACATTCTCTGCCTGGTTATTCGTGAAGTCATGGCTGACCAAGAGCAAAGCTTCTTCTGACAGGCAGCGCATCTCTCTGCAGCATAGTCTTTCTGTAACAGCAGAGAATGAGACTGAATATGTAATAAAGCTGTGCTCTCTGGAAAGGGAACTGTGGAATGAATCAGGCAGAAGAAAAATTTATCCTAACAATTTCCTTTGCTGGGTGAATTGGTAGTCTATCAAGAATAAAATCAAGACTTCAATAAACTATCCATGCCTTAAATTTTTCTATCAAACAACGGCTCTGGAAGTATATGATATAATACAAGCACTAAGCTACTTTTCTCATCAAAGAAACAAGTATTTGAAAGCATCGGTCTTCGAAACTAATAAAAAAGTGACTGCTTGCTGTGCAACCGTATTTTTTTTTCTCCTGCCATTCAAAAAGTATTTTTTCTTATTACATTAATTTTATTCTAAGAGATTTTCTCAAGTTGTTAAGAGACGAAACACTAGTCTTTAAAAGCATCGCATTAAACAGGCATTATGTTCACAGTTCCTCACAGCCTGCTGCCTTGGGCATTTGGAAGAGACTTGTTTCTTAGATCCTGCTATCCTCCCCTGTTTTTACTCAGCCTTTTTGCCTCCCTCGCTGTTATTTAGATGCAATGAGGTATTGCTTTGGAATCAGAATGAATAAAGACCCCTTGGCACAACCTCATCTCAGCCGTATTAAAAATGCTTCTTCATTCCTCAGTCTGCCAATAGTTGAGTTCCTTACCTGTCCCAAATCAATACTATGATACAGACTGTACAAACCTTGGTATCGACCGTGTGAGACTTCTATTTTACAGCGAAAAATGGAGAAGAGCTTTAGAAGGACCACATTAAAAAAAAGGAGTTAAAAAACAAACAGATAACAAGCCACACACAATCAAGCCTCCCAGGCTATTAACATTTCCTACATAGATTAATGAAATCTGTTGAATTCCCATCTCAAACATCTCAGAGCCTACATGTGACTCTGAGTCATAAAGTCAAAAGCTAATTTGATATCAAGAATAAACAGGAGTAAGCAAAGGCTGAAGGTGTTCACTGATTCTCAGGGCTGGTTATTTTTACACATGTTTATGAAACCATTCTAGATATAGGTCAACCTTGTTCTCCTTAAAAAATTGCTATACACGCTTTGGCTCTGATTTCTTAAATTAAAAACAAGATGTGTTTGAGATAGTAGACTATTTTCCATGATAGCCTCAGTTGCTACTTGTACGCGCACCAACATCCCTGCCTGCACTCTCTTATACTTAGATCCCAGTGACACCAGTCAATAGAGAGACACTCTCTGCCATCTGTGGGATTTTGATCTGAAACTTGCAGTGTAATATTCATTTCACATAGGAAAACAGCCTCACTTGATGCTTTAGGTTTCATCATTTCAATGCTGTGCTCTTTCAAGACTAAGGAAAGAAGGGCCAGATCTCCAGCAGCTCCAAGTGATATTTCAGTCACTGTCAGGAGAGCAATATTGCTCAACACCAGCTGAAGGTCTTGTCCCTCGAGGAGCACAGGTAAAGCACATGCAATCTTGCCACAGTAGCTGAGGCAAGAAATGACATGTTTTTAGGGCGAGAACAGTATTTGTGAGGGAACTGTGACAAGAAATCATTTCAGCCTTTCTTCCACAGCAAAACATCTGCTTAGTTCCACATCTTATGACATAAAACACCTAACAAACACTGTAGAAAACACGCCTACCTTTGCACACACAGACACAAATATTTGTACATTTCTTGCCAATTTGTTTAGACACTTTTTTGATGATGCATCTCCTGTCAACAGGGATATAATTAAGCTGCTTCCTATCTATTGAGCAGTAGTATACTACCTGCTACAGCTACTTCCTAAAGACTGTAGCAGTCCAACCACATAATCACATAAAACTTATGCCACTGATGCCTGTTGTTTAATGCTAATTTCTTTGTGCTTACTAAGAGAAATTGCTATTGACTGCTTTCATTAGGAAACTATTGACCCTTATCCACTGGAGCATCCTGGAGAAGAATTCACTAAATGTGCCCATATTTCATTCTCTGAACATCAAGGTAGGAGAGTCATGCTGAAGGATACGGTTTATTTAATCCAAAATTAAAATTTTATAGGCTACATTACCTAAAGTAAATTGCTTAATACATTCAGATGAACAGCTGCTTTCTAAGTGTTTGCCTTCCATGTTTTCAAGGCCTAAATTGAGCTAAACAATAGAACATCACTGCTAGCACCACAGACTTCCAGGAGAGGAGATATGCTATACTTAAGAGGCAGAATTTAGATTCAGCGAAGCAGTGATTTTCAATACATTCCTCTAATACAGCACAAGACTATCACAGCCTTCCCAGTTTAATTTTCTTTTAGTAATAGCTTTTTCAATATACATTTTACATACTCATGAACTGTATAGCGAAGAGAAGTATAACAACTTAGTTGTATTCATATTCGCCACTTGGTAGCAATTATATAAAAAACCACCAAAGTATAGAGATCCAGTGTGCCCTAAAGATTTTGGAAGTTGGACCGTCAATACAGTTACTCTTATGTGCCAGGCAAATGCATCTTGCCAATGCAGAACAATTTTGGCACAGTGAGTGAATCCAGCCAGGTCTCTCTTTGCGTGTGACACTGTCCGGCTCATGCACAGGCTCTGCACGTGTGGCGTCAGTCAAACATGTAAGGAAAAGCCCTGCCCAGGCCCTGTATTTTATGGGACAGGGGCTGCCTGTGGCACTGGCAGAAAGACCACTCCGACTGCAGCCCTTCCCTGAAAGGCACTGATGGAAAGTGACAATTATGGACGCTATGTGGTAGTTCAGGCTCCATTTTGGCTAACGTAGAGCAGCACTTCAGAAAGTTAGGACCTAGCAACATCGCCATAAAAACCACCAGATTCACTTGCATCTCTGCCATCGATAAGCTCAGCAGTTCTGCAAACTCCCTTCAAGCCAAGCTGAAGGACGCAACATCAAATTCACTAATAAATGCCAATGGCACATGACATCCGCTAACCTCTCATAACCGAACCCAAATATAACTTTCAGAACCATGTCACAAATTCATTTGTCATAATTTTGACTGTTTACCTGCTTTCTCCTCAGTGATCTATCTATCTCTTTGAACACAAGCCCAAAGAGAAGCAACAAATGCTCACTCCAAGATGCTGACCCGCTTCTATCAGCTGCTCTCCTAAGTTAATTCATTGCCCTTTTAAACAAATGTGTAAGCGAAGAGCAGCAAGAGAACGCTATGAGTGTTGATGAAAGTCATGCCATAAAATCTGAGAGGCACACAAGAATTCATCACATCTTTGGCAAACTTTGTTGCAGTCTGTCTCCTACCACATCCGTCCCCTTAAGGCTTTATTACAAAACATCTGAAGAGTTGCAAATAGTCACCATTGCTTTCTATTAATTCACTTGGAATTGTGAAATTTTTTTGTCAAAGTTATGGCAATCTTTAACACAAAATAGTACATTTTCATGCCTCACTGATGTAAGAATACGTATAGAAAAATGCGCACGGCAAAGCTATTTTATATTCCAGACTTGAGACAGGGATTTTTATGCGATCAGCAGAGGCACATAGCAGAAAACCAGTGCAATTTACTATATGCCTGATTATATACCTTACCCACAAATTAATCTCATTGAATTCATTTCAGCATTTCAAACTTTTATACATGTGTCTGTGTGGCTCTATTATTGATATAATTATTGTTTATTAGCTCTGTTCTGGTAGTGTTCAAATCCTACAATTAGAACGAAGCCCAAACATGCTGTACAAACACCTATTAAATCTTCCTGCACTGGCAAGCGTAGGGTCTAGAAAAACACAGAGGAAGATGGGAGAAAAACAGAACAAAGCAATGAAAAAGCACAGAAAAAAGCAGACCCGCTTCTGATCACTGCCTCTTTTTCCTTCCAAACTGTTGTGCCATTTCCTTTGGTGTGAAATCTTTGAAAATTTAAGTACGGCACTTCTTACAATAAAATAAACCACTGCCTTTCACTATTGCATCATTACTTTTGGCTCTTTCCTGTCACTGCCATTATTTAAAGACCCAAAGCCTTCTGGGATTATTAATATGAGCTTTAGCGATCTCTGTACCCATTCAGCTTCATAACGATCTTTATTAATCACACCTCTGATTCCCAACATTCATTACATAAACGCACTTAGCTCTGCCTCCTCACTCCTGAGGTCAATAAAGACACCCACTGCTGCAGGTTTGGACTTACCCCCAAATGTCCCCAACAACAGCCCGCTGTGCCGACACGCTTCTCGCACCGCGGGCCATGGGCATCCCTACGTGCACACGCGGCACCTCCGCGTAGCTGGAGCGTTGCAGAAATAAGCAACAAGCAAGACTAGCTTACTAATTGCAGTCCCAAAACTCCAAGGGACAAAAATAATGCGAAGTTCAAATTCCCAAACGGCCAGGCAGCAGCCTGAAAAGTGCTGACTGAGCTGGCGGGGCTGCGGGACCGGATCACGCTCTCCAAAAGGAGAGAGCCAAATATAGGGCACTGCAATTTATGAAGTTGGTTCCATCCTTTTATTAAGCTGCCTCCTTTCACTTGCAACCTTCCCTTGAAAAATGGTCATAACACATTTTTGCACCCACCAGACTGACCCGGCAGGAGTGCAGGGAGGATTAAGCAATTAATGGCTACATGTTTCTTTGAGACCCTTCTAGGAAAGCCACCCCAGGTATTACCAGCGGTAATCAGAAGAATGATTACTGGTGTGTTACTTCCAATACAGACTTGTACAAAAAACTTCATAGATGTGAATGGAGTAACGAGAAGAGGTCCAGCTCTTGCGTAACTTCTGATAAGGGATTTATTTGCAAGCTCCTGGCAACTGATTTCAAAAACCTCTACAGCATACTCTGCACACACCATTTTGTAAGATAAGCCAACAAGAAAAGGATTTATTCAAACTTTTTCAAACATCTTTTAAAAAAGCCTCAGACTGTAAAGCGAGTAATCTGTACCTGCACTTACACATTTCCAAGGCTTGTCGAAAAGTTACATTTGCTTACACCAGAGTTTCTGCGTTCTTCTGCAAAACACACCGTCACTCTGGACATAACGACATTACAAGGGCAAACGAGATAAAACAGCAGCAGATGTTGTTTCTGTGCCCCTCTGCAAGAATTCCTGCCAGCTTGCTTTTCCTCCTCAAAACCTGCAGAAGAAGTTGGGGCTCTGATGTCACCTTGCCGAGACAGCTCTGGGGCCTTTTATGCTGCCTAGCATTATTACCAGTGATACAATAAGCATAGCTACATCTTCATTTAATGTTATTCGCTGCATGTACTTAGTGTCTGCCTGTATTATGCCGTTGTAAGTGGTGGAGGAAGGAAAGGATAAGCAAGAGGAATAACAAACAGGATTTTCCTGGAATAATGTTTCTCAGCCTTGGACCGATAATGGGCTGCAGTCAAATATATTCCTGTCATCACTGGCACACAAAGCTGTCTAACTTTGTAACATTTGTTTTACTAATTGAACAATCAATTATTAACATAGATTATTCTCACAGTCATAAACAACACTGCATACAGATACCTGTTTCATGTGACAGAGCCTCTGGTCCAATTTCCAGCCTCTCAAACAACTCAATAGCCCTTGGTTCCCATTAATGCCATCTTCTTGTACTGTTTCAGCTCCTTGTAGTTTGCCCCTGCCTCTAAGTGCCACTTGACATGGCCCAAGTAACTGCAACATCTATGTTCCTGAATTCCCCATCTGCAAAGCCCCCCGAATCCTTCTCTCCTTATCAGCACACTGACAGCGCAAGTCAAAACACAAGTTAAGCTCTCTCTGCACTGCTTTTTGTCATCATAAAGTAGGGTTCGTTTGGTCAGAACAAAATGTGTCAAACCTCACTATTTGACTCCAAAATCCACATTTCCCACTGGGTGCGCGCTGCCAACTGCAGAATACCCGCCCAGCAGACAAGAACCACCCACCCCTGAGCTTCAGTGCTTCAAGGTGACCATCGATTTGAGTTTACATCCATTAACGCGGCCACCAGAAACTCTCGCTGCTTCTCCCTGTTGCAGCGGCAGCCCACCGGCCCCAAGCTCAACCAGGGCTGAAGGTCAGCCCAGGGGAAGTATTCGTGCCAACCTGTAAAACCTCACATCAAAGCTGAGCCCACAGGCTGCGTATACATAAACGGGCCTCAGCCCACACGGATAATGCTTTTCAAAGCCAGATTTTTCTGTTATCAGCACACTCTTTCTGAAAAACAAACCCCAATTTTTTAGTGCTCTTACTGCAGTTTCTGTCCCACCTGGGAGCTGCAGGGGGATGTTACGTAAATGATCTGAGACACTTCACTGGGATCAAACGCGCTTCTCTCTCCTGCCCCTACCCTGCTCTACTTTGGCGATGAAAACAACTGAGCTGGAAGAAGTACCAGACTTTTGATATGCACAAGCTTGAACAGGTTATTACTGCAGGATCACCAAGTACAAATTTCACATCCTAAAGTCCTTGTTAATCCTACCTTCCTCTTAAGTAAATAAATAAATAAGTAGGTACAAGAAATAACAAACTGCCTCAGCATTCGCCTTGAGTAAAGGCAAGAAACTTTGACGCTCCTACCCCCACACCCCACACCCCAACCTACAACAACGTTTTAAAAATCTTTCTCTGCTTCCTCCTTGCATTTGGCCTGAGAGTCCTTGAAAGGCCCTACTCGTACTGAGGCTTGTGGAAAACCCAGGATTTGCCTGTTTCTCCAGCCTGGGCATCCACACACACAACACACGTTTGGGGATTCGCTTCGTAAGGGTTTTAGGAAATGAATCCTGAGTGTGGGTTAAAAAAAAAAAAAAAAAAAAAAAAAAAAGAAAAAAGTTAAAAAAGCTTATAGATTCTTTGCTGATTTGTTTGAGGATTCAAGCTGAAGAAACCTGAGAGAAATTCTTCCAACACGTAGCTTCCGTGCCCCGAGCACCAGCAGGCAGGCACACAGGCGTCCCTCCCAACACGCCCCAGGCACCTTCAGAGGTGCCCCCACGGAGGGACTTTCACTTGGTGAGAAAGGAAGGAAGAAGAACTGGGATGGGAATAAACTGAATCTGGAGCCAAGTTTGCCCCCAGAACCGCTGAAGGGCCATAAACATGAAAACCACAAACCCTAGGCTGAGTTTGAAGTGTTTGAGGCAGTTTGGCTTGGCAATCTGCACTGACGGCGGTGACCGCAGCGCCGCTACGTGAACCCCATTTCCAAACTTCAGAGCAGCTCTCGTTCAAAAAACAATGCTCAGCCTGGAGGGAAGCATGAGACAAAGTGTAAGAAGACACTGAATATTCAGGGAAAACATTAGGAATCAAGGCCCAATTCAGCAGTTTAATCCGTTAAAGTGCAGAACCTCAGCCCAAGGAAACAGCATTTTGTCTCAGAATTAGGCTGGGCTTTAAGAGACCGAAAGTAATTAATCACTGCTCTCAGCATCATGCCAGGTGAGCTCTTAAAATAACCAAATATCTCCTCCCAAGTAGTCTACTTCCTTACCTAGGTAAACAGGCCTGGCTTCTTAGCAGTGCAAACCAAATAAGTAACAGATGGTTATAAACGCAGGGTTCGCAAAATTTGCAACAAGTCCCAAAACTATTTTGCCTCTCTGTTTTAAAAATTTGTACAGAAATTTTTGCCTCAAACTACCCCCCAATCATTTTTTTTTTTCCTGGCATTGGTATATATACTGCAGTAAAACTGAGAATGACAAAAATAAAAATTTTTTTCCTACATCTTAATTAAAATATTTATTGCTAAAACAGGTAAGATAGCGTATCGTAGAAAAGTACATAGTGTTTTTTGAAAGAGGTAAGAGTACACGTCTATAGTGTGGGGGAACTGAATTCTAACCGATTTTGTGACAAAAGCAGTAAAAGCCAATTACTCACTTTCTGTTTCACTTTCCCTAACCCCGATTCATACAGAGGAATTCAAGCGTTCCACATGCTTAAGCAGCTATCGGCAACATGATTAGCAACGTTCCTGCTTTTTTCTTTCGATATATACTCTGGGCACGATTGAGTGTTCCAGAGTCTTAAATGATTAAGGAGACAAAAAGACAGACAGTGACAAGCAGGAAAAATAAAAAGATAAGAAATGGATTACTCTCTAAGAAACTGAAAACTCCTCTAGAGACCCTAGGCCTTCAAGTTCATTTAAACATTAACGAACTTTACATTTCAAATCATATCTAGGAGGACAAACGATAGGATTACACACTTAAATCTATAAGCATTGATTTTGTCTCAGACACAGATGCACACCGTGCAGTACTGGAAAATCTGCTATGAAAATAAGGTTATGACACACAGCAAATAGCATGCAGCCGTGGTTTAGATAAACCTTTCTGTGTTTTTAAAAAAAAAAACAACAAAACACCCTCTCCCCTCCCAAAAAAACCAAACACCCACAAGAGTCACATGGTCTGAAAAACACAAATGCTTTTAGACCCTTCCCGATGTTGGCATTTCAGTTACAGAACCTGTGTGAATCTCTGTTTCCAGAAAACAAGTGTTTTGATTGATTGTTTTTAAAAATCACCGTGTAGCTCTACATTTTAAAATCACCATATTGTTTTGTACAAAACAAGAGATTTGCATCGTGTATCTCAAGACATTCTTGCTATGTTCCCAGCTCAAACAATCCTATGAGTCAACAGTGCACCATTAGTTTTAAAGCAATATGTTTTTATCCCTCAGATTCTTGGCTTCTATGGAAACCACTATCTAGCTTCTTAACTGATGAAGAAATGAACACACAAAGCAGCTCAAGAGATGCCATAACTCCATTTCTTCCTCCATACCTAACCCCCAAACTAGAAATCTTCAAGAGCTCTTGAGTGAGAGTGGCAAAGATGGGACATGGATAATGTTGCATCATTCCTATTTAACTTTCTTCCTTCAGGTCTTCATCTTATGCTTCTTCAGCGTAATGAAGAATTGCCATAGGCTATGGAGTTAAGGGAGTAAAGCCGGGAAGACACTTTCCTAAAGATTTATGGCTGCAAATTTGGATCTCATTCTGAAAGCCTCCAAAGGTAGCTGCCAGCTGACTCTAATTTAAACAAGTCCTGTTTTATTTGAGTTACAAAGTCAAAGGCAGCGAGATGTAAATCCCACCACATCCATTTGGAATTGTTGGTCCATAAATTGCTACCCTTTAACTGTAGTAGAAAGGTGTACAACTAGGTATTTTGATGCAGTTGACCTACTCCTTTTTCAGGAGGTTTTTTTTTTTTTAATTCTAAAAGGAGCTATGTGCAATATGGTGACATATCATTATGCTACATAACATCATTCTAACGGAAAAGTGTATTATCAGAAGAGAATTCTCCCTGGCACTTTTTATTTGGCTGTGGTAAGTACGTACCATTAACATAAGTAGAAACTAAGAAGCCCATACTGTGTGTGACCTATTAGGAACCTCTGCTACGTTACACAAGTATGGTTTACCTAACCATGGTGAGAAAAGGTTGATGCTATTTATTCACTGAACTTAATTTTCTATCTTCTGATACAACGCAAATTTAAAAAAATTAACCTCTTACAGAAAATAGTGGGATGTAGTAGGAAGAACTTGGGACCAAATGTTTTGATTGCGAGTCTCCAACAGTATGTACTTTGTGTCATCTCTGCGGAGGATTACTCAGCGAGGGGACATTTCGACAGCAGGCAGGATGTGGTCTGGTCTTTTTCTGGCAAACCTGCTGCTAAAACCACAACCAGTTAGCCATAATGCTGTTGTGTTGTTTCTCCTGGCCTTTCCTCCCACTTCTCTTCCACCCACGTAGGTTTGGACCTGGAGGTCTGCCTCTCTGGGCTCCCTGCTCCTGTCCCACCTGCGCGTTTCTTGGCTCCTGACCTGAAAAAAGCGATACCGAGGGGACAGGCACTGTCAGTGCAAAGTCATGGATCAGCAGCCTCCACATCCTGATGCTATGATCCATCCAGTGTCCAAATTTACTGACTTGCGAGTGGGCATTCAAAACCAACTGACCTAAACCCACGCTCTCCTTCCCCAGCGCTGGGCTAGGCAATTTAGAGCTTTATTTATTACACCAGAATCCACAGCTGATCTGTGGTCTTGGATCTGTGTAGCATAACCCAAACACAATCTTTAGGTCTCATTTGAAGAAAACACAGAACCAAACCTAGTGAAACATGCACTTATATATAACTTCAAAAATGGGTCATCTCTGCAAAGGAAGCAGGTGCATGTGTTAACATGTAGGCATATTTTAGGGAGTGTGGGGGAAGAGAGGAAGTAGGCCAGGTTGTAGGGTTTACATTTTTCAACCTCAGTTTAGAGGGAAGGATGATTTTCAGTGTCTTTACATGCTTTGAACTGAAATGTTAAGCACCAATATTAAGGATCTTTCAGAGCCCCACGAGGTCTGATGGATCTATGTGATCACATATGATCTTTGGTAACCTACAGTTATTATAGTAAAACCTGAGCTCTGAGTAATATTGGACCAAGCATCATGATGCCAAAGTATTAAATCTCTGAGATATACGAGTTGATTCAAGAAATAACTCAGTGAAAATGACAGATTTCCAAGTTTTACTTGGAAAGACCCCTCATAATTTTTGCCGAACTTCTGATACATACATCCAGCTGGGAACGGGCAGAAATTAAGATGGAATTTTAAGACATGCACTGATTCTGCACACAGACAACGATGCACATTTGGTTTAAGAACTGAAGTAAAACACTTTGCATAGTTGAACTTGGCCACCTTCCTAAAGGTTACAATTCTGGCTGCTGTGATCCAAGAAAGACACAACCGAACAAGAGCTGTATTGAAGCATAAGGAGACAACACCCAGGACAACAGCTAGATGACCAAAGGAGTTAGAGTATTCCCTAAAGTTATTGGATCAGCGAATTTGAGTGGTCGGGACATCTGAGCTCACTATCTCAGTAATGTTAGTGATACATAACTTCATAATGAAAGATTTTAAAAATAAGTGTGTGCATAATGTACTGGCATAATGAACCAAATTCTGCTTTCAATTTGCCCAGATATAAATCTAAAACAGACCTATCAATTTCAGTAGAAATACACTGAATTTATATCACTGCAAATTAACAGTTTTTTTTAACATAATTAATCCAAAAGATTTGTGCTTGGTAAAGAAAACACAGGATTAGGCAAGAAGGTAAGTAGCTGTCTGCAGAACTTTAGGACTTAAAAATGGCAAACGTCTGCAAAAAGTTGCCAGTGGACACTGGGGGAAGATGAATTGACCTCTGACTGCTGTAAGCTCCTAAACTACCACTGTTCAAACTACGCATTATCTTCATTTTTGAAGAAATACTTAAAAAAACCCCAACAGCTAAAACCCACGGTATTGCAGTGGTAGAGTAATAAATTTAAGGTATAGGGAAAATCTGTGTAATCCATGCAAAAACATGTAAAATAATTCAAGGAATTTTATTGTATGAAAACTGCATCCCCCCCCTGCCTTTTCAGATAATACCGTTTGAGTTTGTCTTTGCCTGTAGGATTTTCCTGGTAGTTTTAGAAGATAAGTGCTTCTGTACTGAGTAGAGATCATGTGCTTTTTGAAAAAGAAATAGCTATATTAAGACCTGGATAATCCCAATCCTCATCACTTGTAAAATCATAGTTCTACTTTGGATTTTAAATCCCTCAGGAAGTTCAGATTAATGCCTCAACAGCACACGCGTAACACTGTTTACTCTGCTTACAGGTCACTCTTTAAGCTACTCGAATACTCTCACATCTGGACAGGCCAAGCACCGATTAACCACGTCAGTCCATGTACATACATTCTTTGTCTCATCGCTCTTTCTTTTATTAAATATTGGCAGGATCCCCTCTGCATGGCTGCACAGACCCTGCATAGTTTTCCCAGTATCTGTCATCCTGCCACCTCGCATTAATGAATGCGATGAGACCATACATCAGCGAAGACTTTCACCATTTTCTCCATCTCCTCGGACACTTTTTTTTTTTTTTTTTAAAGAAAAAGAAAAAGCCTACGCCACCTGATGCATAAAGAATAACCAGCCAAGCACAGGGCTTAGTTGAATAAACGTGCCAGGCGAATGTCCTGCGGGCAGCGGGGTTTGACAGAGGCCCTTTTGCCACGCCGCTGTTTGACTGGAAAATGATTCTCCTACTTAGCGCCTGCTTCCTCAGCGCTCGGCTGCATGCAAAAGGGAGGGTGAGCGGCTCCGGCGGGGACCTGACGGGTGAGCTGTCAAACGCTCCGTCGTCCCCACGGCGCGGCTGCCGCTTGCCTCCCGCGAAGGAGGAGCGATTCACTGCGGCAGTGTGCCATCGGTCTTCCAGCCCCTCGTACGGTTAGTTCGCAGGTATCAAAAGCTGATTAACTCACTCACCCGGGGCGTCCGAATGCTTCCTCGAATCGCCTGTCTCACGTTTGCCATGATTCCTATTCACTGCCTTGTCAGCAGCAGGGGATGATAATGGGAGGTGAACACCCAGGGCAGCGCGCACGGAAGGACCACTCTAAAACACAGCGTAGCATCAAAGCTGGGCTGCAGGTAGTTTGACAATTAGATGATAAAAAGAAACTGAAATTAAAACCACTACTACTTTGTCAGGTGCTTCTTTTTGAGGTGAAGGGTGCAGACACACCACCATGGCTTAGAAAAGGAGCACCTTTCACTTGCTAAATGTATTTGTCACAGGCAGCAACCAAAGCAGGGTACAAACTGGCTAAAAATGTATGCCAGACCACAGGCTACAGACCCCCCGTCTAGGGGCAATGAGCAATTTTTACAGATTAAGGAGGCTTCCTGAGCTGGCAGAGGCCATACTGGGGGGTGAGGGCTCCACAAGCCACAGCTGGGCAGGCCTGGCACCCATTAACAGGGTGGGCTTCGGGGAAACTTGGTGCCTTGGGGACACCCTACACCTGCCTGCAGCACCAGGACGCTCCCTGCAACCCCATGTAAATCACACTAAAGCGGGACTCCCAGAAGCGCCTGGCTTTGGCCCAATGTGCCTCCTACTGATGGCAGTGGGCAGCTCCACTCTCAAACAGCGTATCCATCTCCAGGGCATGCAGAGCCACCGCTGACGTGGTCTCCGCACTTAACTGTGCCTAAAGCACCTCCATTCCTTACGGCTCGCATGCTGCAAAGTGGAAAAACTTCCTCATTTACTTCCTGTTTTTTTTTTTATTTAACATAACTACCTCAAGCTGACGTGCCTCTACATGCTCCATGACAAGACATGGCATCTCTCTGTGGCCACTCAAGACTGGTGCTTGGGCACCACGTCGAGAATACGGTCACGTGGTAGCCATCGTCATGCAGTAGCTGATGCAGGTAACTACCACCATATATTTATCATCCTGAAGGGAAAAGTTAGATTTTCTTACATATAAAAAATGTGAAAAAAATATTACCTATACGGTTGTGTTTATCACATCCATTAAAATTATTCCATTAACTGCCATTAACTGTTCTGTTCATTTATTAGCTTCACATATTTACATAAATGCGCTTTGTTACCAACTTGAATGTCGACTACTTTTAACCACGACAAATACTGAATTAAAATAGAAAAAAACCCACAACCCTCTCCAGTCGCATCCATTTGTTCTGCCCCTTTTTGCACAGCTACCTTTGCACAGCTCGGCGAGAAAGCTACAAAAAAATCTCACTGTGTCATGTAGGTGTGAAAAGCTCCATCAAAGAAGATTTTAAAATAATACCTGGGGTGTGCCACTGACATAATGGCTTCATCTCTAGCTGACCTAGCTCCAAACCTTACCCTGTACATGAAGCACATACCCTTGCAGTCACAGCTTCTGGCTCTCAGTGCTCTGCGACTCAGAATGAGCTGCAGTGGCACCGGGGTGATAAAGGGGCTTGGCTTTTCTAGCATGCCCTCAAACCACATTTTTATCTACTGTATTTTGTTCATTTGTGTTTTCGCTATTTTAACAGCTGGACTAGCTAAATCTCTTGTAAAACTTCAGACTTTCTAAGATCAATGCTTGACTTCTATCAAAAGTTCATGAAACCTGACAACGATTACGAGGCAGTTCAACAGCTGAACAAAACTCGTTAGAGTCCTGTTTCACTTCGCTGTGGGTAAAAAAAAAAAAAAAGGGAGCCAATACTCAATATTCAGACAGCAAACGCAGATACTTTTCAATGAAGACTGCATGCTGTTGGTGACCTATTTTTAAATAAACATGGCAAGCCTTACCCCTGATGTTACCTAAAAGCACGCTCTGAGAAAAAAGCAACCTGGCGAACAGCAGATTTAGGAGGAGGAAAATAGTAAGATGGCAAAAGCCATCAGTCCTGAAGCATTGGGCTTTTTGTTTTAAAATGTGCAATTGTATTACATAATACCATTGTGCAATGATTTTGTAGCTATAAAGACCACTTCTTGATTAAAAGCTCAATGCGCTATTCATTATAGTATTTTAGTGGATTAGTTATATAAATCCAGGTTTCAAACTGGCTTCTGCTATATAATACTCTGGCAATCTCAGCAAGCCATAGACTATATCAATGCAGGAGAGATGTGCTTAAAGTGCTTGTTCTGTTCATCTGCAGCTGCCTTTGTATGCTCACAAAACGTACCAGCCACCCAAGAAGGGCTTCAGTAATTGCCAGCTTTCACCTTCATCTTTTACAGCAATTCCACAAACCATTTCCCAGCCCAAGAACAGAGCACGCTGAATTCACCGTCCTGCCCAAACGCACCTCTCTTCCTGCTGTGAAGGTGATCCCGCTGCTTGGGGCTGGGTGATGGACAGACAGCCAAAAAGCCAAAAAAATTCAGTCTGGCCCGGGTCTGGAGCAAATCCCAAGAAAAAACTCAGCAGTCGGTTAAGAACGGAGATTGAGGCACGTTAACAGGCAATGTGAGGAGCTTTGTGCCGCCGCTACTCCTGTTTTTGGGCCTCTGGTGACAAAGAAAGGTCTTCCCTCTCCACCGCTTGTCCATCTGTCACCTTCAACAAGCACTAAAAATTAATGCCCAATTTTTTTTAATGTATTAATTCCCTTTAGTTATTAAATTACATCTTAAAATGTAACATATGGGGAGCAATCTGCAGATGGGAGGGTGAGGAGAGCTCAGTATTTGCACATGCGCTTACTGGAGTTCAAAAAGAGAGCGATATTTTGCATCTGGGAAAGGAGGACACAAGAACAACGCTATATTTTAAACCTGTCACTTTAGGATGCATCAACGCAGGAGTTGATTAATTTCAAAATAACAGCAACAGGGTAATTTAATGCTGCACTCCTCAAGCTGCTGAGTTGGAGGACACTTTACCACACTGAAATACATACAAATAGAAATACAAGGCAGATACGCTGCTACCCCAACGGAATTTTTTGTCAGAGCTGATAGTTTCAGCTTAGTCCCTGGGCAGCACAGTGGCTTTACTTTTTCCTAGCGGTCCAACACCGGCCTCAGCAAGAGTCACTAGAAGTCACCCAAGAGGGTGGTTCCCTCGCAGCTAGCGGATCAGCTCCTAGAGCAACCCTATTAGCAAAGCTTTGCCTCCATTGAGCAGGGACTTTGGGAAAGGAGGTTGTTAAAATGAAGAAAGTTTGAGTTGGTGGCAGAAGCCAACAAGAGAAGGGAAATAAAGTTTCACCAGACCTGTAATGGAAAAGTCAGAATTTGGATATGAAATAATTCTAAGTGAAACCTTTGACATGAGCTCGGCTCCCGTTCCACACCTTCAGTGTGCTCTCTGGACCAGAGAGGTTTAATTAAGAAGCTGAGCAAGTCCTGTGCAAAGGCACGGGATGCTCCACAAAAGCACATTGCACTGGCAGCTGTTGATAGCAGAAACTTCATTTTCAGCAGACTAAAGCCTCCCAATTTTGTAGGAAATTAGCTAATAAACTGAAACAGATGTTGCATGGCCTGATAAGGGAGGAAGGTTGCTGTCTTTCCATTGAGCAAAGACAAACTGACAGCCGAGACTGCAGAGTTTTAGGGTGCGTGGGAGCGACAAATATGTGGTACCTTGACACTGTCAGCCCTCGCTGGGCCAGGGGGCTGTAAATCACACCCCAGCACACTGGGCTGTCTCCTGCGCTGCACAACATTGCAGCCAGGGTGGCGTGGGGGAGAGCTATCATCCTCATCATTCATCTCCTTCACTTTGACTGTCTCTAGACACCTGTGGGTGTTTATGGATAGCCTTTTGAGGCCATCTCAGGTTCTCCAGCTTGCGTCATTCTGGCATGCCACTTACTCAACAGGCCCTGGCCAACTTTAAGCTGTGCAGACTTAGGTACCGCGCACAAAAGATAGGTTACCTATCTTAAGCTACATTGTCCTGCCCCCTTGAAGGCTCTCTGCTCTGAGAGCCTCTGGCATCAAAGCTTTTGCTAACTTTTGCCACCCATGTTATTAAACAAGTGGATCTTTTGGCAAATTCAGCTTAACTGCTAGGGCTGCTGAAATATCTAATTTGAAAATCAGAAAAATGTCAAATGGACATACTAATGTTTGAATTTAAGAAAATAAAAACAAGCTACTGTGAATATTACTGATCTAGAAAAAGTAACCACTTCACACTACCTCTTATATGCCACAGAGAGAACTGCAACCTTGAGCACAGCATCAGCTCGCTATCAGGATAATGCTGGAAAACAGGCGTAGGGGCAGCATTCACCGAAATCTGCCAAGTTTAGGAAAGAAAATACTCAGCAACCACGATGCTTTTCAGAAAACAGCAATGAAACCCTTAAAACCCCGAACCGACAGTCCTGAATCCCTTTATCAGTATGGGGGACTAATTGCAACTGGAAGCTATATTCTTTTCAACCTGCTCTTTCTGCCCGTGTTTATCAAAGATAGCTAAAACCATCCTGAAAGCCAAGGAGAGTTGCTGCACTTATTCAATAGCCAAACCCACCATTGAGCCCCTCTTCCCAAGCATGACTTAATCTTTCCTGGCAGAACCATCTTTAGGGATATCCTTTCACACATGAAGACACAAAACGTGTCTGTAGCTCTGGCCAGACTCTATGCATCCTCTCCCAACCTGTTTTTTTTTGTTGGTTTTTTTTGTTTGTTTTTTTCCTTGGTTTTTTTTTTTTTTACCTCCATCACCCATTCTTTTTTCATGTTAGTTTCTTTTCCCTATCCAATAAAATTTATTATTCTTTTAAGGAAGTAACATCTTAAGTTGTGATTACTATAATCAGATAGTACTGGGAAAATAATAATGGGAAATGCAGTATTTTAACAGAAGGGGAAAGCAATTGAAAGACTTACTTATTGAAGTTATTTAGTTGGTTAAGCATAAGCATGTGGGGTGTTTGTTGCACAGGCTATCTTTTGTTCACATTCCCTTTTTTTTTTTTTTTTTCTTTTTCCAACTTAACTCCTGTGGGCTTGTAACATTCCTCCTTACTCCCACTCCAAGTCTGCTCACTGGTATGGGACATATACTAGAGCCTTGGACTGCGGAAGAGGTCATAGGGAGCTGGTGTATATGATGTGCCAAGCTTTTGGTTTCTTACTTAGAATGAAAATCTTTCTATTCCATGGTTCATTTGCTGAATTCAGTCTTTGTTCTTACCATAGTTCCTCTGGGCAGACCACAACTGCATTCTCAGCGCCACCATTTGGCTAACGGTGCTACCGGGTCTTGAACACAAAACATGTAAAAAGCTGGTTTGAAATCTGTCCTCTGCTTCTTGTTGCTTTTCAAATGAAGGAGTTGCTGTTCTGTAGTACGGTTGAATGTATTTTTCCAACTAATTCAGCACACACACCGCCTACCCTCCAGCAAGCTATGCCTTTTCATTGCGGCAATCTTCGATGCGTGCTGAGAAAACTAAGGGATTCCTAGAAAATCCACTAGATCTTCCCGTCTTGTCTATTTATTAACACTGGGCAGAACAAAGAAACCTATGTCTCTGTTAATATATAACGTAAAGTCCTTATATAAGGACATAACAACCATTTTCTCTCATCATTCTCATTTGACGAGACACAAGCAAGACAAGAGAGTTCAAGTAACCCTGTGTGCTGGTGTTTGGGTTTTGTTTTTCTTCCCCATAAAGGCTATTGTATGTTGCAAATTATAAACATTGTACCGTCAAGTGTCCAAACCACTGCAATCCAGTCACTGTGAAGTTAATATACAGCCAGTCACTGTATCAGAAAAGAAATACAAGACCTCGGATGGTATAAAAAGAGGGCTGGAACAGTTTTACCACCAAAATTGCCTAATTTTTCCTTCCCTAGTACCGTGATACAAGGTTTCTGCTGAGCCCACGTTGCCTTGCTTGAATGCTAACTGCCGGTTTGCTTTTCAAGAAGGGATTTTGCTTACCATAGCTGCCATTCCACTTGGAGCAGTTCTTTAAAAAAAACAGACTAACAAAAACAGTCTCCACAATAAATTTGAGCTGGTTTCCTTAGAGGACCTAGGAAAATTATTCAAAACTGATGTCCACTCTGGAGAATCCCAGAAAGAGCATCAGAAGGAGCAACTTCGTTCCAAATGGAAGTAAGAACTCTCCTCTAAAAAAAATATCTGTCTTTGTGTCTTACTTTACTTCCTATCCTATTATGTCCTAGAATATCTCAGTAAAATACGGATGGGTCTGTGACACCAAAGTAAGTTTAAGGTCTTCAAGGAACAAAGGTGGCAGAGAAGCAGGCATCAATATTGTTTTAACTGACACGTGACTTTATGGGAAATTTCATTTCAAAAAAGCGTATCTGTAAGTTATGAAGACATTTATGTGGGATCAGTATCGTGAATGCTATTTTTCTAAACAGCTATGGGTTGAAAAGGCTCTATTTGTTCTCTTCATGGCCAACATATGCTAAGTGAACACCTATTACATTGAAATGTTACAGCAACTCCACTCTTAGCCTTGAAAAGATCCTGGAACTTGTTTATAAGAACAGCAAAGAGAGGAATAACTTAAAGATCTGAAGGTCAATGATGTAACAAAACCTGCATGTAGAATTGTTTTCTCCCTCTCAAATTCATCAGAGGTCACAGTTTTTTCTAGAAGTCCAAGGGGTTGACCTTTGAGCATTTTGATGCTCCTCCATGGATATTTATTGGCTATTATTTTATCTGGCATCCTTTTCTAACCTGTTACCTTAAGACTAAGGTGCAGTACGGCACCTGCACCTTTCTAAGTGAGTTCCACATAATTGTATTTTTCTATGTTATGTTTATTTCCGTTTCAGGACTCAAAGTAGAGCATTTCTGAAGTTTTATTATGGACAGCTGTTCTGTAAATTACAAAGGATTTTATAGACTATAAGAAGTGATTCACACGCAATCTGCTTTCTTAAGATAATTTACTAAAGGTCTTTCCTCCAAGCCTTGAGGCTTGCAGGAAGAATTTTGAATTTAAACAAGATTAAAGTTATGATAATAGTGTCCCATTATGAAAGCTGTTCCTGGCAAGTTATATTGAGGAGGAGGAATGAAGCTGTATGTCTTTATTCAAGATAAAGGCTTCTTTTTTTTTTTTTCCTTTCAACTTATATGCCCCTTAATTCATGTAGCTGATCACAGTGATATGACACAGCAAATAACAATACTATGTTATTCCTCTCTAAAGCATTATTTATTTCGTTGCTGAAAAAAGGTTACTGGCATTTGGTCAATTTTTCTTTTAAGCGAGTAATCGATATTTGAAACTGCGATCAATGCCTAAGAAGCATTCACTTAACAAACTGAGGGTCTTTTTGTTTAACTTTCAATGTTTATAAGTAACCTTTTTCATGTTTATTTGGTAGCCAGAAACCTGGAAATTAGTTTCTTTAAGGCAGAAGATAAAATTCAAAACACAAAAAGAACCAAGATAATTTTTTTTGACCTCCGTGCCCGCTGCTGCTTGCCCCTGCCCTGCAAAACGAAAGCTGAGACTGTCAGCAAACAGCCAGGGAATGGCACATCCCATGAGTGTCTCTCAGACTGCCACAAGGAAACCTCCTTTGTGTCGCTTAATAAAACCAAACCTCTTGTCTTTTAATGCAATAAAATGAGGTGGCTGTTGATTGCTAAGAAAAACCAAAAGCCGCTGTTTACCGTACCTGCTCCTTCAGAGCCAAAGCAATACCTTCAAAAGGCAATCAGCCCTGGATCTGCACTGTCACTACACCACGGTCATCCCTCGAGCCTCTTTCGTTATACAAGAAAAGCTCCAGAGTGGTGGAGAGTAAGTGCAATTCTTGTGAAGTTAAGCTCCCAAATAAACAGAGACCTCAGGATCTCACCGTTTGGTACTGCATTTGCAGCGAAACAGCCTGGTGGGAGAATGTGCATGTACATGCTGGAGGAGACACTGCACTTTCCTCAGGACAGAAGATGGAACAGCCATCTCGACCAGTGTGGCAAGTCCTTTTGTGTCGACCCAAGCACAGAGTGTAAATTAATAGCTATTTTTCACAGTTACTTCAGCGCATCCCATCCTACGTATATTCTGTATCTAAAGGCTCAAACACCAATGCTCCAGAGAAGTTTAAAGCCAGACCAAGATGCTCCTTGAATCTACTTGCACGTGGCTCTCAGGGAAAAACTAAAATATTCGGTTATGACTCCTGTAAGAGGGATTTTTTTTTTTAATCATTGATTATATCTTTCCACTATTTTTCTCTGCTATGAAAACAAACCTGCTGAGCTGAGAGCAAGGAATGGGGAGTGCACTGTGCACACGCAGTCAAAAGCAACCGCGTGGCACTGGGAACCCTGAAGAAACAAAAAATAGAATACAAACCAAAAAAATAACCTCACTCTCCTCCATTCGCAACACCTAAAACAACAGGCTGTGAAAATGGTTTCATTAAAAAATAACAAGCGCACGCTCACCAGGGGATAGATCGGGGCAAACTGAATAAAAAATTCTTCAATCATTGCTGAAGTAGGTCAACCAGAATTAATTCAAAGGGCAAACATTCAAACTGAGCCTGCCACCCCCCACCACCACCTCCGCGCTGCGTGTCTCTCTGCCTGCCCTTTGACAAGGCCAAGTGGAGACCCGGACTGACTTATTACTTAATTTTGTACAATGCACTCGCCGCAGTGGGTGTCTTTCTCTCCTCAGTGTAAACTGATAAGCCACGGATTTCCTCTGGATTTACACCGGTGTGAAACACAGCAGAGCCCAGTGGTATCTGGGAAACACAAAACACAGAGCAGCGCAGCTCCCCAGCTCAGAAGACAAGCCCTAAGGACACCTTCCGACAGGGCACCAGTCGTGCAAATTTCTGCCAGAGAGACATTTACGCTGCCCTAGATGCCAGAAAACGTGCAGAAAGCAAATGCCAGGAGATGGGAGTCAGATGAAAAAGGCTATGCAGTAGCCAGCTGCAAACCACGAAAACCTGGACTGCTCAGCCAGGATCCGCGCCCTGCCCTGTGCTGCTGGGACACTGCCCTGGGATGCCACGTCCTAGCCAAGTCCATCAGCTGGACCATGGCATCGTTGCCTTGAGCCGACCTTCTGTCGGCATGAACTAGCTCTGATGTATTGTACAGTATTAATTGACTTAATGGCTTTCAGCTACGAGGCTTTTGTACACTACAAAGCTGGCCTAGCACTAGATGTTCTTCAAAACGTATTTATCTTGCGGCAATGGATTTTATGAATCGTTATTTGGTTTTAAATCCCCTCTCTTCTCCCAGGTGAGCTGTCATTTCATTTATAGTAGGAGAGAATAATTCACGAAAGAAAAGCTTATTTTTTTTTCCTTAGCTGACTCTAATAAAACACATTAACCTCCCCTTCCCCACCCCATCAGCCTTTCAAACCTAACTTCACGATTGAGCTTTGAAATGCAGGCAGGAAAGGTTAAGTCTGGGGGGTGCAGTCTCTTAACTGTTTTATTCAACATCCTGTCTTAATGAAACAGCTGTCACACTTTCCCTCCTTTCCCTCTCACCACCCTAAAAAGCCAATTAACCCTATCCCTAGAAGGGCGCGTCCTGATGGTATAACAAAGATGCGTCACTTTTCCTTCATCGCCAGCGATGCCACAGCCAGGCCAGGGGCAAGAGCATTAAGTTGCGCCCAGACTTCCAGCCTGTGGAGGGCACTGCCCCAGCTGGAAGGGAATCACGGCATTTTGAAGAACAACCAGTCTCCCCCCAGGCATGAAAGGGAGCTGCTTCTTTTCGGCATCTGCAAACATCGGAGTCAGCTCTTTTAGTAAAAGAAATAACATGAAGCTTTGGTGCACTTGGCGCTTCCCCCAGAAAGCACTTAAGGGAACCGGGATCCTTATAATACCTGTTTCAGATCGCCTGCAAGATGAATGCAGCCAAGCTTAAAAAAGTTAAGAGTTTTTCTTCTTTGGGACAGAGACCCCTCCTTATACACACACCACTTAAATCACAAAAGCTGGATTCTACTTCCACCAGTATCAATAGGGATTCTGTCCTTGATTTTAGCGAGAGCTTTATCCACTCCTAAGAGAGAAAATCAATGCCCTATAAAGCAGCGCAGACACGAGATTGGGTTGCTAGCGGCCCTCCGCCGGGAGACAGATTGGGGCCGTAGTTTCTGCCGTGCTCTTTTGTCAAGCCAACATCAACAGATAAGGGAGCAATTCCACACTGTTTCCCGCGCCGCGGCTACGTGCAGCCTTCCAGCGTATAATTTCCAAGAGATGCATTTAAAAGCCTTACTGGATTACTCAAAACAAGAGACTGAAAAAAGCCTGCTGGTGCTCGCCTTACGAACAGACCCCTCATAACCAGCTTTTTCCTCCTGTTTGTGCCAAAAGCATGGCCTGCCCCGCAGCGGGTGGGCCGAGCTGTGGCGCACGTCCCACCAGCACACAGCTCCGCTGCCGTCTCCTGCCAACGGAGGCAGAAACTTCAGCCCCATCACCATTTGCGTCTCACCCGTTGTTTTGCGTTACAGCCGCGGTCATGCCGGTGCAATATAAGAGCCTGCAGAGCCCCCCCAGCTAAATTCAGCACTTAGAATAAATGGAGTCAAACTTTGCCGACGCACTCAGGAAATAATGACAGCGTGTGTATCAAGTATCTAAACCTGGTCTTGAGAGAATAGAGGACATTTAAATAAGCTCTTCTGCACAAGGTGAGGAGTGCAGATCACTTTATTGTGCTATTACAAGAAGATTATTATCAAAAACATTATCCTAAACTCTCATTTATATTTAAAAGCAATTTTACTATTAATTGTCTGGGTTCCCCTTACTCCGTAATTCAGCGTGTCCAAGCCCGTTTCAGTTTCATGAAACTGGCATCTTTATTACAGCCTTGGGCTACAATTTTCCAAAGAGAATTGTTTAAATGCAGGTTTTTTACCTCTTCCTATGTAAAATGCTACTCTCGATTACCTGTGAGCTGGCTCCCAGGGGGCCAGAGGGGAATTTGTACTACTGAATATCTGTAAATTGAGCAAAAGGCCATCATCAACCTCTCCGGCACGGTTTTTCAGACAGCCTGGCTAATTGGGAGAGGGTCTTTCCCATCCCTGCGCACGGACAGAAATGCTTCCCTGCCAAAGACCCGAAAGAACATTTATTTTCTCTCCTACCCTGAAAATAATGAAGCCCACAATTTGACATTATTTCTCACATTTCTGGCATCTTGATTTATTTCCAATGTTACTCTCTCTTAGAGAGTCTTTGTAGCGTCTCCTATCCATCAGAGAGTCCTTTCCTTTTGTTCCTGCAACTTATGCCCGCGAAGTCTTTTTGGCATGCCGTACAATCCATGTCCTTGTTCAGATCTCTATTTGGAGACGAGACGATACACCACAGTTGTTAATTTAAAACAAAAGAGCGGAACTATTACCCTTTTGTACTCTGCTTTCTCTTGCCAATTGTATGTATCTGGAAGACTTTACTGTGCTGGTTTTAAAACACACATAAACAGAGCATCTGGACTTTGTCTTAATGAGATAAAGTTTGGTCTACACTTTCTCAGCGGAATTATCTTTACTGTTTAATTGGTAGCAATGATTTCAGCAGCGAGTCCTTGTTCTGCCAACAGCACGCCCTGTGAGGAAATGAGGGAGCTGGGGAAGGCACGCTTTCCTTCTGAGGAAAAGTTGGCTTTTGTCTAATTAAAAAAAAAAAAAAAAAAAAAAAAAATCACAGCAGAAGAAAGTCCCGTTCTGCTGACCTCTCAGATTCTCCGAACGCTGTGGAATAAACACGTCCTCTTTTGAAACTCCAAACTGCGAGATATTTGTTTTTAGAGATGAGCTTTGTAATGTCAGGCACGGAAGCCCTCCTTTCCACTCCTTTAGGATGCTCTGATACAAAATTCTTGGCAAACATCATAAGCCGATACTTTATCCCCACTGCACTGAATTATCAATCCAACTCTTAAACAGGCAGACTTCCTATTCAGCTGAATGCTGAGAATTTGGAAGAGATGCCCGTAAATCTTTTGTGAAAAGTCCAGCCTTTTGATCCCCACGGAGGAAACCAGATCTCAGCCTGCTTTTAAAAAACTGTCTCTAGATGTTTTCTTTGCAAAGCTGGGTTTGAGAATGCCAGTGATGCAGACTTCTTGCTGGAACTGAAAGGAGTATGAGTAGGACTTTATTGCTACCCTGAGTAAAGAAGATAAAGTAGACTTTTCCCTTATCAAATACTTTCAAGTGAAATGGATGAGCTAGTTTGGGGTTTATAGCAAGCGCCTCCTTCAGAAACGTTCTCCAAATCATTAGTTACAGCCTGTGCACGGGAAGGGAGACAAATTGATTTCCTAGCACTGCTTCAAGTCTTCATTGCTGAGTCTTTCTTACTTCTACCTACCATTCCTCTCATCTTTGGTGAGCCTTTCCTCACTCTTTTCTTTGCTATCTTTTACTTTTTTTTTTTGACAGAATAAAATGAGCAAAAGTGAACCACTTAATAAAGGTGAAAAGGTCTAATAGACAACATCATCTCTTCCTTAACAAAGTGTGATATTTCGGTATTCCACTCATCATCTTTCTCTGCCTCACCGGTATCTCTAGCTGTCTATCTTCAGTGCCGCTTGGCTCTGTAAGGTTAATTATGCTCGTTACACATTTGCACTGGGATGCATATGGGAAGCTGCCTGGATGCCTGCACGAAGGTAAGTGACGCGCTGCTGCATAAACACTCTGTGAGACACAGGCATGGGCACCATTACTACAGGGACAAAGAAAAGGCAGGCAGTGCTCATCTCATGCTGCTGTGAGCGGTACCAAGCCCAGACACCCCCACGACACGCAATGCTTGTCTCCCTTCCCTCCAGTCACGGGGCTGAATTTATTCTAGAAGGACTTGGGTGTGCTCTGATGTAGAAGGGCCAGGTTTTTACCTCCCACCCCTTTGTCTCCTCTAGAGGTGGTTCGAGTTAATCCAAAACCTGCCTAAGGGCTTGCCAACTTGTTCTTTCCACTGTGCATTTTGTTGCATTTGCCTAGCTTGAATGACACTGCCCAAGTTTCTAGCTTTCTTAGGAATTTTCAGCACACTGTGTGGCTGCACAAACGAGTCCCTGTTGTGCCAGCAGCCACCTCTTTCCTTCCCCCCCTACTCTAAACACGTTTAACAACACCCATTCTAGATTTGAACCCCGTGGCTACGTATTAATAACCTCCTTCCGTGCTGAGGCATTGATATGAGTCCTTGCATTCTTTTTTCCTATCTGTAATCTAGGGAATCTAACTCCCTCTCTTAATCTCTGAACGGATTTAACTTTACCCTCACCCTCTAGGTTAACAAATTTCATTAACAGACTTCATAAAAAGAACCTTATAACAAGACATTTGAAAAAACCCAAAATTAGTTATATCTATTTTCTAATAACATGGGGTTCTTTTCTGCATTGTTTTAAATATTTTTGTTAAGCCAGTCAAAGACTGTAGGACATCAAAAGTAATAGTATGCTAATTTATTAAAACATCATACGTCTATTTTCCTACTGTGGAGATTAACTTCGCTGGCCAGAATATCATTCCTGCCACTATGCCTGTCTTTTTAAAAGTCTTTTCAATTGATGACTGTTCTCTTTTAATAGATGAGGTTGTTTTCAGTGATAATCTATACATATTTTTGTAGTAACTCTGCTACTGCATTTTTTGGAAATCTCAGATGAATGCCTTCTGGTCCCAATGATTTATTGACATTTAATTTCCTGAGTTCTTCCATTTCACACACACACACACAAACTTATATACATATATATATAGAGAGAGAATTTTTTGGAAACATCCGTCAGAAGGAGCACTGCACCTTTACTCTCTGGAATTCCCCCACTCCAGATTTATTCATCATTCTCAGCAGCAAAGACCAAGGAAAAGAAAATCCTGAAAACCATCTGCAACATTCTTATCTTCTCTAATACCGCCTAATATCGAGGGACCTGCTGATTTCTGTGGCTTCCTGCTCCTGATACATTTCAGCATTATTACATTATTTCCCTTTCACTAGACTGACCTTCCCAATTCTCAAAGCTCCTGATAAGCGCCCATTTAAAACGTACCTGCCAATAAATTTTACTTTGTAGTCTAAGTTCACGAACAGAACTTAAGATGAATTTCCATCTCTAACACTGCTTTCAAGGCCGAAGGTCAATTATAGATCTTGTAGTGCAACTTTTCTTCTTTTGTGTTGCATGATATGCCCAATGTCATAAGAAGTTTAAAACATTTTTATATATCCTGCATATGTGTGAACACATATAAGGAAGCCTTGAAGTCTTTTTCAGTGCCAGGTCTTTCTACTAACACTAGACAATAAGAATGTCACTTTTCATTACAGTATGAATTACTTATGCATATTTTATTACATAGTATGAATTAATTATACTGCCACCATCATACAAAGGGCTTAAATCAGTCGCCTAAATGTAGATATCTAACGTAATTTGAGATGCTGTCTCTTACAACTCATGCATCCAGTGGGTTGGCAAGAGTTAATAACTTAGGGGAAAATACTGTGGTTTTGTTCTACATAGCAGTTTGAATACCTTTTTTCAAGCAGGAAGATTTACCCATGAAAAGTGAGATGATTAGAAAGGGAACTTTCTGGACATATTCAGCCAAAGCAGAAAATTGGTTTGTTGTTGCCGCTGCACGAAATAAATAGGACTCATTGGAAGAAATCTTTAAGTTCAAAAAAAGCTCAATTATTTCTGTCTCTGGAAGTTAATTCACAAAATACGATGCTCACCACCACCACATGTTATTGTAAATCTGAATCAGGCAATTAAAATGGTTTTGAATGAGGTACTAGCTCCAGACTGATTCATGAGACCCTTCAAAAAGGGAGGAGGGAAGAATAATATTTTAAAAGCAACTCTGAAGCTAGTACAGCTTCAGGCTCACATAGATTCACACGTGTCTTTCTGATACAAGTATCACGTGCATATGCTTAGGGAAAAGCCACTAGATCGTGACCTAATTCCAATAATACTTTAGCACTAATAGGGATTTTTCATGTCCTTATCAAACCCCCACAACTCACCTTGAAGTAGGTAAGTATTATTTCTTACTCAAGGCTAGAATTCATCAAATCTTTAGGTCTTTGTAATTTGATTCATTTCCCATTCGGTGACACCAGTGATGCCAGGAGACACAGACGTGTGCGCAGGCATTTTGAGGACAAGGCTCTTGATAAAGGTGGTAATTAGTGCCCCAAGCCAAGAAGAGGATTTCTGGAAGGAAAGACTGCAGTGAAGGACCAAAATGAAACCTTCAGAACAACTCCGCTGTGAAACTCTTAGTGTAGATGCTTCTTAATGCGATTGCTAGGATGAATTAATTTTCAACTCTTATCTGATTTTGATCTCAAATAACAGAGGTCATCAAGATAAATACTGCTCACGCTTTAAATGACATCATGATGTTATTAGGAAAACCTGAGGGATTAAAAGATAGCCTGTTTATTCCCACAAACAGTCCCACTGAGGTTCATGAGACCAATTAGATGCACAGATTAGCCAACTTTTATATAAAACAAAAAGAATTTTAAGAGTTCACTCTTAATTGTAGCTGCTGTTTCTATTATTTTGTTTTATTCGGCTGAAACAGTGAAATGAGGAACATTGTATACTGCTTACAGTTTCTATTAGGATCAAGATCTCAACTCATCGGTGCTACATGATGAACATCTATGCAACAAAGCACTGCAAACCCAGCTCTCAGAAGCACAAGCCTTGGTGTTTGCTCAAAAGTGAAAAAGCAAAACAAAAAAACCTCAAAAACCCCCACCCTGTGAAAAACATGGACCTGTCTTGTCTCATAATTTGGCCCCATCTTACCCCTTTTATCCTCTCCCGTCGTGGGGCTCCTATACGCTGACAGCTCAGGGCTGCTTCATCTCTGCCTGTGCAGGAGCTTCCAGGAGGACCTGGGATTTGCTGCTGGCTTACAGCTCTAGCAGCATGCCCGGGGTTCAGCCCCCATGCACTCAGGCCTTACTCTAATGAAGATCTGGGATGCCGTCAAGGCACGCTCACAAATCTCAGACCTGATCAGTGCTTCAAAGCTTAGATGTATCAAATTAAACCTACCTAGTAACCACCGAAGCAAATTAAAGGCTCCTATGGCTTCTTTATAAAAGCAGTGACTTTAAATGGTTCACTTCCTCAACAAATTATCTTTAAAACCCAGCGTTGATAACGCGGCATTTATTTTCAGGCATGCTAAGACAAAGCACCCTGCCATGTTTAGCAAAACAGTGCAGGAGAGCTGAGCGCTGCCATCAAAGCCAGCACTCCTCCTCCTGTGAGCAGAAGGGCTTTGCGGGTAAATAAAGACGACCGGGAATGCAGGATTGCTAGCCATGGCTACGGTCCCTGGAAGGAACACTTTAGGAATTCAGCGCCCGCGCTGTTAGTAGCAGTGGGGACCGTAGCCTCGGCAGATGGCTGACCACTGCCCTACCAAGCTCCGCAGCATCTCCCTCATCTCACGGTTCAAGATGGTGCTTAAAAATGTTGTGCCGGCTGGCTGTGCAGTTATGCTAACACGCCTCATCTGGGGTCCCAGGGGAGACAAACTACGTTATACAATTGCGGTAATTTTTCTGTTGTAGACAGAGGCTGATTATCTGCAGTGATCATTACTGCAAGGTACTGAGATTCCCAGCGAAGCACCCGTACTAAGTAACACGTTGTCTGCAGCAAAGGTAGGAAGAGAACCGAAGGAACAAATCTTGCTACGCGTTAACTCTTTAACCGCTTTGATTCACGTGCTTCCACCTAGACTCTACATAAATTCTCACAGCAGAAATTTGCACAGGATTTGTGTGTTAGCATATGTATTTTGTCCACAGCAAATGGAAATACACTACAATCTAAAAATTCCTAGAGAGCAAGAACATCAAACAAATTACCTGCCTCGATGAGAGAGCGAAGCATCTGTTTTCTGATGGTAACAATCACCAATATGGCTGTGCTTACAAGTATAGATGCTAAACTGAAGTGCTGAGTAAGTCAGATCAGCCTAACACACCAAAAGTGTATTTTCACCAAGGTGCAAGTGCCATATGAAGGTGACACACATGAAGGGAGTACCATGTACATGCTGTTTCTGGGGTGAAGATTTCTGGGGAAAGCAAGCAAACAGAAAGAACCTTACAAGTGATAAAATATTAGCTTTCTTCAGTGTTTTTAAAGCAGTCTGAGAGAAGAGACCAGACTCCTTTATGTTTACCTCTCAAAGCAAACCATTCCCTTCTGTCTCTCCCCAAGCAGACTATTCAGGTTAACAGAAAGATCTATATAGTAGGAAATATACAATGCATCACCACTTCCGTCTATATGTCAAAAAGTGAACTGGGAACATCTGTATTAGAAAAAAAACCTGTGAATTAATAACGCTTAAGCAAGAGACCTGGTGACCCACATCACCCCTGGGATGTGGAAAACACAGCTAGTTACATAAAGACTAGGTGAGAATTACGAACTGGCCTCTTTGGGGATTTTGCAGCTGAATGTTTGCGATCAGGAACTCAAGAGGGGAAGAATTTCAAGTCAAGATAAGCTTTAATTATTGATCTCTTAATTCTTTCCTGTCCCCCTCACGTTAGCGTCGCAAAGAGAGAACAGCCACCTAGCATAGCTCCATTTAATGTAACGAGCAGCCTCAAGGATATATTTCCTCCCATGGCCTCGGCAGTGCCCAACCGCTGCCTGCGCCATGCCTGACGTGAGGCTGAAAAGCTCTGGCCATTTTTTGCTGTGGAGATTTCAAAACCTCAGCTAGAGCATGACATCTGCCATCCTTCCTGGCTGTGCCGCCAGAGAAGCCAAAAGCCTGAAACTAAACCAGGTAGCAAAAAAAACCCAAAACAAATCAAAACCAAAACAAAACAACCAACCCCACAAAAGGCAGAGAAAAAAGGAATATTTCAGCAAAGTGGCGTGGTTGCCAGGCATTGCTGATGTTTAAGTGACCACCCAGTGACAAATGCTCAGGCAGAGAGAGAAGGACATGGAAAAGGACCCCCTCCCTGGTGGGAGGAGGTGTAGGGAGGGCAGGGGGTGCAGCACTGCAAAGCTAAGAGAGAAGCAAGCCCCAGGCAGGGAAGGGGGCATCAGGTACACTGAGCACTAAGTAGCTGGCAGCTCAGAAGTACACGAGAGCACCCAAATGGGCTCCTTTTTGGCCGCCTTCTGCTCGCTCCCTCTTGAGACTGCCTCTGCCCGGGGGCGAGCAGCCGGTCGCGATCCCCTCCTGGCTCCCCTGGGCCCACTAATGGTCCGAGGCCATGGGAATAATGCAATTTGTCACGAAGGGGACAAATGCTGCAATAATGATATCCACCGAAACTCAGGCAACGGTGTGGTGTAATTGTCCCTGCAAGACACCACGGTAGAGCTACGCTGGGGAAAGCCTAGTAGAGAAAGACATTATTTGCCTGTCCTTTATTGAAAATTTCAAGAAAACCAAATGTTGCTGTCCCTAGAGACTTCAGCAAGAAAACTAAGTGACAGGGAAGATAAATGCTTCCTGCTGCCAGTGACATACCCAACACAGAGATAGAGAGAATATTTTCATAACTTTGTGCTTTAAATGCCTTTATTAGAGAAACAAGATTTATGCTTCTGGCTCTGAGGGAGGGGAAGAGAAACTTAAACTGTACAAGTAGCTGTGTACACATGGATGCGTGTATGTGCATATCGCATCAGGCACAAGGAAGGGAAGAGGATTAGAGATAAAGTGATCTACCTCTGAACAGAAAGGCCCTCCCTGCTGTTCGCAATTTTCCTGACTTTTGTTCTTGCTGGAACCTCTAAAATAAAGCAAGGTACAATTCAATATCCCATGATCAAAGTCAGAGCCTCAAAGAAGAGCCAACCTAGCTTTTTCTTTTTTTAGATATGCCAATAATTAAGGTCATTAGAGGACACAAAAAGTAGGTATGATTCTTCAAGTAGTTGTATGTATGTGTATTGTAAGCAAAAATCTAAAAACTTTGTATACGTTAAACACAAAAGATAATTTTTAGCAGGCATAAGCCTCTTGAAGCCAACTTCAGACCAATATAATTACTTTCACTTCACGGTTACCCTTTGACTGGTGAAGAGAAGAGAATGAGGGCCAATGACATCCATTCTGCCTATTAGTTTAGGCATTAATGTTAAGTACAATCACTGCCAAGAAAATTACTTAAAATAAGGAAAAGGAGAAGCACTATCCAAATCCGGTATTTCAAAATAAGCTCCCCTGAAATGTGCAGACCATGCAAAGATGACTGCACAGAGAGAAATACAGGAAGTATTTTTAAATCCCTGCTTTAAAATGTTCTATAAAATCAGTAGAAACCAAATAAGGATGGAGCTAACTACTTATCTTTCTAAAAACTTGCATATGCTTCATGTCTGTCTTTAAATCCTTTGGGGTTTCAAGTCTGTTTATACCTTTAAAGGTGGTTTTTTTTTTAATCCTAGCAGGCACACAGGCAGAAATAGCTGGATTTCTCTCCCCTCGGCAGCTTGATAAATGAGCATTTGTTAAATGACAAAAAAATTCCCCGTAATATAGGGCAGGCTCTCTGTCCTATATTCCAAGAGGCTTCCCACCCACGTTGTAACAAATACACACTTATTATGTGGTTGACATCAGGCCAGACTGGAGAAGATGCTGCTATCTTCAAACACGAGCCCGCAAGGCAGGCTAGCCTGTAGTTCTGAGAGCTGCTGGGAGAAAGGGGCAGGGAGCAGCGGGGCTACCCGGGCAGCAAACTGGAGAACGAGCGGTGCTCCAGATTGGGTCACAGCTCCCACTCAGTGCTCCGCATCAGCTCCTTCTCAGCTCTCATCTGAATATAAAGGAGCCATTGAAATCTGTAGCCAGTGAAAACTGTGGTGCTTTCCCCTCTTTATGGCCATTTACTTTTTTCCACTGCCAAATGCAGATCCAGGCGGCCCTCCTACCTACCACACGCCAAATGGCCACAGGTACCCCACGGACTTTCTCCCAAAGGTGAGCTGCTCACAGCTTGGTCTCTAGATTCAGCAGGCTCAATTCGGTGAATATTACAAGACTAATTTTCGTGCTTTCATTTTGCAGGAGATAAAGTAGTTTTACCCTGTGATTTCCACCCAGGGAAGTGGCTGAATCACCCTCCCTGGAGGTATTTAAAAGACCAGGCAGATGTGACACTGAGGGACATGGTTTAGCGATGGCTTTGGCAGCGTTAGGGTAACAGTTGAACTCAATGATCTTAAAGGTCCCTTCCAACCTAGAGGATTCTATGATTCTATGACTTCCTGCTGTGATTTACATTCAGATGAGACAACTAACATAAAGCGTCAAATGTTGGATCTTCGGGGATTAAAAAAATAACATAGGCCCAGATGCCAAACTCAGCATTTGGACTCACCTGCAAATTAGGCTGCATTTGGCTGTGGCTACTTCGCTGTGTTAGCCCATAGGAAGAAAAAAGAACTTTATGCAATTTGCTGATTTCTCTGTGCTAGATACATGAAATCATACACTAACCCAGATTTTCCCAGACCCCGGTATAGAGCTGAATTTAGCCCAAGATTACCTGAAACTGCACAAAAGCTTTCTGAAAGCCAGAAAAAGAGAAAACTATTCGTCAAACTGGGTCTGGCTTCTGAGCTGACAATGAAACAGAAAATGAGGCAGTTTCACATTTAATTATGAAATCAATCTACCCATCCATCCTCCCTCTTCAATGTTTCTGGAGAACAAATCACTGAGTACCCACTTGCCAACCTGTCAATTACACACCGTTGCCATAACCAAATTGCAGCAGTTTGTGTCGTTTTTCCTCTCCAACATCCTTGTACATCAATACATTTGGCTCAGGCATAATGAGCAACCTGTAACGTTCACCACAGGCTGAAGCGAAGCTCAACAATGAAAATGCCAGGACTTACCCGTCTCAAGCCCTGCAAAGGAAACAAGGTACCTATTCCTAAAAATGGAGGGCAACTTGACCTTCCCCATCCTGCATTCCTGAACAGACATTTCACAAAATTTCCGCCACTGCTCAACTGAACCAACACTTTCCTTTGAGGGTCTTGGGCCAATCCCTTTCTTTGCAGATACACAAAACTGATGCTGGTTTCCAGCAGCAGAACAAAAGTGAGTCTGGCTCAAGGAACTGTAGGAATGGATTTGACTCCCAGTAACTATGCAAGGAATTAGGGCTTCATTTGCTATTGTTAGCGTTCCCTCCATTACCCTCATGCGAATTGTAAGGCTACTGTGACCTCTTGCAAAAGCACTTCATCTCTTCAATATACCAAGTTACAAGACATTATACCTTTAAACACAATTACATCCACGCAGTATGTGCTCCTCTATTTAAACGCCAATCTCTGTCTGATGTGAACATGCTTTCTCTTTAAGGTTTCTTCCAGAATTTATCATGTTGTTATTACTTATACTTTTTTTCGTCCTAAGATTTGGACCTGTTCACAGACAGATCAAATCCGCAGATAATGAGAAAAAGAGATTAAATGTGATTTCTTTTTCCAAGGAGTGAAGTCTGTATGAATAATATAATGCACCTCAGACATTTTGGTGACCAAAAGAATTATACAGATTGTATAGCAGCATGAAGATAAGATTAATTGGGTCTCTTTGCATGGTATCTGTTATGAAAGCAGTTAAAATAGTTTTGTATATTTTGGATGAGTTGAGGAAATGTCACTTTCATGATTTTTTTTCCCCTCTCCTTTCTATCAGTGTCCTTTTATTTTCATTTTCATACACCTGCTAAGTGTATCCTGCTGTATTCACAGTTCAGCATGATGGGTTTCATATTTAGTGGAAAATGAACAATTCGTACCCTGAAGATTCCAATTATTCGGTTCCCTCAAAGATTCGTCTTTGGAGTATCAATGAGGAGAATGGAAAGTTAAGCCAGGAAAAAGTGAGAAAATATCGTTTTTTCCAATAAAATGTTGTTTCAGGAGAAAGGGAGGCTTAAAATCAGCAGCTTGACAGCCGAAAAGAAACAAACTAAGAGCAAAAGGTTGTTGAAGGAGATCTGCAATTTCACAGGTTTGCATCATTATCAGGACAGTTTTATTGCAGTTCTAATTCTGCCAGATATGCTTGAAGAGAAAAAATAATATTAAAAGGAGGTACTGCTACTCCCCTATACTGAACAAATGACCGTGTTCTTTCAGAAGAGTATCAGAAAGCCTGCAATGTCACCCTTTCTTGTCCTCGTGACCTTTTGGTGAAGACTGTAAATTTAACTCTGTCTACTAGCAACTCCATCCGATTCTGAATCTGAAGGCGATTTTTAAGTCATAAACGCATTTTTCAAATCATGGTCAAACGCAACCCTGGCCACAGGGTGTGCCCAGATCCTGTGGGATGCTTAATTCCCACTCACAGATCTGGAGACTTTGAGATGTTAACTGGAGGACAGTTCAAGGCTCTGCGTTCCTGGGCTTTCTGCCAGTTGTTCGCCAGCAGTGAAATATCAGATGTTCAGATTTACTGCATAAAGAGTTAAGGGCAGAGATTGCTCTTATTTGGAAAGCTTGGGCTCAGAGTTTGACGAGCCTATGAATCACTCCAAGGTTCAAAGTGATTAAATTTTCCTTTCCTCTTTCAAATACACTCTCCTCCTGGATTCAGACGTTTTCAAATTCGGGATGGATTTGACTCCGAGGTACCATCCAGTGCCACCCATATGTCAGGCGTGTTCAGAGCACTTTCTATTCTCAATTACACTGCACTGGCATTTCCAGCTGAGCAGACCAGCAGCTTTGGGTTATGGGCAAGGTAAAAGAGAGGAGACAACCCAGTTGACATAAGGTAATAATGACCATGTGGTATCCCAGACAAGGAAAGGTTAGCTTACGTTTACTGCAAAAGTCCCACTCGTGTATTTTCCAAGCCTTGCACCAATCTCCCACTTCATACTAGAGTCACAAACAGAACCAGAAACTACATGGTCAAAACACCACAAGACAAGCTATTTTTATAATAGCATCAGTGTATGTGAAACCCAGAAGAACATTAACTTTTGTATAGAAAATATAGATCTACAAAAATGGTTTCCAAAAGCCACTTCTTCCTCTGACCTTACAGCTTTAGATATTCAACTGAACGCCTGGTGAGCTTTGGGATCTTGGTGGGGGCTCTACTGATCCTGTCAACTACCTAAAATTCCTCTACATCTACAGGACCAACCATCACAGGAGTAAAATGAGAAGAGACAAATGGGAAATAGTCCTGCTATTTAATTTCTCTTCTGGCCACCCATGTAATCACAAAATCCCATGCACTCTCTAACCAGCAGAGTTCCTTTTCTAACCTTCCACAATGCAGTCGTGCAATCAACTTGGGAAACAGGTTAAGGTCCACCATTTTCATTTCACAATTTCTCATGCAGATAGATAGGGGCATTTTGCAGTAGTGGTATCCACTAAATACTTGTTCGTTGTCATCTTTGTCACCTTATTCAAGTAGCACAGCAGCATCAATAGTTGGCAAACCACAACGATAAAGATTGCAATGACAACTGTTGTATATAGAAAATTCTGCTTCCTTCTGAAAGGGTTATTACATGAATTACTTGGTTTGGTCTTGTTTCAGTGTAATAACATGGTGGGAGAGAGGGAGGGAGAAACGTAATGAAAAAGAAAGAAATTGGACAGCAAACAACCAAAGGTCTGAAATGTACCTTTGGACAGAGGTATGATGCATGGGAACAGAGTGTATTTATAGCCCACCGAGGCCTGTCTTTTACTACAATAACAGAGACATCATTTACTAAACAAACACCAGCTGCCTATAGATCTCTGACACCTGACCATTTAGGCAGTTCAAAAACCTTCACCAAACACAGTCATCTATTAAAGAGTAAAGGCAGAGCTCTCAGCGCTAAGAATCAAGGGAAGAAATAATACGGCTTGTTCCTCTCAAAGATATGGGAAATAAGTTTTGGACAAGCATTTCTTTTCTTCCTGGGCACACTACATCAATCTGTCAGAGCTGTGTGCAGCAGGGAAGGGAACACTTCTCTTGTTTCACCTGGGAAACAAGACCCAAACCAAGGATGACTGTTTGGAAAATAAACACACTCATGGGTACGCTTCCTCAGTTTCCTCAATTGATAGCCCAACCCTGACTCTCCAGGAAGCTTTCCTTCTGGTCCAAAGCTCAAGGGAAAAAAAAACTACTTAAAGCATCTGAAAACATACTTTTGCTTGCTTGGTTTTCTATTCTTACCCGGACATATTAATTTCACATGCAACGTGGATCGCTTAGTGGTTCTGTAGCACAGCTGAAAGGCAGTGATTGCTCAGAGCAGTTCAAAGGTCCATGCTCACAGAATGGCATTGCTGCACTGGGCTGCTGGTAAGTCTTTTGACCAGCCAGATGGGCCACGTGTGATTATCAGTGTTTGCCCCAAAGCATTCTTAGCAAAAGCACCAGAACCACTTCTTCAGTATTTCACAGTGAAGTAGCTAATCACAGCAAGGTAAAAGAACTAGAAATTACCTCCTCCTTTCTGTCTTTTTCCAGAGGTGCCTTGATGGCAACATCTACTGTGAGAAGAGCTGCAAGACTAGAGCTCTGTAATCCCCTCCACCTGTCCATCACAACATGCCATCCAGGATGGAGGTTGATGGCTTTTTAAAGAAAACTTCATGGAGAGTTGTGAATCACACCATACGATCTGGGAGGACACTCTATACCTACGAGTGTTAATGGAGTGCCAAAGTCTCTGCAGTCATTCGTCATCACCCTGTAAATCCGCACCTGCTTTCCAGAGCTGTTATTTATTCAGGAAGCAGATCCTAAAATTTCTGTTTGCAACTGCTTAAGGCTCAACTGGAGAGCAAGCTTGAAAGAGTAGAGCATTACAGTTTAAACAATAACAGAAGGGCATTTGCCCACTGACTTACTCTCTTCTGCTTTGCTAAATTTGGCTATTTTTGTTTGCCAAAAGCTTACTCCCCTTTGGACCATGGATCTTTCCACTTAACTCTGAATAAGGTCATTGACCTTTCTTTGCAATTATGGTGTGTTTCCAAACTAGCACACTGCCACAAATACAACACTATTTTGGGGGCTTACAGCACTTTAATCTTACAACCCAGCCTGGACAAGCAGAATTAAATCCAGGCAGAACAGTAGTAACTGGTGTAGGCCCGCCGTCTTTCTTCCCTGACTCTTGGCAATCATTGAAAACAGACATCGCCCTTCAGTCCACGGGCAAGATCCACTCAACTTAGGTCACGCTTACAAGAGGCGTCCAGTAAGTTTTTAATCCCCTTCAGTGCAGACCTGATGACTTCTCCAGGCAACTATCCAGGTGCTTAATTATTCTACTCCTCTGAAAGATTTTCAGATCATCTACCTGAATCTCCTTTCCTGTAATCTCAGCCCCCTCAGCCTTGTCCTGTGAGAACACAGAAAGATGTCCGACCCCTTCTTTGTAGTAATTTTTTTTGCCTGTTTAAACACAAATATCTTGCCATCAGAATTGGTATGGAAACTAATGAAAGTAAGTGAATTTTTTAAAATCTCCTAAATATAAGCAGTGCCTAATTATGGAATGCCATAGTTGTAAGTATAAAATTACGTGCTATTCAAACAAATATCTTGTCTAAAGATAACTATTGAAGGTGGGAGACCCACGGGGCCCATATCACCCGTATCGTCTTATCAGTTCAGACTCGTATTGCAAGGGACAGAAATACACAGGATATACTGAGGTTTGAGCGCAGTCAAGTGCATGTGCCATGAGCTATACAGCAACGTAAGGTAAGCAGAAAGAAGCAGGATGATTTCTTGCTTTAGATAGCCATCTCTAACAGAGACACGATTCACATTTTGAGAGAATGGCCACGTCAGCCATCAAACAGAAGATTAAAAAATCCACAAACTATTGTTTGGAGGTGATGATGGGAATCATTTTAGAGGTTACATAGTGTAGCTACAGTAACTGGCAACACATTTCTTTCGTAAGCAACTATCATGGGAGATAGTAGCTCCTTTTAATATTACACTCTGCGCTAACATACAGCATTCTTGTCTCAGACTGTGTATTTTTCAGGACATATAATGTTTCCTGTAGGTTATTCTACACTGCCAGTCATAAACACAGCCATCGTCTTGACCGCAGTTACTGAAATATTAAAGTAACTCCTGTGAACCTCGCTTCACTCTGTAACCTGAGCTTGAGGCTCAGCTTAAACTGCAGACAGATGTAACATTTTCCCTTCGCGCATTTTCCTTTCCCTTTGCCTAGTTCATTTATCAGGTTAAAAACTTGGTGGGCCTCAGATGATAAAGCTGCGTGGCGGTGAAAGGCCACGCACCTTCAAAGCGGCAGCTCTGCCGCACAGGCTCATTTTCAGCCTGCGTGCTCCCCGGCTATTCTTTCGCTCAGCGCCCAATTGGGATGTTCAAAGTAAAAGCGAAGCCAAGACTTTAAGCCATTTCATAAGCTCTCAGGCCGAAAGCTTGACAGATCTCTGTGTCATCTTGTGACTGAGCAGAATTCTTTAATTTTACGTGCCTGGGGGTCTAATAGATTTGCTTTCACGTGGTTGTCTGTCTTCTGTAAACTTCTTAAAACAGCGGACTTTCTTTTACTGACTTACTCTTTTTCTGGCTGTGATTCCCAGCAACAGTCAAACTCCTCCCTTTGTGCCTAGAAACCTTCCTTCACAAAACTCTGTGCCGGAGACGTGGTTGAAAACGACAGTCATTTATCTGGTGTCACTTCATCTGGGACTGCTGTGCCCTCACCTGTCAAAACTAAGCCTCTTTACCACGGTCCCTTCGGAGACTTCCCGATGCTGCTCTGAGCTTGCAAGGCTTTCCTTCCACACTCACATCACCTCCAGGGAGGGTTGAGATCTGTGGGCACAGGCACCCCACCAGCCCCCCGGTGCCTGCTGTCCCCCCATGGTGCCAGGCACAGCCCAGCACCACTCAGGGATGCTGAGCATCCTTCCAGTCTGCTGCTGTTGCCCCGGCTGCCTTTCACTACTTGCTTCTGCAGTGCACACACACAGAAGAAAAGTCCTTTTATCCACCTTCAAGCATTTCATCTTCTCCTCAGACCTGCACCAGCCTTTACCCTCGGCTCCATCACTAGCGCTTTCTTTTTTAAATAAACTTCACAGACTCATCCTCACTCTCCCGTGACCTCCGTCTCTGCCAACCTTTCCATCTGGTACCTTTCTGGCTGCCCAGTCCCATCAAGACACCCTTGCTCACACACATTAGCTGGCCAAAAAAATGTATGAGTGAATAAATAAATGATTTAAAGGAATTTGGGCAGTCAGAAAACTGCCCATTGCCCTCTGGCGTTTGCCAGTGCCTGGCTAATTTTTCCCTGACAGCAAAATGGCCTGGGGTAAAAGAGGGCGGTTTTAAGGAGAGAGAAGACAGTGAAGGGCTGAGGTGCGAGTTTACCAGTGAGCAACAGAGAAAGTTAATATTTCCTTTTCATCAAAAGTAATTTCTGTAACTAAGGATTGCTGGAGGATAATTCTGTAATGTCAGGGAAAAAAAATTACGTGAATCTGATGCTAGAGATTTTGGCAGAGATATTTTGCCTTAATTTATTTAGAAGTATATAAAATCAGAAAGCCATCCGCTGGAGGCTAGTGACCAGGGCACATTGAAAGGAAAATAATCCTGGCTGGGGAATGCTGACATACGTCTGCTCTTCGTAAATGACTCATGTGGAGGCATTTTAGGTTGCCTGTTTATTTTATAAAGTGCAGGTGGATCAAGAACACATGCAGCCAGAAATGAAGCCGAACAGAGGAAAAAAAAATTGGGGGGGGGGAAACTTTGGCTTATTTTAAAAGTTCCTATTCAAAACCACTCACGTGATCCCCCTCCAGAAGGCAGGGCAGACCTCTAGATAAGGAGTTAACATGATGGGAAGAGTGACAAAAATTGGAATACAGCCTAAGCAATTAGTAGACTGTCAGTAATTGGAATTAAGTAATCAACTTCAACCACTATGAGAATGTACTGTGGGGAACACTCTTCCATTGGCAAGGAGATGAATAGGATAATTGTACGGCTTTTCCATCTCTAGCTGCTATGATTCGATAGCAGAATAATCCATGGGCAATTGAATGTCTGCAATTCAACAATGAAATACCAGGATCAATATTTAATTCACAATTCTCTTACCTTTTCTTCAAATCCACTTTAAGCTTATTAATGCTCTGAACGCATTAAGAGGCTCTTACTCCTCGTGGGTGAGCGCATCAGAAGCGGAACGCTTCCTGCGTGGTCTCAGGTTGTGGTATGTATTGACTTACGCTTTTTGCCTTGCATATATATTGTGATAAGTGGTCATTAAAATCACAGTAAAGAAAAGAGCAGGTGAGCACTTGAATCCTGAGACCCATCCTGAAGTTCACTACCGAGTCCTACGTCACTTTGGCTGGGCCATTTCACAGCCGCCTGAACAAACGGCACAGCAGCGCTCGCTCCCCTCACAGGCGCACCGCGAGGCTTCAGGAAGGTGAAACTGCAGCTGCTCCTTGCAAAGAGCGGTTGAGGAAGAGGGAAGAGGGGCAGGACCCAGCCAGAACCTGCTATTCTCAAGCACGTGAGGCTTTTTGGGCAGCATGCCTACCGCCAGCCCCAGCCTAAGGGACCACGGCACACCGCGCTGGGGATGCAGTTAGTGTTCTGCCCATCAGCGGGTGCTGGGGGACCACATGCTGCTTCGTTCCAAGGCAGGTGCAAGGATTGCCAGCGCCCTTGGGGGACCCTGAGGAAATCTGCATCTTCACCTGCACCAAGCAGACCTGCTCTTCACTCAAACCACTCTTACAAGCACCCCAGCGCTGTGGCCCTGCCTGCGTTACCCAATGCTGTACACACAGAAGGCTTATCACGCCAGACGGCAGCTTGACCTGCTCGCATCTTGGCCATACGTCTGTCTGCAGCATTGCCTAGCTGCCTGCTAGGGGAGAGCAGAGAAAAGTATTTCAACTGCGTCTCTAATTGTTGCAGACCTTCCTTTCCCGAGCTGACTTCCCGGGAAGGATGCGCAGCACAGCGTTACAGGCTTGGGAAGCGGCGCTCACCATGCTGTGCACACCCAGATGCTCTGCTCCTCTCTGGAGCGATTTGGATCTTTGGCATCTTTGGATCTGGATCTTTGGCAATAGAAGGGCAGCCCGTCCAACACGACGTGGCCAGTCCCTGGACTGGTCCCCAGATAACAGCCGGCAAGAAAGAAAAATAAAGTTCAAGACCCTGCTTCTGACAACAGCCCTCACAGGCAGCTGCCCGGCCGAGGGACCAGGAGCCTGTAATCGAAACCCGCCTTGTGAAGAGAGACAAGCATGAAATATTCATTTCCTAGATTGCCTGCATTTGCATACTAATAAAACGTTCATCCTCGTGGCCTACTCTGGCCCCTGTTAATGTTTTTATCGTTGTACCTGAGGTTTGGGGGAGGAAGGAAGAGTAACAGCCATGGAAAAGCTTCCTTTGGAAATGACAGCCCTAATGAAGCTTATCTCTACCAACAGTAACTTAATCCAAAACGCTGAGGTGGAGAATTGCAGCACTCTGCTAAGAAAACATTCTCTAAAATGAGATCACTTGTAACTTCAATTAGGCCCTAGCCTTTTTTTCCTCCCCTGCTTTTTCCCTTTTCTTCTTCTTAACCTTCTCTCCTCCCCGCCCCCACCTCCAAAGTCAAAGGCCTTGCAGCAAGGCCAGGATTTTCTCAGTAGAAAGCTGCGTCGACAGTTGTAGATATCGCAATGGAGACGTATCTGACCATCTTAACTGATGCACTGCTTATGACAGTTCAATTAGCCCAGACGAAGACCCAGTGTTCCTACGATAAAGCCCCAGTATCTCTCTCTCGCCAGGGTCTCAGGAGAGGACGCAATCTGGCTTCACTTTGCACATGTTAATACAGCAAGTTCCTTAATTACTTTTTTAGCAAGGATGAGTGGTAGTTTTTCGAGTTTGCAGTTTTCCCCCAGTGTTGCAGAAAGATGAACAACCCCTATCATTAGCTGAAAAGAAGGTAGGCAGGAAGACATTAGAGACAAATCAAGTCCTAAGTCCCAGTACCTAGAGGGGGCCTACAGGAGAGATGGGGAGGGACTCTTTATCAGGGAGCGTAGAGATAGGACGAGGAGTAATGGTTTTAAACTGGAAGAGGGGAGATTTACATTAGATATTAGGAAGAAATTCTCCACTATGAGGGTGGTGAGACACTGGCACAGGTTGCCCAGAGAAACTGTGGCTGCCCCAGCCCTGGATGGGCTGGATGGGGTTTGAGCAGCCTGGTCTAGTGGGAGGTGTCCCTGCCCGTGGCAGGGGGTTGGAACTAGATGATCTTTAAGGTCCCTTCCAACTCTAACCATTCTATGATTCTGTGATTAGACTGGACAGAGAAGATCCCCGCGGCTGGGAGGCGGCAAAGCAAAGCCCTGCGTGCTCACTGCACATTTCCAAGGACCTAAAAGTCCAGGAAATTACAAAGAATTGTAATTTTTATTTTTGTTTTTAACATGTAAAATCAGCTACTTGAAAGTACAGGCTGCTGCTGATCATCACAGACGAGGCAGACTGCACATACGACATGATACCCTACAAATTTTATGTAGTATTTCTGGTAGAAGCTGGATAAATTTTATCTTCCTGCTTCGGTAACTTTTCTGGTTGGGATTTGTGTTGGCGCAGCTAAGCAAACCAACAAAAACCCCTGGACAAATATAGAAGTGTTATTGATTTCTTGGAGGGCAGGTTCCTTTTGGGATAAACTCGCGCAAAAAGAAACAAGCAATCTCAGCACATACCTTGAAGTGTTCAGCAAAGGGCACCCTCTGTGCCCGGCTGCTCTCATGAGATAAGGCATTTGCATACGTGACAGCCAGGTACTTGTTACTACAAGAGGATTCATAATGGAGTTTCGGGGGATTATAAACTGTAATAAGCTCGTAAGTGAGAATTTCAGTGTAATCTGTATAAAACAAAAGCATCACATAATGTCAGAGGAAGAGCCTTGTTTTCATTAAAAGACAGGGAGCACTGGAAGAAATACGGTTTGCAGACCATAAGGTTCAGCTTGGTACCATCTCGTTCAGGCATCTGGGGAAAATCTCTCGTATATTAGGCAGGATTCAACAGCTAAAGGCACTGGCACATCACTCTCACTGAGGGAGAGGAGAGCCTCATGAAATCAACAGGCACATATGTGGGAGCAGGATGGGACTGGAAAATGAAAAAAAATCCTGCAAAAAGCCTGGCCTCCCTCCCTGAAGGATGCTCTTCCATCAAAATGTCATCCTACCTACCCCCTTCCTGGCAAGCACCTCAAGGCGAAGAGTCCAGCTCTGCGGGACGCAGACTGCACTCCCCCTCTCCTTCTGGCTTACTGCTCCACTACCTTTTCCTTCCACCTGTACCAGATACAATGCTTCCAAGAGAAACAAAATTGATTGAACCTTTCCACTCTAATCACTTAGGAGAGCGGAAGATGGAAAAAGAGAAGGAAAAGGAAAATTTAAAAAAAAGAATTTGTTCAAGGCCCTTTGCATTTTTTCTGGGATGGTTCTGGTGTGCCCAAGGGCACAAGTCTCTGGCTCCTGCATTCTAACCAGCGATGCAGGTTAGAAATTTATGCGTTACAAATACTAACTGCAGCCCAGCAGCTGTGGTTCTAACAGGACCCCAAATGTTGCAAAACCTGCGAGCAGCCCATGAAAGCCAGCCACGCTCCAGGCCTCTTTCTTTACCACTGAAATCCCGATCCCTTCCCAGGCACTGGGAACTGCCCTCCCATCCCACGGCTACCCAAGAGCAAGTGAGTTGCAGGCAAGGGCTGATGGCCATAGGTAGCTCAGAGATGCTTTTGTCTCAATGGTAGCAGCACGGAAAGACCTTCCACTTACAAGATGGTTAGGGAACGGGGGTGGGGAAAAAAAGCCTATAATGGTTTTCATTCAGATATGCCCTACATCTTCTAGTTTTAGCGTGTTTTCTCCAGCAAAGGAAAATCAGGAACTTACTTCTTCAAGATAAAGATAAAGTTTTAGAGGGCAGCTCCTCTAGTTATTAAGGGGACATGGCAACCTGGCATCTTCCCAGCATCTGTGTTTTCACTAAGAAATAAAACCTTTTGTCTCAAAACCAAAAAACATTAAATAACTCTACTTTGCCTTCAAGCTTAACTGAAAGCCTACACAAATATATAGACACAGGTACACATGTAAGGGCAGAAAATATTTGGAAACTTCATGGTAACTGACTGGCAAAGAACAAGCCAAAAAAAGGACACTTTTGAACTAAGAACAGTGAATGAAGTCACCATTCAGCTATGGCATTCATTCAATGGCTCGCACAGCTCTTAGGTTTTCAGCTCCACAGAGGGGTATTGCGGTACCAAGGTCTCGTCTCGAAACAAAGCCTTGCACTAGCATAAATGAGAAAAAAGGTGCTCTGCAGCTTTGCACTGGGGTTGCTAGGGGGTTCTTGTGAGTTTTGCTGCTGCTGCAATATCTGCTATCTGCATTCATCTATTCCTACAAAAGATCTTTGGCATTATTAAGAACAAAAGAGCCTAGTCCTGCAGCCTGTATGCACACCCCAAATACTCCAAAATGGATTTCTGTAGCCGGTCTACAGGATCACACCTATGGATTTGCAAATTCAAAGGTTTCATCCCTCCTGTAGTTCCTCCTCAAGTTTTGCAGCCACTTTACTAGTTATTTAAAACTTGATATTCCTCAGCGGGAAACAAGCTCAGCAAATGTAGGAACACAGGAATTGCTTTTTATTCCCATTAAACTGTGGGGTTTTATAAAATATATTTACACAAGACTTCATAGAGTAGGATTTCAAAGACTCTCTGAAGGCAAATAAACAAAGAGGGGCCCAGGCGATACAGCAGCCGCTGGCCTCCGAGCCTCGGTGCGGACCTGTGAGCATCGGCAGAGCAGACCACTTCTCTGCAAAGCTCTTTGCGGGCCCCTGAAGCCCATCAACTCCCACCAGTGGTCAAGTGGGAAAGCCCAGCAATTCTCCTCCTCAACAAGGCTGCTCCAGTATCCCCTTCCCACGAAGCCACCTCTAACGTGCCCCGTCTTTAGGCACCACCTAGACCTTTAGCTTGAAACCAGTTCTTTTCCACCAGCCACACTATCAGCTCCTTGTAATGGCTTCTGAAAGGACAACTAAAAGCTTTAACTCACCTCACTTTGTTTATTTAAAGCAGCACGATGGAAGCAGCAGCGGCTGGGGAGGATGAGCAAGCTTTTCCCAGGTGATGGAGATCCTGACAGGAACCCTGTGACTCCTCCAGTCCACGGGACACTGCCTCCCACCTGCTCCCCTTCAAGGGGCACTTTGTCCACCAAGCAGCCTGGCCTTACTTGCCACGTGGGTAACAAATGTTAGCAATTCCTTACTGATGAAGGGGAGTTTATTGTTTAATTGTTTTGTGTCTAGACCACCTGGACTACATCAAGCAATCAAGCCAGCAAGAAGCTTTATCTGGCCTGTTACCTACGGCCGGCAATTCCGTGATCCAGACCGAGAGCCAAGCCCCCACCTCAAAAACTGCCAGCAAAGAAGTGTGCTATGGGGGGGCCTCCTATCTTGCTCAGCACCACATTGGTTTCTCCTGCCTGCAGGTCGTGAGGGGAGGAAGGGCAGGGGCAGCCCTGCATCCCCACACACTGATGCTCAGCTCCCCCCGAGCCTTTTTTTGAATTTTATTTGAGTCCAGCAAGAGCTTGCTGATTTCCAGTGCAGGCTGCCAACCTCAGCAAGAGATTAAGGCTTTCTACGCTCAAATCCTAACCTATATGCGCACCTCTCGAGTTGTACTTTGTTACGTGACTCCCAGTGGTGTGTCCAGACCCTCGGACAGCTTCAAATGGAGAGGTGCAAGCGAGCTACCCACAGAGATGCCTACACATGGAAGTGAAAAGCAACAATTGCAGGCACCGATGGGGTGCACAAAGCCTAGCCAGCACAGAGGCACTCCAAGAGCTGGAAGAAAAGGAGGAAGGCAGTGCCTGTCCTACTGGGATTGTTTGGCTCTTCCTTATCTGTGCATAACTGGGCCCTGCGCTGAGGAAGCTGGTCACACAAAGCTGGAGGCAGCGTTGTGAGAAAGGAGATGTACATAGAAATGTAAATAAATGCAGTTATCCCCCCCTCCCAAAAAAAAATTATATTCAAGGAAAGACAGCTTAAAAATGGCAACGACCCTTGAGGTTAGTTCTGCAATCTGTATTTGCACTTCCTCTACTTTTAAAAATTTATTTATTTATTATTATTCCTTGGATTTAATTAGCTGCAGTGCACCCTAGAAAGTGTCTCAGAAATTCCTGACATACTCTGGACTCCTTCCAGTCATTAGAGGAGCCTGCCTTCATCTGCCTTCATTATGAATTGATCTGAGTATGGTTGTGAATGTAAACAGCATTGTAATTGCGAGCCTACAGCTAGTCAGAAAGATAGAAGAAAATTCTCCCTTTTACAAATTGCTAGTTTATTCCAAAGAAACATGCATATTCCTCCTTCCATTGAAGACACTGTAAGTTCACATATGTTTTTTTCCCCCTAATATTAAGCATACGTATATATGGTTATATTGTTATATCCTGAAATATATTATGTTTGGCCTTTTGCCCACAGCAGAACAGAATAGGCCATTTGTAATTAGAAAAGGCATTCTCTGTTTGATTGTATCTTATCTCTGCTCTCTGTTCTGTCTCCTGCTTGGAAAAACAGACATCACAGTGGTTGGTCAAAGCAACATTCTTTCCACTGGAACACGACCAAACCCATACTGAAATTGCAGAAGCAATTAAATGTCTCTGATTTACAGATTAATAAGGGAACCCTGTCTCCTGACTAGAGAGGGTTAGCAAAAACAAGCATCAGAAAAGGGAAAATGTTTGCACAGAAAACGTATGGGGATTGTAAACAACCAAATGCTGGGAACCCACTATGACTATCTGATGCTTTTGACTAAACTCCACAACTGCGTTGCTTCTACCGAGAAGTATCAAAAGACCAAACAGCCTCTGCTTCTTCACTCACAATCAATTCAATGTTAGCAGAAGCACTTTATAAACCAAGTTATAAAATTAGCACAGAGCCTTTAACAGGCTGTCAGTAAAACCGTCTTCATTTGTATAATCCAATCTGACATTCACCGTGAAACCTTGAGGACAACAAAATTGATAAAATAGAATTTCTTAGCCTAAATTGTAGCATAAAAGCCTTAATGGGCTTTATGGAGAAGGGCCAACTGCGGGACCAGCCGCAATGCCCAGCTAATACCTGACCTATCTGCGAATCACCAAGGGAAACGTAGCCCCACTGCAACGCCATCGCAGAAGACAAAGTGGAGCCAGATTCTCAGACTGGATCAGTCTTTGCTGGGGAGAAGGTGCATTTTGATGCCAATATTAGGAGGTATTGCAAAAAGCAACTGTCTGCTTAGGCTCCGGCAGAGAGAAAATCTGTGCTTATCCATCAGCTAGGAGGGTCCTTAGTTTTAAGGCCCTGGGGACAGCAGAGGTTTTCTCCGGGAGGACTTCCAGCATGGATTCCTCTCTCCAGAGAGACCTAGCAGAAGGCAAAGGCAGGAAAAACAGTAAAAGTGTTCTCATTTTTTTTAATTCTGGCCTGATTTTCATTTCCTAACACAATAACAGCAGTTCTGTCGCGTTGTCCATCCTGCCCAGGCACGCATAGGTAATTTACTGCTTGGTTTAAATTGGTAAATAAGTGCTGAGCTACCAGGACAAGAGGCGCTTAATAAATCCACAGAAGAAATTAAAATAATTCATAACGAGGATGCAAAGGCAAGCCAAGAAAGAGTTACGGTCTCCTGTGTCAACACTAGTGCTCTGCAGCGCTGGTCTCGCCAGCATTCCACCGTGCCAAATATTTCTCTCACTGTCTCCCCATCACCCACACCTCACCCCTGCCTTCTCCGTCCCCTCCTCTCATGGGAAGCACCCCTGCCATATGCCAGATACTGTGGTGACCCCCATGCAGCAGTTTCCAGCCCCATGTTGGAGAAGGCAGACTCCCTGACAGCAACCCCACCGCTTCACTTGCCCCCTCACTGCTCTCCCTCACAGGTAGCCCACCGCAACGATGGATTTTCAGCTCCGAGAGGTTATTTATTCATCCACGTCCCACATGAATGATAAAAAGCCGCAGCATAAAAGCCTGGCATCGGGGCTTTGCGTGGGGTGCCTGTTCCCAGGGGCTGGGGGCTGCCAGGACCAGGCTGTCCCAGCACATCCCTGCAGACTTGCCCGCTGGCCAAGCAGCACCGGGACGAGCCTCCACAATTCCCACGCCACACCAGCGCTTGCCATCCCTGGCAGTGAAATGCCCACTTCCAGCTGCCGGCATCGGCAGGCAGCCGGAGCCTGCCCACAGGCGCAGGCGTTTTACCAGCAGCAAAAGGAATTGGGAAGTTTTCGTAGGAGGAGGGTATAAAGCTCTGAATTGTGTAGGGGAGCAAAGCTTTCAATTATTAAAACTGGCATCCCTGGAGCCTGAAGCTGCGCCTGCCTGGATGCAAAGCAGCGATGCCCCCCGGCTCCTAGGACCCTCCCAAGGACAGTGGGGACTTTTATCTGCCACCAGCAGATAACAGAAAACACTGTTTCGCTGACTGCAGCCCACAGAGACACTGCTGGGATTTGGACCCAAGAGGTCCCGGTCCTCAAATTCACACGACGACAACCGCTTCAGCAGGGCTGTGTCTTACACGTGTCCTACACAAGAGAACAGTCCCGGTCTCCTTCTAGATAACCCCAAATACTGCCTGGGCACTAGTGAAGCCTGGCTTGCTCCTGCATTTTTTGACACAGACTGCATGCAAGTGAAGCGTAACAAATTGTAAATGCCAATACTGGTTTATCACCGGACCCCTCCCTCCCCCAAAAAAAGAAAGGCCAAGTACGAAAAGTCATTGCGGAATGCAAGGGGAGATCTGCGTTTTGGTCGCACTGACATTTTCGGTCTCACACAGAAAATTTAGATTTGTAAGCAAGCCTGATCGAAATAAGCGTTCCTTTAAATCTGAGGTTTAAGTTCAGAATCATTCCTAGGAAAACATACAGCGTATCAGGGAGAAAGACCATTTTTTGCTATTCGTAATTTCACAGTTAAAAGGAATGGATTTACATGGATGGATGGCTAGATGGATGGATGGGTGGATAGATAGATATAGACAGACATGTATTATTTATTATCTTGTTATGTTATAATATATACAACTACTTTTTAAACATGACGGTCATTGTTACAACCACAAGCTTGTTTAGATGGCTTTTAAGTACGAAACAAACAGCCTTTTTTTTTTTTACGAAATACATCTCTCAGTTCACATCTGAACCAAAAGTGGCCTGGGAAAATGTCTTTTTGGGCAAACTTAGCTTTCTTTGAAGTGTCTGTAACTCTGAATCCAAACCCCTAGTCTTAATTGGTTAGATGCCTGATTTTTCTTCCTTCTAAGGATTATTTAAAAATTCAGTACAAAGACATCAGAACTGCAGTGCTGTCATTATAAACTTAAGCCAGTGAGGCAACAGAATAAGAAAGCCATCTTGGGAGTTAACACAACTTCGGCTGAATGCTTTGTATTTGCCATTTATTTTTGTGATTCACATTATAAATGAGACAGCTGTAAGTGTCAGATTTCTGAAAAGTATCTTGCTGATAACTGCAATAGCCTTTTTGTATTTTATTAAGCAAACTGATTAAAACATAAAATTCCCAGGACTGAAATTTTATACATGAGCTTTTATTTTTCTTTTTCTGTACTGAAGCCCATCTTTGTAGGTAATTTAGCATTCCCATAGCTCAAAAGATGCATTATCAAAAAAATTGATGTTTATTAAAGATTTATCGATCTGCACTCTACATAAAAACAGAGAAACCCTTCCAACCATTGTTAAATGGTAGGTTAGTGAGCCAGTAACACATTTTCTGACCATTTTCTCTTGGGTAGATTTGCAAGTAAGAAAAGAAGTTTACCAACAGAGATGAACTACGCACAGCCTTACAAACCAGGGAGCCTGATCTTGTAAATGTAGCTGATGCGAGCAGTCATGTTGATTTGAGTCAGAAGAATAAAATGGAAACAGATTATTCCCCTGCGCAAGGGCTTGAAAGAATAAACCAAAGAGTAAGAAAATGGGTCGCTCAAGTGCACAGCCAGGGGATGCCGTGGGCCAAGACCCTCTGCCAGGAGTTCTGTATGTTTTCCTGCCTCCATGAGCACGGGTGACCGCACTCCCTGGCTCCTGGACGAGGAAGGGAGCGGGATGATCGGGGGAGCTCCCACGAGCAGGGCCAGGGGTTAAACTCTGCAAAGTCACACCGCCGGCAAACCGCAGTGATGCAGAAGGGGTTATTCAGCGTTTCCGCTGCTGTGACAGTCGGGAGAGCCCAGACATCTCACCCAGCCCATGTCCAGCACTCTGCGTGACTGCCACCACCTCACGTTTGTCTAGTATTTGGAGGCAGCATTTGGATACTGCAGTAGATGACACACATCTGGCTCTCCAGAAGCATCTCCAAGGAGGAGAGTCTATGTTTTGCTTCTGCTTTGGTTGTACTCAGCTAATTAACTGCTTCCAGATCTACTAGATATAGAGGGCTGTTTGAGTGTTTATATTATCACAAAAAAATTGACGGCTGACCAAGATCAAAAGCAAAGCGTGCTTAGGTACCCATGAGGGCATCTGGGAACAAAACGAGAACGTGGCCCCTCTAGCTCACACAGGCACAGCTGCCCTTGGCAACACATTTCAGTGAGGGGTCTACATGAAAGAGCAAGGGCGACAGCTCAGCCCCCCAGTGCTGCACAGGCGCAGAGGACGGCATCACAAAACACAGAGCAAAGTGTGACGGAAACTTTGGGCACGTGGGTATTTCGAGTGGGGCAGCAGAAGCTTTGTTTTCAAAAGCCTTCCCAAGAACAGGAAGAACTCTCCCAGAACCCACGAACTCTCACAGCTATGTGCACCATCAGGTTGTGGATGGCTGCGATTTGGGCACAACCCATCTTACCACCGTGGCCCTCCTCCTCCTCTGACAAGCCTGGGCTGAATCGGTCTGCAGAGCATCGCGCCTTGCTTTAGCACACGATTTGTATTAGTCCAGAGGCAAAGTGAATTTTAACAATATTGTTGCCCCCCATTGCCAACCCCGAGAAGTTCCTGGCTTTCAGCATGTCCCATCTTTAGCATAAAGGTTGTCTGTGTCAATGCTATGGAACCCAGGTGACCTACGACAGGTCCAGCCACAGCACAGCACGCGGGGCTGGTCAGGCACGGGCTGCAGGCAGCATTTCTGCACACAAGCCATGCGAATGAGGGTGATGAACTAGAGAGAGAATGCCTGGCTGCGGACACTCTTTGAACATTTTAACTTAATACTGAATGTCAGAAATGATCAAATAAGAAGTGTGGAAATTTATGTGCAGCTTCCTAATTTAAATCACCTTCCGGATACTCATCCCAAACCAATCCTTTACAGTTTGCCACCTCACCAGCTTTAGAAAAAAAGAAAAAAAGAAAGAAATTTTTCTTCTCCAGACATTTAGTGGCACAGCTCCATTTTGCAGTCTGAGTTCTTTTAAAAGGGCCCTACCTCAGGGTAGTGTTTGGTCTTAAGGTCCAAAATCTGCAAAAAAAATGTACATACCCGCTTTAATATATGGAGCCTAGGTGAAATCCTAGCTGGCCATAGGATGCCAAGATTTTATCTTTCAAAGACTTTGATGTTGATGGACTGTTCAGCCAGCACAGCTGAGCACGCCCATAACACGGCTTACACCTCTCTCTGCTTGTTGAAAGCAGGCAGAGAGGTATGTGCCTTTCCAAAGCAGCTACAGGGAAGCCTGTAATTGGAGCAGCCTTAATGTTTACACTTACGAAACACTGCATGTCCTTATTATGGGGTAATATTTTATAATTAAGCTCTTACTGATGTTAAGGGACCTTGAATCCTGTGGATAGTAACAAGTTTATTATATTAGTGTCTGAAAGCACACCGTAAAGGAACTTATTTCCCCATTACTGTCAGAAATAGCAATCTGAAAATAGGCACTTATACTTACTTGAAGCAGTGAGTGTTTTTATATATATATATATGTATGTATGTATGTATGTATATGTATGGACGTACACACACATACACAGAACCCCCCCTTACTTTTGACCACTGGACTATATAATGACACATGGACCGCATGGCTCTGCTGCATTAGTTCCATTAAAAGAACCCCAAAATGGGATATTGCTTCCAGCTCACCTGTGAATCTTTGATTTAGCTTTTAATTTTTTACCCTATCCATTTTCAAACAGCTGAAGAAACAAAGAGATCTCATGTGAGCTTATTAGCTATGATGCCATCACTGTCAGCTGGTACTGCACATCATTCTGCAGCTATTTTATAACTATGGAAAGCGCCTTGAAATACAATTTCTAAGAAAGATACTGCTTACCATAAGAGCCAAACTGTAAGACTGAGGCTCCTAAGGTTTCAACGTACAATAGTAGCTGAACGCTTCTGTATAACAAGCTCTACTGACAGTCTTTAATTTTGCTACAGAATGGGTCGGACACAAGATCTAGAGCTAAAAATATTTAAAGATGAGGTTCCTAGGTTCCTTATAAGGTTTCCAAATCATGCTGTTGTATAGGCACTTAAAAGGGCCTAAATATGAAGTCATTTTTGTTCTTGGTGCTGAACTACCCGAATACCCAGACCTGTTGAGATTTGGTCTTTTGGCTTAGCTGAATCTCCTGCATCATGCATCTATATGCTTTACTGCCTTTCTAATTGTTCAGACTATTAAAATCATACATACATATAGACTGAACCTTCAAATTGCCTGAATATGCCTGCAGTAGGCTGGCTTAAATCCAGAGAGACAGTCAAATGCAGGGTAAAGTCCTCTATTTCTAGTCTGCTCTTAACACATCCTGTTAAGACAATACATTGCAGTTCACAGAGTCTTCTCTCGTGCAGAAGCAGATCCATGAGTAGCCAACACATTTGGCAACAGGAGCATGAATTCAGAATGGACTGAAGCTTTAAATGGATTGTCGTTGTTTTTTAAGGTTTCAGTCAGACCATAGCGTAATTTCAGAACAACCTGCAAAATGCTGCATACATCGGAAGAACATTGCTTTTGGACCTCATCTTGCGTATTTTTAGTGCGAAATATTCTGTGAAATATTCTCAAATGTTTACCCTACTTCAACTGGAAGCTAAGATTTACCTGTCTGAATGCAAATGTTTCAAATATAATATCATGCGGCTAAGAGATGAAGAGCGTTCTCCCAGTACAAGAGTTAATGGGTCCAGTCATAAATCTTGTCTCATGGATTAAACCCAGAGGATCAAATGCAGAGATTTATTACTTCATTTATTACTCCATCTGAGTTAATCACTTGCAGGAAATAGTTCATTCAGTGAAACCAGAATGCTTTTTTATAATCAGGTCATGGTTTCCTCAGACATACTTGTTATTTTTTATGACTATGGTTTACAACATTTATAGTGCCGAGCGGGCTTGCACATACAGCAAACCTGCCAGTGCCCCGTAAAGGACGTGGCTTCAGGTTTGGAGCCTACCCCTACTTGCACAATTTGTTAGGCTGCATTCCTTCCTGCCTCCAAAGTTTCCTCCTCCTAGCTCTCACACAGTTTCCTTCACCCCCTCCCACTAAAAGCAGTGAGTTTCCTCTGTTCCCACATCTCCAGTCCTTCCTGAAGGATCCATCAGGTGATCCATGGTTTAGCAATCCTTGCAGGCCAGGGTAAGGCAGTCGGCAGATCAAGCAATATTATAAATTATATCTGCAGCCTGGGCCCTTCCATATTTTTGGCATGTTGACTGGATAGTAGGAAACCTTCCTCCATAGCAAAGGTGTAATTAGCTTTTCTGTCCCAGTTCATTTAGCAGTGGAGTTGAAGAAGGTGGATATAATCACTGGAGTGCTGCTTAGACACACCAATGTGGCAGCAATGATAAGATCTAATGTGATGCCGTAGGATGCCGAAATGGAATCAAACTGCACATCCGGAGGAACTCAGCTAAATTGTTTTCCAGGCTCAAAATAAATAAAAATAGAGTGGCATTTTCCTTATCAGGGACCAAAAATTTAATGTGATTAATTCTGCAATTTAGCTGTAGTTTATTTGTGCGCTAGAGATAACAGCAGGGCTGCGGGTAAAAGCCAGCTCACGCATGCTCCTGACTATTAATAATGCGTGCAGATCTTACTCACTCACTGAAACCAAACCAAACCAAACCGAAAAACATGAATCCAATAAAGGAGCTCTGCTGTATGGAAAATGCATTTAATGCTTTTGCCCTCTTCTTCACAGAGAACCTCTCTGCAACACTTTTGTTCGCACTGCAGGTAAATCAGATTTATCTTGCTAGTCAGTGACACGTTTTCTTCCAGTTTTAGAAAAGGATTATCTTGGAAGCGTAAAGCAGCAGGAACACAGCACAGAAAATCTGAGTGTAATAGGCATAGCAAACACACACTACCTAGATAGATTTACATAGATTATATAAAAAGATCCTACAACGGTTTTTAATTTTTCCTACTGACAGCTTGTGTTACTCAGTGCCTAGATATGACAGTCAAAATGCAGCTCCCCTGGTTCTGCTTATTGCACATAGATGTATCGACGGAGAGGGCAGGAGCTGGCTAGCAAGAACTGATGCACGGGTTGCATGCTCCCTTACTTTCCCGTCTCCTTGCCTATAGGAACGTGGCTTTGCTCTCCTGGATTTCCAGGCATGAAGGAGCACCTCTGTCCTATGATCCTTACATACTTCTTGTGTGCTTCTATTGGGCAACATCTATAGCCCCACGCTGGTGCGTGCCATGGCTTTTCATGGAAATCTCAGGAGGATCAGCTGCATGCATCTACATGAGGATAGGGAGGCTCTACAGAGAGACTTGGATAGGTTGGACCGATGGGCCAATGCTAACGGAATGTGCTTCAACAAGGCCAAGTGCCAGGTCCTGCACTTGGGCCACAACAACCCCATGCATTCCCACAGGCTTGGGGAAGTGTGGCTGGAGAGCTGCCTGGCAGAAAAGGACCTGGGGGTTCTAATTGACAAGCGGCTGAACATGAGCCAGCAGTGTGCCCAGGTGGCCAAGAGGGCCAATGCCATCCTGGCTTGTATTAGAAATAGTGAGGTGATTGTCCCCCTGTACTCAGCACTGGTGAGGCCACACCTTGAGTATTGTGCCCAGTTCTGGGCACCTCAATACGAGAGAGATATCGAGGTGCTGGAGCGAGTGCAGAGGAGGGCAATGAAGCTGGCGAAGGGCCTGGAGAATAAATCTTATGAGGAGCGATTGAAGGAGCTGGGACTGTTTAGTTTGAGGAAGAGGAGGCTGAGGGGAGACCTCATCACTCTTTACAACTACTTGAAAGGACATTGTAGAGAGGTTGGTGCTGGTCTCTTCTCACAGGTAATTAGTGATAGAACAAGGGGGAATGGGTTCAAGCTGCAGCAGGGTAGGTTTAGGCTGGACATTAGGAAAAAATTCTTCACAGAAAGCGTGGTCAGACACTGGAATAGGCTGCCCAGGGAGGCGGTGGACTCACCATCCCTGGATGTGTTTAAGACTCGTTCTGGTGTTAAGGGATATGGTATAAGGGAGAACTTCACAGAGTGGAGCTGATGGTTGGACTCAATGATCCCAAGGGTCTTTTCCAACCTAAATGATTCTATGATTCTATGTCACCGGCTCCACTAGACGCCTCTCTTGACTCTATCCTTTATTGCCTGATCCCTGCACACAGTAGATAATCAAAGATCTCTTCCACTTGTATGCTGCAGATCACACTGGTCCTTGACTTTCCAGACAAAACTGCAAGCATTTACAGAGACTGAGTTACTACTGAACCCTAACAAAAGAAGCCAAGGATGCAAATTAAGAATAAAAAGAAGTGCATTTCAAAGCTCTAATACCTCTATTCTACATCCATGTAGAAAAGCCCAGCTGGGTGCAGAAAAACACTCCTATGCTGCGGTCTCATCTCCTTAGTCCCACCCTGTGGCATCCTTGGATGCTGGATCTCATCCTCCTTATTTCTTTTATCCCAGCCCATGGCCCATGTAGACATAAATAAGTAGAGAGCTGCGTATCACCTGGCAGCATGGAGCAGCTTCTCATCGCATAGGTTTTGCTGCCCATCAGCAGTCTGCCCACTGACCTTGGTGGAACTGTGCCAGGTTCATGGCTGCACGGCAAAGGCGAGCCTCCAGAGAGTCCAGCACCTGCGTGTGCTGGGCAGGGGGGTGCTTGCTGCCATACAAAGTACTCGTGACCATCTTCTGTTTGGTCAAACACTATTGCATGAGATGCTCCATGAGCACATTGCCCCGGGCTCAGGGCAGCTGTGTTTCCACTTCCCTGACACTGCCGGCAAGGCGTTTCTGCTGAGCAATTGCTAAGGCCCTGCCACATGCATCAGAAAGAGATATTTATGAGCTGATATGTGGACAGAGAACCTCAAGAGTATTATGCCATCCCATACTTGTATCTGCTGCGTGAGTTGTGGCCAAGGGTAAGAATGAATAGGCCAACAATCAGCAGTGAAAAAAGGCCATCAGATTAGGCCTGGGAAAATATCCAGGGAATTAGGTTTTCCGTACATTGCCAGCTCAGCTACAAGACTTTCTACCCGTATCACAATATTGGCGGATAATGTTTCTCTTGCTCTTCGCCCGCTTCTCTTACTTGTGAAGCATTATCACATATTTACTAACGCACGTTTTCTCTCCCTTGCTTTGTGAGATAGCTTTTTGCCACAGGCACAGCGGGACAAAAAAGGCCTCCAGATGTGCACTAGGCTCAAAGCAAAATATCCTCCTGTGCTTCATTTTTATCACCTTATTTATACAAGAAACCTTGTCAAGATCTGCAGGCAAATACAGGTAAATAACTATGGTTAACACAGATGCGCAGGGGAGGCAGAAGGGAATAAAACCCTGCTACTACCCCATGGAGGGCAGAGCAGCGCTTGCCTCTTTTACTAGCAAAAGTAGAGGGTATAAATTAAGTGCTCTGAGGATAACGTGCTCTTTAGGAAATACAAAAGCTTTGTCTCAGCTCCAAGAGTGCTGCATCAAATCAAGCTTAACTAAGGCTCTCTCAATCCACATAAAGCCTCAGGGGACCTCAGGAGCTCAAAACTGCAGTATGTCAAAAGGAAACGGCACAGAAATTGCGACGGTACCAACCCCGAAACTCCAGCAGTGTTTGAGCGCCCTTCCAGGCAAAGCCATGTGTCTGCTGCAGTTTCAGCCTTTAGATACTCAAGAAATACTGCCTTGGTTTGGTTTTCCTTTTTCACCCCCTCTCAAAATACTGAGGGGACCAGTGATGAAAAAAATGCTGATCGTTTTCTGTAGCAAAAATACGTAACATGGGAACTCATTTAACCCCACACAGAATATGCAATAACGAGTCAGAGTACCCGATGAAGAATCAACGTGGTAGTTTTGCTTAAGTATTTTATATTTGGCTATCACCTAGAAAGAAAACTGGCTACTCGACAAGAATTAATCTGTTTTTGCAGCAAACAAGTACATTTTTAAAGGTCTCTAAAGTGGCAAAAAAGTAAGCAACAGCAAAATACTGAGTTACTAGATTGTCCTCTGAAGAAAACTCTTTAGACAGTCAATCGGATCCTACTTTTCTGCTGCCTGGTTTTAATCACTCCATGCTTTTACACTAATTTTCTATGTGCTCAGAGAAATTTGATACTGTGGAACAAAAAAAATTCAGCAAGAGTGACGGGAATGGTAAACTCATGATACTTGCTAGCTTACCTTGGCCCTCCAAAGCATTTCTTAAAGGCAAGGAAAAAGCTACATTGCATTTCACAGCCCTACAGAGAGCCATGGCTTTCTGGACCCCAGCACTTGACAGTTAAGAAACATCCAGGTTATCATGGCAAAGGAAACCACCTTTGTACCCCTGCCGTGTGTCGCGGCATCTCCTAGCCTTGCCTGCTCTAGCTAAGGAGAGGTTTTTGAGACTCTCTTTGGCCCCTCTGACTGCCAGCCAACATTTGGCAGAGTTCGCCATGAAGGTGACAAGATGTCCTCCCTGACACTCCAGGTTCCACTGTGGGAAGGGCCTGGAGCAGCCTGAGTACCCATCAACGGGTCATTTCCAAAAACGTGGCAGAAAAGTTGCAAGACTGAACTCCTCATACAGGAGCAAAGCCACCAGGGCTGGAAAGTTCATGGAGCGCATGTTCCTTGCTTGGCTCCCTGCCTACTTAAAAAAAAAAAATACTTCCAGGAAAATTTGGAGTGGGAAAATTTGAGATAAAGAAAAGTGGGGCAAGAGGGAGAGGGATTAACATGTCTTCCAGGCCCTTGTGTACATAGATGTGTCAGAAGCAGATGGGCACATCTGACAGGGTTGATTCCTCGCAGGAGCTCCACGGGATTTGAAAGCAGTTTGAGGAGCGAAGGTGACAATTTGGAAAGCGGAACACTGAGTATGTCAATCATGAAGACAAAAAGAAAAAACAAAACAAAAAAAGACAATGCTGCTGCCTCATTCCCAGTTTGCTGTGATTTCCTTTGTGCTTTGGCAAAGGAAAGAGCCTGAAAAAACCAGAACACTGCAGTGAAATTTCCGGAAGTCTTTTGTCCTTCTGCTTCTTTCTCCTTTGCACTCTGAAAGGCACTTGAGGAAAAAACTATTTACTAAATGAATTGTGCAGGATTCCCATTTATCTTTTCAGTATTGCTTATTTTTCATTTCTTTCCTAATTTCTCCTTGATCCCAATAAACCCATCGGGAACCAGATCTGAGAAGCAGATTATTTCCAATTCTAATCATAGCAGACATTATTTGTACTAAATAGTTCTATAGAATGGCTCAGGTCACCTATTAAGTTAACCTACACAGACACCCCTTAATAAGGCATGCTCTTCATTATAGCCCTTGATCATCCCTGGAGATACACAATGCCCCATCAAAGCTCTGTGACATCCGACACTGTGGAGTAAGACCTCTTTTGCAGTAGGGCTGCGATTGTACAAAGCCAGCACAAAATCAATACCGCTGACTAATGAAGGATCCCTTTGCTTATGTCGCCAGACCCTAAAGTGACTAGAAGCTGTCAGCATAGTGCCTACACCAACTGCTCTGGGATGCCTCCTAGAGACGGGCAAATATGCTGATGGGACACAAGCTAAAGGAATCCTCCCCAAATCAATAGTGGCCACCTGATTTTCTATTGAACAGATAGCCGGCACAATTCTGAGCAGCCTCCAGAGCGCCAGCTCTGTACAACCTGGGCAGGAACTGAGGGACACAAGGATGCCGCAGTCCAGGCAAGTGTTTCACCCCTGGCACAAACATGGCTGAGGTTTTATATTTCCAAAGCAAAGCAAAACAAAACAAAATAGAATTACGACCCTGACACACTGATTGGAAATGGTTTACTAACTGCAGCACTCTGGGTTAAATCTCAAAGTCCCTGAGTTTCTTAGCAATTTGGAAGGATTAATTTTGCCTAGTACATATTCCGGACTGTCCTAAGAACTGCCGTTAGCAAGTGGTTTTGGTTAATCTTTTGATTAATCTCTCTTCAACAGGGGGAATTGTTTTTGCCACTCAATTACTATACAGCAGGCTAAATTCTGTTCTCATCATTTGACTTATAAATCTCTCTGTTATTCATTTTTTTTTCTCCTTGGTTATCTAAAAACATGCTGTCAATAAATAATAGGGAAGAAAACTAATTCAAACTCAAATTCTTACTATAAAAAACCATGCAGATGACAGCATATAGGTCACCAGCTGTAGCACAGCATAATACAAAATTTGCAGGAAATCTGTTAGATGATTTCGGCAATGAGGAATACATGATAGCGTTAACAATTTCACACAATGATCACAAAATGAACCTGCCCTTGCATTGCCCTCCTATTCTCCTACTGTTGTTTCAGATTTGCCTCTTTATTACAAGAAAATACACCTCTCGGTTTTATTAGAATGTGTCTGAGGGAGCGCTCTGCGTGATAGATAGCAGAGAGCAAAGCAAGGTGTAAGTGTGACTCAAGGCACATAACGAGCCTTATCTTGTAAAAGCCCATGCAATGAGCACTGAGGATGCAACACTCTTGTGTTACTCGCCATACAAGGGTGATTTCTTTTTTTCACTCCGAACACAGTTACCTGCTCTTACACAAAAGCTTTCCGTCCAATTTCAGATGTAATTTCCAAGCTTTTCAGTTAAATACTCAAAGCACAGAACAGAAGCAAGAACAATACATCATCCATCCAAGAAATGTTGCATAGCAGTAGAGACACGAGGGAAATTCTGAACAATGACACCAGGACAAATCCCCCTGCGGCACACGGATCCTCTTAAAGAATGACACGTAGCCAACTGAACTTCCATTTTTAAGGTCAAGCCTGAAAAATCTACCCTGTGAATGGCACGAAACCCTTTGAGCCAGTATCAGTGGTGTTACTTGAGCAAAAAAACCCTCCTGTAACCAACCAGAGAGACAGACCGAATGATCTGTCTTGAAAATAAAGGTATAAACGAAGCTTGCCTAAATTCGAGCTGATGGCCCTAGGGAAAGCAGATATTTCAAACCAGATGCTTAGACCATTAGGCCATCTGCTCTAGAAGTGTCTGAAAAGCCAACTGCTACAATGGAATTCTTCTCCCTCTCTTGTTTTCTCCTTAAATCAATGTCTCTTTACACGAAGTATTTATATCGAGTATTTTACTTTTTCAGCTCCTCCTTTATTTGTAAATCCTAAGGATCTCCTCTCCCAATGGGCTATGAGGAGAAAAGGAGTATTAGTTGATTCCCACAAGGCAATGGTACCTCTTCCTTCAAATTATAAAAGCAGACTAATATTTATTAAGGAGTATTCACTTTTAAAAATATATGATTAATTTGTGCAAAATCTTGTCAAAAATACTACCAAAATCATTTGTTATGAAAACGGATGTCACTTGTAACCCTGCTTGCTTCCCTTCTTCAGATGAAAACAGTCTGTATCTTGATCTTGAATTTGGGGATATACGTTACTTAGAAGTATTTGCAAAATAACTTAGAAGAACCAGTCATTTAAGTGAAATAGGACTGTTTTTTTCTTTGCTAATTCACAATAAAAAACAATAAAAAACAATAATAAAAATTACGGAATAACATATAGCAGGTAGGAAGCAACACACTATCAGTGCTAAAAATCATAAGCTGTGGGTGCTTTGGGAGAACGTTAGTTCCCTGAGGTCATTCCAACCTGACAACTTCAGCCTTTCAATGCTACGTCTCAGCACACAGAGGTGCCCACCACCTTTATCAGTGCTTTTGTTTACTTCTCTCTCTCTCTCTCTCTCAAACATTAGGCAATTAACCTAATGTCAAACAGCAAAATTAAAAAAAAAAAAAGAAAACTTAAATGTTTTCATGCTCATTCAGAAACTTCTAACTTGCAAAGTTGCCCAGGTCAGTCCTTCTGCACTTTGTGCATCTGTAATAAAGATCCATCTGTAATAAAGACCTAACCAAAATAAGATCTTTTCAATTTGTTGCTCTGAAAGCAACTGAAAAAAGAAAAGGGGGTAAATACCAACCAGACAGTGAAGCATAAATAGTCCTATTTATACTTGATGAGAGTAGTAAGTACATGGAATTGAAATAAGATGTCTCAGCAGTGCTGTGGTTTGCCAGAGGAGACAGAGATTTATCGTATCAGCGACCTGGAGTTTATTTCCTCCTGCCACAGCGTCCTGCTTGCCATTAAAGTGACTGACCACTGCTTTTCTCCCTGCCTCGGTCACCACATCTGGGTAACAAGGAAGGCCACAGCACGGGTAGATGTTCCTAAGTTGTCAAGTGTCAAGAACGACATCAGCCAGCAGAAAACTCTGAAATGGAAAGAGCTTGGTTTCACCCGTTTCCACCTTTCTGAAGCAAGAGAGGGACACAGCCCCATCAGAAGAGCCTGCCTGTTCCTACAAGCATTGGGCAACAGCTTCCAGCCAGGACCCAGTACTGCATGGGATGCCAGAACCGAATGTGTCTTTACGCCAAGGTCCTCACGTATGAGCAACTTGGTAGAGTCCTCAAAAAGGTCAGGCTGCTGAAATGGTTAAATTGTACTTGTCGGTATTTCAAGCGCTTGTATCCTGAGCTAATCGAATCCATGTGCACCAAGCCACATCGAATCTCAACTTTTTACAACTGTTCATGAGGCTACTTTATTATTTCATTTTTTTCCCCGTTCTGGAAAATATTTGTTGTGGTAGCCAAGAAATTCCTCCCTACATTTTAGAAATTTAAAAGAGTAGATATATTTAAGTGAACGTTGTTGGAAAGCAAATGTAAAAAAAAAATAAAAAAAATCCTCCTTCCCCAAATCTGTATTTTGCAAAATTTGAATGGTTTTATTTTCAGCAGGACTTACCACAAATCACAAACCCAGATCCAAACAGCCTGAAGTTTGAGGAGCTGGAGCCACATTTTAACGTTGCAGTTCATTATTTGCTCATCCTAACTGTCCGATATGGAGAAAAATTCTTCCGCGATTTTTAATTCCTCCCCTTGCCAACACTTTCCAATACCCTCAAGGAGGATTTAAGAGTCTGGCTGCCCAGTTTCACTTTGACTCCCATCCCATTCTTTGCTCACCTTGCTCAGGCTATTGAAGCATCTTCTTTCCATTTTTTTATTACTTCCCATAATGTCCTGCAAATATACTGCTCCTTCTGACCATCTGCACAAGGGCTGTCTATTAGAAAAACTCACTGCCTGTTTGCAATAGGCTTGGCACGAAACACAGAAATTAGGAACAAACACGGTCATTAAATAACAAAATCTGAATATGGGCAGGTTTTTTCTATTTCAGATAAAATGTTGTTGGGATTAGAGGAAACATTTGCTCGTCATTCTCAGTTAGGGTTTTTTGTGTGTGTTAAGTCAATTAAATCTTAATAGGGTGATTCTCTGGTTCTTTATTTAAAACTGAACAAGCAAAAAGACAGAATACAAATAGTATGGAAAGGTTGGACTTTATATTTTATTTGCACCCATATGGCATGCAGGGTTGCTCATTTCAGTAATAACGATTTTTAATTAAAAAAACCTCCATAACTTTCACAACAGTCAAGCGGGAACCACTGAAGAAAAGATTTTTATTATCCTGGCAATTTTCCCCGCTCCTCAAACTGGCACGTCTATCTCTTGCACCCCAGTTGCAACCAGCTACAGCTCATGGTGTTCCCGGCATCCCAGTGCGTCTCTGCGGAGGAGAGAAGCAGGAACAGTGTGGGGGTGGATGGTGCTTTTCCGTTCTGCAAAATTAGTTCGGCACACTATAAAAACATGATTAGCTACGATGCCTCAGCCTTGTTTATGCTGAAATTCTTTTAAGGCTTTATTTTACCATTTTGTAAAGGGATGAGTAATATTGACTTTTCCTAAGCATTCCCATTGTCATAATGCCATCATAGATGAGCAATCTCCAAATCAGTAACTGTTATGTCACAGCAACTCTACTGAGAAAGTGTGTTTACTTCTCATTAAAAAATGAAGAACGAAGTCATGGAGAAATCATGCGACCGGACCGCCAGCCGAAGTCTCTGCAGATCCACAGCTAGCACCCAGGCACCCTAAATCCGAGCCTAATCTATGATCTATACAACTCGCAGCCCATTACGGTAACGACAACTACAAAATGGTGGTTTGCATTAATATTTAAACATTTCTGGTTGTGGGGAGGACAGCAGAAACAATGCGCAGCACAGAGTATGGCAGCCCGTGATAGGAAGTTGAATGCAACTATATTTAGGGGCTGTTATAATACCGGTGAACTGGAGGCATTAAACGGCACCAGTGTCTTACAACACGTGGCCCATGAGTCTGCTTTCTGTGAGGCTGGCCTGCAAGGGAAGCGATGGAATACATACGAAAACCTCGCTGAATATCTCATTCAAAAATGCAGAGCACACCAGGAAAGCCAGAATCCCTTTTGTATGCAGGGAAATACCCTTCAGAAGAGTGCTATTACTCCCAGTCTTAGCATTGTCACAGAAGAGGCTACGCAGAAGGGAAGGAGTCCTCCAAAGCACTCAAGAAATCTCTGGGTCAATGGGAATCACAGCAGCACCCAGTCCTAAGTGTTTTAGCTGATGTAAGAACACGAGGAATTAATAAAGCCAAGCTGCGAGAACCAATTTCATCTAATATCGCTTGTAATCACTACCAAGAAGATGCAGAAAGTCTGCAGACAGAGTTTGGTGAAAGGCCAGGAAGCTAATTTGCCATTTGCATAAGTAATTTAGAAGAAGAAACTATTTAAAATTATGTATCCATGACACATTACACGTGAATAGATGAACAGTAATCTTGAATAATAGTTTGGTGTACATGTGCAGAGGTGGGGGAAGGGAACTGCCTTGATAAAGGAGTATCATTTGCAAGCATTAGAAGCGAGGGATGAAACCACCCAGGTTTACAGACTGTAAGATGTGAAGGAAAGCAATTTGAAGGTGCTGCTTCTGGGCAGACATTTTGTTTCGTCCCTAACTTGAAGGGAGAAAGGAGGAAGTAGCCTTGCACGTACGTCCTCAAAGTTTCACTACAGCAATGATGTGACGGCACCCAGGATAACTTGTCGTTCTTCATATTGTTTCATGCCATTGTCTTTTAAAATATCGCTACTGAAGCACAGTGTTTCCATCACACATAGGTGTAAAAAGAGAGCTGTTTTGCCCAACGGTTGAATTTGATGGGAGGGGGAGGCGGGGGGGAAAGACGCACACACACTTCATTTTCCCTGAAGAGCAGTGTGAGATTTCCAATCCTCAGCTTTAACACATAAAATATTAAGAGCCAATTTTCAGCTGCACCTCTGTCACTTCCATTATCATTCTACACGTCCGGAGGTGATAATGGACTCAGTAAATTGCAGCCTCTTTCCATCCCAGACCACGAGGGCTTTCACCTGGGGACAACTCTGCACAAGGGGCGGCCCAGATATATGCTAATGGCATCCAGCAGCAAGGCACCAGGGAAGACAACAGGATGCGTTCAAAAAACCAAGAGACTCTATAACAAAGGCAGGAAAATGCCCAGGAACAAAGCAAAACCAAAAAACAAGTTAGCTTGCTCCCTGAAGTTACGGGTGTATTGCTATTCTCACAGACTCTTCACAGGCTGAAAAAATAAGCCGGGCAGTGAAACTTTTTCTCATTCAGACACATCCCATCCAAGCTGCTTGCTGCTTCTGTTCAGCCACAGCGCCAAACGTTACTGAGAGCAATGATTTTTTAATTACGATGTGACAGCAAGACAGACCGCAGCACGGGTGGTGATGGAGCTGCAACTGGTATTCAGCATGTCCACTGAGCTCACGGGCACGTTTCAGAGCTGAGCAAACAAAAGCTACTTATAACAAAACACTGGCGCTGCCGGCTGCAGCCTTCGCATGGTCCCAGCTCTGCTTGAGAGCCTGGGACGTCAACCGTTTAGTGACACACACTGAATTTCTCACGAAATCACACAAAAAGCAGGTGATTCTTAAATTATGACAGTGTAAAACAGCCTCCGTGGAACATAAGCATAAAAGGTATCTCTTTCTTTTCCTGTGGATGCAACAAACCCAAATCTCAAATCCGACAAAGTAGATGGAAAGTCTCCAATTGGTATTAATGAAATTGAGATCACGCCCAATACACTGTAGGGCGTCCTTCTATTAGCAAGCAGCCTTCAAGGAATAAAGTGTAAGAAAGAGAGAGGCACACCAGGAGGGTGGTGGTCAGTACTCAGAAGCCCTAAGTGATTGTCTCCGTCAGGGCCAACCAACCTGGTGCGCTCGGGTCGTGGGGACAGTGTTCCTCCTGCTCAGGCCCCATGAGCATCGCATTTTATTTCCCCGAACAGAACAAGCGACATCTGTCGAAGCCTCCATCCTGCCACACTGTTGGGCAAGGGAAAGTGCACTTTGCTACTAGTACTTCAGTGGTTATTAAATTATGTTTTTCCTTCGCGAAACATTCTTCACATATAACAGGAAAGTGAGACAACACAGAAGATGGTTAGCACCCAAACACACTTTCCCCCACCCCCCTCAAATGCACGAGCAAGCTTCACAGCTTAGATGGCCAACGCAAGGGGACAAAATCTGGACGGATAAATTCTGAGAGTTCAATAAGTCACACGTGACATGGGCTTGAACTTCACAGCACCACAGCTAATTAACGGTACGGAGTGGACGTGCAGCCAAGAGCTCCAACGCAGCCCGTTAACAGCAAGCGGCAAAGCAATACCATTTACTTACTTCCCAGCTATCCCACCCAGGCACCGCATCCTGTTACAGCACGTATCATCCTCTCAGCGCTAAACAATCTTTAAACATTTTTGTCCCTGCGAAGCTACGTTATCAGTTTTACCTGCACCTACTGCACATGCCTACAGGTATATCATGCATAGGATGATATTATTTTAGGAAGTCAAACAGCAACACTTGATCCAAGTTGTAAGGTGGCCACAATTAGCTCTCATAAGAATTACCATTTTGAAAGTTCAGGAGGTTGGATTACTCCAGCTGCATTTCAACAAGTACTAATTTTGCATGTGCCAGTCTCCTCACAAAAAAATTTCATTTCTATGAATTTTTAATGACGCAAAGTAATTTTTTCAAGGTCACTGAGAGACCGAGCAGTTATTCAGACATTAAATTTGCTCACAGTTTCTTGGCAGCTTTGCAAGAAAGCAAGCAAGGATGGTGTGTGGTGGCAGTTGGGGGAGGGAAGAATGACGGGGTAAAAGAGCAGAAAGGAAGTTAAAGAAAAATCAGACACCAAACTTGACGGAGAACTAACTTTGAAAACAAACTCGTGGCTTTTATTCATGTCCAAAAAGCAGAAATGAGTAAAACTTATGCCTTGGGCACATACGCAATAATTTAAATCCCCTTCTTACCATTTTATTCTGTTTGAATAAAGAGGAGGAGAGGAATAGTTAAAGAGATTTCATTTTATTTTGGCTTTTTTTGAAGTCCATTTATGTCACGGCAGATTTTTCAGTAACCTAAACGTGGCAATATCAAAATGACTGCTTTACATCATTAACCAGTTCTGTGAAAAAGCTGGCATGGCACTGATGGAAATTAACAATTCAAATTGTTCTGGCAGCCACGAGAGTCCCCACTTCCAAATATTTCACCTCCTAACACCACCAAAATCTTGCCGCCACGGGAGCTTAGTGCCTGACAGCCGCGTAGCACCACCACCCTCTCCGCTCTTTGGGACAGACAGCTCAGAGTGGCTTTTTCTATTCATCAAATATTTCCTTTTCTAGGCCTCAAGCTGCAATCATTTATTAAAGCAAGCAATTCCTGGGAAGAGCGGCCGTAGGACTCCCCTACCTCACTACTGCAGCGTGTGCCGGGGCAGCCCACGCTACAACTGACCATCACTAATAAATGTCGGGACATTGCAGGTGAAGCTTGGTACCCGGGAGACAACACAGCCCGGCCTGAGGTCCCGATTCACCTCAATAAAGCCACCCGTGTCCCCAAGCCCCCAGGGTCGTGGGCTTGGCAGTGGCAGCCGGCGCTGTGGGAGAACGCACGGTTTCTCCGTAGCCGGGCAACGCACTTTCCAGCGGTGGCTTTGCATTGCCTGAACAACCCGCGCCGCCTCTTCAATCTTATCAGAGAGGCAGCTTTCGCTATCAAAGAAAGGCTGTTGCAATAACCGCCGTCCTCATCACCCCTGTCACTCTTCATTTGGGCGAGCGGAGGAGACTCCCCGCCGGCGGCAGCGACGCAGGGAGCGGGCGAGCTCGAAGAAAACCGCCTGGAGGAATCTTTGGCCTGCGCATACATTTCCGATTCACCTGCATTTAATGCCGTTAATATTTCAGCAGCTGCAGTGCCAGGGTCAAACTGAAATTTTGCACTCTCTGTTTCACTCGGAAATGTCAGTCTCAGACTTTCTACTGGATTATTTTTATTTTTTTTTTAAACCCTGGTGAACAAGGAATAAAAACAAAAAGAGCGAGTAGCAAAAAGTTTACAAAAAGGTCAGAATACTCATTTCCACAGCCTGTAATTTAAATATTGCTTCGTACAGGACCTGACCTTGCCATCTGTCTAAGGCAGGCAACGTTTCCATGCAACGCAAAGGGAGCTGTGAGCCCACCGCCACTGCTGGATTCTCTCTGGCAAAATCCACAACAGCATGGAGGGTGGGCTACACAAACCACCCCCTACCCAGGGCGTAAACCCACCACTGAAGAGGAACCTCCACATCCCTTGCGTGCTCGCGGCAGGTCTGAGACCAGCAGTGCCGCATCTCCGGTGCGGTATCAACCCTGAGAAGCAGCTAGAGGTGGGAGCTCCTGGACATCTCCTGAGGCACAGGGACAGTGTAATCCAGGATGGACACAAAGAGCAGCAGATGGGACACCTCACCTCTGCCTGCATGACCCTGAGCACTCGCACGAGAGCATCCACAGACCAGCTATGGCATCGTTTGAAAGCATGAAAACACTCCATCGAGTACGCTGTAGGAACAGCTGGAATATGGGCCTGATGCTGCAATCTGAATAAAGGTTAACATTCATACGGATAAGGCATCGCATCGCACCATTCAAGTGGACTGTACACTGCAGCTGTCCCTGCTCCGTGCAGGACCAGGGCCCTCATTCCTACAAGAAAGTCTAAAGTGAGGAAACAATTCAGTGTTGGTTCCTGTTCAGCTTTGCTACATTGCAGCCGACCCACTGAAGAAAGCTGTCAGCAATTCTGTGAGTTGTATCCACACATGTTCATTCATACAACTAGAACGTATACTAGAATGTATAGAAGTATATAGAAACTGATCCTCATATATACATACCCTGGAACTTTGCTTTCCATTTCTTTTAGAGAGGTAAGATTTTAGCCCTCAGGTTGGACGGGGCTCTGAGCAACCTGATCTAGTTGAAGATGTCCCTGCTCATTGCTGGGGAGGTTGGACTTAGATGACCCTTAGAGGTCCCTTCCAACCCAAAATACTCTGTGATTCTATGATAATGAACTAATGAACTCTGATACCCAAAGAGGACTTTGTATTTCAATTTAAATATTCAGTTATATCTCTTTTTTTGAGCTCAGAATGGCAGTTCTGAGCCAAAAAAACCCACCTGTTGACCCCTCATCCATACATTATTTCTTCTCCAGTCACATACCAGCAGTCCAGCACACCTGACTGGACTATATCCCTTTCTCTCCTTCAACATACGAAACCAAATTCCCCACTACCTGGCCATCACTTATAACTGAGCTTTTCAGTTATCGTCTGTAGATAGTTACTGAGCTGGTAAGAGTTTAAACATCCCTTATCTCTCTCCCACAGATACAGAACCCTAGACAAAGGAATACCAAAATGGACCTCTCATTTCTCTGAAGACCGATGATTCATACTGGATAGGTCAGCTATAAATTTAGCAAGATTCCCAGGAGCATCTTTATTTTCCTTCTAGGACCAGGTATATCAGGAGTAGTATTAAAAATTAAAACATTAGCTGTTAGTTTTAATGAAAGAAAATTAAATGAATAAATATTAATAATTATATTCCCGAAACAGTCCTGTGAGCTAAAGAATTAAAATTTGAGTATTTTATGCAAAGAATAAACACTATAAAATTCTTGTTGATTGGGAGAGGTTTGCTTTTTATGGCAAACCATGAGTGAGATGGAACTAGAGATGCGTATTTCCACCTGATGTTTGGGCACTTGAGTATACGCTCCAGACTCATTTTCCCATTTTGAAAGGTGGAAAATAACCTCCTTTTTTTTTGCAGTATAAAATAAGCAAAAAAAGACAATATAAGGATCTGATCATCAGTCTCAGAAGTCTTCCTCTCCCTCAAGGTCCCTCTTAATTTGAAACTCAGCCTAACCTGGGTCTGGTTAGAGGGCAGACCTGATCAGAGGGATTTTAGCCACCGAAGCCACCACCATTCAAATGCTGCCTTGTAAACCACCAACAAAAAATACTCAGAGGTGGGTAACTTCTGATTCTCTCTCCCCTTTTGTTGGTCTGTCGGGGACGGAGGGAAGAGCTGCCTGCTGGGTGCTTCATTAATTTTTATTTTCCCAGATGATTCCCCATCAATTGGCTAATGAATTTTATGATACAGACTCTATTGCTGAAAAATAAACATGCTATGAAATGAGTGAGGGATACATTCATCAGGTTAAAAATTCTGGATTTTAGAGTTCATATAAACAGTAGAAGCATGTGAAGATTATCAACACCAGAAAGATTTCCTACCACCTAGCCTGTTTTTCAAGGCTTAAACTGTTTTTTTTTCCCTTCTTGATGAAGACAGGATAGTCAGATTCACACTTGTCTGCGGTCATTTCCTACTCAATTTTACTTTCATAGCATCCTGTCTGAATTTCAAATGCTTAAGCAGAATTCCAATAATCATCAGTGATAATGCATGATCTGTCTAATGCGAATAGATAGGTTAGATTAAATTCACATCCACTAAAAGTTAATATCCCTTTAACAAAGGAACTGCAATCATGTTGTGTCTTCATGTGGGTACTTAGTTCTGAAGCAGTGATAACCTGTCTATAGAAAAACCTTTCCAAACTGTAACTTTCTGTAAGACAAATGATGGCTCCTCACTTTTTTCCTCCCCTTAATATACCAGTCCAAATCCTACAAAGCGATGCACAGAGATGCCCGGTCCTGCTTTTGCAGAGCTCCTCAGAGCTCCACGTGAGGGCAAGGCTCTGTCAGCCTGCAGACATCCATTTGCAAGATCTAGCGCTTAAGAAATAACACTTTTTCCCCTTCCTCATTTGCATAATGATTTGCCACATTTTATTTTGACTCGCAGTCCACAGTTACAAAGCTAAGGGAGGTACGGCTCTATTTAGGATAAAATTCATGCCGGTGGCATACCATTTACATCTTTAGCTTCCCATTGCGTTGAGAAGGGCAGACAGAGCAGTTGCAGAGATGAAGGCTGGATCAGCCCCATGTGCTTGGAAGAGTGGTTTGCCGCAACCACCTGGCAAGGTAGCACCTACCCCTAGGAGAGAGTTTAAGCCGTGGTGTGAAAAACAACCAAAATGCAAAGATCTCTAAGTACGGCTGCAGCGGGACTATAGGTGGCTGCCATCTGCATCCAGCACATTTGAGAACAAAAGAAACGTTTCTCCATTGCACAGACGGGGCCAAAAGATACAAGGGAAACAGGTGTGGGGATGGCTTTTTATTCAGCAATTTTTGACAGTGTTTGAGACACTCACTCAACTCCATTTAAAAATATCTAAGACTTTTTCTTTCAGGACTAGCCTATAAAGAGAGCCCTTGTGCCTGAGCAGGGCCTTCGTGAAGGTGATGCACCACGCACAGCCCCCGACTCCCCATTCGACCTCATGGGACCCTTGCTGTGCTACCACCACCAAACCCTTGCCCTAAAAACTGACAAAGTCCACCTGGACAATCTGGCTGGGGGACCCTAAGGATGTCTTCTTCCAGAACACGGGGCTTGTGACAGCAGTTCCAGGGAGCCTTCACCCCTCCTCACAGGCGCTGGCTTTTCCTTCCCTGTTCTTCGCAATGCAGTTCTCATGAGAGCTGTTCTCACTGCTCGCAAGAAGAACGGGAAAAAAAGTAGAAGGCACAGAACGGCTTCACAAAGTCCTCCTGAAACACAAGCGCTCACCCACCGGCTTCCCCTTCCCCACACACCTGTACACAGCCGCAGGGAAGGACGTGCCACCACAAGAACCCTGCTTGTTCCTCACCGAGCTTTTCGTGGTGTTATTATTCTCTCGCCTGATGCCTTCCTGAGCTGCAGCTTCAAGTTCGAAATAAAACGTTAACAAATTTGGTTGTTTTTCATAACTTCTACTTCATGAGATAAAATATTCTCATTTCTCACACATTCTAGAAGAAAACCTGAATTCCGCCTTCCTTCGGTTGTTCCAAAGGTTCAGGCACAGCAGAAAGATTAATTTTAACTCGGCATGTTTTTTTTAATTAAAATTGATTTCCTAAAGGATCATGTTTGCAAGAAGGCGTTGAGCAGTGAATATTAGCAGCAAACACTGTGGTAATGAGCCTGTGTTGTTAGCCTTCACTACATTATAACAGACAGATTTTACTTAGGCATTTTTACAAGCTCCACTTGAAGAAACCAGTACCACGTATTGGCAAGCACTGGAAATAACTGGACTAAATGCCTCTTTCCGCAGGCAACATATGACTCTAAATACACGATGCCATTAGACATCAGGAGTGAAATCCTGGTCATGTCAAGGCTAAAGGAAGGTTTGCCTTTAGGGGGCTATGCCCATAGCTAGCAGCATACAAAGGGACGTGCGGGGTGGTGACAGCTGACCCTTTGGGGTCCGGCCCCACACCGGGATTTAACTGGCAGCTAAATTAATTTAAAGTTGTCAAGTGGTAAGCGAATGCCCCGAACACACCAGCCATGCCCACACGCACCTATAGGGTTTCGTCTTCTTGGAGCTTTTTGGCATCGCAGGGGTTAATAATTGCCCTCGAACCCCCGGGAAGCGGACTCGAAAAGTTCCAGAGTTCAAGCGTGATGCCATAAGCAAGGTGCTAAATAATAAAAAAGCAGCCTTGTCAAGGCTCCCCGGCTGGGGATGAGCCTGCCAGAAGCTCCGCCCAGGCTGATGCGTCCAGACCGCAACACCAGCAGCATAATTTCTACAGGGTGTCAGAAAATGCATTACTACTAAGTGGCATCACTCTGAATGAAATCTGTATGGGTCAACTGCAGGTTAAGCTAACAAAACAATAAAAAATTTAAAATCTGACAATCGCAGAGCCCCCCGAGCACTCAGGAGAAGGAGCAATGGGTGGTTTCTCACATGGACAAAGGAATGAGTCCCCACCTCCCAAGGGTTGTCCTTTCCAGAGGCGAAGTAAAATGCGTTTTTATTTTTCCAAGCGATAGCGAGATGTTTGCCCTAAGTGGGTTTCACCAGCTTATTGCCTTGAAAACTGGTTCATGATCTTCCCTTTTGTTAGTGAGAAGGATCTCAACTGATGATGTCTGAAAACATGGCCTACATGTAGGTGCTTGCCATAAGCCTAACCAACGTCTATCGGTTGTGAGCTCCTGGTAGAAGGACTCTCACTTTCTCTACTGCTATTGTATATCAAAAGCGTGGGGAGGATTTGGCACAATTTGTTGACGACTGTTAGTCTAAAGCCACGTTCGTGACCAAGTTGTGTTCTTGCAGGCAGCTTTAGGAAATGGAAAACTTCCTGGGATACCTGGGGGAGACACTTTGGTGAGGAGACTGTGAGCAGCTGGAAATCTCGCAGCCTCCCTGAAGAAAGACTTCGCTGTGAGAAGCAACAATAGGAGAAGCAGCAGCAGGCCATGGAGGATGTTTGTTTCAAAGGAAGGCATGCTCAGGGGAGAGACCGTGCTGCTTTGCGAGGTGTGCCTCAGCCCAGGACATGAAGAGCTCCAAATGTCCATGACCAAATGTGGGGCAATGGTGGAGCAAACGGCACAAGCGGGTTCTTATTATGGACAAATGTCTTCATTCTTCTTGAAGACCCTTCCTGAGCAGTACTTCTACCCTCATATCAACATGGTCATACTATTTTCTGCATTAAATCGCAGAATGAAATAATTGTGAGGCTGGAGGACGCGCTGGTCGCATGTTCAGCAAGACAGTCTCTTCCCGATCCACAGATAATAAGGCAACTATAAAATATGCTTCATCTCACAGCAAGTTTCAAAGTATTTCTGTGCAATCCCAAAATATGTTTTGACTGACATGTTTACATCTATCACTGTATATGGGCTCATTAGTAATGAATTTTGGTTGCATTTTGACTTTGAACCTTACGCTTTCCCTTTTAAAGCCCAAAGGAATGGTATCATACATATACATCCTGCTAAAGGGCTTTACAAATAATTTTCGTGCTTTTAAGACTTCTGTATATTTTTAACCATTTATATTTGTAATGAAAAACTATTGTGAGTCAAGGACACCTTATTAAGCTAAACCTAGATATATATGTATATATTCTAATGAAAAGGCTTCAACCATCTCCTAAAAATATTTACCTAAATGAAGTTAAAATGGGAATAAATTATCTCATGAGCTCTCTCCTTAACTTCAAGAGCTACTCATTTTTTTTTATAATTAGATTGGAACAATGGCTTTATTTAACAACCAAATTAAATGAAGCAATCATCAGAACAGAGCAATGGAAACCCAAGTAGCAGAGTACTGTGCTGGTCCACAACCATGTTTCCTTAGTGAATGCAATCCAGGAGCGGAAACCCATCAGAAACAGAAAAGGCCTGAATCTGTCCAGATTGATATCAGTATTAGTCATTAAAGTGGAAATAGGAGAAGGTCACTGCCTCACCGCTGTTGGAGTGAAATGCAGAAAACTAAATGTATTCGTTGCAGCTTGTAACTTTTTTCCAAATTAAGTTGTATAGAAAATAATAAAGAAATACCCCTGAAATATGACCCAGTTTTGCCTTAAAAAAAAAAAAAAAAAAACAACAAAATAAATAAATTGCCTTCTCTTTATAAGTACTATTAGTACTATTATCATGCACATTTTCTTCATCGACATAACAATTCAATTAGCAGACTACACAACCACTCCAGGCTCTCCTTAACAATTTCTTAAACTTCATCATTATTTTTCCTCCATTTTTCTGTGCTGCCCGTCCTGTTCCCACTGGGTAACATGAAGGGACTTGCTTGTTAGTGAGTGGAATTACACAATGTCCAGACAGTGCTTTTCAGTTAACGAAAACACATAACGCACACACAAAAATAAAAAAAAATATTTCTGTTGTAAAATGCTTTTTCAGGGTTGACAGCAAGCAGTAATTTTGTTTTTATAAATATGGGCAAACTCCATATTTTGCAACCCCCTGTACACATGGATTTTTTTAAAAACTTAAAATCATCGCAGCACCTATCTATTCATCCATCAATCCATCCGTCCGTCTACCCATGCCTATAACCCCCCCCCCCTTTCATAAAGAGCTCTGCTAATTAACTCCCACATTGTAGCAATCTTTCCATTACAGAAAAAGGAGAGAGAGATTGAATTTATCTATATGTGATGAACAAATGCCCTGGAGAAGCTCTTGTAATCTATCATGTCAATGTAGATGAACTCCTCGGGATTTCTTTTCTTTGTTTTACCATCCAATAACAGTAAAAATAACACACAGAAGAATCCCAGTACTTAGGCTACACAGCTAATCAACGTCTGGAAAAGACATTCAAGGTTGCTCTGCATTTATCCTTTTTTGAAGAATAAAACTTAGGGGTGACTGCTCCTGGGTTTGAGGTCTAATTACTATAACAATTAGGCTCATCAGTGCATTATTATTATTAAGGAATGAGACAGAAAACTGATCGCTATCTGATTAAACGAAAAAAAAAAAAAGCACTAATTGAGAAGAACAGCAAGTCCCTGAAAAAGGGCTAAACTTCGTAAGTGGAGATAGCACTAATCCTTACTACAAGGAAAATGGGTAAGAACGGACATTTTTCTAAAGAGAAGTGGGACAAGCAAAGTCCTGGTGCAGCTCGTAACGCAGCATGGGGGTGTCTCCACACCCCGAGCCCAGACACAGTCGCCTGTCACCACGATTTTCAGAAGTCATTTATTACCGTGGCACCTCTCTTTGAAGATCAGCTCTCCGCTCGTTTTTGCAATGATTTGTTCATGTCACAGTCTTCACTTACACCTTTTGGGTTGGTTTTTTTTTTTTTTTGGTTGGTTGGTTGGTTTCCCCCCCCCCCAATTTTTCTCAGTTGTGTTTGGGCAGGGGCTGTCACTGCGCGGGCAGGCGGGTACCACACTCCTGCTGGAACGGTGGGCATTTTGGCTGCAAACCACGCAGGAGCCCTGAGCCTCTAATGTAGGAAATACAATCCCCCATCACTGGATTTTGGAAAATATTTCCGACTCTGGGGTACGTCAAAGGGGGATTATCGCAGTATGTCACATTCCTCTGTCGTTTGTGAAGTACGGTGCAAAAGAGCTACGGGAAGGTTTTTTGCCGTTCTACATAGACAAATATACCAATATTTCAAAACTACTGAAAAAACATCAAAAAACCCCAGAAGATTAATTACTTCAAGCCTCAAACTTTGATGTAAAACCAAAACAGAAAGAACACAAATCAGGAGAGCTGTAGAATAACCGCAGTCTCCTCCTCTCCCCCCATCTTTCTACATTTTCAAGTAAGCAAGAAACCGTTTTCTTTTGTGGGTTTGTATCTCCTCGCAAATCTGAACAGGTCATAGTAATCCCCATTTCAGCTTCAAAACCCACCCGAACAAAAAGATTGTGGCTTTTACTTGGTAAACGTCCCTTAAAAACTGTTTGGAAGGAATACTGCTTGTAAAAATATCATGAGATGCAAAGCATTAAGCAGTCTCCAACCAGTAATTTAACTTAAAACAAACAAACAATCATGGTTCCGCTTATGGAAAGAAAATAAGACTAATTCACTTTCAATGGAGAAGGAAATACGTTGTAGGATGAAAGTAATCTACTTGCATGCAAACAGATACACTTTCTTGATCAATAAGGAAAAAAAAAACATCAGCTCTGCATTTCTCAGACCAATCCTCCCTTTTTTTAATGCAGGATTTCAAAGCTATGCATACATAATGCAGCTGCCAAAATATTTAATGTGGCTTTAATGCTGATGAGTAAAGCAATCGGAAGCTTTTCACAGGAATTATAAAAACTTTGGATTTCTAATGATGTTGAACAGACAGCTAACAAACAAACAAACAAACACTCGCACAAGCAACTTCGTGACCACGTTTTACCATAATCGCAACGGGACACTCCTTTAACGAAAAAAGCTAACGAGAGTTAGGGAGCTGTGCTGTCTGAGATGCACGGTTCCTTTTCTCCTGTGCAGCACCATTTCACAGGGCACCAGATTAATCTAGAGCACCGCCTGTTCTGAGCAGCACGATGCAAATATAAATTCACCTTTCAATCAACTTCTGCGGGTTAATGACACTGAGTAATAGCACATTAGCAAAGTGCCACTCCAGACACCAGTCAGGCATGCCAAACAGATAATCTGACAAACGTTTCAGATTCATTTTCCATGAACAGAAACACCGTTCGGGCTTATTAACTAGCAAATCTGCATACAGTGCAGTGCAGAGCACAGAGGCTCCATTAAAAGTAGCAATCTATCTCATTAATGTAATATATAATGGTACTTGGCCTCTTCTATTGTTGCAAAATTAAAAAAAAAATATGCTCATGCTCCGGAATGTTGTAGTATATTTGCACTAATTGCTTCATATACTCTGGTCAAGTTTTTGAGGCAGAGGAATTCCCCCGCTGGTTCAGAGAGAAATTATCTTTTCAGTTACTATCACTTTCAAGAGTGCAGATAATTCAGGTAGCCTTCCCAAACTACTTTCTGCCCTCACTTCATTTTTCCTGTTTCTATTAAATGCTTCCCTTGCAAAAGCAGTGTATCTATATCTGGCCTTCACATCTGTTACTGCATCTCTGCTGTTACAGATGTTATTTGAGCATGCCGAGGAGTAGAGTTACCGCAGCTGATTGCTCACTTAGCCCAAAATCAATAGGAGATGAACAGGATTTGTTTTCTTATCTCCAGCATATTGATAACCAAATGGGAAAAAGAGCAACTAAAAAAGAAGAACAGTTCCCCAAAATGTTAATTCAAAATTGTAAATAAAATTACTCGAGTGCTTTCACAGCCTTTAAATATCGATCTTACCAGAATGTTAGAAAACAAGCATGCTGCTGAAACAATACGTTAAGAGCAAACTTCCCAGCAGGTTTATCCAAACGCAATTCTAACAGCAAGCACATGCACTGAAAACCCAATTAAAAGCACCGTTCCCATCCAGAAAGCAGAAACAATGCTGTGTTATCCATATGTCAGCTCAATTCATAATTTTTTTAACAGCTGGGATTTGGAAAACTATCTATAGACATTTCCTTTGTTGGCTAAATCTTAACCATCTTCCTTTGCCTAGCTTGTTAGCTTCAGATCTTTGGGTCTTCACACAGTAGCAGTGTTTTAATCTGATTTTTCCCATTTAAAGATTATGGAGGGGCAACTTTTTTGGTTTTGCCTGAAGTGTCTTAACACATCATTTCTAGCCACAGAATCACTCCCTTGCAGTGGTCTGCCGCTGGGACCAGGACTCACAGCTTACCACCATTTATGACAAAAGGTAGGTGAGAAATTAGCTTTCTGCCCCTTTGCTGGTGACCCTGTGGCTTTCCTCAGAGCTTTTGTTTGAGAACGCGGCCAGCTGCAGGTGATTACTCCAGCAGACCACCAGCCTGCTCGGCCAGGTTTCAATATTTTTTAATGCTGAATTTGGAATTTCAAAGCTGCAATTTCCTGTTCTAGATTTCCCCTTCTATGCCCTGCTGCTCCATTTCAGGGTGCGAGAGGCAACGGGGGCAGGTTCTCATCCTTGTCCTCAGACCACGGTAGCCCAGCTCTCTTTTTTTCCTTTTTAATTTTGTGTTTCAATTTGCATCCATTTTGCAGTGCTAAGCAGAGTAGCAAAGAGGACGCACCATGGTGGTATGACACCGACAGGCTTTCTCCAGATTACTTCAGGAAGGATTTCAGGTTTGCGTCGCTGGGTAATCAAGTATTTTGTTTTTATTGTTTGTTATATTGAACGGCTCACACACTATTTCCTTTAGAAATGCCTCAAGTGCCCGCGTTGGTTACAATTCTTAAATAACCTAGTTTTTAATGACACTGCAGGGTATTTAACAAGAAAATACTACTGCAGTTATGGGATGGCAAATAAATGCGTTATCGATTAGTTCAGAATTTGTGATGAAGATGATGTACAAGGACTCGGGGGACTCAACCACCTCGTTTGTGAAGACCCTGGGAGATTACGGGCAACTCTGTTAATTTTTCAGTCCACCTCTTCTGCGGAGGAAGGATGAAAACACTCCCTTTCTCTGCAGATTTTTTGCCTGCTCAGACAAAGCAAGCTCCTTCCTGCTGGAACGGCTGTGGCGCGTACAGCACTCCAGCCAAGTGAGCCCTGATCTTGTGCGAGTGCCTGAGGCGCTTACACCGCCATACAGCAAACCTGCTGCTACGAAATATTATTACATCGTAGTTAGAACAAAGGATTTAAGTTACAAGTGGTTTAGGATTTAATTCAATGGGCAGTGGTGTAATAAATAGAATCATGTTTGTTAACCAAATCAGGCTTTCTTAAAGGCTGGTGAAAACCTACACTGTTTCGACTCTTCACATACTTAAATCGCAGGCAGGCATCCAGCGTGTTATCTGGTGCACTTTGATACCTCAAGGCCTAAATCACAGGCATCCGGTGTGCTGTCTGGGGCACTTTGACACCTAAAGGCCTAAATCACAGGCATCTGGTGTGTTTTAACACTTCAAAGGGAAGAGCTAAGTTGTGAGATAAGCTGAAAAGAGTCTCCCCAAGGACACTGATAAAGATGAGGAGCCTTCAGCCTCACGACCATCAGGAGGCGGGACAAGACCGACCCCCTAGCAACATGTCGCTCAGACACGGAATACACCAGGATTGACACATATACGGGAACCAGAAGGGTATATAATCAACTACTTTCGGGAAGGGGTGTGCGCCGTTGGCGGAGCAAAGACTCCCCGGCCGCCCAGCGCTGTTTTGCTTGTTGCCGCTTGCTTAATAAACTAATTTGATTAATTGGACTGGTTCCTGTCAATTATTGGGCCTCAATCTATAACAGTGGGGTCCTTAAATTCATTGTTAACAACATTCTACATATTTGTATGTATAGCAAGACAGTCAAACCCTTGCTTTTCCTTGAATCACACACATTGTCTGACATACATTACAGTCCACAGAGACTCAGCAACAGAGAGCAATTAAGAAAACAAAAAAACTGTAGAAATGAACCATATAAGGCAGAAAAGCAGAAATGTCACCACCAGCCTTCAAACATATGGCTCTCCACGGCCCTCCTTGCGCCATGCAACTTCCACTGCTCCATCAGGCCCAGATGCCTGCTTATTTTGGAGGAGAATTTGCTTAGACAATGTCTCCTGGCCAGCATGATTTCATACCTCATTAGTGTTGTCCTGATGCAAGTAATGGAAATAGAAGTCCTGGAAGCCAGCAATTCTGTACACATGCAGAAGCTGCTTGCTTATCAGGTGCCTAAAGAAGGTGATGGAAACTGAAAAGAGAATAACATGGCAAGCGGTAGGATAAAGATAACTACCAAAAGAAGGGAGATTAGAGTATTTGCAGCTTAAGGGAGTGTTGTCTCCATCACCTGGGAATGGGAAAACAGCTCACTGTTTGCCCAGTTACGCTGATGATTTTCAAGGTTTTATTACAAAATGCACTGGAGAAGCGATATGGGTAAAAAGAATCAACTCTTCTAAGGCTTTCTTTCTCAACTTGGATCATATCAATAAGGTTACAGCACTGCCCCACAAACACTAGTGTGAGCACAGGCAAGAATCTGGTGAAGTAGGTAACAGCGAGCAAAGGAAGGATGGGGAGCACACAGAAATCCTGTAAGTCAACTTTGCTGCCAAGGAAGGGCATATTAGTCAGGCACAAGCCATTAGCTAGGTTATGTGGTAACTCAGCTAGAAAAACAGCAATATCTCAATTTGCCTCTATTAGTAATTTACAGACTTCTACATCAGACATCTGCAGCCAAAACAAAATTGTCCAGGTACCTTGAGTAGGTTATCTCTTTTCATGTGAAATGGAAACAAATTGGGCATTTAAAAGCAGAGCAGAGTTTTAGTGACAAAGTTCACATTAGGGCTACTGGGTCTCTGAAATTTGGGTCTCTGCCCTACGGGCCACCACTTGAGTAAAAAAGTCGACTCCGACCTGCTGTCAAAATCCACAGTATTTTAAAATAATCTGTCACTCATACAGAACAGACTGCCAACAGTTTTCCATGGTCCATAACATGAAAACAGCCAGTGAAGGAATGTGATGTTAAAATGAACGGGAAAATCATTCTTTTGGACTTCATTAGCGCATCAGCCGAGCACCACTTTAACACTAGCTCAGCTATCTTATTGCGTTGTAATCTTATTGTGTTGTAATTAAACTTCATGTCTGCCGATGAGTGCAAAATTTAGTTGTGTTTTTCAAGTTGCCATCCACAGAAACATTAGAACAGAGGAAAGAATCAGCACTGCTGATTTTTTTCTGCCAATCTGTTCCTGCCAGATTTATTCTTACAGCAGCATCCTGTTCTGGTCATCTTGGCTGGCCATTATCAATAATAAAATGTTCGATATGCAGCTGTTCTTTCTTTCTCCATTATGGAAACAACTTGAGTTTCTGCAGAATGGCCTCATGATCTCAAAGCAGTATCTTATTGGTTTGGTAAAAATTTTTACAGATCAACAGTGACACAAATGGTGTCTCTGATCACGGCCAATGCTGAAACTATTTTGAGTAAGAATGAGCTCAGATATGGTCTTAAAGTAAGTTTGTAAATACGCATAGATCCGAACAGGAATATTTTGGTCCTGGAGGAAGAGTGGGGAGGAGTAGAGGGAAAGCAAAAGGGGGAAAATAAACAAATAAACCCGCTGCAAGCACTACCGCCTGAGGATTCCCCCACCCTGCCCTACCACCACTCCCTGCTCCCCACAACCCCACACTCCTCGGGGCTATTTAATACAAGCAGCAGTACCTTGAATACCTCTGAATCTCATTGCCTAGGAGAACAAAGCCTGATCACTCGACAAAACCAATAACCCTAAACATCACCATAAAAAAATCCAGCAAGGAGACACTGCCACTCTAAGGAGTCATGCCAAAACTACCTTCAGCACACCCTGCGCCACGCCGGGGCTGGCAGTGCCCGGCGGCCGTGCCCTGTGCAAGACCAAGGCATTTTCAGGTGATCCCAGCGTACCTCCCGGGGCAGCGGCAGAGCTCAGGCACTTCCCACAGCCCACTGTTGCCAGCCCACTGCGAGCAACGCTCTTTCACTGCTTCTTCAGGACCCCCTGTCAGAAAGCAAACGCCCAGGCCTCTCTCTCTCCTAGGCCAGGACATCCACTAGCAAGCAACTCTGGCTCCATCAAGCATAAGAAGTCATCGGTCTTACAGACGGCACATAACTCACCCCCGCCATTTCCTCTCTTGTTTGGCAGCTGACCTCCTGTGGAGGCGGCTGAAAGGGGCATTAATGGTTTTTGTCAGCCCAGTTTGTTTAGCAGCTATCAAAATCAAATCAATGCTCCCTCCATTGTCTTTGCTTTCTCCTTTGCAGGTTTTTCCCGTACTTCACCTCATCATCGCTGTGGGCTTTGGACTGTGATTTATCACCAGGTTCACAAGGCTGCTGCTTCATGGGAGCAATAAGCAAAAGTGTAATTCCAACAAGTTTGCTTTTCGACGCGTTTTTGCTGAAGGCAACAGCTATATCCACACTACCCTTAAACATAACTCATGCCCCAGCGTTTCCAGAAGGAAGAGACAGGAGGAAGACTCCAGAAAAAAATATTTTGCCCTTCCCTAACTCTTCCTTCCTTTTTTGCCCCTGTATCTCCTGGCTCCTGGGGCCCAGAGGGGGGCTGCAGAGACACCCCAAGCTGCTGCAATGTTGCCAGCAGCTGCAGCAGAATGGTCTCAAGGCTGTGGCTGTGGGTCCTGGCACAGCAGAAAGGCAAGGCAGGGTGGCAAGGGCTGCACAGGAGGCAGCAGAGAGGGTTGGTCACTCCCTGCCCCAGGCTGAGAGTGCATAGTGACCCAGGAAATGGTAAGAATAAGTCTGGCAGGAACAGATTGGCAGAAAAAAAAAAACCAAAGTCATATGATAAATCAGTTCAAGAAAATCGTATTTTATGCTCACCAAAGACAAAGCTTATGAAATAACCAATATTGAATTACTCACTGAGCTCTGATCCCACAGTCCTATTACAAGATCTCTCCTGCAGTAACATACAGAATATGGTCCATCATTCGCTGAGGCACTAAAACCCCTTACTTTTATATAGGAGGTTATAGATCTTGTTTATACGTAAAATTTCATACTTTTATAAAAGTAAATTCCAAAGCAAATGTAACTCGTCAGAGCCATCATTACCCAGGGTTTTATTGCCAGGCTTGTTAACTCTCCTGTTACGTACCAGCTCCAGCCACCCTGCTCAGTCTTGATTCTTCTTCAGAGGCTGGTAAGATTTATTTTAGTGCCTGATACCCAAGTAAAGTACACTTCCCTTCAGTTTCAGCACGCATTTCCTGTACGGCAAATTTGTTCCTCTGTTTTATCTTGTACCTTCCCTCCCCTGTACCCACCTCACGCACCTGACTTGCGGCCAGCGAGGGTGTTCTATTAACAAGTGTCTTCAGGATGACGCCAGCTTTTTTCTACCACATGTTTGCAATGCGCCTAGTGCAATTACGCCCCAACCTTTAAATGTGGCCTCCAAGGAGCACAGTAATAGAAATAATACATCATTATAAACAATGCTGTCACGCTAAAACTTGCGTTCTCTTCCCTTTTACCCCAGGGCCCCCAGCAGGGTGTGTGGGCGAGGGTGGGAGGTAAGAGAGAAGGAAGAGCTCTTTCATTTAGGAACCTGTGTGGCAGCACCATTTCAATAGGCTTTCAGCAGCATGTAGGCAATAACAAACCAACAGAGAAGCAGCACCGCAGCATGCCAGTAGAGATGCTACCTCTTGCACCAGGTCCCTCGGCTAACTTGACAACATCAGAATGAAAAATACCAAATATTTCTTTTGGGTGATGCAGGATTGCACTGGGACGCTGCAGGAAGACTGAGGCACTGAAACATTTTAACGGCTTAAATGAATCCTGACCTTCCTTTTTAAACCTTGTGGAACAGTGCAACATTTTCTTTTTTCTTTTTGTATTTATTTTTCTTCTTGACAAGCTAGATTCTCTGAAGAAAATCAGTCAAAAGGTCTAAAATGAACCTGTCTCCCCAGTGCATGCTGTTCTGCATGGGCAAATTTCTGCACAGACAACCAACGAGGGAAGGAACGTGTCAGTAGGTAAACAAGATCTATCCACCCCCAGGCTGTTTCTCTGCGCCGATGCTGTATTTCAAATGAATCCAGTCCTCTCAAAACAGTTTGGAATATCTCACATTCGTAATTCTGCCCCATTCTACCAGAGCAGGCATTTCAACTGTGTAAAATTTATATTCCACTTACATTCAGTACTATCCTATTACTGAAGTGTCTGTCTCTGGTGAAAGTTCTTACAGAAAGAAGCAAAAATTCATTAACTCACTGCCACTAGCCCACATTAGGGAAAACCAGGCATCTTCAGAGAAAAGAATTTTCCCAAGACAGATGAAATATAAAATTCTCTTTCAAAATGTATATACGTTGCATACAGACATTCATACGTATGAAAAAGGGAGAGGCGGGGGAAATATAAATCAGAAAATATTAATTTCAGAGAATGTAGCAACAATAACATGAAGAATTTTAACCTAAAGCACTTTATTGTGTATTCATCTATTAAAGAGGCTCAGGAGGGCTAAGCCAGACCAGACGGCCTCAAACATGAGTATTAGTACATTCCTTAACATCATCAGTCGCTTAATGTTGCATCACCAGCATCATGTTTGTTTTGCATATCACAGCTTTTCCACAGAGTGCAGAGTCGCAGCAGATTTTTGAGATCATAGAAGGGCACGCGAGCAAATGAGCCGGACAGAGCGCCTTATGATGTCTCCTCTATCTCTTGATCTTACACACTGACGGCATCTTCTGCTTTCTACTCACTGCTTGAAGAACAGCACGATGCTTATCATTGAGCAGTAATTAGTATGGGCTTATCAAAGAACTCAAAATGGAAAGTTTTACCTTCTGGATAATGTAATCTATCAAGCAAGTGAAGGCAAATCTCGCTTCCATGGATATCAGTGAGTGTTTCCCCACTGACTTCTTGTGGGAACAGATTTGGTTCACTGAAGCTTTCCTGTTCACTCTGTGCACGCACCGCACGGGAGGAAGCAGAGATGATGCTTTGGACCGAGGTACTCAGGTTGAAGAGCATATGACACGTAAAGGGACATTAGCAAGATAAACACCACAGGCCAAGCCCTCGACCAGAGCTCTGCTGGAAAGAGGCAGCCAGAGGCCAGCCGAGGGCTCTGCTCTCTTCACATCATCTTGTACTTCTCACCTGCTTTTTTTTTTTTTTTAATCGCTCTAAGATCATTGTAGCTAAAAGGAATTCTAAAGCGATGCAGTTTACACTGCGTAAGATACACTGTTAAGTCAAAATTCCGTAAGAGATGTATTCGGTATCAACTTCCCTCTCAAATCCATGACCCAGTGCATGTGCCAGAGTTTGGGAACATGTCAGACTGGCTGTTATTTCTGCAGCCCTACATCTACACGGGCGACTTGATTTCCCAGATCTGTCCCCCATCCTGTTCTGGTTTCAGGACACCCTTAGAGAGACAGGGCCTTTCTCCATATAACAAGCCAGAAAATATTCTTATTTTCACCCTTCTACCAAGGTCACGCACCCAGAAGCCAACTGCCTGGTATTGCTAGCCCAGCGACCCTCCCGTTTTCTTCTTCCTCTCTCATCCAAGCTCTGAGCACAGTGAGAGTGCCCAAGCTCTGCACAGTCTGCGAGATGGGACATGCCAAAGATACGATGGCCTGCAGTGATCCCAAACTAATTAGTTGGAGTAACATCTTTATTTGTGCAATCATTAAATCCTTTACAAAAATTTAGACTTCACGTACTTTTGGGAACTGAAGTTTTAATTGTGTTTAAAAGTCCAACTCCTACAAACATAGTGTTGTGTTGAACAGACCGTAACTTGACTGGAGACTTAAATCACTCGGAGGCTTAGATGATGTATTGAAATGCATTCCCCATGTATTTATCTCAGCTCGGATAATGAAACTAAGCTGTTTAGCTTCATTACTCGTGAAATACCCTTAAGAAACAATTGTGCCATATTACAGCGAGCAGACTTGACTTCCATTTTACCCTTTTTATCTGCTTTGGCCTGTGTCTTCTTCTCTGTGCCTATACTGATTTGGGGAGCTCTGCAGCGGAGGAATCATGCCTTCCTGACAGCTCTGAGTAGACCCTACAGCATGTTGTCTATTCTAGTATAAACAGCAAGTGATAGTAATTCACCAGTATCAAGTTTTACATTTCAAATTTTCCATGCTGCAGCATATGGAAACGCTTTCTGCCCTGCCACTTTCTTAAAAAAACAAAACTAAAAAACCCTTGCCAAATAAAGGCAAACAAAAAGCCAAGCACATTTATCTCTCCAAAATGCTGGGAGTACATCTTTAGCCTACATCAAGTGCAGCTTATCTCAGGAGCAACCTGTGACCATCAGTGAGCTGCAGGCAGTTACACCGTGACAGGTCTGAGCCCACAGGAAGAAAACCTTGACTTTCTTTCACTGCTGGTTTCATGGTCTTTACTTCACTGTTCTCTTATGATCAGTCCAAGTTGACGACTCCCTGCATCGCTTTAAAATTTCTTTTAGCTACAATGATCTTAGAGCAATTAAAAAAAAAAGCAGGTAAGATGATGCGAAGAGAGCAGAGCCCACAGTTGCAAAAGGAGCATTAAACTCTCCACAAGAGATCTTAAGATGGCCAGACGTACTGCCAGCTTGCCTTCTTTTCTTCTTAGTTCAGCACACAACACCAGTCGTATGAAAGTAATTTAAAACAGATAGATAAACTCCTGTAAGAAATTGATTGATATTTTCTTTATCTAGTTTACGTAAGAGATTTTACTTTTTACTGATACAGTGCACAGAGCAACCCAACAAGAAAAAAACTGGGGAGCAACTAGTGGACAGGAACAAGCAAAACAGAAATGAGAACCGAAATTACCCATGCTGACGTGCCTAATGCAGAATGGACAAACCCGAGGATCTTAATCACTGGGGAGCTGAGGGAATACACAACTTTGGGGTACGCTTAGAGCTTCACAGGATTGGGCCCTTTCTCTTTTTCTCTCATCGTTCCTCTGACAGGCAGATGAAGGTGGGATAGAGGATAGAGGAAGGAGTGAACATGTCATGGGGCACGCAAGGGATGCGATCGCAGTGCGTCCCGGAGCATCACCTCTGAGCTGCAGGATCAGCACAGCAAACAGAGAAGAGGTAACATTGCCATATACACCCAGTGGCTGTGATTCATCCCAATCCTCAAGTGAGCTTGTCAGCTTCTGAACTCTCTCATCTTTGCCTTTAAGTCATGTAAAACAGGTTACTTCATTGCACCATTTGTTTAGGGAAGGAATAAGCGTGACGCCCATTGTTTAAAATGTGGTAGAAGCCAAAATGCGAGAGGCAATTTTAACTGTTCAACAACTACGTCAGCTTGCAGGAGAGCGCTCGCTTTTTACATCTACTGGTTGAATGACTTGCGAAAAATTATTTACTAGGTAGGGATAGTTAAAGTGCAAGGGCTTTCTGCTGGCCTGAGATCAAAAAACCTAATAGCTAACCTTTTTACAATAAATCATGAACAAGCTAGACTTAATTTGTCTTCCTGTCCATAGATTGTATTGAAGATATAAGGAGTTATTGATGTTATGCAGTAAGCACCAAGCTGGATAAAAAAAGCTCCAGAGTTTTATATGCTGTAAAGTGATGAATGACTGGCAAGAAGGAAAACTTGGGAGGGGCTTTTGGTAATTTTATACTTTCAGCTCATTTCTGTCACCTGCAAAGAAATACTCAACATTTTAAAAAGTTACAAGATTCTCAAAAACCTTTTATGTGTATATATATATATATATGGAATCTAACTCCAAAGCATGTAACTTTAAGAAAGAATGCAATATTACTCTTTCTCCAGCCCGCAGAAAGGAAGCTGATGACTGCTGATACAAATCATCATACATAAAAATGTGATTCTACTATTTCTTTCTGTATATATAACAAATACAAAGATTATCTGATATGCAGTCTAATTTGGCCTGGAATTTATAGATGAGTGAATTACAATAAAAATTCTACAGTAATTGAGTAATAACATATGCAATTACCTCAACAAATCAATCAAGTCAGTAGGTGATAGCATTACCATAAGGGGGTTGAATTTGGTGACCCCTGAGATATAGACTTAGCTCTCTAGTCTGGTGCTAAGTAACTGGGCTTCTCAGGGCACGTGAAACACATCCAACCCTTCCACGCAGACATTGGTCTATAATTGCACACAGTTCACATATGACTTCAGAGATGCTGGCACATTTTATTGAGGGCATAGCCAATTAATTATGATTTACTACAAAATAGGCATAGCTCTATTTTTTACTGCCAGGTAACGTTCTCTGTTCATACCTAAGTGCCACACTTTATGCAGCAGGTTGCTACACATAAATGTAATGATTTATGCATCATGGATTCCCATGAATAGATGCACTGGTTGCAGGTCCTGAACTTATAGGCTGCCATCCTTTCAAACAACCATACATGTGCTACAACACATCGTACTGCTGTGTAATGGATTTAGGGAGTAAGAAGGACAGACATTTGGGGACCCCTTTCATTCAAGTCAACTGGAAGCTGGCAGGTGCAGAGAGAGGTGAATGTTGTCTTTGGAGGAATGGATGCCTAAACCACATGTATTTCATCTGCCTGTGCTTGCTAGCCAATTCGGGAACAGTTTTAGTAACAGCCTCAGGCTGGGATATGATGCGATGGTGTCTACAAAGAAGTTAATGGGACAATCCTGATTTTATGGGGAGTATCTCACGTCCCACAAGCTTAGCCTGAAGCTTTATTATTGTTCTGAACTAGTTTGGTTCTCCAGGACTCCTGAAACTTTGCAATGGAATAACTTGACCCAATGCTGCAACTTAATCAAATTGTGTTAATTTATGAGGAATTGTCTTGTCATATAATGACATAAAATTGTGACAGGACATGCCTTCATCACACATCAACACAACATGACACGAAACTACAAACAGTGAGATGAAGTTATTCTGTGCAGTACAACAAATACGATTACCTCTAGTGAAAAACCAAAGGGAAAAACTGTGAGCTATGTCAACAGCAGTGACAAAACAGCCTGTAGTACAAATCCCTTGGAGTCTGGCCAAAACAAACAACGAGCAGAGACAAGATCACACACTCGGAGATTTAAGAGTGGCAAGCGGGTACTGCTCGGAGCGCTTCTCAGAGGCAGCCGTTCTTTGCATGCATTTTTTTGGTGTTAATTTTTTTGCCATTGATACAGTGCTGAGGCCAGTAAAGTAACTCTGAATATTACACACTGTATACTTTAACTACTTACTGCCCTGCTTTATTATTTCTTCTTTTAAAACCATGCCAATGCGCCTTTAACATAAACAGCCAACTTTTGCAAACAAGACAGTTAAGTGGAGAACGGCAGCCCTCTGTAAACTCGGCCAAGCCTGGAACAAAAGCAGCTATTTAAACAGCGAACATTGAAAAGTCTGTTAAATCATCTGATTTGTGTAACCTGAGCCACACCATGTGAGGTGTTTCCTCTCCGCTGGCCAACTCTGACCGCCACAAGGGTGAAGAGAACAGAGTTCCTTAGAAACGTCAACCTCTGTTTATCAAAGAGCTTTGTAAAATTACTAAAATAACATTTTGGCTACAGTGGTCGTCCTTCGAAACTTGCCAAATGCTGCTGATAACTGAATAGGTACCTCAGTAGTCCCAGTATTCCAGGAATTTCCTACCGTAAGTAGCGGGAAACACAAGTCAATGCTCAGGCACTGCAGCACCTAACGCCACGCTGGCAATCTTACACAGAGGGCACGCTGCCGGGCCCTACGCTGGCATATTCAGCCCGGAGAAAGCACGATGGATTTATCAGTTGTGAAACAAAAGCAAAAGTTATTCACTGAGCAGCAGAATTGCTGAAGCCTGGTTTCCTTTAAATTCCTGCCTTACATCCCCTAGATCTGCTCCCCTGGTCCCAGTGGGCTCTTGCCACTGGCAGCACCCCAGGCTGCCCCTCGCGGCTGCAGGGGCAGGGTGTGTGCATCCCATGCTTCCACACACACATCCTTCTCTCCACCAGGACATCATTTAGGCCCTCTCATATCCTGCCACCGACTTTCACAGAGCTTGGAGAAACATCTCATGGAGTTCCTTACCTCTTTCTGTTGAAACGGGCTATTTAAATAAAAAAATTACCAAGTTTTTGGAGGGGGAACCTGCCTGGCAAAAGCATCAGTACCCACGTCTCACTTCTTTGGGAATCCAAAATGTTTTCTGTCCGTCCACTTAAATGAAATAGGAGGAAATTGCAAAGATGGATAGGTCATGTGAACATTTTCATGAAAACATGCATACAAATGGCTAAACTCTGGTTCCATTAGAGACAATGACAATTCTGCCACCACTGCTAGTAACGTCAGAGCTTTACCCTCTGACTTTTCATGATTGACACATTTGGGATTACAAAAAAAAAAAAAAAAAAATGTATTTTCTATGTATTCACCTTCTTACCATTTTGCTTACTTCTTGCCCAGGCACACACTATGGTAAAGCAAATATATAGTTTGAGGAACCAACCACATTGATTAGCTTTAGATTGACTTTATACATGTTCCCCGAATTTTCTTTCTAAGCTGTTAACATTTACTGGAGCTGACCTGCTCTGTGCCAGCTGCACAGCTCCAAGAGCTTCTCGTTGATAATTAAAAGTGACAGTGCTCCTTTTGGTTAAAATTAACAGAGGTGAAACTTAACAGAAACTGCCTACTCAAGGAGTCGCACCACTCTCCATTATCAGACTCTAAATTATTAACTCGCCTTAGTTTTATCATGATTAATTATTAAAATTCAGCTGCTTGTCAACATATTCATCATGGAACCGATAGATTAGCAGTGTCTCGTGCTATATTGGCTGTGCTCTAAACAGTGACCTTTCAGCAGTATTTCATGTCTCAAAAGGATTCTTGTAGTGCCACATTTTACTCAGGATAATAAAAAGAAGAAGAAACAGTCACCACTACACTGGAAATTTAAGGCAAATCCTACGCTCCCTTTTATCCCAAACATCCAACTGAGTTAAGGGGGAAAACAAGAATCAAAGGCAGTTGGTATGTGTCCTGCAGCAGGAGGAGGAAGGGGTTTTGTCTTATTTTTTTAGCTTTATTCCCTCAGTCCTCTTTCCTTTAGACTGAAGATTTAGAAGGGCTGTTCAGACACTATGTGCTGCTGAATTGTAGCGAAGTTTGCCTCTAGTGTCGAGCCGCTACACTTGAAAGTATTCATTTCAACACATATTTCTGGCACTAAAGGCAAAAGACTTTGTCACTTGAGGAATGACTTTTTTCTCTCTTTTTTTTTTTTTTTTAAATAGCAACAATTACAATTCTATGCAGTGTCCTGCATATTTAACACTTATTGGAAAAGTCAGCTGAATACCACAGATTGCAATCAACATCTTTCACAGATGCCAGTCTTTTTTTTTTTTTTTTTCCTCCTTTGAATGTTCAGAGCTTTGCAAGTCATTAGTCCATTAGCACAAAGTTAAAGTACGCCAATCAATGTCATTTAAAGCTGTAGGTCATCTCGGGTTTTCATAAACAATCTTAAGGCTAATGACAGCTATGTACCCTTCTGCTCTCATTTTCATTTCATCTCGAGCCTTCTTTGAAACATTAGATTTGGCATTTGCAAAGAAATAAACCCGCTGCAGGTGCTACTTTTCACCATGATAAAATAGAAATTACGTTCTCAAAATTCAATAGGTGACTTCAGGAAAATGCAGGATATTATGACCTGGGTTTATTCTTAAACTTTCTAATATCCTTGGATTTACTGGAATGATTTGCAAAAAGCCATGCCAGAAAGAACTAAAACTGTTTGGTTAAAAACACGTTTTATTCAAAGGTTAGAAAAAGTCTTGAGCTCCAGTTACACGACTGGGCAACTGGTAAATTCAGGTCTGAGCTCCGGTCAGACGCCCTGCCCAGCCTTAGGCACTCAGTCTCTCAAAATGTCTCCATTTCTCCCTCTAAATAAAAACAAATCAGATTGCCTGATATGTTTCCCCTTATTCTTCAAGGCAGCACGCTGGTGTAGACCATTACACTAAGCTAGCGGGGAGGTTAAATAGCTCTTGTGGGTTTTCCATTTACCTACTGCTTTCTGCCTACTGACAGGGAAAGGCAAGGTCGGGGAATAAAACATCTGAAATCTGAAGCCCAGACCTAGAGCTTTCCATGAGGAATGAAAAGGTCATTTGCAAAATCCGATGCCATCCTTGCACTGGCAGCGGACAGGAAAGCACATTCACTCCCCAGTCTATCAGATGTCAGGTAGCCGTGGGGAGATGCCATGGAAAGGATGGCTGGAGTCCCTGTGGAAACGTGAGTGTGGAGCCCCACAACACCGGGAACAGTCGGGTGCCCAGGGCAGGGTGGGAAGGAGAGATAAAGATAGCTGTCCTGCCTGGGAAGAAGGAAAGAAGGGAGGGGGAAAGCTTTGCATCCTCTTCATTTCTGTTCAGCTATCAAAACAGTTCTTCATCAAGCCTAGTTTTATTCGAAGGTAAGGTGCGGTTATCTCGGGCGCACTCCGAGACCCTGTGTAGGAATCAAGTACCGTGCTCAGGAATAACTCCCCACCAACTCGCGGCAGCGAGCCCAAGTAACTGCTTCCCTGAGCTATCAACGTGTGCTCAGACGTTGTCCATGGGCTCTAACTGGCAAGATCCGTGAGAGACACAAGGACTCCCTTTAGTGCTGGGTCTGGAGGACCATGCAAGGACACATGGGTTGGGGTAATGATTTTCCCCAGTGCCTGTTGGAGAGTCATCATTTTATCTCAGCGTTGGCAGTGAAAGAATCCTTGGGGAAGAGAGGGAGAATGAGTACTGATATGAAATCCATATTTTGTTTCATTCTTTATTAGGTTGGTTGGAAATTTTTAGACTTATTCCTTTTGCTCCCTCCTGAAGGAAAATTGGCATAGTACCCATACTGAAAACGATTTGATGAAATAAGCTTATTTCTCTGAAACTTTTGCCAGTTCTTTCTTCAGATCAAAGATACACATTCCAATTCAGAAATGAACCCAACAGGCAACAGTCAGGACACTCAGTGGGTGTTTTTCAGTTGAAACTGAAATTCAAGTCCCTGGTCCGAGTCAGACAGAAGGGAGACTCGAACCTGTCACGCCTCAGCACCCAAACCCATGGGTGCTGGCTGCTCCCTAGCAATTAATTCTCCCATGAACAGCTTTGTAATCCTAAATGTCCTCTTTGATAGGTTTGTAGTTTCTAGCCCTACTAAAGCCCCTCATTCCATCTTTGCAACAGATGAACGTCCCTATAGGTTTCTTTTTTAATGCCAGAAAAGTATATATTTTTAAAACAATAGAAGAAAGGGAATTACTGGAACAAAACCTGAAAGGAAGGAGGAAGGCACTCTCCCAGCGGACATTAAAATGATGCAGAGATGCTCTCTCTAGATTCTCCTCACCACTTTGGTAAAAGAGCTGAGCAGGAAGGCAGAGCTATTTCTGTGACAGTCTTGCATGAGTCCGAGCCTTTCGGTGTTCACAGCATCCAGTGTGTTGTCCACTTCCTCAAGGCCTTGAAATAACAGCTTTCTGCCTAGGAGGTTTTTGTTACCATTCCATCTTTATCAGAATGAGGGGTTGAGTAAACACCAGACTCTTTTCTAACACACACCAACTCTCCTGCTAATTTGAACTATGGAAATATTTATTAAATACCATGGATTTGCTTTGCCTAACACCCCTCACCAAACCAAAGCACCCTAAGTAAAATGGGTGTTGTCCATGGAGTTACTCCAGATGAGGCTGCAGGGCAAGGAAACATGACGCTGTGCAGACTGGCGTGCACCAGGTTCAAACTCTGTTTGCAAGGAGGCTGGAGAGCTGACAACTTTTTTAAAAAAAAAAAAAAAATTATTTTGTTCCCGTCTCCTTTTTCCTTCCTTCCCTCCCCCTTTCAGTACAACGAATAACTTTAAATTATCTCGCACCAAGAGAAGAAATAAATCGTCTGTTCTTGATTATACTCTTTTTAGAGCCTGGAATAATCTCACTTCCCTGTGATTTGGTAAGTCACCATTTGATCCCTCATCCCTTAGGAAAAAGACATTCATTTTTACTGGGTAGATGAGCAAGAGCTTCTAACAAGCACAAGAGCTACAATTTCTTTTATTAACCCTGAAACAGCTCTCCCTGGTCTTTCATTAGGCCATTTAGAGGATGATGTGAAAGTGATGGTGAATCCTCTCCACCATTACTTTCCAACACCGGCAACTAGTGGCATGCTGATGGCATTTGTTAATTACTAGGGCATTCAAGGCAAATGAAGAGTTCTGCCGTAATGAACCCCATGTTGTGTGGAGGAGCATGTGGGAAGAGAAGGACTCAATTCATCAGCTCCATGGCTTAGCTGGACAAAAATAGCCTATACAACCTTTAAAAAAACTAACCGAGGAGTGGAGCCAAACGGAGAGAATGTGGAGATGCCACTAACCACAGCCTAGTACAAGTATCCTTCAGGTGGATCTGTGGGATTTTCCCTATTACAATTTCACTTTTGTCTGTTCAGCTACATGGAGGGACCCTAAAGCCACGAATGGCCCAGGAAGATCTTCTCTGAACTGAGAGCTCTGGCTTGGCTCTGCCCACCTTGTCGCAGCACAGAGCTGGGCACTCGTGTCCTCCTCCAGCTCAGCCCCACCACTGGGACCCGCACAGCACGACATCAGTTGTGGTAACTGCCGATTAGACTCCAGCAGCCAGAAGGGCAAAGTTAGTCAATTACAGACACTACAAAGTACCGGTCCCAAGCCTTCTGCATTCCCACATTCTAACGTGGGAATCACATTCAAATCAGTGACTTTTTCATCCAAAGTTGTCGTACATGTAATGTAGCAAAACTACCGCTAGCAGCCTTACCTAGACCTAAACCTGGCTTGTATTGTCTTCATCTGCTGGTGTTGAGTTACAGCAGCTGAAATTTAGGGTGGCTCTTGTACAGGTAGCAGTTCACAGGAGGTAGGTCTCATATTTCCAGCTGTTTGCCCCTCCTTCCACCACACCCTGCCCCAAAGATTAACACAGCAGGCTGCAAATACTTCCTTCCGTGGGAAGCAGGATCACACTCTAGACCTAAGGCTCCCAAGTCCTCTTCGGCCTCCAACCGATCCACTCATTCCTCACTCCCAGCTCGTGCCTTTCAGAGCTCCTCAGCAAGCTATTTTCTCCACCACTCGTGAAGGGTTAAGGCCCACCCTTCAGCAGGACCACCCAGCAGTGCCAGAGCTGAAGAGCACTGATGGGTCACAGAGAAGGCAGTTGATGGCAAATCATTGCCATCAAAGAAAACCCAACTGTTGTTCCAACTGCCAAATTGCCCAGCATCCACCATTAACCTAGGTTACAACAGTTATTTCACGCACCAGCCTAGGCTTTGGTACCTGGTATTTCTCAGCAGAAACCACAATTCTCAGCCTGCTCCACCCTCTTCTCCATCTCTCCATGTCGCCCCACACTCCACAGAGAGCAATTCCCTAGTAATGAGAATCAAGCGTTGACATTATGAACCTTTTCATTACTTGTGGTGTATTGCTGGTTTGTAAAATACAGATTAAGCCCAGAGTCACGCTGTGCTTTACACCAGGCTAGTGTTGTTACATGTTTATTAAGAAAGTGATTTAAAAGGGAGATCGTGCAGTGAATTACCGATCCTGCACAACCTACTAAAAACTGGGTGATGAAACAACATAATCATCATACATCAGCTTCCCATTACCTGATTTAGGGTAATTTGTATTCTCTGCTCCTGTGCAAACAGAACGTCACTTACTGCACTGTCAAACTTTATTTTAAGAGTTAAAAGGTGGGTTTATTATTCATAATGCTAACAATCGGGAGCAACTAAAATGTTCCATATGCCAGAAATCAAAACCTGTTACCATGGAATTGGTTACAGGAGATTTAAAGCAAATTAAAGCTCTGACAACATTAGTTTTAGACTGGGAAAGCATAAGAAAGAAGAGTTGCACAAAGACTAATTCTATGCATCTGCTCCTGCAGGCTGTTTTTGTATTTCAAATGCATATTGAAAGATAGTAAAGTTAATTATTTCTCTGGGCTAGGACAGCACGCGTGCGAGACGGCGAGCACATGAGATGGCAAGTGCATGCTGGTGCATGCACCAGAGTCGGATGGCCCTGGTTTTGTCCTCTTTCCTCGTTTTCGGTAGGACACAGGCCAACACCCATAAGCAACTGCCACCCAAGGCTTTTGTGGCTCTCCAATTCCAGACCTCCGGTCAGGAAGTGTTTTGAAGACCAGTAAACCACTCAGCCCTGGTCTCCTCTTCATAAATAATTCCTCTTGGCCATTGAGGAAGCCTAGAGCTGGCTTTCAGCTTCATTATGGTTACTTGAGAGCACTTTCTGGTCCGGCGTCTTCCCAGGCAGCCTATTCCTCTGTGGGAAATCTTAGTGGGCTACGGGGAGTGGTGAAAGAGAGCCGTCAGCAGTGACTGCTCGCCTAGCTGGAAGCCACACTCCTGTGCACTTTTCATGCAATCAATCATGAAGGAAAGGTCAACAGACAGCTTTCAAATAACCGATCCATTTAACTACTGACATTGATCTGGGCCAGAGAAGTGGAGCTGGTGGGGGGAGGGAGGAAGGGAGGGTTCAGTGGTCAATCAGGGGAAATCTAAACCCCTTTCAGCCTAATGGGAAGACTAAACATAGTCCTAAGCTTTCTGCTTTAAATCTCACAGTGATTTGCCTAAGGCATTACAGGACCTTTACACGGATGTTTTAAAAAGTAAAGAAAAGAAAAAAAAACACATTGTTTTCCCACATAAAATTAAATACCTAAACCAGAGGAGATTCATCTTTCATTGCATAATGCAGCAATGTACTAGTGAGTGTGATGGGTGGGATAGAGCAAGAACAGGGAAAGCCCCTGGCATGATTCCAGGGCACACAAAACTCCAGTTCTTTTTGTTTTGGCAACAGTTTGGAAGACATTCTTCCTCCCATCCTAAGCATGTCCACCAGTGCAACCCAAAGTATCCTGTCACCAACCATTCTGGAGACCGATTAATTACCTTCCGACTAAAAGAAACAAAAAAAACCCCTTCATAATTGCCAGCTTAGGGCTTTCTGACCCTGAAACCTCTTCTGAAGAGCCAACATCTTGCAAGAAATCTCTCAGGAACAAAGCAGAATATGTCACCGGTCATTCGCTACCCAGGCTCAGTTCCAGATAACTTGGGTCCATATTCTCTCATTAAGAGTCCTACAGCCACCAAGCAACGTCCTGTGCGGGGTGGATTTTACTCTCACCACATATACACCACTGCGCATAATGTTGAGTGCGTACCCAGGAGAAAAAGAGCAGGGAGAGAGAGAGAGAGAAAGCAGATTTGCTGTTCTCGCTTAAGGCCATCATCCCAGAAGCATCCAGCTACTCCTGGATCCCAAGCTGTGCTCCCAGAACTGCTTCCTTGTGAACTGCATCGTCTGCATAAAGGATACGTACATTTCGCCAGCACCTACAGCAACATGGCAGAGCCTTTTGGTGACAATACTTTGGAATTTATCTAAACCAGGGCTTCAACAACTGAATTCAGTCTCCTGCCGGATCAAGCACTTCATTTCACTGTACTTCAAATCCCCATCAATAAAGTGGAAAGACTACCACTTCCTTACCTCGCAGGCATGTAGTAGGATAAATATAGGTATTATGATACGCTGAGTGATAAAGTGATAATGATAATGAAGCATAAAAGACAGACAACCTGACCAAGAGATAACTGAAATCAATGGAAGGATTCCCGCTGTATTAATTGGGCTTTGGCTGTAGTCCCCATTTAAAGGGAACAAGGCGCACGGGGATTTCTCAGTCCCTAAACTGGAGGTATAGAACAATTCTCTGAATCCCACAGGAGCTATTTCTCAATCAAGTGTGGCAAGAAAAGAATCTCTGCATGAGACACTACTATAAAAAAAAAAAAAAGACATGAAATACTGTGCATGTTTATGTATGTGTGTCAGGGGAAATGATATTAAATTCAAGGGGAAAAAATAGAATTAGATATCAAAAACAGGATTAAACCATAAAAATCTATCCACTATGGAGAATCCAGTTTGTAAGATAATCTTTTCTATAAAAGGCAGAATATTAAAGTAAATAACTCAGAAAAGCCCAGGAGAATCTGAGCTTTCAGTAACCAGCCAGATGGAGAATCCAATATAGGCAAGAGCACTGCATGCCACTCTTCATATGTCTAAGAAAAAAAAAAAAAAGCTATTTCTGGGGAATGTTATTGCTCTTCATGGTTTTCTCAATTATTTCTTCGTTCTGCTCCTCCCCATGTGCATCGACACCACTATTAGTAAAGTCAGCCATTAGCACTGAAAAGTACGATTTTGTTGCAGCACTAATCACAAGGTTCCTACTCTCTGCCGCGACATGGAGAGGCCCCAGCTCTTCGCTCCGACTCCCTGCCACGCTGTGATCTGTAAATACATTTCTTGGACCAGAGCAAGGAAGCCAACTGAAAGGCACGCATCCATCTGAATACGCTTTTCAGTCTTCATTTTGTCCAAACAGAGGGCTGTTATTTTGTCCTTTTCCAGGGGAGTCTACACAGGCAGGCTAGAAATGCTGACAGACTCCTTAAGGGAAAAGCTGGTGCTGATGATAGCCTGCAACTGGTACCACCGCACTCCAGCCCCATCTCCACGTAACCCTTCCCGCCTCCACCCAACCATCACACCACAAATTTACCAACGGACATCACTTGCATTTCTGACAATCTGACGGCAGTACATACTCCAAAAAATGAACTCCATGTATTTTAACTTGCAAAAAGTAGCCCCTAGCTTTACTGTGTCGTAGTCTTTTAGGAAAGAGCACAAGCTCACAGGTTTTGGGAGGCACCAAGAAATGCTGTAGTACGCTGCCAGTCCTAAGTACACAAGCAATAACCAAGGGATTACAGCTACTAAATTGCTATGTTATTTCAGAAATGTATTTACTCTATTCTATGTAAATTCTCTTTATTTTATTTATTTATAATGAAAATAAAACTCTTTGTGGTAAACTGAGGTTGTGAGTCTTAATTAAACCTACAGGCTGCAGGAACACATAATAAAACTGTTCTTAATTGCAAAGCACAGAGAAGATAATGCAAGAGGAATCACAACTCCACAGTACAGACCATTTAAAACCCAATTAAAAGCAGACATAGGCCAAGGTAAGCAGGAAAATGGTACCCCAAGGGAAAAAAACCCAAAGAAACAAACTTAAATTTTTGGCATATTCATTTTAAATGGACCTTTTTTACTAAATACCCCTTTAGACTTGGTATCTAAATGTCTTTGAAGATCACAGTCCTAGCCACCTCCAGCCCGCTTGCATCCACCATTCTCTGAAAAGCCCCACTAGAATCAGTGGTCTAATTCTGGATCTCCTTCCACCTTGTGTTAATGATTTACTTGCATAGAGTCAGTGTGAGCTGATCTTCAGCATCACAGTGCAAGCGCCAGCAGAAACTCCCACCTGATCTATTACGTGACTAAGACAAGAATCATTCAGCTCTGGCACAAGGTTTTATCATCAGCTTTTATCTAAACAGTGATAATATCTGCTACATTATCCCACAGGGGCAGAGTTCTGTTTTATCCAACAGTTTGAGGCTGCGTCTTTTTGGCTGACATGTCACAGTCAAGGAAGGGCATGGACCGGGAGACCATATAGGAATATAAAAGCAAACATAAACATGTTCAGAACAAACAAATAACCAAATAGGTAGGTACTTTACCGAAATATACCCATGTTTCTCTTAAAACGTAGTTCAATATATATATATAATTGTTTAGTGTGAAAAACAGAAATCAAGCTTAAGTGATCCCCAGCTCTTCAGCTGGATAAACAACAACTCGCCCTTATTCTGATTAAGGAGAGCTATTACATGTTTTTCCTGAAGCTATTATTCTGGTAGGAGCATGCTGTAATTTACAAGTCCCTACAAAAATGTCCCTTTAATGAAATGAATAGGAAATTAATGCTGTCAGGCAGAAAGCTTTTAGCTAATAGTTTCTAACACTTTCCTCTTTGAGAAATTGGAGAGCAATTTTCATTTACCAGCTATCTAAAGGTGAAAACAACCTGTAGTTTCACTGATAGCACCTTGATCCTCTTGCCAGACATTTTTGGTTTGGGGAATAGCATACAGCAATCATTGAAGTCTTCTGCCCAGCAACACTGGCAAGCAGGACATGCCTGGACCCAAAGTGACAAGACTTTCAGGAAACGGCATTCCACTTAAGGCACAAACGGGTCTAAGATCCATTCCTATTCCTAATATGATCAAAAGAAATTGGGTTTAAAACTCCCACTGTCTCCTATGCATCAATGGAGACATTAGATAAGATCACGGCGAGACCAAAATGTACATTTGTCACAGAACAGTGGAAGGGTTGACCCAGCCTGAGACCCAGAACAGTAGGCATGTTGCACAGAAATAGCAAGATCAGAGAAATAATGACTTTACACAGATCCAAAGAGATGTCATGGAAAAAATGGCAAGACTCATTTAAAGAGTAAGACAAGAACTGATAAAATCATCCTCAACCAGCATTAAGAGCAATTTAACGTGTGCTAGTTTCACCCTGTTTTCTCATTCAGAAAACATAAAAGTATGCTGACGGACTCGAGTACCCCTCCTAACACCCACACGACTGTGGCTAGATCCCGGGCTAGTGAGTGGGGTCTCACGGCCATAGAAAAACACCACCAGTTTGTACCTGGATCCCGAAACTTCATCTTTGAACAGCACCTGTAGCGGTGGGAACGAGAGGGTGAGGCGACCATCAAGAACGAGATCAGGCTTGTGTGAGTCAGGTGATTCAGGGGTGCAACATCTGCTGCTGTCAAACCAACAGGACGCACCACAGAGCCGCATCGCCCCGTCTGCTGCCTGTTCTCACCATGGCAGTGTGGAACACCAGCTGGCAAGCACACCCTGGAACCAGTTATTACCTCACACTGACGCCATAATAACGGAGACATTTCGAGTGCAAAAGTACCATCAGTGAGATCAGCACTCTCCCTTTCTGTCCGAGGAAAGGTGGCACAGACGGAAGGGCACCGCCGGACGGGTGAACCCGCGCCGATGCCAACAGGCTGTGGTGCTCAGGCACAGCCGGTAACGCTGAACCCGCAGTCTTTAAGACAGAGATAAAAAGCCACGTCTCTCCCATTAGGAAAAGGTAGGTAGGGAAGGACACAGGGAGTACTGGCTGTGCTTCTCTCCTGTTAATTCTTCTCTCGGGAGCCCTACTTTGAAGCGCTCTTGAATTACATGCCTGACACTCGCTTTGAACATGCTCTCAAAGTGATGAATGTCCCCTTAACCGACTTTTTATTTTGAAATACATTATTATATGGCCTTCTAGCAAGATGGAGTTGTCAGCCATGTGAATGACAACCCCTGGCAGAAGACCAGCTCGCAAACCCCCTCTTCCCACTGTCGCTTGCACAAACCTGAAAGCTGAAACAAAAGCAACTAATTAATCATCACTCACACATCATCTAATAGAAAATGGTTCCAGCAGATGTAGAAATAAACAGACTATTGATGAATTTTTCTTCTTGGGAAACAGGGAAATTTTTTTTAAAGAAGACGAGAGACTAAATGGTACCGTGTCTGAGCCCAGCTCACAGCCGGGGCTGGCTTTTCCCAGTTTAAGGCTTGCTACAACTTTTCAAATACAGCATTTGCTATCAATCTGTGAAAAAGACAGTCTTAAAAGCGAAAGATTTCCTACACTATGTTATCCACTATGCACTTCTTAATTATATTAGTAAACAATATATCAAAGACCTTAAACATTAACTTGACTTTTTGGTCAAGAAGCCAGGAATTTCTGAGACCTAAGAGGGGATACAAAGACCAATGTTATGCGGGACATTTAAGTACAAAATAAGGAGAGCTCTGATGCAAAGCAGCAGACAATCTTTCCAGGCTGCACGTATCATGGCTAGGATACCCACAGACCAGCTATCACACTTAGGGGATTGTTTCACATCAAGGAAAAAAAAAGGCGTGGGGGCAAAGACCAGACCCCGAGCCTTGGATCTCTGTGCTCGGAGCCATAATTAGGGGAACTCAGGTCACGCTTCCTTTCTTTCTCGCTATCACTTTGGACCAAAGGATCTGTCCTTCTGCTCTTCATTTCGGCACACTTCACAAAGGAGACCCCAGGGGGCAGGGGATGGTTTCTCACAAAACAGCCTTATCTTTGCCATCAGAGCTCTCTTCCTGGAAGAGGTCGATTTTGCAGGGAGAGGAAGGACTGGAAGCTGGACTCCCTGGCAGTGCTCAGATCATTAAAATTCCCATTTAAAGAAACCCCACACTTTTTCCAAAACTGGGAGAAAAAAGGCAAGCATCCTGACCGGTTCTTGGAAAGGCAGGCAGACTTGCTGAGGCCAGGAGAACCAGTCTCCCAGGGCAATGCTCTCTACATGCCGAGAGCTGTGAAGATGACACCCTCTTTAGATAGTTTCTGCTTCTGCTGTGTACCTTGCTGAAGCACCAGTATCAGAGCATCAGCAGATCTTTTTTTCCAATAGTCACCCATCAAGTTCAGAGGGAAGGGCAGACCTGCACAAAGACCTACTCGCTGGTATAAAACACCAAGGTCCACTGAAACCAGTGTCACCAGAGCCCAAAAACGGTCTGGCGGATGGGAAATGAAACTCCTTGAAACAGTAGCCGCAATAAAAATGAAGGCTTCCATCTCTGTGCTCCTTTGTTTTCTAAAAGCACCCAGTTAAATTGAAACTTCAATGTAAAAATAAATTTTTCCCTTACGTTACAGGTGTGTAGAAACTGATTGCACAGGAAAAGAACACTATGCCCACAGAATCAAGTCTATCCCCTTTAAATTTTTTTCAGCTCCTCTTACTTGCATCTGTTTCTGTGTTTTCAGAGCCCCCTCCCTGTTCACAATAAACATGTCACCCTCTTTGTCTCGCTGCAACTCACATATTGGTTTTGATAGCTTTGCTCTACAACTTATTCCATATGTTTGCTTCCCTCTGAGTAGAGCAGTTCTGCCTGACTTCCCTTTTGCTCTGAATTTCCTAATAATTAGACTGACTGCATAGCGCATTCTTTTCTTTTTTTTTTTAAAAACAAAACCAACACACACACAATGCCATGTGAATAGATTACTAGTGGTCTACTTTATCCTTATCATTTTCAGCTTCTATTATGTTAATGCTCTTGTTAGGCCATATCAAATTGTTCTCTACAAGAAGAGATAAATGTTTCCTTTATTTTTGACTCATTAAAATAATTAAATCAAGAAAAGCAGAGACAAAAAGAGAACAGGTCCCTGGCCATCCACTCCTCCCATCTTTGAGTGGAGGCCAACTGCAGTCAGTTCTCAAAAAAAAAAAAGAAAAACAAACCAAAAAAAACCCCCCATCAATGCAAATCTGAACCCTTTATTGTCCCTGAGGTCCAGTTTAGAGCCTTCAATAATAACGACAGTTCTTTGGATCTATATTCTTCCATTTTACTGATGAAACCTGAAAATACCTGTATGCCAGCCTAACGTTTTTAAGGATGTTTTGCTGCAATGGACATTATTCTGGCTCATCCTAAATGAAGAACACCACAGTCAAGATGTGGTTTAGTCTAGTTACTGAGGTTTAGTCTTTATTATGTCCACCTTTTCCACGATGACACTGCATCTTGCAGTAAGCTGCGTTTCCTATGCGTTTACCTCTTGTCCTTGAAAGCTATGGTTAGAACAGAGCAATTCCGTGAAGGACCTGACCTACAAGACCAAAATCCCATCGATTCTGTTTGTTGATATTTGATTACGCTGGTAGTCTAAAACAACAACAGCTACAGTGAACCCTACCATGCCCATCGTTTACATCTGTCCACAAGAACATGTCTTAAAACTAACAACACTGGCTTTCCCAATCAGCCTCTTTCAAAGGCACACGGACACCCAGTGCCTCATCTGAGCCCAGGATCATGATCTGCCATCTGTGCAATTCAGAACAGATCCAGGAGAGCTCCAACTGTTCCCCTGGTTATCCTACCCACCCCTGGAAGATGGAAAGAAGACTGCCCAGATGCAGAACTCATAGAGCTCTCCTTAGACACAGGCTCTCAACCTTGTGAAAAAGAAAATGCTTCACTACCTTCTCTTCCCTCCTGTCTCATGCCAACACACAGGCATGGAGTAGGTAGTACATAGCACAGAATTTGTTGGATCAAAAACCTGTGTTTATGTATTTGAAAGTTCATATAAACATTTACGCAAAAGAAAAAAAAAAAGGTGCATAAAACCTAAACCCTCTTTTCTTCTCGTCAGTGCTGCCTCTCAATGGCTTGGGTAAGAGGGACTTTCCTTCTATCATTCTTCTAGACTTCTTTAGTGAAATGACACTTTTCAGCTGTAATACTCTCCACCAAACCCTCCAAACAAATTTCCTACCAAATTTCCCCCAGCAGATCTGCAGCAGCCCAAGCCCACAGCTGCTGTATTCTTCACCGTTTTCTTTTAAAGTGGGAAAAAGGTATTTCTGTTGTTAGAACATCTTCCTGATCTCCAGAGGACTGACAGACTGGTAGAAAAGTATAACCAGAAGGACAATCTTACCAGCTTATTGTCAGCTTATCATTAAAAAACTAGCCATCGCGCCCATTTTGGAAAAGGCAGGCAGGCGTGGAAATGGGACATGTGCACACGCGAGGACGAGAACTTTACTACCTAGGGAAAACATGAGTAAGCAACTACGGGCTCTCCACACCGAAGCCAAGTTTGCAGAGCACAGAGGCCTTGGCATCGATACCGTCAATACCAGCTTCGCCAGCGGTTTTGGCGGCAGCTGGCAGAGCCGCGGGGGTGAGGCAAGCAGCGGGAGACAGGGGCCAGGGGCTGCGGGTCCCCCTTCGCACGGCGCTGCTGCCACAGACCTTGTGCCGCGGGGCCACAGGCAGCCTCGCCGACCAGGGGGCATCCATTCTTGGGCTAGTTATTATCAGCAGCTGTATTGCAAGACCACCTAGGAGCGCTGGCCATGAAGTAGGACCCCCTGCCTTGTGCTAGAACTGGATAAACCCACCGCTACCCTCCTGGCCCCTTTCCATCCCTCTCTTTGCAAAGCATCAGCTACCTCATTCCCTTTAGGTTTTGCAGAAAGAAAAAAAGTTGTTGGGTTTTTTTGGTTTGGGGGTTTTTTTTGGCCTTCTCACCTTGTTTCTTCTCAGACTAGCAAATAAACAGATTTTTCATGAAATTACAGTGATTAATGAGAACGCTTTTCATGATTTGGCTTTATTTCAGCCTTGAAAACTTGGTATGAAGTGGCTGGGAGGTGCTTCACAACTGTTTTTTGCTGTTTTTCTCCGCAGTGCCTGGATTTCTTTCAGAAACACGGCACTAGCACAAAAACAGTTTGCCATAGCCTCTCACTTACTATAAAAACAGAAGGAAAAGAACTGCCGCACAAATCTGCTGTTACATGGCTTGTCGTTCCCCCGCTTCTCCCCTTCTCAAGCCTGCGCAAAGCCATCCCGGCTCGCGCCTGGCCGCAGATCCATCACGCTGAACATCTCTATTGTTCCCGGGTTGAAAAGCATCATTGCGGAGCTCACGTTGTTAACGGTGCTCCCGAAACGCCAGAACACATGTTAAGCACTCTCAGCCCCTCTGCCTTTTGAAATACGACTTTGCACAGGACATCTTTCAAAACAATAAATCCTGAATATTTAAAAGTGTGCGGCTGGGGAGGAAAAACCAAGCTTGTCCACAGCCAGTGATTCCAGCATAGGGGCTTATTTCTTCTTTCTTGACCTTGCAGTAATGAACTTGAGTGTTTTAGAACAAATGGGAGACAAGGGTGTTGCCCAAAGTCGGTGACAGAGTTAACGTCTGCTTTGTCGGTTACCCAAATTTCACTCTGAATCATTCCTTGGCCCCAAACAACCCCCCGGCCACACAGTAGGAGGAGCGAGCGGTGGAGGAGACCTGGGGAGCACCGATTCAGGGGAACAAGAGGCCGATTCAGAAGAACTGGAAGGGATCCCAGAAAAACAAATGGTGGAAATGCTTCAGGCACCGAGCCGGGACTTCAGCGAGCCTCTTGAAGAGGGCGTTGGTACAGCCAGCTCCCGGCGAAGGCTGCTGGCGAGCCATAGAGCCAGCACCAGCCCCACCACCGGGGAGCGTGTCGCCGGCAGTACGACGTGCCTCCTCTTCAGGCCATCATCTTTTGCCACGTTTTCAGCGAGCAAAACACAGGCAGAGAGGCAAAACATCTGGCTGCCCGGCTGCAAGGCTCCTCTGCCGGCATTTTGCATTTGGGGGCTACTCGCGGGAAAGCGCTTACTCATTTCACTCCACAGGAAGCGAAGCAGCCCCACCGCCTCAAGAATAATTTATGTCATTAATAATAATACACTGATATAGGACTTTTCATCCCAAAGGATCAAAAAAGCAATTTACAATCTCAAAGCAATTTTCAGAGCGGAATAGTTTGTGCTTTAAGGCACGCTCTGCAGTCGCGCATAGAGGAGGTGTGCCATACTGCCGACACCAATGGCACCCCCCTGCGGCACCCCAGGGAGAAGAAAGGGCAGCAATGGGTGAACTAAACACGGCAGGGGATGCAAAGCCATCCACTCTACTGAATCCAATGGCTTGATGCCATTAAGCCCATACTCCCCCATCCTCTGGACAGGGGAAGCGACCCTCCATGGGTCAATTGGTGCAAAAGGAAGCGGCGATGGACCAACTAATGGAGGTTTCAGAAAGAAAAGGAGGGTGAAAGCAAACCAGAGAGAGACCGGCGGTTCCTGCACTCATGCTTCCTTTGCTGCCCAAAGCTAAGACATAGTGCTTGCTGGACATCAGTAGTTAAAACATCAGTATGCCCTTGATGCTGTTGTATCTCTCAGGCTGGAAAAAAAGATGGCAGCAACAAGAACTCTTTTTTGCTTGTGATTTCATGTTGCAACCTGGGTGCCAGGTCTCTCTTGCACAGCAAACTCTGACTACAAAAAAAATTAAGCAAAAATTGAGAAAACATAAAGCTGCACAAATATTAGCAAGTTGGTTCAGTTTTAGAGTAAGGTCTTTCTTCTGTATACCTCCTGTATCTTCCTTCCCTTAGCGCTTAATGCATAAGCTGGGGAGATGAAAACCTAACTTTTGCTTAATGACCACACAGAGGAAAGGGCAACACATCTCTCCGGGGAGCGCTGGTCACACAGAGTCTATTGTTGCTTGGTGGCTTACAAGTAAAATGATTTTTCGATCTCAGATGACTTCTTTCCACGTACTAGTCTCCAGCTTATATAGACCTTGTAAAAACACCAGCTGCAGCGAGGAGGGCGAGGGCCAAAGTAGTGAAGAGGTTGTCCCTTCCCAGCTGATCCATGTGGATCTGGACTGGAAGGTGGGATCTCCATCCTCCTGGCATGACCCTCACATACCTCTTTCTTCCAGTCTCCCTCCTGAGCCCTCTTTCTTTATTTTTTTCTTTACCTAATCCTCTTCTTTGGGTTTCTACTTTTACAATGCAAGTACACTTTCAGGTCTCCGATTTAAAAAACAAACAAACAAACCAACCAACCAACCAACCAGCAAATCTACCAACCCTGTTAGCACTTCCCCTCATCATGAACACAGATCTCTCTTCTCCATGTCTCACCCCTTAGCTTGTTGGGAACACAGTTCATATAGGAGCTCAGAAATTAAAACCGACAAAATGAGGTTAGAGGACGAGGTCAGGTGGAGAAATCCCCATTGCTACTCAACACAGCTAGTTTTCATTACGGCAAAGTGAAGCAGTGCTAAAAAGAGGTCTGAGTATGAAGCGTTGTCAGTACCAAGACTCCTCTCACTGCTAAGCTGGGGAATTAGTTTATGAATTTTCCCAGTGCAGATAGAGCCTTAAAAACACACTTCTGTGATCTTCTTTGGAAAAAAAAAAGAAAAGAAAAAAAAACAACATGTCAAATATTCATAGAGCCATGAATCTTTCTACCTGGAGGGTAGGTAAGATAAGCAAGCATGCCATATATCAAGCTGTATTCTGGAATGGAAGAATCTACTATTCTTTGCATGCTATCCAGCTTGCATCCATGAATTCTTTTATAAGACTACACTGAAATTTTCATTAAGCATTTGGGGATTTAAGGAATCATTTGTGTGTATTAAAATCAATAGTAACTTTTATCGTTCGCTGGCAAGTCACTCTAATAGCATTATACAAAATGTTTTCTACCATACTGAATGAGTGATGATGGTATAAACCAGTTTTGAGGAAACTTTGATTGCATTAAGTGCAGGGTTGTTATTTTATTCTTAACCAGTCTTTACCAGCATCAAAGGGATATAATTGAAATATGTTGCAATGATTTCAAACGTTGATGGCTGCTGACATATGATTTTACAAACACGCAGACAGAAATTAGGATAGCAGAGGCTATTACAGCTACAAATAAACTTTTAAGCAATTTAGGAATACATTAAAGGAAGGCAGAAAGCTCAGAGGACCGAGCAGCTGACTCTCACGGCTTCTGATGAATAGGTAATGATAGATAGTGCAGCATAGCAAGAGCACGCTTGCTGCCCGGCAGAGCAGGTCTGGAGAAGTCTCCCCACCCCCAAATCACTACAGATAAGACCTGTAAAACCAGGCTCCTGCCTGCATTGCACAGACATGCAATTCCCAGGGAACTTTCAAGTTTTGACCACCAGCTTCCATGGTGGTCAGAGCGTTTCACCCCTGCCTTGCGAGCCCTGGACCCGAGGGGGTGTCCTCCCGGGACAGGATGGTGGTCCACGCATGTGTCCCTAAAGCTCCTGAACGCCGAGTCTTGCTCTACTGTGAGTGCTCCGTGTGATATTTAACACGAAATGCAAGCTGGGGCCTCCTGCCGTAGCAGAGGGAGTAGCAGTCCTGTGGTGGAAAGGGAAGAATCAACAGCTTCCTTTAAGGATACAAAGCCTTAAGCATTTGCTGATACTGCGTTCAAAGCGTACTATCAACACGGTGCCAGTAAAGAAACTATTTTCACTGCAGTAGGATGGAAATTACTTTCTAAATCTGTGCATTCCTTGTTGTTGTATACATGTGTGTGTCTATATATATATATATATATATAAATATTTTTACATAATCTCCAAGAACATCTGAAACGAGCAGAAGAGACGATGTGTCTTTCTCTCCACGCCGACCAGGGACTGACACATCGCCCCTATGAGAGTCCCATCAGACGCCACCCTAAGAACCCTCCTCTGCTTTCGGGTCTTCCCTCCTGGGCTAGCCAGTCAACAGGGCCGCGAAGTAACCTCTACCCAACGCTACTCCACACTCTTCTTCTCCAACAGGGTCCTTTATGCCTTCCCACAGTATGAAAACAGCTTTCAAAAACTTTATTATTTTTGATGGAGTCTCACTTTGTATGCTATACATACATATATTTGGTTTTAAAGGAAAAATAAAAAGAAAAAGATGATGATTTCCAGGGGCTAGGAGATTTTTATACTGCTTTATGGTATATGCTGCTGAGATATGTATTATACATATAATTAATGATAGGTTGTTACACTTTGTTTTTCAATCTAGGCTTCTCTAAGTTCGTCCTCAAAGGAATAAATAAAACTCCCTCCCCAAATTATTAACAAATAATATATACTCTGGCCAGATTTTCAAATTGCACTAAATTGCACGGTAACATTGATTTGAATGCGGTTACAGCAGTTTTCATCACTGCAAGACATGACTGAAATTAATATTTCAGGCAGCTTAGTAATACTGGTACAGGCTGTTCCCACTTGTTTAATAGCCAAAGTTAAGTGTAAATTTGCAAATAATAAATGTGTTAATGACTATATTTATATGCACATGCTTCTACCAAAACTACTAATGAGGCCTGAAGCACAATAATAAACCAGCAACAAAGCTGAATATTCACGCCAGCACGTAAGAGCAGACAACTTCCCACACTCACGCACAAATGCAGATGCTTCCAGAGAAAGTGGAGACAGGCGGGTGGGAAGAAAGGATGGACTTGGGGGAACCATACAGACTATTGTGTGTTTTGGGAGCACCGTACCCTCCCACCGCAGCAGTCTTCTTGTGGTCCAGCACTGCCTGCAGTAGGGGTAGGAGAGGTTGTCACTGGGGCAACTGCCTCGGGCCAAATCATGCCTCATTCTACACGAAATGTGGGATGGGATGAAAAGGATATATATATTTACTCTATCCATATAGATATAGGTTCAAAATACCGTTCTGATATTAGTTGTATGGGAAGACTTCTCAAAGACCTGTTACCTGTAAAAACAAAGCTCCCAGCACCTCACACCACAAAATCCCAGTTGCACCGACACGCAGTAACCCTTGCAACCTTTTCAGCGAAGTAAAATTTCATCTCGTTAGTAGAAAATTAAATCAAAGCATGTCCTTCTGCTTAAGTGGACAGCAAGGGATGGTATAGAACTCACTCCCGCTCTGCCATCCCCAAATTCAGTGCCTCAGGCAGGCCGTCACATCCACACTGGCAAGTGTTGCTAGTCCTGCAAACTACTGCATTTCTCAGAACATAAAGAAAGGACCTGGAGTTTTGCAGTTGTTACGGCTATGTTAGCACCTTAACTTCTTTTAGAAAGTTACAAGATATGCCTTAGAATGTGAAATAGAAAAGGAATAACTAAGTTGGTTTTTTACTGTTAAAGATGACTAGAAATTCCAATTAAAACATACGCATGGATGAATCCAGTGTGTACCTAAAAAACGTAACGTGATCAAAACTTCAGTCATTACTATCCTTTTCAGGTTTTTAAAACCTCAGATTCACTGAATGCAAGGGATTGACAGCAACAGTTGTAATCTTCATTTTTAATTGCTATGGAAGTAGTTTCATGGGGATTTAGTGGCAGCATTAAAAATGCTTTAAACGTCTAAAGCGTTTCTCAATACCAAAGCTTCATCAGAAGGCTAGCAACACAACCGAATACTTTTCAAAGCAACGGCCGCATAAAAACCCGCTTTCCCCCTCGCCGAACCATCCCGAGCGCCTCAGCCGGGACCGGCCCCTCGCTCCCCGGGCCGGCCGCTAGAGGGCGCCCCCGCCGCGCCTCGCCAGCCCCCGGGCTCCGGCCCTCGGGGCGGTGCGGGGGGGTGGGGGGTGTGTTACGGGGAAGAAATCGCCAACTGCTGCCTTTTTTGGGGGGTTATTATTTCTATAAGTACCGTCGTTACGCTGTGTGCTCGGTTTCCTCTTCTCCCCTTCCCACTGTGAAAACGTGGTCCGGCAGCGATTCCCACCCCAAGTTTGAAATCGGGAGGATTTGGGGGAAATTGTTACGGCGTAATCTCGACGCGGAGTGACAAATAACTGCTTTCAGGAGGATATTAAAAAACCCCGGGTATGTTAGCAGGATCAAGTCAGTATGCCCCGAACTTGATGTAACATACTCCGAGAGCGGCCTTAGCGTTCTCATAACTCAATTTGCCCCTGCCCTGACAGAGATGTATAGTATTGATATGCAAAGAAGAAAAGCGGTTGTGTTGGTGTCAGGGACAATTAAGGTCTGTGCTCCCGTGCCCATTAGCCGAGGGATTGGGAGCTGCTGGAACAGTTTAGTCATTCCTGTGGGGGATAAAGGACATGGATACTCTGTCGGGAGATATTGATTGAGAAGGACACAAACAGTAGCTGGGATACTTTTTTCAGTGACACAGAAGTTAATGATTCAGTGATTCATACAAGAAAAGCCGCCTTGCCACCTTTGGTAATGGTTTGCATTGCAGAGAGTGCCATATGAAGTGACCTTGTCAAATTAGCAGAAGCCCAGAGCACCACAGAGCAGGTAACTCGCTGGCAAACCACAGAGGTGAGTTTATCCACAAGTGAATCTCCGTACACATGCACACGCACTCTTCCTCTGTCTGCCACCCTTGCTGAGCACAATTTCTAGGAGCTCTTTTTAGGACAGAGTAGTTCAGCACTGGATTTCTGTTCCACTCATCCCATGCCTTCATGAAAGATCCAGGAAGCCCAACTCTAACACACAACAAAACCAAATCCCGTTCCCTTTCTTTTTTTTCCTACAGAGTACAAAAGCAAAATTAAGAGACAAAATCTGAGAGCAATCTTTCTCGGGATCAACAGAAGCTGGAGCAGGGAAACTGCCTAACTGCTGGGGAACCACATGCTGTAGCAGAGCACAGTTGCTCCCCAATTCGCTTGCAAGCCGCAAGCACAGCAAAGCAAATGCAAGCGTGAACCGAGCTCCCAGAGTAAGAAAAGGGCTCAGCTGCAGGATTAGAGGCCTCGAGAGACCGCTAATGGGCTACAGAGGCTGTCACCTGCAGGCTACTGTTCGGCTCAGATTCACGCTGGCTGAAAGTTTGCACCAGATGCTAACTTGCTGGTGGTCTGTCTGGAATAAGCTGGTGCCTTCCTATCTGCCTTAACAATCGCTCTTCTAATTCACGACGACTTTGTTACTGTGTCTCATTTATGCTTTCTTCTCACCTACATTGTGATTATTTTAATTTTTTTTTTTTACATTTCATGCCTATATAGTGAATTCAAAAAAACATTGGTATGGAGAGGACACTTTCTGAAGCAGTGTCATTTGACTTTGCTCCATAAAGTGAGCGTCTGCGTATTCGAAAGCACAGCCCCTGATGCAGCTTACAAGAAAAAGTATGTGAAAGCTTTTGTTCCCCCTGTTTAGAAACAGCTGGGTTTGCCACTCGATGTGTAACGTGTTACCCATCACGTGGTAAAACTCTGCACAAGGCAAAGCAGAGCAGCTTTATGAGAAGTGTGGCTGAGCATCTTCCCTCCACCTTGTCCTGGGGGAAAAAAATTATAATTTTATATTAACACATCCACAGGGATTTGTAGCTTTTCCATTAAAGTGTTCAACATGAACAATATATTTCACGGTCTCCACGCTTCTAACAAACTTTCACGATGGAACCGCCCTGTTCTCCTTGAAGCTAATGGAAGATTCCCTGTTTAGATTAATTACGTTCCCTACGTCCTAAAATATATACATACATCAGACCATGTTGCTTCCCAGCACCCTCTGAAACACAGTAATTTATGAAGTAAATTATGAAGTAATTATTTGCACTTAACTCACTGGCGTGACTCCAGTTTCGTTTCAGTGGCATTATACCTGTGCAAAACTAAAGTACCATTGGAGGTAAATCAGGCCCAAGAGTTTCCCAGTTTCATGCAGGATTAATTAAGGTACCTCAGGAGCACTCACTACTCAATCTCTTCCTTTTTCTTAACCCTAATTAAAAAAAGTCTTTCAGCTAAAAGCCGAACTTCCTTGATGCGTGTTACTCATATCCTCCTCTGTCCCCCCAAAAACGTACAGTGTTAGGCACGTAAATCATACTGAACATTACCAATCTAAAGGGAAGTGACAGATGACTGTAACTGCCATTAAATGTTTATTGCATCCCTGCCATGTAATGCAATTAGATGGCAAGGAACATGTAATGCGTATTGCTCTGGTGGGAGAATGGAGAAATTATTGGATTTTCTCTCTTAATCTATTTATATCTTGCAGTGGGGGCATTAGGTAGATTAAGCTAGGGACAGTGCCCCCATTCAGTATGCTAAGTAGTGTTTGTCACTCATTGCATTATACAGCAATAACAGCTGTAAGAGTCCTGCACGTTTCAGCAATATTGAATCAGTGGGAAAATGGCCGAAGAAGTCTACTGCTACCAAAGTACTCTCTTAGCACCTATTCCTAAGTGCTTCTCTCAAATAAGGGGCAAAATCTCCTAAAAAATAATAATAATAAAAAAAATCACTAACTGTGGTTATTTATTTATTTCTAGGGACTGGTGCTACAAGAGTATCTAACCTGTGTGATGTGTTGCTTTAATAAAACACCACTGTGCCCCTTCAACGGTGCTTTCTATGCAGGTAGTTCTTCAGCCTCTGCTGAGGCTGAAAACTTCAAAGTTTAATGAACTCAGCTTCACGGTAGCTTCTGCAGGTCAGCAAGTTAAAAAGGATCTTCACATTAAAGTGGGGACACGAAGCCGTTAGAGGCTCTAAGTACAAAATAACAAATGAAGGGACAAGCGAGCAGGATTCAACTCACTGTTCCAGCTTTGCTATTGATGCACACCCTTCATCATTCAAAAATTATACCTCGTTATCTCTGCAAACTCCAGCTCAGACCCTATATTTTTCTCAACCACTTCTAACACGGAATTTGCAGCCCGGCTTCTGCAGCCGGCTCTGCTGGGGCAGAGGGGTGCTTACGCTGCGATGGCTTCTGCCACACCGTAGCCCCGGGACCACGTCCCACTCTGCGGTGGTCCAACCCCTGCAGTCTCAAAGGCTCAATATGGATCTGTCAGCAGGTGGTTTTTCCAAAAGTTAATTAATCCTTTGAACATCTGATCTCAAAACTGTCCTCACAATTTTGCTAATTCAAGCTTCCTCGGCAGATTTCTAGGGTTTCCTGTCTTGAACCGAGCGATAGTTGCTAATGAAAAGCTAAGTGGCCAGCTGTGGCTCCTTAATACAACCTCATGTCATTGCTGCTCTAACACCCTTCTCCTCCAGCCCTGCGTTCGTTCCTCTGAGGTAATGGATAGGTATCCCTAGAAACCAACGGCCTTTGTTCATGCACAGATAGATTTAACAGGGTGAGGAGTAATACAAGGCTTCTCCGAGGCAACCTACTGATGCACTGTCACCCTACACTGTAGCAGCACCATTAAAAGCGTATCTTCCTCAGAGGCTTAACTCAGGCACTCGCTCCCTGTGTTTGAGCCCTGGGCTTAGCCCAGCACAGCCCCCAGTGCCTACGTGCTTTTCCCGAGCCCGTGTCACCTCACTTTTGCTCTGCGTGCTCAGGAGCGTGTCTGGGATTTCTAAAGCCCTGTTCCACTGCTCTTCGTGCCGCAGTAAGCGCTGCTGCTCTTCCGTAGTTTCCAAGAAAACCATAGGAGGACATAGCCATCTGCCCGGGCACACGGCAGAAGGCACTGGAAGACTCCTCCTCCTCCTTACGCGACAGCCCGCATCCTCTATAAACACACACTAGGGGAAATGAAACCGAAACCCTATGCAAAGCCATGGCTGCCAACCCAGCGTCACAGTACAAACAGTATAATTTATCTTGTTAATTGCTTCAAACAGCTTTATTGTCAGTCCTACCACTCTCTAACCTCCTCATCTCCCCAGCCCCTCGTGCAAGTCACCGTGCTGCAGTCACAGTCACAACTAGCACCCGACAGCCTTGAGTCTTCTCAGAAGGGAGTATGGCTTTGCGTTTGGTGACAAGAGAATTTGCAGCCCTGCTAGCACTGAACGTGGCGGCAATGCGCACGAGGAAGGGCTCAAGCTGCTGCTCTCGCTGATCGCTGATGCCTGGGGTAACACTTTGAGCTGCTGCCACCTCCTGCACTACAAAAAGCCAAGCAGGAGAGAAAAGTCTATGCAAAGAAAGTTCCGTGTCACTCCATCTTTGTCGGGCAAGCCGGCAGCACTGTATTACTCTTTTTGGCATCTGCCATACGTGATACTTCAGGGGGATTCAAGACATTCTAGTAGCAGATCTAGACTGAGAAAACAACGAGAACTATTCCGAACTCACCACTTGGCCCAAGGAATTTGAGAGCCATGACTAAACTGAGCTTCAACTCAAAATTTTCCTCTCTACATTAGCAAACTAACAGGAGCAAAGACCTTCCATGGAGCCTTCTGCACCTCTCCAAGACGAAAGAACAGGGAGGGTGGAAAGCTCCTCTCCTGGGGGTGGGCAATTATCAGGTGAGATCGTTAAGTGCCCAGCAAAGTCTGAACTGTTCTCCTGCTTTCACAGGGCTTTGTAGCAATTTAGTTTTCACTGTTTTTCCTTTGTCAGGTGAAATATATGAATTGCTCTGTCTGATAATGGGATATCTACTCACAGTGAAAATCCCAGTCCTTCCCAGTGTTTTTACATTGAGCACAGGAAGACTAAAAGTTTCTGACTGACACCTTTTCATTAAAGGGAGAAAAAACTGCACACATCTATCAAATCTCTAGATGTAATAATGTAATATGATTATTGCTAAAAATAAGATCAATTTATGGTACAAAAATCAATTCTAGCAATTTCCACTGCTAGATACATTGCTTTTATGTCCTTTTGTGTACAGTACTTCAGCTAACTGAAAACTGACACAAAAGTTCTCATATGAACAGCTCGGCTTTTCAAGATACTAATGTAAAAAAAGAAAAAAAAAAAAAAAAGTATTTTCTCAAGCTATTAAAGTGGACCAAATGGAGCCCCTCCTGCAAAAGGCTGCAATATAAAGTCAGGAGAGCTGCCGTTGTTTATACTCAAGCAGAAGCTGTCCACGCGGAAAGGCTCAGCCTCCTTGCATTTCCTAGGGCGACAGTAATTTGATGGCAGATAACTAATCTGTAAGATATAGAGGCAAAGCATATATTTTCTTGAATTAAGACAAAGGAAACTCATTCTGTCTGCCTCTCAAATTTGGGAGATTAATCGTATTACGAAGGGAAGGTTTTATTACTACATGTAAATCAGGCTTGGAAAACCAAAGAGTGGAACAATACTTCATCCTCTTACGGAGCCAGTGGAACACCACTTTGCAAATTGGCAAGTCGCTGCATTTTGATATTTTTTGGCACTGCAGAGCATCTGCAAACCAGTCACGCTATCTGATAATCTTTTTGGTATTTGATAATATGGTACTAAAGGCACAAGTGAACAAAAGGCAGCCAGGGAATTATTTGTGAATTATACAATATTGGTATTCAGTAATTAAGCCTTAGAATTAGTTGGGAGAGGAGAGTATTAGACTTCAAAATTGCTCTACTGAGTACAATATTTGTCTTCAATGTCAAACACATTTATTCAACTGAATCATGCAGATCTGCTTCCAAGCTTTGAGACTTTATGCCTACTGAAGGCCTTGAAAATGACTGACTCCAGCTGAAGAGGAAAGCACTTACCACACGCTCACTGCTGAATCCCCAGCCTCCTTTCATTCCCCAACTTCAGCATCCAGGCAAGAATTGAACCCTACTCTTCATGTACAGGGCTAGCCTGGTTTATATAATCTCACGTAAGAAATACTCATTTCCCTGACTCCTTGTTTGACCGTAGGTTTCTGTAGGTAAATGTTTACTACATTTTCAGTCTTGTTTCTACTGAAGCCAGTTTATTAAAATCCCACTAACTTCACGTAGAGCTGTCAGGCAGCAAATGTTCATTAGAGACTGCTAAAATTGAGTGATTTACATCTTATAAAAGAGGTATCCATTAGAGTATAGATTTAACTGAAAATAAAAGAAAATACAGGCAACAAAGAGAGGAATTTCATTGTGAAACTGATGCAAGGGACTATAAAACATCTGGAAGATGTTAGCGACTGCATTGGCTGTAATCACAGAACACGCTATCTACGCTCTGAGAGCTGATTCTCCTTGACGTAAAGGGGAAAGAAAAAGTCAGGCACGAAAGCGGATGTGTTGCTACTCGGGGTAAGCTGGCACTCCGATAAAACTCCAGGGAAAGGCTCTGGCTGTGCTAGCTCTCCAAAGGGCAGACAGACAGCCTAAGCTTCTTTCCGCTGGGTCTGAGTGTCACCGCTAACAGTCACTCAAGAAACGTGGGGTGTGCTCAATCCCAATACGCCGAGCGCTGCACAGCCTCCCACCACTTACCACCTCTGCTGATACTTTGAGGAGGGAGGAACCGCTCTCTCCTCCTGACTTACCCTCCTTCTCCACCCACCCCACTCCCACTTTCAAAAAGAAAATGTTTGTGCGAAGTCTCACAGATTGTACTGTTTTAATTGTTTTTCTTTCCCTTAGAGAGATTTTAAATGCTCAGACATCTTTCTCTAAACAAGTATTTGCAATTATAAAAGGATAGTGTACATTCAGGTAAAATACCTAGCGTGACGACAGAGGCAGAATGTGACAGAAGAAGTCGTTACAACTGGAGCAGGAGAGCACACTAACGTGTTTCAGTTGCTTTTGTCTCTCCTCTCCTCCGACTTTCTCCTGTGCCCTCCAAGCAAGCTGAGAATCGGCACCCCCAGTCCCGGTCTGAAAGGCAAACTGTGCTCTGAAACTGAAATAGATGTTTTGGTTGGAGCATTTTTTTTAAAAGTAGAAATGCATCGTGAAAAAGCCCTGTACAGGGCTGGTTCACTTATGGCTTCACTCTGGTGTTCGCTGAACGCAGCGGGTAAAGTCCTGTCCCTGCCGACGTTAACGGAGGTCTTCCCACTGATTGCGGCGAAGGCAGGGTTTGACCCCTGCTGAGTCCTTCCTCCCCTTTGCGCCATCACCCCTGCTTCAGGTACCAGCCTCCCTTCACAAAACTTGTCAACTCTACCTGCGCCAGCCTACTGATGTTCCTTTTAACTTGTTTCCTTTTAAGAAAAATCTGCCTTTTATGTGCAGCGTAAGTCAAAGGTGATAACTGAGCTGTTCAGATTTGTGTTTCCCAAACCCAGTAACTCAAATGTGCATTTCAAAGTAACCACAGTAATTCTGATTGGCACTGAAAAATGGCAGCAACAAGATAAAGTAGTGGCAAAAAAAATGAATTATCATGTTGTTCTTCACGAGTTATATAACACCTTATTTCTTTCTTCGTTTTATTTACAATCTGATCTGAATATTATTCAACTACGTTTGCTGTTTGCCAGTATTTGCAGAACTATTTTCATGGAAAATTTTTATGTACACTTTACTCCCAGACTCTTTGTGTTGGCAATATACCATTTCACCTGGCAAGGCATACAAGATATTAAGAGCCATTCCTGCTTCCTAGTGCTAGAAGATATTAAATCATAAGTTTGCTGCTGACACCCCTCTGATATGCAATACATTTTCAATACAAATTTTCAGACAAATGATCAATCACCTCACAACTCAGCGGACTTTAAGGATTCGCAGATTATTTCAATACTAACTTATCCAGATGCTGAAAAACAGTAGCAAGGATGACCGAGTCACAGAAATTAAAACTAGTGACATACTGACAAATATGCTAATCCGCATTAACAGTTCTGTTTGTGTTTGCTCTGGGAGATAAAAAGCATTACAACTAATGACAGCATCAGCCTTATCAACAACGTCCAGAGAAGCAACAAAATACTCGGATAGCTGTTGGGACAGCTTCTGAAAATAGTTGGCAGAATTCAGACAGAAACTTTTCAAAAAGGGTTGCTGGGGGTTGGGTTTTTTTTGGGACATAGGCTGATCTCCTGACCTGCAAGACCCCCGCCAGAAGCAAACCGATTGCTCTGTCAAGACCATCCTTCAAAACGATGCGCGGAAACGACAATGAAAAGCATGCAAATTAACTGAAGGTTTTAGAAACTTCAAAAAGATTCAAATTTAATTCCAGGCTATTTGGAAGAAGCGAAGGGAGGAAGGAGCTGGGGAACGACGCAGAAATTAACTTTTGAGAATTGTTTCACATAGTCATAGGAAGAAGAAGAAGAAATTGGAAGGAAAGGCTGAGGCTATGCTAGAGTGAATTTAACATGCTTTAACGTATTTCTGCTTTCATTTGTTTTATGCTCGGGGAATAGTGAGAACAGACAGCTACAATGGATGTTATTTAAATACAAAGCAGAGAGCAAATCCTAGTGGCATGCCTGTTGAAAAAGGAAGGAAAAATGCCAGTTCTCAATTACATGTTCACATTGGTCAAGTCTACGTACAAAATAGTTTACACAACACCCCAATGTTGCCTGCACATATTTCTGTAGCCAGAGAGCAAGCCAACAGTAGAACTACTTCGGCTGGGAGACTCCCAATGCCTGGAGAGCTCTGCCTCCAGGGTCTGGCTTCCACCACACCCTTCACTGACCCAAACTTGGCAATGAAGTCTTGAGTATCAGCATGCACTCATGAAGAATTTCCTAAACTTCTTAAAAGTAGCATTTTTTTTTCTTGTGTTGGGGTTGATGCCAAGAAAACCAGCAAGGATTGGATTAGTTTAAGTACATATGCAAATGTAACTAACATAATGGCTGCAAGAGATTAAGGCGGCCAAACTCGCTGATATGTAACTGGGAATGGATGCTTCTCTCATTTTCCCAACAGCTCCCCTCCCAACAGGAAGGGTTAGAACAGAATAGACTAGTTCAGTTGGAAGGGACCTACAACGATCATCTAGTCCAACTGCCTGGACAGTTCAGGGCTGACCAAAAGTTAAAGCAAATTACTAAGGGCATTGTCCAAATGCCTCTTAAACACTGACAGGCTCAGGGAATTGACCACCTCTTTAGGAAGCCTGTTCCAGCGTTTGACCACCCTCTCGGTATGTTCTGGAGTATATTTTGGAGACTCAGGTTGCCTGAAGGCATCGTCTAGTGTTTCACACTGCAATCCAGTACCAGGTATGGTCCGCTGTTCCCCACAACAGAGAACCTGACTGTTCTGCCGCATCTTTTCCGTGCCTCCCCTTGAAACAACAAAGCTGCACTTGTTAGGAACATTTTAAAATATTTTTGCCCTTACATATCAAGATGCAGCACTCTCGCAGGCTTAAAAAGAAGAAAGAAAAAAAAAAAAAGGGGTTTCTAGGACTGCAAGGCACATGTAACTCCTGTATCATTAGCCCCCAGTGGAAGCCTTGTGAATAAGCATCAATGGGAAATTGGTACTTCCCGCACATCGCATCCAATGGACAGCAATGAGATAACACTGCTGCTCACTACATCGTGTGCCTATGTCATGGCATGCATGGATGAAACTTCAGTCCACAGTTCTCCTCCAGAGTACATCCACCTTTTCTTAACTTCTCGTAATGCCCATTTAAATGGTGTTAATTCAGTCCAGAGAACATAAACCCACCATTTTGCCACTGAGGCATGGCTTTGCAGTATGAGAAAAGCTAGAAAGCATCACTCAGTTTTCACTCCAGAAAGCTGTTGCTGTCCCTATACTTGAGTTTCAGTATGTTATTAATATGCAATTAACTGATTAATCTAACACTTCAATTTCACAGAAAGACGATGACTGTCATGTAAAGCACAGTATTTCGATGTCACCAAAAGTGGGCAGTTCTATTAGATACATGATTCCAGTTCCCCAGCTCAAGCATTTGTTCTACCATGTATAAATTAAGTGAAGCAGATTTATTTGCAGTATAAAGTACTGCAACATGTATTAATTGACTGAAGCAGATTTATTATGCGCTAGACAAACAGGCAGATTTGAAAACAGCCTTTTAAGACAACGGAAGTATGTGTAATAATCCCAATATCAAAGCAAGATTTATAGTGGAAAACTATATAATAAAATACATCTAAGAACAGAACAAAATCTTAAAGTCTTTTTCCTACCCTGTGCAAATGAATAACATTTCTGAATTTAATTCATACCTATACAAAGGACCCATACAAAATCTCATTGACACTGAATTCCTACTAGAAAATTTTAAACAAGACATAAGTGGTGTGTAAGTCACTCTTCTCCCATTAAAAATTACAATATTACACCGAAGAGAATGGAATGTCCTTAGGACAATATAAAAAACTGCAACTCCATTTCCCCCTATTTTTATCAGCAGTTTAAATTCTTCAGTAATCTGACCTTGAATGTAACAGACAAGTGAAAGGCAGTCCTGACCATTTTAACCCTAACCACGTTTTGCACAGGGACAGAATAAGAGCATCTCTCTGCGTAGAAGTCCTAGTCAGGCTACTTGAAGGGCAGACAGATGGTGGACATCCCAAGGTGAGTGCAACTCTCGTTTTTCTCCTCCTTTCATTTTGCGCAGTACTCACTACAGCATCTGTGTGAAATAATCTAATATCCACAGGTTATATAGCTTTCTGATTTAGAAGAAAGGGGAAAAAAAAAAGAAGGAAAGAACACAAATCTTCCTTTGCCAGGTAAAACCAATACCAAAAAAGCAACCACCAAAAAAAGATGTGAAAGTTGTTTTGAGATACTTTGCTTCATTAATTTTTGAACTCTGTGTTCAGCGAAGACCGGAGGATGAACTTCAACAGGAACCCCCTGCCTAGTTGTTTGCACACAAGCAGAAGAAATACACCATGTGCCAAAACCCCCAACTGTATCTTGGCCAAGAGCAAGTCCCGTTTCTCCAGCTATTGGTTTCACAGGTATCTAGCACAGGCTATCCCTGCAGTGCAAATAACAAGAAGAAAATTCACTTTACACCACCGAGAACAAGCTCTCCATGTCTCAACAGCAAAAGGTGTGCACCCCACCACGTTAAGTACTGCCTTTGCTGCAGAGCAGGAATTTTTGTTTAGTGTGTAGAAGGTGCAGGGCTCAGCTGGCCTCCTGCAGAATCATCATGCAGCTTCTCACAGCAAAGGCACAAAGCATTACCTGCTAGAGCAGTGCCAGTCACCAGTACCTGGGGCAATTCCTACAGGACTTGCTCATCAGGGTGTCCTGAAGGCTGTGTGTAACACACAAGCTCTTACCTGAAGCCCACAAAATTCCAAGCAGAGGAAAGGAGAGGAAGGGAGGGATGATGGCATTCGTGCACGGGCACGGATGCTTTTGAGTGAAACAAGAGAAAGGTTAATCACAGCCAGAAAGCCATGGGTACTTTAAAAGCTACTGCAACAAAGTCCCATTTTGTAGCTAATAATGATTTGGATGAAGTTCGAACTCTTGTTCCGCACTTCAAAAAAGCAACGTTTTTTTTGGCCACTTGTCAAAAATACGTTGCCTTCTTGGCTCTAGTCTGGGGAGTCCATTTTCCTTATGAGACAAGTCAACTGAGTGCAAGTGCTTAGGACATATCTACCCAGGTTTTAACCCCAGCTTCTGAACTTGGGGGCATGTGGTTTTCTTCTTAAAGCATATTTGATACCAGTACTGCTGTAGCCTGGTGGTACTTCTGTGCAGGAAATCGCCATTTCTGGGATTCAAACACCCATTTGGACCCAAAGATATATAACAAAGTAGTAACAAAGATATTCTCAAATTCAACAACAGGCAGAAACCTCATTTAGACTGGAGAAGTCACCAGCTCCACCCTGTCCAGAGAAGCCCTCAGTATCAAAGGAAAGATAAAAACAGCCAGCTTCATAACATGCATAATCACTTCTTAACTTCCATAAAGCAATAAATGCCAAAATACAGGTACAAATTTCTGAACATTAATGGATTCCCAGACTGATGGGAAGTGCTGGGTGGGAGGACCCAGCGGAGCCAGTGAAAGGTTCAGCCCATCCAGAGAGCAGGGCCAAGGCTTTTGGAAATGGATAATGATTTTGCCCAACTCCACCATGGGATGACTGAAGCACAAAGCCTGCTGGAGAAGCCCCAGAAACCCTTAGGTCAGTAGTTATTTTTTTTTCCCTTTGAATTATGTTGCCCCCTTTCCAGATCATAAATCAGCCACCTTGGCAACCTGCAGAAGCCAGGCAGAGGGCTAGGCAGCAACATCTGCGTCAGAGGCCTCATAACAGCTTCTATTTCACTAATAGACACATCATGAACACTCGGCACAGACGTTTGGCAGGTGCCCTCACCTGCAAGTGCATGGAGGTTGGCATGCACACTTAAGGGACAAAGAAAGCCGAGTCACCAGGACCACAAATGTGGCCATCACTCCCCGGCGGCCAGATGCCTTCTGCAACTGCTCCGTGCTCCTACCTTTGCCTGGTGCTGCGAGGCACCGACAGCTAAAAACAGCTTGGTTTGCACTCATTTCTGTTGTCAGCTGGATTATGCAGGAGCGTTTATAGACAGCTCAGCACCCTCTCTCCTGCCCCCCACCCTGCCCCCCAAAGCCACTGCACACATTCTCAAGCATGCCCCCAGGAAGGAAAAGTCGCCATTTCTGGAGCATGTACTAGGTTTGCAAAGGATTGATTAATCCCAACTATCTCTTTTCATCTTTGCATCTACCCATTCGTCTTTTTGTCTCCAGTTGTCTCTCAGTCTTTTTTTCAGTTACAAAACTGGAAGTTTCTGCTTTTTTGGAAACTTGCTGCCTGGAAATGTACCTGGAGGTAGTGTATACAATTGTGCTTACTCCTTATATTATTACTGGAGTGCCAGGGTCCAAATACTTCTTGGCATCTTTTAACCCTAAATGCTCGTTTGATCAATAAATAAAAGAATCCAGTAGCTTAGCTGAAGTAGAAAATAAATATTAGCAGACATCAAAATGTCTTTAGCTTTCAAATATATAAATCTACTGATGTATTGACCTCTCCAAACTGCAAGGACGTTTAACCAAAATGTTGAATTAAAAAGAAAATAACCAAACCCTTATTCTATGTGTTATTTACACATGAAAATGAAAGGTAACATGCCTTTCTATCCCTCTTTGATTCACTTACATCCTACAATGCATTTTAGGCATGTTCATGTAATCCTGCAGTTTTCTTACAGTATCTCAAGAGGTTACTTCAACTGTTTTCTGGGGGTGCTCCCACCCAGGGAGACGCAAGCGACGGGTTTTCTAGATAGACTTTCCAAAGGAGGAAATAAAGAGAACCTAATGCACTGCAGATCTCCGTCCTCCAGTGCAGACATCATTTCATAAACACCAGAGGCTGAGTGGTCATTACTCAAAATCCAGACCAGTAATAGGACACATAACATGACTTAAAAAATACAAAAAGGAGAACTGACTTGTACCTGTTTCATGAGCTGAGAAACGCAGCCACATCTAGCCCTCAGTTTCATGACAGCTAATAAAAGTGCAAGAGCTGAGCTAAAGACCACTTCTGTGTTTTGGGACGTGTCTATTTACAGCCTGATTTTGTAGTTCCCTGAAGGAGACCAGAGCTCCAGAACGGGAAAGCAAAGCCGTTCACCCTCTGGGCACAGGCAAAGTCTGGGCTGGCTACGTGATGCCTCTCTGGCAACTCCAGACCAGCATCTCTAGCCCTTTCCACCCTCTTCAAATACAACTGGTGCCCAACACAGGGTGAAGCGAGGGCACTTCTCTTAAGTAACTACACCGAGATCCTGAGGGAATTCCAGCTGTGCAGATCAGAAGCATGCAGTTCAGTGTGGCTCCCTCCGTTGCGCACGGGGGCAGTGGTAGAGCTGCAGCCCCCCACCTTCACTGCTAAAACCATCTTGGAAATGCTCTGGGAAGACTGTCCATCTGGTGGGGAGAAAAGGAGGCTTTTACGAGAGCAGTGAGTAATAGAAAAGCCACGTGAGGGCTGTCATTAGAGTCACACAAACTCGCGCACTTAGGCGAGGAGGCTGGAGAAAACCACGTGGCACGGAGCAAACTGGGAAGGGCTGGTCCTCAGAGGCACTGGCAAAGGAGGACCAACAGCTCTGCAGCACAGGGCTCCTCCAACTGGGCTTTTGCAGCCAGCTGCTGTCCTCAGCACAGGTCTGTGGAGCCAAAAATGAAGATTAGGAGCCCCACTCCCAATTTTGTCTGTACCAGCAGCTTGCTGACCACCCGATGAGTGGCAAAGAAGAGGTGGGCCAGCAGCAGTCAGGCTGGTCACAAATCAGGCTGTGGTATAAAAACCCAGCGCCCACTTCCTACATTCTCCATGGCCTTTTGATGGAAACAAGCAACACCACCCATTTTCATACCACAAATTACTTCCATGTTTTCTGTGAGCCCACCAGAGGGGAATTCCTGTGTCTGCTCGCTCCCCAGTCCTGCCTCCTGCTCCTCTGGTTTCCATCTAAAAATGGAGATAATTATACTTGTCTCTCTCCGATATGTTTTTCCTACTGCAAATAAAAATGCGCAACATTCACTCAAAGGCTTCTGAGCTTCTGATGAGCGGGATCTGAGCTTTCACTATGCAAAGGCATCCCTTCTCAGGGGGTATTAGCTTTGTACTTCATAGCCAAGATGGCCTTCATTAATTTAAGTGGTATAAAAAGAAAACGTGTTTAAGAAAATAATGTGGAATCAAATAATATACTGAAAATCCTCCCAAATTTCATTATGAATAGTTTTTAAGTTAGTGGATAATTTTTTAATCCAATGTATCATATTTAATGTTCTACCAAGGCAAATCCATAGATACCCCCATCTCTTTATGTTTCTTCCTCTGTTACCGTAATATACTGGGTCACGTGTGACTGCTGTTTATTTTAACTTTGCAAAATTGATCCCAGCTTCATATTTTTGAGAAAGATTGGTCCATTTTGGTACACTTCCAGAATAAATCCTGCCTGTTCTTTTAAAGTGGGATAGACTCTTGACATACCACCATTGTGACTGTGGAAGGCATTTCTGGCACGCGTAATGAGTGATTGACTTCCCTGCTTGTTTTCATAGTGATAAATATGCGCTACCATTAGGCGGGAAAACAAAGTATTCCCAAAAAATCTCTGCTAAGCACATTTTGGAGCTAACGGGTTAGTATAGATACATCATGCTCTCTTTCTGTGCTAAGAGGTATTTGATTCCGTGAAATTCACTCACTCCCACATAATTTAAACTGCCAAAGTAGAACACTGTATTTTCCCTTTTCTGCCCGTGTAAAAAGAGCAAGCAATCTTGCCAAGGTTAACTATACAATCTTGTTAGGTTTCTATAGATTTCATTAATGCCTCATAAAAGAGAATCAATAAAACTCCTTACATGCCTATATAAAAAATGACCTTTCAATTTACTTTTTCAGATACAGAAAAAAGAAATGTAATCAATAAACATCAAAACTTCTCTGATGAGAGCTCCTGCAACGGGGAGTTTAGATTAAGAATTCTTCAGAGAAGTTATGCTCCTGCTCTGAACTCCTTCCTCGGGGACTGTTCCGAGCCTATTGGGGAACTTTAGTGGGACTACTCATTTTAGGCCACAACCTTGCAAAGCTGCGTATTAGAGGCGTGGGATTACTCACACGCTGAAACACAGACGCTTGCAGAAGTGTCGTCACACTTCAAAGGTTAACAGGACCACTCATGAGAGAAAGGGCTTTTACAGAACTGTGCCTTTACGCCCATTTATGCTTCAAATTCTCCTTTGACATTTTTCCACAGGTATGAAACCCCACAGTGCTTGAACTGACTTTGTTGGTTCCTTCTGTGTAATTTACAGCTTAGGGGACGCAGCAAGCACACCAAAATGACACCTATCTCAGCATCCCAACAGGACAGTCACTGATAACAAATGGCTCTGCCCTGGCAGCAGCGTTAGCACTCAAAACAAGGGCCTGATGCATGGCCTTTTCACCGAGACTTTCCATTTATTTTGTTCCAAATTCCTCACTCAGACAGTTTATGGAATCCCATTTTATGTTGTCTTTGGGTTTTACAGTTTCCTCTTGTATTCGAAGATAATAACGACCCTCTGATATCTTTTTCTAGTGCCTAGATGGACCAATTCAGAAAATTGTTGTAAGTGCTCCACACCCACTTCTGCAAGATTTCTCAGGTGTGTAAGAACAGACTCACATTAAAAAAAAAAAAACAACACACAAACAAACGAACAAACCAAATGACAACAACATCAAGAGACAACCTGGTGGCAATATTAATTTTTTGTCTTGTTTTTAAAGCACCTCTGTAATTTAATATGCCTCATAGCCACAGTGTCATAGATAGTTCATATTGATAATGACACATTTATTTAAAAAAAAAATAAAAACCAAAACAAACCACCAACCCCCAAAAAACAACTTAAATTCATGTGACTTTTCTTTTGGTTTTCAGGGAGTTCTTCATCCCTGCTTGCCTCAGCTCATACCGAATTGTCTTCCAGCCTGAACTGGGTATCCTGAGATCTTTTCCAAAGCAGCATTTACCGCTTCAAACATTTCTCCAGCATTTCACTATGGGCATCTGCTGCTGGCAATTCCCGGCCTGTCTCCCAACCACTTCCCCTGTTTTATGTCAGGGCCTCATTCAGTCCACTCGACTGCAAACAACCACCGGTGAGAGAGGACTGCGCAGCTCCCCGTGGTCACGAGGCAGGACCCGTCTGCTATGAGCGTGCTGGTGTCCTAACAAAATGGAGCCGTTTCTTTATCACCATCTTCCCTTTCTTGCCTCAAGGAGCATCATGCATAACATGCTTTGGTAACCTATAAACAGACAGCCTGCACGCATTTGTGTCTGTTTTGTGGTTTTGAAGTGGCTAGTGAATACATACTACTCTGCTCCCCAAAATATATTTTTTCTTTAGCTGGAGGATCAAAACACCATCTTTCTCCAGCCTCGAATTCCACAGATAAGTTTGTTCCCATCACCAGTTTTCAGGCAAGAGAGAAGAATGTTTAGTCTATACCTTTTGTTTATAAACATGTATTTTGGGGGAAAGAGGACCTTTAACTTCTTTATACGGTGTAATATTTGTCTTACCACCCAGGGAAATAAAAATAAATACTGTAGTGTATTCAAAACCCTTAATTCTCCAAATAAATGTATTTTTCCACTGTTTCTAATTAATATTTGAAACTGCTAATCCTAACAGGTGAATTTTGTGATGTTTTAATTTTCCATTGCCTACTTTGAGAGAAGACAATGAGGAAAATCAAGCGTTATTTTTGGTTTTGTAAATACCCTCTAAGACAATCAAAAATGACCAGCCATTGCCATAGCTAGGAAGACAGCCTTGGTGGTACAGAGACCTGCTGAGAAAAGTTCATCTCAGGTTTTGACCAGAAGTAGGGTGGTGTTCTGAGAACAAACAACTGCAGAGAGCAGGGCAATGTGAACATACAGCCTTTTCATTTTAATTACTTAGTCTTTGCAAAGGTTTTGCACCCGTGGGGTGGTGGGTGGCTGCAAAAACTTCCAAAGAAAAATTTCTTTTGAAAAAATGAAAAGCCCCAAACGACTAGTAGTCATAAACCAGCATTTTACCCAATAATTGCCATTCTAGATGCCTATCTTTTCTTTAGGCCCTCTTAACTGGGACAAGATCTTGTAAAGATACATTTTCCTCTTCATTTTAGTGGCAAAGAATCTCTTTGTTACCACAGGGATCGCTCTCTGATGTATTTTGCAGTGTCTGCTCCTTTTTTTCCCATTTTTTTTTTTTAAAGCGTTCTTAGAGTCATGGAAATTTTTTCAGTCCAAACAGACGAGATAGAAATCTCTCCACCATGAAAACAGTCTTACAGAAATCCTAACTGTTAACAACCCTCAGCTGGTGCAGGACCGAGGCACTCGCTGAACTCAGGGGAGCTGTGCTGGTTTACACAAAATGAGAGGCTCAGCTGCAAACACATTTTGTGAAGGCTTCTTCCACTTAGAAACTTCACCTATCTGAGCATAATCAGAAGTTTCCAAACCTAGAGTTTGTGGGCTGAAATGTATCAGGAACAGATGGGGCCAAGTGGCATACACAATTTACCTGTGCACCTAAATACAGTTATATGTGTATTTATAAACATAAATAAACCAGCTGGTATCCACTTCCTTGCTAATCAAAACATGTCTGGCCTTCTCGAATTTCAGACCAAAATTGCTACAACTACTTGGTTTTCATACACGCAAGTCATACCTGGTGGCCCTCAAGTCATGAAAACTCAGTGCTGCACAAATTCTCGTGAATATGTTAACTCACGCTGCCGATTAGACAATGTCAGCAGCTGAAATCTAAAGGTCACATCACCTAATATGAAAAAACCCAGCATTTGATAAACAGCCCAGAGCACAAGTCAGAAGAACTGACTTTTGAAGGTTGGGCTACTGTCAGGTAAGCTCTTCACCCTTGCAGGTAAGTGCATCTTCCCAAACAATATTTCATGGTCCACACACGCTTTCTTGGCAAGAGACTTGCACGAGCCTTTAAGCTGGGTTTGTGGGAAGGAAGCATGTAGGCTTACATAAGCTATTTCAGTCCAGAAATTCCTTGTGGTTAGGTAATTATATATACTAATAACTTCCCAATGACAGTGTCTGGATGCAGCCTGCACGTACACATCACAAAGCAATTTAATATCGTTCATGCCCTGCAATGTTCTCAACCAACAACTCACACTTCAGTGCAAGTTCTCGTACTATGGAAAACTAAGAATTGAGACTTCAGCTTTCCAGAACCAAAGTACTGCACTCGGGAACCCCAGTGATCTCTCTGGAGGCAACAACCTGCTACGTATTTTATAGTAACACCTTTGCAAGTCATAGCTATGTATCCCTAGGCGCCCGCAGGATGGTCACAGGGATAGTTTATACTGATCGCAAGTATCAAGTGACACCACATGTTGTTATACTGATCAAAATATACTGATGTATCTTAAAATACTGACCACCTAAAAGCAAGGCAAAGTTAGGTGAAATCTGATCATTAAACAGTATGATGGGGTTTTTTGTGGTTTCTTTTTTTTTTTTTAAGGACTGCCTCAAGCAAAACCTTTCCTGGTATATTTGTTTTCTAATATGCACAAGTGATAATAAATTTGCCAGTATTTGTATTTATTTTTCAGATGCTGTTCCAGAAAACAAGCAATACAACAGTTCTTACCTTGCACTGTGGGTAAGAGTTACTTTGCTCAAACAAATTAAACTTTAGTAGCCAACAAAAAGTAATCAATAGTGGTTTAAGATTAATTTTGACCTTACAGGCCATGTGGCAAATACAATTCCCCGCTAATGCACTTCCATGGAAGTGCTAAAGTCCACGGCTAAAAACAAGGAACTTTGACAAGAGCAACCAGACTTTCTTTCTTTTGATGTACATAGAGAAGAAACAGAAAAAGAAGCAAATACAGCAGAAAGTCCTTACTTTTTTTTTTTTTGTTGTTGATTAAGAGCGCTTTTCAGAACTTGGGAGTCAGAAATGCATTTGCATAAGCCCGGCAAATTCCAAAATGCCTTGATATAACAGCAGAAACCGTGGAAAAATCATGTTAAAGTCAGACATATCCCCAAGAGCTGAAACAATCAGAATAACCCAAAGTTTTGCTCGATAAAGGCTTTTGCTTGCACAAATGACAGCATGCAATCATTTATTGTCCTTAACTAACTGCAGAAAATATTAATGGCAGCCTAGTGTGCCAGCTTTGCCACGGATCTTCATCTGCCTCCTACAAAACCAAGACTCTCCTGAGGCACTTAAAGTGCTTTTCCCCTGCTCCAGCGTGGGTCCTTCCCACAGGCTGCAGACCCTCTGGATAAACCTGCTCCAGCCTGGGCTCTCCCAGGGCTGCAGGGGGATCTCATCCCCAGCATCTGGAGCCTCTCCTCCTTCTCCTCAGAGGGGCCACCCCTGCAGACCCTGCTGCCAAGGCCTGGGCACCTGCACCCGAGGGCAGGGGAGCAGCAAGACACCCCCTCAAGGAGGTAGGAAAAAGAAAAATCTCCTCCTGCAACATTTCCCAACGTTATCACCTACCTAATAACAATTTTCAGTTGTGGTTTTGATTTTGGGCAGTGGGGTCCTATGCTTGAGAGGCTCATGGTTCAGAGGAGACAGCATTCGTGAAGCAGCCTGGTGTATTTTTGAAGACTAAATTTCTTCAGAGAATGCAATGGGCAAAACATTTGAAAATTTACGTTAACTTTAGTGAGGGAATCCAACTACAGAACGAGAGTGGGGGAAAAAAAAATAATTCCCCAAAATGAACATTTTTCAAATTTGTCTTTCAAAACAGTACTCTCATTACTTTATTTCTTTTTTTGATTTTTGAGATTAAAGAACATTCCCAAGTAAACAAAAATTACAAAATGTTTTGTTTTGCACAACCGATTTTTTAAGGTCTTTGTTTGGGGCAGGGGAAAATGACTTGAGGGATGGTTATAAATCTTCTCTCGAAATTTCAAGGCCTTCTGCTGAACTGGACAAACTACACGCCCAGTCCTAACTCAAAGACAGTTTAGTAGCCTCATGCAATCCCAAATATTCTGCAGTAGACAGACTATTGGTCTCCTTTTCCTCTTTCTATTTAAACACAGGCTTAAAGCCTTGCCAGAAAGAGGGATCCCAGCACTTAGCACCGCCTCGTAGGTGCCCCAGCACGCCACTGGCTCCCCGCCACCTTTGGTTTCACAGCCCTTTGGGCGCCTGAATTCGCCGCATAACCAGCTGCTTCTAACAGTTTTACACACGTGTTTCAGGCTTAGTATACAATATACAGACATCCAGACAGATAAAAATAGTAAAACTTTTGAGAAGACAAAGAGTATTGGCACTGCAATGCCTTTTCCAACGAAAAATATTCACGGCTGCATTAGAGCAATTGTCCCGCACCAATGTGAACAGCGTCATTTTTTTAGCTCCAGCATAATTCATTTACATAATTCTCCCAGCGCACAAATGTGTATGTATTTACTTTTTATAATCAAATACAATAATGATTTTTTTAATTTTCAGGCAAAGCAGTAAAAGAGATTAAGAAAGAACATATGGGAAAAGTGACTTTCAACCTATGTTTTATCCTTAAAACCCAAAAGTGGATTCAGTATTACAATGAAAGCACTCTAAGTATATTGTGAAATATTTACAGCTGTTATTACTGCCTGGTTGATGTGTGCCAGAGACCAGATTATTCAGACTGGTTTCACAAGCAATATGTTAGTAAACAGGATTTTGTTTGGTAATTATATTAAACATGTCCATATAAGCTTGGAATTAATTACAAACAGTATTTTACTGTACTTGATAAAAGCACTAAGCAGCAAGAACTAATGATGGCAAAAAGGTCTTCTCTCATTTTCAATAAAGCTTTCCATGTGAAAATCCGTCAACATGAAAAAGTTACCGCTTGTAATTAAAACCAGGCTTTAGTTCAGTAATATGTTTACATGTTATGTTCCAGAAGAGGAAAAAAAAAAAATGCAATTGAATTACCCTCCTTAAACCCTGTCATTCGCAAACACACGATCTGCTCTGGGCACGCTACTGATGTCAATTCCTTCTGCTTGGGAAGACAAAAAATTCCAGTTCAGCCTCATGACACACTCGAGAGTTTTGTACCACCAACACAGTTTGTTGAGAGTTTAAGTGAGCCCTCCAGATGTGTCTGCAGGATTTTTGCAGTGGGCATGTCTACCCACATCAGGCATTTAAGCTCTCCTCCTGTCAGTACTTGTATGAGGTTTCACTAATGGACGGATAATAGCAAAGAGGAGGCGGAGGAGGTTACAGTAATACTTCACCGTACTTGGGAGCACATCAGTAAGCGACTAATCACCCCTCTGCTTCCAGCTCTCACATTAACTTACTAAGCGACCCTTCGCCTGTCTCCACAATGGCTTTATAGCACAAGATCTGTTTTCAAAGCAGACTTCAAAGTGACTTTTCAGAATTAGACTGCTTGCCAAACTGGGTGCTAAACCGTGCTTCGGTGGGTCCCAGGACTGCAGCAGTAGGACCTCAGTCTGCCCGTTGCTTTCGAAGATGAATCACAAGTTTGTCACTTGTCACGCTGCTCTTTACCAAGCGCACACCATTTTTTCACCGTACTTCTCAACCCTCTTTTTGATACACCAAGATGGGTACATGCTATTTGCTGTGCCAACGGTTAACTAGAATTAAAGGCCATCGGCGTGCAAACACTATCCTGACAAGTTTAAATGTTTTCACACTGCTGTAATGAGACCTATTTCCTAAATAGCCAGCAAATAACCCTTTTTTTTCCATGGCAACCCAATGCTCCACATGACAAAGCATCTTACTGACTTCAGTAGAAACTTTTCTTGAACAAGGTCATAATGTATTTAATGATAACGAACCAAGCAGATAAGCAGCTCTGTGGTTCTCCTGTGTTACAAAAGCCTGTACACCAGATTTGCTCATGTAGCTTTAATTCCGAAACCTGACACACTCTGCTTTTCTTGTAACCATTTTCGTTTCTTGTGAATGCAACCAGATGGCAACTTCAGTTTGACTTCAGTTCTCCCTACTTTAATGCAAACTCTTTATCTTCCTACTATCAGATGACATTTGCTTTCCTTAATGTACATAGTTTTAGAAAAATTACAGAAGTGCTATTGCTGCATTACATGAAAAATTCCAATGTACATTTAGCTGACATAGCATCAGCTGCTGTTTAAACTGGGCTTAGCTAATGGACTTTTAATGTCAGTGGGGTTATGTGCAGTTACTGGCTATTAGCAAGAATGGGCCCTTTCTATAAAAATCACTTTTCCTCAAGTGTGTTGTTTGAACATTCCTTCCTCTGATTTAGTGACTGTCACCAAATACAAAACAAATGCAAGGACGCTGGAATCTACTGTTATCTTTAAAGCCAACTTAACCTCAGCCCGGCCTCCACGAGTGAAATATGTGTTCTGCATTGGTACTAGCGGATATAAAACTTTAAAGACAAAAGACCAAATTTTCCTTGTCTTGCTCTGGTGAGTAAATCCCCAGCGATCCAGTGAAACTAACCGGACAGAAAGCAAAATTTGATCGAAGTACCACCATCAATTGATTTCCCTAAGAGAAAGGATCTTTGCAATCAAACCAAGTTACTCATAAAATCAGCTCATCAGTAAAACAGAGCAGATGAATAGTCCACGCAATATCACTTTGTCATTTGAATTTACTTTTCCTTGCAAATGTTTCTTACAAATGCAACAGTAAGACTTTCCTCTAGAGACTGCAAAACGATAGAAAAGTTTACAAAGCAAGTAAGTAAATTAGAACTTTTTTTTTTTAAAAAAGGAGGTTTTATCTAATAGCTATCTTTACTACACAGAATTAATATATAACACTTGGCAAAAAAAGTTTTTAAAAAATTTCCATACAGAAATAGTGCAGGACAAGCAAAGGACAAAAGCTAGGAAGAGCGGAACAATTTTGCCTTTTCCAGTGCTTGTGAAAGGCACATGGCACTGAAGCAGGATAACAACTGCTTTTGTTACCAGCTACCAGACTGCATTTCTAACTCAAACCTTCAAAGACCATGCTTTTAGTAGTAGAGGTCTTCAGTTAAGAAACAACTGATTGCTGAGGCAGGAAATTGCCACACATTTCTACGTAATAGATATTTACATGGATATCTGCCTACAGGTGGTGACATTTGGCTGTCAGTGTTCTTACATGAAACAACGTGACAAAACCCAAGAGAAAAAACATCTACCTGGAAGAATCTTGCCAACGCGTTTTGAAGTGAGGCTCTGCGTTAATCTCGCTGCAGCAAAGAGCCACATCACTACACATAAGGGAAATGGAAAGCCAGAAAATTATTCAAATTACTGAGCTTAAAAAACAAAACATCACCAAAAAAACTTGCCAGCAAAAAAGGCAAGATCAAGGTCCATCGATCCTGAAGTCTCACTCTACTGTGTCGATATATTTTTAACACAGAACCAGAACAGCTTCTGATGTGTGCTGGCTTGAAAATTAATGGAGCTATATTTGTTGGTGGTCATAACCTGGCCTTGTGTAGTCTAAGTCTATCCTTGGTACAAGCACTAGGGATTTAAAAAAACAAAAGGAAACCGATAGTAAACTGACACGTCCCTGAACCAAGAAGGCACTGAACCTTCTATAGGTACAAACTTTCTAGTTATTTAGGGACTAAGAAATCAGGAACTTTCTATTTGCTGCAGCACGGCTATTTTACATGAGGAAGAGAAGGAAAGCCAGCGCTCGCATTCTTGCCAGCAGAGATCTGCTGCCTAAGAAGATCGCTGCATTTTATTTGAGCAAGAAACGAAAAAAAGTTACCTTCAGAAACTGGTGAGGAAGCAGAAAGGAAGTCCCTAAAGCTACGTTTGCCATGTCTGCATGAAAGGAATTTTTAATGGGGATGAAGACTTGCCAAAAACTAGTGCAGCTTTGGGGCCAAAAAGCTCAGAGCAAGGAATACTAGTATTTCATGAGCCAATTCAGAGAGATTTTCAGTGAACGATACTGGAACAAGGGCACATTCACCACCATTTAATTACAGCCCCATCCCTTAACTGGACAGACTTCTAGTTTCCATAATGGACTCTGATTCTCAGTTTGACAGGGGAAGCTTTGTCTCCTCCTAGTTGACAGCCCCACTAAGTTTTGTCCTAATCCTAAAATAAAAGCTTGAGCAGCAGAGCTTTCTCTATAATCTCATCTGGCCACAGACAACCGGAAATTTCAGGCTGGACACCTCACGGTTACCCTGTTAGCCCTGGCTATTCACTGCTGGTCACGGCCGCTCAGCTTTGCTGTGCCCAGAGCTGCAGGGGAACCAGGTGGACGCGTGAAGTCGTTGATGTAGGGAGAGGCGAGAGGAATACGTCTGTGCTAACTCCGTGAGCAACTGGCAAAACTAGGAGATATATTAATGAAAGAGAAAATTAATTCAGAGTAAGGCAGTGTGCATGTCTGTACTCTGAATTACTCCCGGTAATTACCTGCGCTACAGTCAGAGTAGGTAAATAAATCCAATGCATATGAGACCAGAATTAGTCTCGCTTGCTATCCTGTCCCACTTCTTATTCCTCGATTTCGGTATGACTGAACTGCAATTAACCTCATTCAGTGAGACCATATTATTATTGTCGCTCACTATGTAAACTTTCCAGTAAAAACACATATGTTGGGACCGGATAAGACAAGCGACGTATTTAAACAATAAATACAGCACATCATAAAAGTGCAGCAATTCATGCTGCAGCCATTAACTTAGCAAATTTATGGTTGGAAGCTAGCTCTCCAAGAAGCTTTGAATTACTAATAATCCCGTGGTGATCACTTTTCAGTGTTTGACGTGAAATGGACTAAATTCAAGCAAAGAAATGCCCAGGGAGCAACTATCCGTTCAAAGAAGTTTCCAAAACGGCTGCGATAGTCAACCTCTTTTGACAGATCATTCAAGGCTTACTTGCACGTTTCCTTCTATCTAGCTGATGAAATCCAAGATTTCTCAAACAATCACATCCAGCACTCGGGGGACCAAGAAAAACTTAAGCTTTTTCTTTTTCTCAAAGGATACACCGTTAATCCACAGAGCTTAACATTTCAACCTCTCACTCAATATGAGACTAAGAAAGAAAGCTACTTTACTTCTTGAAAATAACCAAAAAGGGATTGGCAGGAGCTACCCAGCAAGAAAATGTTCAGCTGTTGCCAGGCCAGTAAAACCTATCCAAGCTCCTTAGCATTATTGTTGATAATGTTACCTCAACAAGAGAAAAAAAGATACTGATTTAATTGCCTTGGCAACCTCATAGCTTTTATGACTCGTAAGGCAACAGGGTCCTTTGGAGCATAAGTTGTTCATTCAGATGAATGAAGTACAGTTGAATAAGGTAGTCCTGAATTGCAGATTAAGCCCAAACAAAACAAAACAACCCAAGGCAGTGATCCTTATTCCATTTACAACAGTGCTGCAGTCATCTGCTGGATCCGCTCTTGCTCCCTCTATATTTGGGATAACACTGTGGATTTCACCAGATGACGCGAATCCTCACAAACCGCCTGCCACTGTGAAGTCAGAGCTTCCAGGAAGCATTCCTATTTCTGAGGAACAGCATATGGGTTTCCTTCATCTTTTATGCCTTTTTCTAGCTATCAGCATATATAAAGAAATCACCAGCGAGCCACAACAAATTCAACATTGGGAAAGCACACGAGAGCCTTCAATGTAGCACTCCTTCCATGGCATCCATCTTTGGGATTGTCAGACAGGAAGGAGGATGGACTGGAGCACCAAACCCAGTCTCGGGTGCTCAGCAGCCTTGAGTTCACATTTTGGCTTCCTTATACATTTGCTCTGCACCCTTCGGCAATTCCGCTTATATCTCTCCACCAAATAGAGATAAATACAGCTGTCCTCCCGGTCCAGCAAGATGGATTAAAGATTAAACAGCTAATGCAACGTGACAAATGAGAACCTCCCATTGTCTCTAGCAACAAGAACATGTATCCTAAAGATGCAACTGCAGATGTCCCCCATGGGAGGTATCACCAGCTGAGATGAGCACGCACAGCTTCTTGGCGGCCTCTTCCTGTCCTGCCTGCGTAGGACTCATAATGAAGGAAAGGGAGAATCTGGGGAGGCACCGATGCACTGCAGCATCACATACTGACACAGGGGATCTCCCTGCCTTGATGGGATAATTGTGCAGTCACGCAAACTAGAGCAGCACTGCTTGGTTTTGGGGAAAAGCGAAGGTACTTACCTAAATCCAGCATTGCCTGCCCTCCCCCGGCAGCATTAAGGGCATGTCTGGCACCACTAAGAGAATCTGAGTATCTCAATCTGCATCACAGTAAAATCAGTTTGATATAAAAAAAATTAAAAAATAAAAAAAGAAGAGCGCAAGCCCAAGAAATTTCTGTAAATATATGCCTTAAGCAGTGCTTAACCAGGACTGTAAGTCAAGTTTAATAGTAAGGTTTTTCACTAGGCAGGTTGAAATGTATGGAAAAATTAAGTGGAAATGAAAACTGTTATTGGCGGAAGACTTTACAACTTCTAACTTTTTCGTTTTCACTGAAAACCTAACAGATTTTCAGAGAGCATAAATGCAAAAAGTTTGTCCAGTGAGGTAAATATTTGAAGCTTTATTGACCTTTTTACTAAAATAACTTAATCTTTTCTGGTTTTTATTAAGGTTTCTTGTTTTTTTTTCCAACCTCCCCCCAGCAAATAAACAAAAAGGACTCTTTTTTTTTTTTTTCCTCCCCCCCAAAAAATTTTCCATGTTGATGAGAAGGACATTATTAGATGAAATGAAGCTTTGCATGAAGCTTTCCTTCCCCAGCCCAAAGTTTTAGATAATAATATGCCAGGCTATAAAGGGACTCCCTAAAACCTGGCATTTGATGAATTAGGAGGAAATCCCATGTTTCCTGCTTAACGTACGTGTGATTTGGGATGGAGTTATAAAAGCAAACAGGAAGTTGTTCTAACGATGACTACCTAGGGGGAAAGCCACATACAAGCATCTCTGAGGTTACTGAAAGCTGGGAAAACCTCTGGCAGCTCTGGCCCGCTGCGCCTTACTCCTGCGTGTTGTTTGTATGAGCAGAGCCAGCCTTGAGGAAAGCAACTGGAACGCAACTGCACTTTGGGGCTTTCTTTTACCTTCTCTGGCTAGCGTGCACGCCCACGGCTTGCAGTCAGTTTTATGCCACATCCTTACCCGAGAAAGACAAATCTAAATACAAAACCCACAGCCAATGCTCTGCAAAACATTTAAGCAGACCTCTCACAAAAACAATGACAATACTAAATAAATCCTCTCCCCATCACACTGCTGAGTTTGGGGTCAGAGTATCTGCAGACGATCCCATTAATTTAAACACAGGGAAACAAAGTATGTGCAAAATTAAGGGGAATTGTATTGTCCCTGTTTGTTTGACAGAAGCTTCTTTACAACCATTTCCCTTTTGAGCATAATTTCAAATGCTTGCTTACAAATGATGCAAATTAAGTCTTGCTTCGGATACAGTTTGCCTCCCAGAAGACTTAATACCATTTCTTTCTGATCGCCTCTTGGATAATGTTATGACGGAAAGCTCCAGGGGCGCCTGCTCCTGAGACTGGACTCTACCGAGCACACGCAATAAATCACTTAAAACACCACCATCCCTTCAGTCCTTGGAAGCAGTTAGCACTGAACTGCGCCCCTGCACAACATTATTCTGCCGGTGTGTTGATGGAGGTTGTAGCCAGCTGGAAAACCGCTGCTCGTCCCATTCCTCGCATTTAATCCTTGACTTACGCTTTCAAAGCTTGCGCTGGTTTATACCTCCAAGTCAAACGTGAAAGCAAAGATGGCTAATGAAAACGACAGGCGATGTAATTACTGCTTTATTGGCACCGATGCCAAGATCGCTGCCTGCTAAACTTGAATACCTCCACTGGGTGGCTAACAAGATGTGCACTTCACAAACTAACACAACCTTCTCCCCACTCAAAAGGGAGGAAAGAGGGAAGAGGAAAGGGAATATCATTTTTTCCTATTGTGACATATATATAGTTTCACGAAACACATTGCATAGGCAGAGCACCCACGATTAAATTAACCTGTATTTCAAAGATAGATAGCCTCCAGTGACACGTTTTCAAAGACAAACCAGTGATCTGAACATTTGAGACTCACGTTGAGTCAAATCCTCTTTGTCTAAACTGCAGCAAACTCTGCTACTTAGAGAAATACAAATTTACCTAGGAATTCCCCTTTGTGATAGCAATTAAAACATATTTTTCTGATAAGCTGCAAAAGCGACTTTTGTGCCTTTTTCCAGAAAAAGTAACCAGAACCGATTCCTCAAAAGTCCAATGATTTAAAATCCAGTAAGACACCTGAAAGCAACAAACATAGCCATAGGCTATAGAATGGGTTACTCCAAACAAGATTACTTAGCTGGTAGCCCAAAATAAATGGAGCTTCACTTTTCAAAGTACGGCTCTCCTTAGGATTTTCCATATACACAAAACTGGTCGTATATTGTACAGAAATACTCAATTGTTATCCTAGTCAGCCTGAGCCCCTCTCACCTTCCATAGGAACCAATATTGCTCTGTATCCTAGTCAAATGAACTGGACAGACTGTGCCTCAAAACATCACTCTTCAACTTGCACAAAAAAAAAAATAAAAAAAAAATCAAGATATTTACTTGAAAATGTCTAATAAATATAATCCACATTTTCTCTTCTGTTGCTGCACAGACCAGCTATGGAACTGATTTGCCCAGCCTTGGCATAGAGCTGTATTCCTGTTTTTGGAAAATTAAATTAGAAAAATCTTTTTAATATGGTTAATGCTGTTTCCTGTTTCTGAGTTTGGATGTCACACACAAAGCTAGTCCCAAAACATAGTGAATAACCAGGGTTTTAAGGCCATTACCAAAGGAAAAAAAAAAAAAAAAAAAGAAAAAAATTCTGTGATGAATGATCCACATAAAATGGTTAAGCATAAATATGCAGGATGACTGTGGAAATGTTCAGATACATTCAGGCATTCTTACTGTACAGAGGAATAAACGACACTGACAGTAATGCTGAAAAGCCATCAGAAGGGGGCTGTATTTGATGTATATACTTTTTTTTCCCCACTGTTTCAACCGGCTGCTAGAGACTGGAGACAGAGGAAAAGAAGCCCAGATTCTGGCTCCCATGTTCCCAGGGAGGAATCCCTCCTCCACAGACAGGTCCCGACACTTCATTTTAATCCTGCTTAAATTGCACCTCAGTCAGCAAAAGAAACCTAGAGGCTGCTTTGCTTTCATTGAAGCCCCCTGCAGTCCTACAATGCTAGCCGGGGCCAGTGTGGGCTACCGCATCCAACCCAAACTCATCACCACCACTGAAATCTGCCAGAGCACATCACTTTAAAAAAAGTAAGTGTTCCAAGTGGGTTTATCCATTCACAATGAAATACTCCTTGGCCCTTGCTTTACTAATACAAATACTATTACACCCACATGATCAAATACAAGCAGTCCACTGATGCATTAGGATAATTAAGTCCTTTTCCCCCCTTTTTTCAAGAAGATGCATTTAGGTATTTAATTAAGAAGTGCACCCCCAAAAGGTTAGTACATTCACATGTTATATTTCCCTTTTTCCACACCAAGCATTTTCAAACTGCTGCTGTTGCTAATACAGACTATGCTGGGGCAAGACAAATATCCGCACATATGGCTCTTTTACAGTTTTCTTTTTAAATTATCCCTTTGATTTAATTAGGTTTGAGGGGTTAAGCATAAAAAAAATATACACCTACCCCCCAAAAAGGTGGGGGCCACGGGATAAGTTCTTCAAACACTTTCAACGCCTAGAGACTGGGAGGGAAGTAGGGAAGCGCAACAGCTGAAACTCAGTCTCTGCTGACCGAAGAGCCGAAGGAAAAGTTGCTCCTATGGGAGATCGCACTGAAATGCCAGGCAGGGGTAGGTGCTCGGGCCCAGGGGTGGTTGCTCTTTCTACCACAGTTTGGGACTTTTGAGTTCTCCTTCTGATGTAGCTTATCGTAAAGGTATAATGAATGCAGTGGACGTCAGATCAGGGTTGATTCTGGCTTGATAATCGCTCTGGCCCCATTCACCCCACTTGGAGAATTAAGGGCTGTCTCTATCATTGTGGCCGTTTCCTGTTCTCTCCTGATAACAGCGGAAAAATACTTAGACAGCCTCAGATAAGAAATGCTAATAAAACAAAAAGTGTATTTAGCTCTGCTGAAAAGCTCACTGGAGGATGCTGAGATCCAGTGATACAAATCTCTCTACCAGGGAGTGGGGGGGTTGATCCAACAACTACTCCGTTAATAAATTTTCAACGAGGCAATGGAAAAGGAAAGCATGAAAGCAGAAGCCCCAGCATTGCTCACAGCCTCTTTAGCCTGCTTCAAAAGATAAAGATGGTTGGGAAATAGAGAAGAGAAGAAAAGCGAAACAAGAAATAATACTAGCAGCAAGTACTGGAAAAAATGCACACATCCTCTTTCCCTTCCCCATCCTCCCCTTTCTAAATCCTAACTATGTGTTTGCTGTATGAAGACACCACTTTAAGTTTTTTTCTCCTTTTCAAGGTATCACACAGGAAGATTGAAGTTTTTTTTCACAATTAAAACCAAATCAGCTAGCTCCAGACCCACTGAAAAACAGAAGACCTAGACCAGGTTTGGAGTGTAACTTCCCCGTGTCCCATTTCTGTTGCTCTCAAAGGAATGCAACTGAAAAGACTAGAGGGGTGTTTCCATTTAGAAGGAGACAGACTGAACGGAGCATGACTTTTGAGAAAGAGGATGGCGTCCGAATCATTTCAGCGTTCGTGCGTTTTTGGAAACGTATAAATAAAACAGAAGGAAAACTTTGCCCGGTGCTATATTATGAGAAAACTTCCTGAAGAGGGCATAGTTAAACTGTTGATTCATTGCCTCACTGAAGCGCCACATACACACACATGAAGATCCCCGGCACAAACACCAATGAGAAAATCCCTCAGCTCTGGGAAAGATGCCAAAACCAGGTCTGCACCCAAATTCTGTGCCTGGTCCCAGCAAATGTGAAATAAAAATAAAAGCACACATGGAAAAAGGAGTCCAAGATGAGTGACTATATCCCAACCACATTCCCTGGATTTTCCACTCTGTTGTGAAAGTTTGTCACACGCTGCATAAGGCAAAGCGCTGCTGAAGAGCTCTCTGTCCCTTTGTAGGTAGGTGAGCATGCCAGTGTCCTGTGACGGGTCCCACACGTGTGCCACCCTTCACAGCGCCTTCACAGGGGAGAGGGCCTGGCTCCTCTCCCCTCACGACATTTCTGCCCCACAGTGCTGTGTTACGGAGGGTCTGCGTGGAAAGGAGAAACCATCTGAAAGCGTGGGCTGTGCCCTGTGGCACCGAGATGTGCGCTCTGAAACAGCAGAACGCAGGGGTCCTCTCTTCCCCGCTCAGGCCATCTGTCACGCGAATTACCCGTGTCCTGCCGGCAGGGCGGGCAGACGCCTTTCTGCTCCGGGCCCAACTATCCGAGAGGATCGTTCCTCTTCGACACCCCCCCATTCTACACAGACAGCTATATACCCACCGATATCTAGGTCTACATGCACATGGTACTATTAAACTTAAAATACATAACATCAAACCTGTCTTATCTCAAACATGAAACCGACCGGTGAAAGGAAACCCTGGTATGCAAGACACAGAAGTGTGACATGATGCATAAGGGATTTTTGTACTCTCATTCTCTGCTACCTCCTTTTCATGACCAGGTTTCTGATCTTCCTGCAAGATAAATGCCTGGTATGGGCCAGGGAATGTGACTCTGAGGACGGAGTAAGTATCAGTGGGAAATGGATTAGCACCGTTACATGCACAGACATGATGAACGGTGCGTCCAGCCCACCGGCAGCAAGACTACAGTTCCCGAAAGCCTGCCAGGGGCACCAGGAGTCAGAGCAACCAGCACCGCTCGCCTGTCAGAAAGGCCATGAAGGAGCGTGCTTTGTAATGTCTGGGTGAGAGCACAGGGTCAGATCTGTGCAGTCATCTCAAGTGCCTCTCCACAGAGATGATGGGAGAAAACGAAGCATTCTTCCACTTGCATTATGCTAACAACTCCAAATCAAAGCTTTGGGGCATATTATTACTTCTTGGTAGCGTATATGGAAAAAAACCACACCAAAAAACCAAACGCAACACAGTGTCTAAAATTCCTTTCCTCTTGCTAACTGTATAACCAGGATTTCTAAGTGCTTTAATGAACCCGCACATCCATGCTATGCACAGCTCTGCCCACATGCAGAAGCAACCTCTTTCTCTCTCAAGTGCTGAGGAGGTTGTAGAAAAGTATTTCCCAGCAAAAGCCACCCATTTCCACTTTAGGTCTAACTCCTGGGAAGAGAGGAGAAAAGCACCGAGAAAGTTTATCCGGCATCAGCTCGCAGAAGAAAAAGCCCCCTGCTGTGGCCGTCTGCCGGGTGGGTGACACACTGAGCCAAGGCTCTTTGTGATGCTCTCAAGACATCGCTAAACACGGTCTGAGAAGCAAAACATTTTCACTTGGAAAGGAGAATTTATACACGGGCTACAGGGAAAACAGATCTAGATGTACTCCACAACCTCCGACAAGGGAGGGGGAAAAAGAAAAAAAAAAAAAGCTTAAACACAGAAAAACGGTAACTCCCTTCGAGTCTATCATGTTTTAGGCACGAAGAGGAGGGCGTGGGGGGAGACGGGGAACTCACGATGACCGTCGCCTGCAGAGCCCCGGGGCACGGCTGTGCCGCTGCAGAGGGACGCCCGGCCCGCACCTGCCTTTCCCACGCACCTCGCCAGCCCTCCGGGGCGCACCGGCGCCGCTCCCCGCCGGCCGGAGGGCTACCAGCGGGGCTCCTGCAGCCCAATGCCCCCCTCCGGCCTCGGTGCCCAGCTTGAGGACGGAGTGCGGGGAAACGCCTGTCCCGACCGGGCTCGGCAACGACAGACCCGAGTCGGCGGGGGCGACCGGAGCCCCCCCGACCCCGCCAGGGACCATGCATGCGGGGGAATGCGCTACTTGCATACGGACACACAGTAAAAAAGAAATTAAAAAAAAATCACGGAGTAAACTCGCATTTTCAGCCCGCACCCAGAGGATGCCCCGGCCCCTCTCCCTCCATCCCCTGCCTTACCTTGCGCCGCGGAGCCGGGGCGGCTGGCCCCCAGGACGGCCAGGGCGGGGAGCACCACGGTCTGCAGCAGGTATCCCAGTCCCAGCCCGCAGCGGGCCGCCGTCCCCTCCAGCCCCTTCCCCATGTCCGGGGCAGGCAGCGGAGTCGCGCAGAGCAGCGGAGCTTTGCTGTGCCGCCTCTGCCTCCACCGGCCCCGTCCCACCACCAGGCGCGGAGGGGCGCGGAGCGGCGCGGAGCCCCCGCGAGGCGCTCAGGCTGCGCGGGGGGCGGCGGGGCGAGGAGCAGCGCTCGTAGCGGGGGGGTAGGGGCGCTGCATGGCCCCGCGGAGGGGCGCGGAGCGGCGCGGAGCCCGGCGGAGCGCTGCCTTCTTCCCGCGGGCGGCTCGGCGCGGCTGCCTCCACCCCAGGGGTGGGCGGGGGCCGGAGCCGGGGCTGGGGCTGGGGAGAGGGGGCTGCGCCGGCCGTCTGCGATAAAATGCGAGCCGGAGCGAGGAGCAGACCCAGAGGGAAGGGGGCGGGGGAGGCTGGGAGCCACCCGCTGCAGAACCGGCCCCCTTTCGCCTCCCCCGCCCGCGCCCCCTGCGCGCACACCCGCGGGCACACTCGCACGCAGATGCTAGTGCACACGCACAAACACACACACACGCACAAACACACACACATACACACACACACACACACACACACATATCCCCCAGCCCACCCGGGCCGTGCCGCCGGGAGAAGCCTCGGCAGCCGGGGCTGCGCTGGCCGGACGCCGCTGCACCCGTGGCTCTCTCGTCCCCCCGCACCGTCCCCGTGGGCATGACACCCCCGCACACCTGCGGGGCTCTGGGGGGCCGGGGCCGTCCTTTAGGGAGCCACAAAATGCAGGGCGGAGGAGCCCTGTGCCGGCCGGGGGGCACCCGTCTGCTCCCACAAGCAGCAGGCAGGGGAGCCAGGGGGAGGGAGAGGCAGTACCAGGAGGGATGTTGGGGAACCCCCCATCCCTGGGGAACATCTCCCCATTTGCTTCCCAGGGTTTCTCTCTTAAGGCTGGGGTCACTCCCTGACAGACCTTACCCTCCCAGCCTCCTTACACCCCCAAAAAGCTCTCCCCTGGCCTCTGTCTTCAGCATGTGCCCACCAAATCCCACCAAGTGGGATGGCAGTGCCCACATCTCAGGTTTGCCACTCAACCAGGGCTCACTTGGATTTTGCTGTTGCTTTCTGGGACTTGTTTTGGGATATATATTTTTTGTTTGTGTTTGTTTTTTTTTATACTGCCTTTCCCTTTGCAGAGCCCAGGCAGGCTGTCCCTGGCGGTGACCAGACGGACCCAGCTACTCGCACACCGGGCTTTTCCAACGCCAGGAGGCTGCAGCCCCACAGCCCTCCCTAAGCCATGGTACTCCAGGGAGCGTCGCCTTCTCCAGCCCAGAAGCTCCCCTAAGCAGGGCTGTGTGCAAGGCCAGGAGTGCTATTTTCCTCCCAGGCGCTACTGGGATCTTCCCAAACACGCTGGCTTTGCCTTTTGCCCCGGCAGGAAAACAGTAGCAGCATTGCTGATACTGCAGGAGGGTTTCCCAGGGGCCACAGGAGCTGCCTGTCCCCAGGGAGGCTGCGTCCCCAATGCCCCCTGACTTTTAATGCCCTTCCTGGGAAATTACCCAGACCGTTCCCATCTCTGGATTTGGGGGGCAGTGGCGGGGTTCTCCTCCACAGCAGCTGACACAAAGCTGCAGTGCGACAGGAAAGCAGCATTTCCCTTTTTTTTTTCAGGCATAGAGCAAGAAAAAGGGGCAGATTTTGTTCTGGGCAATGCACCTGGGTACACCTGGAAGGTGCTGTGGGAAGGGTGCATTACAAGCCCAACAAGCTTGAAACCCAGTAACTCTAAGCAGTCCTCTCCAAATTAGAAGACTCCGGCTCTCCATCTCCGGGCTGTACTACATCTTTTAAGGGGGAAAGTCCCATCCGCTTCAAACACTACTGCATAGTTCAGAAAACATTAAGTCTCCACCATAACCCATGTGTTAAGTCCTGAGGCTGTATAAGTGGTGGAAAGGAAACTCTCAACTCGTAGCCATGTTCAAAGGAAAATGTGGCTCCTGAACAAGAGCTTTTTTGATTGCCTGCGCTCCTCACATCGATCCCTGACCTCATGCTCCCCAGCCTTATGTCTCAGGTTGGTAGTCAGCAGAGCAGTTCCCCATGTATGATGTTTGTTTGCCAGTTTTGCCGTAACTCTGTAAGTTGGGAGCATCTCTCATTTGTTGGGTATTTACTGTTTTCCCTCTGCTAGGGGAAAGTTGGCAGAGGCAAGAAATGAGACCCCTGAAAGATGGTGGAAGATGTATTCGTTGCAGCACCAGCTGACAGGCACATCGACTGCCACAAGGGATGGGGGAGGGAGGGCTTGCTTCTCCATTAAATGGAGTTAATTTATTTTTGATGTTTTGGGGCTTCCCAGGAGTAATACCTATAGTTCCAGGCTTAGTTTCTAGTTAGTAGCTCAGTGACCTCATTAAATTGGTCCATCCCAATTTCAAGACGACGTCCCCGCAGCCCTGCCCAGGGATCCCTGGTGGCTGCCAACCCATCAGCCTCTCTGCCCCAGAGTAGGTGCATGGGGGAGCATTGCTGCTTGACAGCCATGACAGAAGTGACGGTATGGGGACTGCATACTCTTGGCTTGGCGAAAAAACAAGTCTTTTTGCAATACCCAAGGTGTGGTGGACGACAGAGGAGCAAGGGTACCGCACCCTGAGGTGTTCAGTAATCACTTTTCTACTGGAAGTAGATATACCTTGACCTGGAGAAGATGGTTCAAGCAGCAGCAAAAAATAGCTAAATAGGGGTCTTCTCTGGAAAGTGTGGTTTCAAATCCTTCTATGTTCCATTATTTGTGACAGAGGGCATCCAAGGATGCTCCAAGTGCCTACATCATGGAACTTCCACAGAGTTTCTCCATGCACTGACAAACAGCGCTTGTGCCTGGGCCATCCCTAATGCCACAACACTGGATTTTGCCCATTCAGGAGCCAGTCATTCCCAATGGCTCTTTACCTTTCTGCCTGTGAGACAAGCACATATTAGCCCAGCTTAATAAATTTCAGATTTGATGCAGGAGTTAAAGGACTGAGATAATTCAGGGATTTGGGATTAGAAAGTGCAAATTGCCTGGGTTTATTCCAAAAGTGTTTGGGTTTTTTTCCCTGATAGAACCTGTCTGGGGAGGTGTTTTCCCAGCTGTTTGAAAAGTACATGTAATGTAAGTTTATCTTTTTGTCACCTTTAATGTCCTTAAAAATCACTGCATAGCCTTCATAAACTCATCAGAAGCAAATATTAATCTCCAATTTTCATACTTAGATAAAAATAACAAGTGTCAAACAATTTGCGTTGGAAAGTGGATTTAGCAGCCTAACAGGTGTTGCTTTAGCTAGTTTTTCAGGTAAATTCAAGAAATTGCAACTCCAAATTAGATTCCCACAGTAAGTGACTATAAAATGTTACTAGGGTAACATTTGAAATGTTTCAGTGTAGCTTGTGTACTGAAGGATTTGTTTGTTTGTTTGTTTGTTTGTTTTTCCAAAAGAGCTTTTTAAATGAGTTAGGTTCTAAATCAATACTGGAAGTTTTTCATCCCTGCTGTCAACTCAGGAATTTCAAGCTCTTGACAAGGAGTTTTTGAAAGCGCAGAGCTGGTGAATTCTGTGTATTTTATTGCGTTTTTAAGTTGCAAAACAATTAATTAGAAGGTATATTGAATTTGAAAAGTCCTATCGTCTTTCATAATTAATATTGTGAATAGTAGTATAGGTAGCAGGTTTTGCTCTAGATGTTTCCTTAAGATCCTCTACATTTATAACTATTTATACAAACCTTAATCTAATTACAGAACTCAAGGGAAATTTGTGTTTTCTTTCATTACAGTGGCACAGCTCAGGACCACATTGCAGCAGGCACTGTATGAAAACAAAGAGCCCCGATCCCCATTGCAAAAAGTTTCGAAATTTGATTAATGGCTTTGGAGCAGAGATACTGATGTCCCCTGTGTTACGTGGGACTTGAACGATGCCAGTTTGAACAGGGAGAGGAATCTCTTCTGTGCACTGATAATTATGAGTGAGATTCCATAACCCATCCTCACACTGAGCATTGCATTCCTAGGCAGATACTGTCACCTCTGGGCAACCGGCCTGAGGACTCATTTGCTATGCAAACATTAATAAAGGATATAAATTCAGGCTCCACATCAGGTGGTTGTGTTTAGTAGTCAAGATGCTCTCAGCTACTGAGATACACCTAAAGCAGCACGGAGTATTTGAGCAAAGACTATATTTTGCAAGCTTCTCCGCTAGCAGTTTGCAGTGCTGGGTAGCATCTGGCATGCCTGCCATGGAAGGTGTATCACACACCTGCTTTTGGCTGTGCCATTCCCCCAGGCTCCGCCACGCTGCTCTTTTTTTTTCATGGCAGAGCCCGGCACAATGCAATCCAGAAAGCAGGTGTGTGACAAGCCTCTCACTTCACTGACATACATACCGCAAGCTTTCAAGTACTGCAGTTTTCTCTCGCAGTTTAGATAGGCAATTACTTCCTCTGCGGTTGCCTTGTGTGATACTGTGGATCAGCAAATGAAACTACGCTTCTCACATCTTATATTTCAAGAGCAACACAACCTCATTCCTAGTAAAAAAAACTTCTGTGTGTTTTTTTCACGCTGGGAATGACTGTTTGTGGTGCAATTGTGGTCGGAGGAAAATTTCTTTCATAGCTAATGAAATCTAATAAAACAACTGATTGTGTTTCAGCTTCCAAAATCACTACTTTGTTTGCTTATTTATGGAAACAGATCTTCCGAAGTTCATCCATACTCATGCGCTATACTAGTGTGCTAAATTTTCAGTCTAGATACTGTATTAACCAGGCCATGCATCAACATATGTGTTACTACCCACCGAAACAGCTTAAACAGTGTTTCACCTCGTAACAACTAACCTTCGCTCTGGAACTATGCTGAATCTCCTGGGAGGCCATATGATCTCCTGCTCTTTATTCCTTTCCAGGTGCTGCTATTTGTTTAATAAATTTATGTCAATTAACAACTTTGTTGTCCTCACTGTTCTTTCAAACAGTTTGTCTCCTCATAATGTCTGAAGAGGATGTTCTTGAATTAAAGGACCATTTCAAGAAATTATACTAAAGGTAGGGCCAAATTCTGTCCCTGTATTCACACTGGATACTGTGCATATATATCATCCTGTTGTGTCCTATTGTGCATAACATCCTGTTGTAACTTGTGCAAGAGGATACTGCTGGAGCTGGGGAATCATATGCTTAGGGAATAAAATTTAAAACTTCAAAGGTGTTTAAGTTTCACTTTCAGTAGTCAGGGCCATCAAATTCTTGCATGGCAATGGGACTTAGGCTCCTTGCCCATTTTTGAAATCCGTGTCCTCCAGCTACAGCCAAATAATGCACCCAAAGAGCTTTTTCTTTCATGTGAATTATCTGTAAACAGATGACAGATTTCTTATTTATTTATTCTCTCTTTACATTTGTTTGGTGAATATTTTCTCTGAACAGCTCCTGAGCTGCAGATCCTTCATGCACAATTCATCAGGTGCATTTGAAGTTCAGCATTCAAACTATTGCCCTTATTCCTGTTGCATGATACGATATCAAAACGTTATTTCCCACCTACAAATAAAAAAAAAAAAGCTTGATCATTGTACTCTCTGTATTCCTTTGCCTGGAAATTCCCGGCAACACTACAAAAGGTGCGAGGTAGCGCCCGTGTCTGCCTGTGCGGGAGGGAAGGGAGCGATGCCCTCGGCGCGGCGGCGGCGGCTGGGCGATGGCGGCGGCTCCCGGCAGAGGGAGGTGTGAGACACCGGCTCCGCCACCGGCTTCTCCCGCAGACCGCTCACGGACGTTTTAGGAACGTGTCAGAGTCCCACGGCTTCTCATTATGTGAGCGCTTTAGCTGGGAACACGCCTCTCTCAGGTCCGGCCCTGTTAACTACTTCATCCTACAACAGGTTTCCTAAGGCTCCGGCAGGAGCTGAGATAAAGGACGTGAATAACGTGCAAAATATCTCGGTCTGTTGCACAATATGGTTATATTCCTCTATCGCTCTCCACTCACTTTTTATTTTCACAACATTGTAATCACAATTCTATCTTTGAGTCGAATATTAATGTGACTGATGCATGTCTGTCTCTACCCCAGGATTATCCCCGTTAGTTTCCACTGAGGTGGGTTTTTGTTTTATTTACCAAGTACTAATTTCTCATTGTCCAGTTCAGGATGGGCTTCCTCCAGATTTCTTTACTGGTGTTACAAGAATCCTCTCTCCGATGTCTCAATATTACCACTCTGACCACCTCTGCCTTCATGTTTTCTCCCTGTCCCGTGCAGCAGGAGATAAAGGCATAATTGCGCTTTGGGATCTTTGCTTCAAATTCTCCCTGAAGTTGTGTATGCTGGGTTGCTCTTACTCCAATTGCTATTTTATGGATTCTCTTGCCTGATACACTTTGCATAAAGTGCCATTAGAAAGAATTATAATTACAGTATTTATTAAATCACTTCTTAAGGGAGGAAACTGATAGCAAGCAGAAAGAAATATTAAGGAAGAATAAGGAAACTTTCTGGCAAAAGATGTTTAAGAAGATGCAGGTTCTATGAAGAAACACATTTTCTGAGAAACTTAATTGTTAACATAGTATTTTGGTGCTCTACAATAAGATCAAACTTACACACAGACCTGTATAACATTTATTTGTTGCCTTCTAGATCAAAAATGGCATATTTTAAATTGTTACAGATTTTCTTTATAGCTCAATATATTTGCAGTTTCGTGCATGAGCTATTTTGTGAAAACAGACCACATTAAGCAAACTGTGGGAATCTGGGTATATGGCAATGGCCCCAGCCTTAGCATTTATATCTACTTTGTGACAAAACCCAGCTAAGACAAGAACATACAGCCTCACTTTGTTTGTTTGTGTTATTTTTCCTTTTTCATTTTGAAACTTGAGAAACTACTCTGTTGTACAGCGGGTTCAAAATGCAACTCTCCCTACTAGCTGCACCTTCCCACTGCACCTTCCTAGCATGCATGTACTCCTGCCAACACGTAGCCGGATTATCTTTTTCACCCAACAGAAAGAAGCTTTCACAGGGAAACCCTCAAATTCCTGAGCAGTGTGCGACAGCAGGAGGAAATCTGTTGTAGGTGCCGGTAAGGGGAAGCCTGGCTGTGTGCTTTCAGTCTTTTTTCTCCTGGCCTCTTGGTGGCAGAGCAATTAGAGCTCAAATGTACAGGGAAAAGATATCCCAGTACACTAATCAAAGCAAACATTATATAGATTTTGATTGCTCCAACAAGAATGAAGTCTTTGTTAACTGAAATAGCTTTATTGATTCGAATGAGGAGATGTATTTATTCTGTTTTGTGAAGTGCTACAAGCTGTGCGTGTATTTAGTGCTTATGAATTCAGAGATGAAGCAGTAGAAAAGTTCTGGGTAAAACTGTAGAAGAGAAACGGTATCATTTCCAGAACATTTATTCTAACCTTCTTTTCATAAAGGCAGTTATAATACTTGTAGTTATCATTATCATCTTATAATAGACCTTAATGTTTCACAAACAGCATGATTTGTTTAAGTCACATAATTAACAACATTCTTCACTGTTTAGCAATAATTAGTTTGTTTTCATAGAAATACTCCATTTCATCTATCTGTACAGAGGCTGAAAAATGATGGAATAACAAAAATGTTCAGCCCCACAGCTGAAGATGAAAAGTTTATGAAAACAAAAATCACCCATAATAACAACATGTGATCCTGCTTTAAGTATGACCTTTAGCTCCTTTAAGCGCCTGTTATTCAATGCTAGAAAGTAACTTAGGAGGTTTGTGTTACTAGAGTAATTTAAATTGACAGCCTTAAGATTTCTTTGTCTGAAGATGTTATTGGGAATTCAGCTGTGCATTTCCTCATGCGCAACACAGATAATATCAAGAACTTGAAAAATAAGAAGACTCCCCTTACTTCTGAAGTCTAACCATGACCACGTGCGTTTTTTGTAACACGCTGAAAAAAAAAGGTTTAAATTTTGTGCCAAATAGACATAGTTATTCTGGGTCTGCTCTTATTTCAGATGAAGTTCCACAGAGATTTACAGAAACCAGCTCAGGCCCTTTGGGAATAAGTCATCTACATGGAAAACTTTGTGCCCTTTCACCTATAGGACTCTACTGTGAAGATAATAGAGAGAGCCTTATTTTGACCAGGGAGCATTGCAGGTTATCTGCAGCTATCTAGTTTATTACTGCTTTAATTCGAGACCTACATTTTTATTCATTGTTTCTCTTTTGACTAACATTTTGAAATGTAATATCAAATAAATGGACCCTGGGCTGTGGCCCCACACAATGCTTTCTGTTATTAGATGTCTCAGTTGATCTGTGTTCGAAGATGATTAAAGTATCTTGCACCGAGTTTCTTGGTTCATTTCATTCCATGTGCATTCATAAAATTAGTTGATGGTAATCTATTAATAAAAACTTAATATTCTGCATTATCCTCTATAAAATGTTGCAGGTTTTTTTCTCTCTTTTTTTTTTCTGTTCTGGAACTATTCACAGTCTCTCTTCAAGAGTCTGATAAGATACAGATTACAATACTGGCTTGACAATGGCCAAAACTTTTGCTTCCTCTCTGAGTAACACAAACTCTGAGAAGGGATACCTTACCTTCATAACTAAAATATCATTCATTATTTAGTCTCTGGATTATTAGAACCAGTCCTGAAATGTGGAACAAGAACTTACCACTGAAAAATTGAATATGCTAAAGTCCAGTTTCTTGGATCCAACAAAGCAGTACCAGTGATCGTGTTATTGGCAAGAAAAAGAGCAATTGCTTACATCTCTAAAAGCTCCTCCTTCTCCAGACCACAAGTGAAAAAGGGAAGAACACGATTTTGACAAGAAGGTTAGACCACAATAGACCTGCCTGGGTACTCATTGATTTCTCTGGAATTAAGTTGTTACAAGTAGCAACAATGCCAGCTCCCTTAATGATCCCTTTGAAAAGCAAGTTTTAACAGGCAAGTGACCAAGAGAGAAGGCATAGGATGGAAAAGAGTAGACATGGGAGGGGGACGAGATAGCACATTAACAGACAGTTTCAAAAGTCACAGGGAATGACGGTAAATTCGTGAACAGTTGGAGACCTCTGATGCTCTCTGCCTGCTCTACGTGGTCTCAAACATTTGCCAGAAGAGGAAGGCATAAATTGGAACTGAGCAGGAGCAGCATTTTGGAGGCTGCTGGCTGTCATTTTTATCCTTTGATTTTTTAATTGATGAGGAAGATTTGGTTACTTTAGAAGAAAAAAGATGAACTGATCACAGTTTACGAGGATGAGCATGTGGGAGGACTGCAAGGGATGGAACACTGTAAAAGTAGTGGGACATTATATATAAGCAGCAAGATCCTCTTTCTTAGAAGGATCAGATAAACAATATGATCATAACTAGGACAAGCTTCACAGTTACAAGCCAAGAAAAGATTTCATGATTCTTGTTCCTCCCCACACCTCTAACATTTCAGGGATTGTCAAAATCCCTCCAGGAGCACAGAACAAAGTAACTCCCCCATCTTTAGCCAGTTCTCCCTTCTTATGTATTTTTTTTTCTTTTTTCTTTTTCCCCAGAAAGAATTTATTTTCCACTTAAATTTACTTTTATTCCACACATGCTTTCCATCTTCCTCTGCAAGGAAAATCATTCTCACAGCGATGCAGCTTGCACTACGGCCCTGTTCTGCTTTATCCTCCCCAAAGGAAAGGCCATCAGCGGAGTGTAGCAGCTGGGGTCATTGTCATGTCAGGCAGAGGATCCACATAGCAGTTCCTTAGAGTTCTCAGCTCTAAGGGGTGTTCAGACATGTCTTAACAGCCTAGCCTTTGGTGACTGGCCTTACCAGTTACTTACTCATCATCCTTTCCACAATGATGCCAGGACAGCAGTGGTTTGCACAGCAGTATGCGCGGCGAGCTGGACTGCCTTTGAGTATGTGGTAGAAGGTAGCTCTGTGACTTTATCCATCTAGCCCAATCTTTGTGCTCAGTGGAGCTCCAAAAAAAGGAGCGCAAAGGAGCCACTGTGCAGTCTTACCCCGTTTTGGCATGGGGCCAGACCTTTTGTTGCCTTTTAAGGATATTCTTCTGCCCTAGGAGTACCATGTGTCCTTCATGTTTACAAGAGAATTAAGATCCCCAGTGATAGTGGTCTTAGGATCAAGAGGCAAGTCTACATTCAATACCGTGTTTATCCTCCTAGCTGGTTTTCCCAGAATTAGTACACACATCAACAATTCCATAATGTATGAGTAAGATCTGTTTATTCCTTACCACAGCTCCAGCATTAATCATTTGTCCTTCTCCAAACCACCAGTAAAACTCTGTGCCATGGAGAAGTACTAAACAATGTGTAGTGTCTTGGAGCAGGATCAGGCTCAGACCTAGTCAGGACTTGAAAATACAGTTTTGCACGGGGACATTACACTGCAGTATGGCTCTCTGCCCCCAAATAAAGTTTTTCAGTTTTCCATTCATCTGATTATAGAAAGTAATGATAGACCTATTTAGTCACATGCCTTGCTTTTGATCAGTAATTTTGGAGAAAAGATTATTACAAACATCCAAATGTACACGTATAAATAATTTTGAGAACAGCAGATCATTTATGTGGTTCTTTGTATCCAAATTATAGAAAAAAATTATAAGCTGGGAAGACCCCTAAATGTTTTACAGTGCTGTAGGAAGCTGAAGGGCCAAAGCTAATGGAGTTTGCTTGGGTATCGTATTGGTGTCATGCTTATTCTCTGCTGATGAGTGCCATAATTAAGAAACCTGTGCCAGTCTGGGGATTTATGATAGGAGGAAAAAGATATTTTTATATCACTGCATCTAGTTGATTCATTTGGAAGCACTGATAAATAGACACAGCTGGTTGTGGAACTAGAAGCTCTGCTGCCCTTTTTTTCCTGTCTCCTTATTAAGTATTAATGCAAGGTGAAGGTGATTGGTATTGAGAGGCATAAACTGAAATCAACTGGAAGAGAAAATAACAAAAAAGAGAACTAGTATTTGTCTAGAGTCATGTAAAATCCATGAAAACATGAAATAAATCTTCCATGCTTTGTCTGTTGCTAGTTTCCTGAGAACTTCAGCAGATATCACTTAGTGAACTAACTCCTCCTATAGCTACTAGAGGTTGTGTGTGCATTGTTAGAGTGGCCATGCAACCACGTAGCCATTGCTGCAAATCACTGCGGGTGCGTGTGTTTCTTGAAAACTGGGGCCACAATAGTTGGTATGGTTTTCACCTCTCGCTATAATAGTTTTCATCTGGACCACCTAACTGCTTGCAGTTTTTAATTCAGCTGGTCTGCAAATAGAGATGCTATTTTCCCCACGTACAATATTTATGTCCTTCCACATTTAAACCCCAATAGAATTAGTGCCAAAGGTGAACGTTAAACCAAAGAATGATTCCTTTAATTGCATCTGCTACTGACAAAAATATTCTTTATAACCGGAATCTCCTGCTAGTACTCTTATGAACTACCATATACCTCTGGCGGGAAAATAAGTGTTCACAAGCTTAAGGAATTCCATATGCGTTTTATTGATGGTAATTCTGTTAGTTGTGCACTCTGAGGCTGCTGCTGGAACAAGGACTGTTTTGGCTGATGGATTCTGCACACAGAGCATACATTCAAGAGGAATTCACCAGGGAATTGAAAAATGAGCCATTACCCTTGTACAGACATTGGGAGGAACAAAACCCAAAACAAACCCAAAACTTAATACAACAATATTTATCAAGTGTCATTCAGCCTGGATGGTGGGGTTTCTAGAAACCTTGCTTAAACATTTGTAACCCAGTCCAACAATAGAAATGTTTAGTGTAAGTACCTAAAACACGTGTAGATGGCTTACAATCTTTCCTCAGACATTTCTAAAGTTATGCGCTCCACATGGCTCATCTTCCTTTGTTTGTCCCCCGATATGCATAGTCCTCAGCATAACCTCACAGTTTTTTTCAGAAAGGTGGGGTGGGAACCAGTTGTCACTCTTGGTTACTTGCGGAGACGTTCACTCTCTTGCCCTAACTCATGTGCTGCCAGGAAGGCAGGCAGCTGGGAGCTCCTTGGCCGGTGTAAACACTCACAGTCAGTAACCACAGCCACGTCTCATTCTCTCAGTGTGAAGGAAATGCGTTGCCTACCAATACTGCTTTTCCCTAACTCTTCACAATTCCCTCTGGCCTTTTCACAGACTCTTTGGGGGCTGCAACAGACCGAGAAACACTGGCTTTGAGGACTGCTGGTAGTCTATTCTTGAGGTAGAGGGCAATGCCTCCACCCCTCCTTCCTCACCTGTCCCTTCAGAACAGCCTGTAGCCATTGATAGCTGCAACCCAGTCGTGGGATTCATCCCACCAAGTTTCAGCAATGGCAGCTAGGTCGTAGCTTTCTAGCAGCAACAGTGGCTCCTGTTTGTTGCCCATGCTGTGTGCATTGGTTTAGAGGCATTTCATCTGGGCTGTCAGCCATGTCACCCTCTTAAGAGGAACGCCCCTTAGTTCCTTTGAGGTATTTCACTGGTGTTTCCCTCTTGGCTCCTATTACCTCAGGAGCACCTGGGTCATCTCCATAAGACTTCAAGTGTGCTTCGGTGTAGCCAGCACACCTCAGGGCAACAGGCTGCGGGCTCTGGCTAGCACCCCGCCCCTCTAACTTTGGCATGCTGTCCCACAGATTGTCACGGCCAAGCCTGATATTGTCCCCTGCCCCCCTCAAGCCTAGTTTAAATCTCTGTCAATGAGTTCTGCTAGCTCATGAGCAAATACCCTTTCAGAAATGTGAATCTCATCTGAGGCCAGCAAGCCTGATGCCGTATAGGCCATCCCATTATTGAAAAACCCAAAATTGTGGCAGTGACACCAGCCATGGAGCCATGTTTTAATAGACAGGGCTCCTCTGTTTCTTTCAATGTCACTGCCCACAGCTGGAGGGGGGAAAAATAATGTATGCTCCAGATCCTCTTACCAACCGTCCCAAAGCCCTGAAGTCTCTTCTGATTGCCCTTGGACTATGTGTTGTGGCTTCCTTGCTACCCACACGGAAGAGCAGCAGTGAGTAATAGTCCAAGGGCTGTACCAGGCTAGGAAGTTTCCTCATGATGTCCTTAACCCAGGCCCCCGGGAGGCAGCAGACTTCCCTAAGAGGAGGGTCTGGCCGGTATATTGGACCCTCTGTTCCCTCCAGAAGGGAGTTACCTGCAACTATTATCTGTCTATTCTTCCTCGTGGAGGTGGTTGTGAAACAGGGGGTAGTCCTTTCTGACCTTGGCAACACTGCTGGTGTAGATGGACCATTGTCCTCATCATCCATTGACTGACCTTCCACATCCAGACCCTCATACCTGTTGTACAGAGGCACCTGGGAAGGTGGGTGAGGAAAGGAGAGGACTTGCCTGCGGCCCCAAGCATGGACTTGCCTTCATTCACTCCCTTCCTTTAAGCTACTGCCTTCAGCCTGTCAGGGGGAGGATACAGGATCCTCTTGATCTTGGTTTTTTTCTGGTGGCCATTCCTGTTTTGGTGTCTACTACACCTGCTTGGTGTCTACTACAGGCTGCCTGATCAAAGCGAGCCTATTGACAAAGCCTCTCCTTACTCCAGATACAGCAGGCATCATGCTTGCAGGCTCTTGTCCTGCTGGGGAACTTCAAGCACCCAGGCACCTGCCAGAAAAGTAGCAGGGCAAGCCGTGGGCAATCCAGGAGACTCCTGGAGTGCATCGAGGATAAATTCTGAAGCCAGGTAATAAACAAACCTACCAGAGGGGATGCAATACTGGACCTGATGGTCACTAATGCAAGTGAGCTAATCAGTGACGTCAAGACTGGAGGCAGCCTGGGCTGCAGTGATCATGCATTGGTGGAGTCTGCAGTTTTGAAGGATATGAGCCAGGCAAAAAGTAAAGTCAGGATGCTGAATTTTAGGAAAGCAAAATTCCGGCTGTTCAAGGAGTTAGTCAATAGGACCCCCTGGGAAACTGACCTCAGGGACAAGGGAGCAGAACCAAGCTGGCAAATCTTTAAGGACACTTTCCTTAGAGTGCAAGAGCTCTCGATCCCCAGGTGTAAGAAATCAGGAAAGGAAGGCACGAGACTGGCATGGCTGAGTCAAGACCTGCTGGTCGAACTAAAGGACAAAAAGGAAATTCACACGCAGTGGAAGCAGGGACAGGTATGCTGGGAAGAGTACAGGGACACACTGCTCGGTTGTGTAGGCATGTGGTCAGAAAGGCCAAGGCACGTCTGGAGCTGAACTTGTCAAGGGGCATAAAGAATAATAAGAAGGGCTTCTACAGATAGCCAGAAAAGGAAAGTCGAAGTGTACCTCTCATGATGAGCAAGACTGGCAAACTGCTAACAACAAGATGAGAAGGCGGCTGAGGTACTCAACAACTTTTTTGCCTCAGTCTTCACTGGCAACTTCTCTCCCCATACCCCTTGAGTGGATGGACCACAAGGCTCTGGATCCGTCAGCAGAGGAAAGACATGGACCTGTTGGAGTGGGTCCAGAGGAGGGCCACAAAAATCGTCAGAGGGATGGAGCACCTCTCCTATGAAGACAGGCTGAGAGAGTTGGGCTCGTTCAGCCCGGAGAAGAGAAGGCTCTGGGAAGACCTTGTTGTGGCCTTTCAGTACCTAAATGAGGCCTACAGGAAAGATAGGGACAAACTTTTTAGCAGGGCCTGTTGGACAAGGGGTAATGGTTTTAAACTAAAAGAGGGTAGATTTAGTCTAGATATAAGGGATAATTTTTTTACAACGAGGGTGGTGAAACACGGGAACAAGTTGCCCAGAGGTGGTAGATGCCCAATCCCTGGAAACATTCAGGTGAGGTTGGACGGGGCTCTGAGCAACCTGATCTAGTTGAAGATGTCCCTGCTCATTGCAGGGGGTTTGAACTAGAAGACCCTTAAAGGTCCCTTCCAACCCAAACTATTCTATGATTCTATCATTCCGTGATTCTATACAACCCCTCTGCAGGAACCAGTACAAACTAGTGGCAAAGGAAACTAACTATTCAGTTCCGCAAATCCCAGCACACATGAAAAGTCCTGGCAATTTATTTCTGTATAGATTACAGAGTAAGATCTGATGAACCTATATGAAATGTCTCTGGGGCAAGTCCTATTTCTGTTAGAGAAGAGCCCACACAGAAATGTTTGCCGTAGTTTCTACCAAAACTTTGTGAATTCCCTCCAGAGAACGACAAAGGGCAGAAGTACTTGTCATTAGCCATAAAGTGCCAATATGCATGACACAAAGAGAATTAATAATGTCAAGAGTTTGGGAACTTGAGGATGAACATTTTTAGTCTAAAGCCACAAAGTTTTGTGCTTCTGGACTCTTCAGGTCATGCTTGGTCTGGGTTCATCTTAACTAGACATTAAATGGAACTCATTTATGCCTTAGAAATCATAGTAAGAAAGGCTGGAAGTTGATCTCACTGCCAGAAGGAGGGGTAAATTAGCCTGTGTCTCAAGCATGCTGTTAGGAATGACAATTAAAATCTAATTCTAATTAGCAACACTGGATGCTACTCTAAGTAAGCAACAATGTGCAGATTTGTTGTGCAGATTCTTAGCTGCAGAAGCAGGCAAGTAGTAGACAACGTGCAAGTTAATCACCTCTTCAACAGCAAATGGACTGCTTGTAAATACACCAAACACACACTTGAGATTTCTTTTGCGAGATGGGTTATTGTGAGAGCAGACATTAAGGCTGATGCTGAGGCCAGGGCAGCCTATTTAGGCTTTAGTTAGTGTCTGGTTCAATCTCTGGTTAATTAGGGCTGAGAAGCTGGAAAATTTGCAGCTCTGTTGCATATTCTTTACTTGCTTTGAGGAGGCAAATGAGGAGAAACTCCAGGATGTCAGTTTTCTATCTCTAATAATCACCCAATAAAAATTACAGAGGGGTAGGAATTCTCCAGCTGCCAGCTCGGACTCATTACTGCTGGTCTTGTCATCTGGAGAGCCAAAAGAAGCGAGGATCCAGGAATTCTAAGCACTAAAGGTAAATTGTCTTTTGTTTAACCAATATTATTGAAAACTTCAGGAGATCTGCAAGCTGTGTTCCAAATAAGGCAAATACAGGACACGGCATTTGCTCCTCTCGATTTATGACCATGGTCCTAATGCATACTTTCATTAATTTCAGTAGCATTAGCTCCCGATCCTGCACATATCCCACGAAGCAGTAACTTCAGAAATATGACTAGTGCTATTACTATTCATGTGCGTACATCCTGCAATGTGCCTAGGGCCAAGATCCTCAAAGTTCAGCATCTAAATATCTTTTGAGATGACGGCCTACATTAAACAGAATTGAATTTGAGATACATTTTGGCATAACACTTCCAGAAGATACACTAATAACTGTAATAATACCTAACCTAACTGTTATAAGGGAGGGGAATTGCGTTAGAATTATAAGAAAGAGAAACACATAGAAATACTTAGAGTATGTCACCCAACATTATCTATTGTGCTTTTTAATTGCAAGGGAGCTGGGACTGCAGCGTAAAACAGAAACACTTGTGAATTTGGACTGCCATTACTGTCACATTTTGTTGAGTACTACATTTATACACATTTTAATGGTACTTGAAATAGAACGACAAACCTTCTCAGCTTTGCTCGCTCTATAAAAAGAATCTGAAGTCAAAGTCTAGAAGCAAAGGAAAGAAAAGGAAAAAAAAAAAAAGATGAATAAAGACTGGAAAAAGAGGAAAAACCTAAGTGATGCCTTTCCTGGAAGCAATTCAATGGAAACAGTAACAATAAAACTATTCTAGAACTAAAGAAATATAATCCATTATTCCATAACAAAAGTATATTTTTTTTCCTACTGCATAACGTGTGAAGTGCTACCTGCCAGAAGTTAAGCATAAAACAAAGCTTTTCCCTTCATCTTCAAAACCAGAAATCTGAAAACTTCACCGCAAAACTGGGCTAAATACAAATCCCGTTAGTTTCATTAATCCCATTCTATACACATTTCAAATAACCCTTTAAAATTGCTTGATTACCATTTATGTGCGAGTCTTATAACAGACCCCCAGGCTTTCATAAAGATATGTACTTCAAGAAGGCAACTTAAGGCATTATGAAGGAAAAGGAAGAGGAAAAGTAGATAATTTAGCCCAAAGATGTTTGGATACCTTCTTGCTTGTGATTCCACACAACAAAAAAACTTCTGGCAAATAAGGAACAAATTATCCTCTTTTTTTGCATTTTTCAAATTATAGAGCCCGTGTTAATATTCATGGCCTCTCCTCTATCCCACCTTGAACAGCTTCAACTACAACTGGAAGTCGGAGTCTAGTGTTTCAATAGAGACCTTCATCTTGGCACTTACTTAAATTCTGCTTCCCCAAAGCGGTGTAAGTAAATTTGCATACATTGAACTTATAACATTGAAAAGATATGCTTTCACTTCCAAAACACCACAATTCCTATTTCTGAGCTAATTAAAGCTTCATTCAACACAAGCATAGCTGGACCAAAGCTGTAGAATGAGGTCTGCGTACACTAATGTGCTGGATACTGAGTTGCAGACACGGCAGATGTGACTTGGTACTTAAGCTGCCTTTCACCTTGCTGGCACCATCAACTTTTTAAATCATTCCTGGAAACGTAGCTTTTGAACACATGACACCTAGAAATTATATTACAGTATTGGGTAACTCTTATTAATTCAAATTATTATGTCACTACAGCACTTCTGCAACTCACATTGGCATCAGCCTACCAGTTTAACCAAGATGCTGGCAAGCAGCATATTTGGGAAGTACGTGGAGGAGTTACCTTTGTTTTCAGAACTTGTCAAAGGAGTCTCAAGACACTGACTGCATTTCAGGATCACACGTCTGGGCCTCAAAGATTAACACGTTGCTAGTAGTAATCGTCTGAGGTCTTAGTCCTTAACTGAATTTAAAGGCACTGACATATATAAAATTAAATCTTAAAATTAAATAGTTTGAAGTAAAGGACTTGATCTCTCACTCATAGAGTTAATGAGAGACATCTATTACAGAAGGTGGCCATACAAGTATCTAACTGAAAAATTCAAGTCAGTGTCTTAAAACACTGGAGCAACTTCAGAAGAGCACTGACTCTGTGTAAGCACTCGGTGATGAAAAACTCCCTCCAGGTTAACACAAGGAGAGTAAAATTTTTTTAAATTCTATGGCAAATGAACTGGACTTGAATTTTTTTAAGCAAAAATGGATGACTTGCTATACTATACTGCCTTGCAGCACAGACATCTTATAGCCACTTGTATTGTGTAAAGATGAGCTGCAGAGGCTTGCACTGCAGTTGTGCTGCTTGTGAGGACAGAGTGGGTTTGTAAGTACATCTGCAATTAGGTCGTATATCCATGCAGAGCAACATTAAGATTAGTGGGACTGAACTCAAATTCAGGTACAATCCCATACATACTCCTGCATAGGCCTAGAATGCAGAAAATTGGGGAAAAGCTCTGTAGCAACTGTGACATTATCCCCTATGATTTTCCTCTTTTTCCCATGGCATGGATGTAGCAGTGTCTCAAATGATCTAGAAATGATTGTTATGATGATTGACACACTCGATTGGGAAGTAGACTGAATTTGTTTGGGGGAAAGAGGCAGGACAAAAATTTCTTCTAATACAATTATTTTCTATTTTTCATGTATGTGCAACGTGTATTCAGCATTGCAAAATTATGTTTTTTTCTTTTGGATCACCAAAGCAGTGCAGTAGCTGAAATACAAGAGCTGCATGAGCTAAATGAAAATACGATCAAGTTGTGAAATATTTAAAATTTATAGCCAGATGTATTCTGCCTAGGATACATATCCTGCTGCCAGATCTGGATATGACTCTTGCACAGAAATCAACCATCCTCTTCCTTAGGTAGCAAGAATTCCCGGTAGCAAGAATTCCCAGTAGCAAGTGCTTCCCATTGAGGGCGCAGTGACGAGCCGCCTGCTAACCTTGCTTCCTTGGAGGGCCTGCAGCTGACTTGCTCAGCACTTAAAGTAAGTTAGATAAATGCTTATATATCACAGCGACAGGCATTATAAATACCCTGCTCTGCTGCGTGCTTATGAAGCTGCATTAAGCCCAGTGCAATTTACGTGTGCACTGTGAGGCAAAATGCTCCATGTGGTTTCACCTGTTATCCATACTACCCAGGTAAAATGCCTGATGTCCAAAGATGCTGAGCCAACTCCTTTCTGCCAGCACCTCCCTGGGAAGCACCTACGTCCATCAGCAGAGATGCACTGCAGATGTGTTCGAGTGCCTGCTCTGTGCACTAACAAGTGGCACCAACAAGGACCTCAAGTCGGTGGCCTCAGGGAGAGTCAGCACCTCCTCGCTGCTGTCATTCCCAAAAACTTCAGTGGGAACCCAGGGCACCTTGAGTCTCCCAGTTCTGTGGCTGGCCCAGCTAGCAATGAGAGTCTCATGGCACACAACATTTTGGAATCAACCTCTTATTTTGCTTCTAATGTCACCTGAAGTTGAGCCATCAGTGAAAGAAGTTCCAGCTCTGAGTAATTGCACTGTCCACATCAACGTGATTAAACAAGCAATACATTCAGAGCTTTGCATATGAGATAAATTAAAGCTTTTTGTTCAATAGCACTGAATGCGTTTGAGTTAAAAAGGGTGTATAGAGTGTCCCTTCAGTAACCCTGCTTTGTCATCATGATACGCCACCCTGTACTCCTAGGCTCAGGAAGATTAAGAGAAGCATTTACATCTTGCATTAATGAAGCAACAGATTATGGGGTTGTGCACTCTGTTACTGCTTGTTTGCTTATTTTTATTTATTTATTTATTTTACAACCTAAGCGAATCAAAGTTACAATAGGCTGAAGAGGATGATCTCAGCTGATGTCTGGAAGTAATTTTATAATTGCCCTATAAGTCAGAAATGACAAAACCTGCTTTTTTTCCCATGGTACTGAGACCACCAGTTGCTGTATTTCCTGCCATGCTCTATGTTGTTGGTACTCAAGAGGTTTCTTTTCAAGAGGAAAACTGTTTACATCCATGAGCTGAGATAAGATGCATTGTGTGGTGAAGAACATTTGATTAGAGAAGGAAAAGACTGGGAGACAGGGAGAGAAAATAAAAACAATAAATGATGACTTAAGCCATCAAACATTCTGCCATTTTTTTTTAATAGTGCTTTGGGCTTTTTTTGGAACAATTTCTCAGCAGAAGTCCAGGGGTTTCTCACAGATGAAAGTTATCTGTTTCTCCCAGTTGTTTTTACTATCTGCTTGCAGAAAGGAGCACGGTTACTGTCTTGAACAAAAGGCACCTGTAACCCTACCATCATTAGAGAGGTTCATGGTGACTCCCAGCAATCTTTGTATGAGGGAACTTTGCTCAAATTGACATTGTAGCAGCAAAGCCTGGTGGCAAGAGGTGCAAACTTGATCTTTCTTATTTAATCCCAAACCTTCTGTGAACCCAGCAGATAGCACTGAAGTTCAGAATTGCCTCCAGGTCTCTCTCCTCAGGGTGAAGATGTAATTATGATAAATCCCACTTCCTCGTTGTACCATTATAGCTAAAGGTAAACGAAATGAGCTGATCTCAAAATTAACAATTACTGAACTCCTTTCAGAGCTTTTAAAGTATCTCTCTGCCTTGCCTAACACATGCTGTCTGCTGTCTTCTGCTTGTATGACAGATGATCTACAGCCAGCGTTGACATTTGTATGGTCACTCCCATTCCCAGAGCACTAAGAGAGGCTTTTACTTATGAGCACAAACAGTACAATGAAAACCAAGGGGAGGCAGAATGCAATGAACCAAGCAGCCAGCCTTGCGCTTGGTATCGTGTTTAACTCCCTGCCCGAGAATGAGGTTGCGTATTACGTGCCCAAATCAGGCCAGCCTTTTGTGGCTGGGCACCGCCAACCTCATTCACATGGACTCTCCGCTTTTTGATTGTAGAGGCTGCATTGCACCCTATAATAGAACAAAGTCCCGGTCTCAGGTGGGACCTGTAGGTGATACTGCAATAAACTTAATAGGGAAGTCATATTTTGTGATGTCCTTGGTCTTTTTACAAGGGGATTAGGCACCCTGAGGTTGTCCAGTTGGGATTATTCCTTTTTGACTGGCAGGCTCCAAATTATGTCTCATCTGATTAACCCTTTTTATAGTTTATCTGCAGGTGTCAGTGCATGCAGTGGGGCTGCCTGTAAGTTCTTCACTGTGACAAACTTACAGAGACCAAGTGACTTTCCAAATATTTTTTCAGGGTGCCTGCTGCATACAATCTGTCTTTTTGGCATCTACAAGCCTTATGATCTGCATGCCTTCCCATCATCTGCTATTTGGCTATTGCATTGTTTAGAAAAGGTTTTTTGGAACTTAAATGTCAACAGGTGTGGCAGAGTGTATGAAGGCATGCAGTACAGAAACGTGGCTAATTACAACCTTCTCGCTTAATTTTTTTTCCAGTTAACAATTACAGTTAAAAATAACATGTGCATACAGAACTCCGTGACTTTAAAAAAAAGTTTCCTAATTAATACAGCTTCTAATTAATGAAGTCTTACATTCTGTGTCAGTCATAAGTCAGCCCAACTTATACACATCTTGCTGCTTTCTGCAAGTAATAACTGCAAGTCTGGAATCAAATTGACCTGTCAACTTTTTCATCCACAGCATTTCTGGAGTAGGGGCAAGGGTCTGACCGACATCTAACCCACATAAGCAGCATCCTAACAGATGGGACTGGAGAGCTGGCAGCCAAAATACCCATTCTGTTCATCAACTGTGGGCACAAAGCATAGCCTGGCCAGCCAGATTTTGCATCTTTAGTTAGCATGCCTACGGCAAAGGTGTTGTACAAGGAGATCTGTGAATATTTTTGAGCTCTGAATCCCAAGTATCACTGATGTTGAAATGCCAAGTGGAAGAGTGTATTTGTCGTTCGTTAAAGTGCTCCTCAGCATGAATTTCTGCACACTGGTGTTCCACAAAGAGGGAAGCAATTTTTGGCTCATCTGTTGCTTTACAGGTGAAGAGCTGGCAGAGGATCTGGGAGCATGTTCCTCACTAGGACCTATGGCAACAAAGAACACACTCTCTACCTTTCCCTCGTTTCTCCTTAAAAACAAAAAGGAAAAGAAAAATCAAGGGTTGTGCTTCATCCCATACAGTTGCGTAGATTGAAAGAAAATCATGTGGCCCCCTGTCCATGCCTCTCCAAAAAAACTAACCAAAGCACCAAGAATTGGGCTGCCCTTAACCTGTAGGACATGATCCTGAATACCTGCTTTGCAACCTAAAGTTCTGACTTATGCTTATCTTTAAGCATCTATAACTGCCAGCCCTATTAGGCTAAACAAGGGAAACAAATCTGAGGGCAAAACGATGAAGCAAGGAAAGCAAGGAAACACCTATATTTTTATGACTATTCACAGGAGACAGATTCTCCTCAGTGCCTTATCATCAGTCTTATAATCACTAGCTACTCAGAAGCCCCTCTTTGCTACACTCAGGGTCAGAGCAAACACTCTGGATCATATTTGTGGATACTTGTTTGTGCAAGCGCGGGTGAGATAAAGGGAAAAATGAAATGTTAGGAATGCCAGTGTTGTAATTCCACCCTCTGTGCTTCACAGTGAAATTTTCCTGTGTTCCAGGTACTGCCCATTTATCTGTAACTGTGCCATTGCCTCTCCTATTCCTCTTAATCCAGACAGTGCAGTAAGGTTAACGCAGAGGCTGGGCAGGGAATCTTTTTTCATTATGCCAAAAAGATTCACCAAAATATGTCTCTGTAAAAAACTTAATGATGAATTCACAAAGCCTCCTGTAAATGCCTAAGGAGTTTGCACCCTATAAATATTTAAAACAAATATCTCCCAATACATAAACACTCTCATTTCCTGCTGATAAACCCAGACACATCAGCAGGGGTGGAGGGAGGCAGTTATCTTTGCTCAGATGTTGTTTAGCATATCCCTAGATGCAATGGAACTTTTTGTGTTAATTCTTCCTTTTCGCTTATCCTTTTCATCATCATATAGCGTTTCAAAAATGCAGGAGATGTAATCCAGCTCCTAATCTTAGCTAATGTGAGCTGTGTCTAATTAAAAACTCATCAGTGTAGAAATATGTTTTGTTCACAGCGAAAGTTAAAAAAAAACGACGACCCTTAAAAATTCCATCCTGCAATTTTGCTACTTTTATTTCTTGTGTGTGATCTGTGCAATTAGGCAGTACTTTACCTCAATTAAACAATATCACATACTTGCAAAAAAAGTCTTGTTTACACTAAACAGTTTGGGAAGAGGAAAGCTGTTTTCTAACACAGGAGTCAGCTCATCCACTACCGAAAAGTAACAACTCAAGGGCAATAAAGTAGCTCCCGACAGCTCAGTGTAGTATTACACAGCAGCAGAGAATGAATAATAATAATAATAAAAAGGTATCGAGTTCTACCTAGAAAGGAAATTCTATGCAGGCAGAATGTTTCTGCATAATGAACAGAGTGGCACCGATTTCTGCCTAGCGGAACAGCGCATCTGGGTTGTAAGGGTCTCCAAATAATGAGGCCTCTTTTTTCTGTCTCAGCTGTGCAGTGCCCGCTCTGATCCTGCCACGCAAGAACTGCAGGTTGGATTCAGGGAGTGAACGCATTTGGCAAGTGCTGCCATTGTGTCTGAGGCACTTGGGCTCCTCTGAATGCTCTGCTTGGTAGCTGAACCCTGGCTCTGGCTTTCTGACCTCGTGCCATCTCTGAAAGGACACAAGGACGGCCAGATATGGAGAACTAGCTCCAGCATCTTGGGAGTCTGGCCCTGTCCCAGAATCCAGGAGATGCTTCACCGCCCTCTTCTGAGATGTACCAGGTGGCGGGTGAAGGCCCAGAAGCGTGCAGACTGTTGCCTTTGCAATTTTATAATTTAAATCCACTGCAAAGCTCAAGTACATACATTGTTTACCTATCAGTAATTGTTCGCATGGCTGCATTTCTACCATTCCTATGTAGAGAACAACCTCCCTCTCCCCCCCTTCCAGAACAATGCCTTGCAGGGAAACGCTTATTAATGCACTCGGGAGAGCTCCTGCTGCCTTTGCGTGGTAAAGAGTGCTGATCCCGGGTGGAGATAGAGTCAGGTTATATTTCCTCCTTTCTAAGTTCAAGTAAACTTCTTTAATTTATTTGGTAATGTGGAATTAACTTTACATTTAAAATAGGTCCTGTCCCTGTGAACCCAGCATAGCAGGAAAAGGCTCCTTGAGTTTTAAAGGCTTTAACCCTTGCAGATCTGGAGAAACTTCCTCTTTTCCCCCCTTTGCTACTCTTGAGTCCCTGTAGCAGCAGAGAATGGCACAATAATTGGAGGTGGGTCAGACAAGCTGGGTGGCTACAAAGATAGGTCTACAGACCTGTGCACTGTATTGTATGTCTGCCCTTACAGGTGCAAGAAGTTTTTCATTGTCTATTTCTGTCCTTTGCATTGCACGCCTTGTTTGTTCCAGAGCAAGATCTTTCTGTTCAAGCAGCTCCACAGATTCCCTTATTTCAGTACCATATTGATATCTAGCTGTGGCTGACAGCATGCAAGGGTTGCCTGGTACACTGTAAGGGAACATGCCATCGAGTATTTTGGGAAGCCATTAATGGGCAGCTATATTTCCTCTCTTTTAAATAGTCCTTTTTACTGTTAGGTAACTAAACTAAACCATCTAAACTATGTATCAGCTGAGCCTTCGTTGTTGATTCTTCAGAGGACACACAGCCACCATGCTGCAGGACTCACTCTATTAATTTTTTTTAACTAACCAAATGGAAAGGGAAGTGGGCTTGCCACTGGAAAGTTTAAGTTGTTATTATTATCGCTGTGTTATCAAATATCTGCGAGCTAGACTTGTCATCTACTCCTGTATGACACCTACCACAACCAGGGGTCAGGCTTGGTTGCTTGAGGAACCTTCATAATAGACAGTTTGCTGAATTAAATTCAGTTACTCTCCAAAATAGCATGGCATACTTGTTCCACACTGCTCTATGACTTTGCCTCAGCCAGCTCCATAAGGCACACAATTGCACAGTTTGTGTCTTTACTTCTTCCAGTGGTGCATTTAGCTATTTAAGGTGAACAAAGTCCAGATCGGGCTGGTCTGTATGTACACATAGTAAAGATAGGAAACTTTAGAGAGACACAGAACTGGTCCAGCCAAAAGCACCGACAAAACTCAAGTATGCCATTAGATCCTACCTGAGGAATACAGGCAAACAGAAGAAAAACTGTTTCTCTGTGAACAAAGTACTACTTGGGCTGAGCTGTTGAGTCAGCAATTCTCCCAATGAGCAACTCTTCTAGGAAAAAGTATCACCCTGAAGGACACCATTTCTGCCATTAGAGCTACGCCACTACTGCTCTGAGCCCCAGCTGGACCTCAGCTGTCCCTGCCCTGAAAGTCTCCTGAGCAGAGTATGCTGTGGAGAGGAGCATTGATAGACCCCGTGGAACTGACGTTCCCACTGTGTGTCTTCTCCTCTTTTTAATATCAATTTCTTTCCGTTTCCCCTTTGTCTTCAGTTTTGTCTACCTGGTAAGTGAATCCTTTGCAGTACTATTAAAGCTCTGTAACCAATGAAGCCAGTAACAGCCACATACTAAATAGCACAGAAAAGAGTGGCAAGCTTACTGGGTTGTGGTGGGCTTCAGATTGTCCCTGTCCTCACCCATCAGGGGACTGTAGAAGTGCAAGGAAGAGTCACTGTTAGCGGCAGAAACTCCAGTTGTTGTGTGACTGCAAGTGTTTGTTTTCAGGAAGCTAAGGTTGGACTTTAATGGCAACAGTCTAGACCTTCTCAACGAACTTGTTTTTTCCCCAAAACTACAGTTTCATCCTACTTAGGACTAACTATTTGCTTTCTGTTCCTCTAAATAAAGCAAGCTCTATAACTAAAGGGTTAATGGAATGCTGAGTGGAAGCGTTAATACTCTACATTTCAGTGACTTCAATGTTTTTCTTCATTTTTCTGAATCTTTAATGAAAGTTAAAAGATTTTTAATGGTGCTTTTTGCCATGGGACTCAGCTGAAGTCTGTGCTCAAAACCCTGAGCCTTGTTTAAGTGTACAGTGACAGGGTCGCGCTAATGCCTTTGACTCTTTAGGCCAATTTATTCCATTTAAATTAACACAACATCGACGAGTCCTTGGCCTCTCTGCTAAGGCGGTCAGCAAGGCTGCCAGTTGTGATGACGGCATTTGCAAGATGAAACCTTGCCTGCTGTGAGCTGCTGGGATGAAAGGAGACTGCTAGACATTTAAATCCAACGTTAAGCAGAAGTGTGATGATGTTTTGGGAATGAACTTGCAGTAAGCTTCCAATTTGTCTTAATTTCTGTGGTACCGCATTTCTTTAACAACAGCCTGAATCATACTGTGAAGCTTGTCTTGTTACACTTTACAGAGTATACAGCAGGGCCTCTTCCTGCATGGCCTATGTGGTCTGAAGTCTTAATCTATTTGTACTTCCCACTTCGATATTCTTTAAAAAAAGAATAATTTGCAGAGCAGCCCTGTAGTTCTTCATCCCTTGCCCCTTATCCACATTTGATTCCCCTTCCTCTTGTCTACTCCCACAGATGTAGATATTAAGAGAATTTATTGCTTTTTACCCTATTGCAAGGGACAAACCCGGGGACCATGTCTTCCCACCGCTTTCAGTCACCATGCTGAGGTGCAGGGCTCTCCACAGTGCCTCGCTCTTCTGACCTGGGAGGTTTTATTCCACCTTGTGAGTTTCAGCTTTCACAAGCAGGTGATGCACTACTGTGACATGTGCTCAGCTGTCAGAAGCAGTGAAGTTATGGATGGTAAAATAATTTACTAACCAATATTTTCTGTGAATTGAAGCAGATTCTGTTCAAACAGGGCAATACCTATCCTGCCAATTGTATGGAGAGGCAGGCAGAGGCAAGCCTAGAAAGGCTTTTTGCCTTCTTTTCCCCCCCGCCCCAAGATCAGATTTTTGCACAAGCTTTCTACTTTTTTGATTCGAAAGTAAGAATAGGTATTAACAATTACAGACACAGGGCCCACCTCTGCTTTGAGCTCAGTGTAGCCATTTATACCTATACTAAGCACTACAGAAAAGCAGCTGAAAGGGAGGCAGAACTCTGCACCTGCTCCCTGGAAGTATAAGTGCCTACAACACACACTGCAAAGCAGATACAGCCTTACCACGCTCTACTGTGTACACTGCGATGTATGATCCATCAAAGAACCAGTAGGAGGAGCATTCCCAGTGCAAGGAACTGCAAAAGGTAGAAGGAAAAGCGACTGAAGCATTTGGTGGTTATAAAGAAGCCCTTTAATGTATTTCTGCTTCAATGGCAGAGTAGAGCGTGATGAGGTTAAAGGGAGAAAGGTGTCCAATATGCAGACAGTGGTGGAAGTAGCAGCGGGACAAGGTGGAAACTGTGCTGTAGGTAGGCACACAGCACAGCAATATGGAATCTAATCTCTTCTAGTCTAAAAAGAAGAGAGCTTTTGCACATACCTGTTAATTAATAGGGCACCCTTCACAAGCAATATCAATAGAAAGTGCAAAACCTAACTACTTTTTGTTTCCGTTGTAGGAGGTTTTAATCACTGAGAAAGCAGTAGATAAGCGTGCTGTAGGAAAAGCAATGATAAACACTAAATTTTCATAGTAAGACAGAGTTTTGCCTCCCCTCCTCTGCTGACAAATCCTTCCTATATGAAAAGCAGGACAATTAACGGAAGAGATTCAGGTTAGAAGACATGGTGCCAGTGATTCTGCTGCTGCTATTCCTGCCTTTCTCACAGGAATGCTCCTGCTCTTTCCAAACACCTTGACAATTAAATTTGATTTCCAGTGGTTTATGTCTGTTTCCCGATGGTAGGTCGCAGAAATCATGGTCATTTTTAACAGCCTATATAAAGGCAAGTTCGTCTCCTTCACTGGGGCAATCGCTACCAGGCGTTATGCAAAGTGGGAAATTCAGGCCCTATCAAAGTGTGCTGGTTTTGGATGGGTAGAGTTCATTTTTTTACAGTAGCTGGTATGGGGCTACATTTTGGATTCGTGCTGGAAACAGCGTTAGTAATACAGGGACATTTTTGTTACTGCTGAGCAGTGCTTACACAGAGTCAAGGCCTTTTCTGCTCCTCACACAACCCCACCAGCAAGTAGGTTGGGGGTGCACAAAAAGCTGGGAGGGGACACAGCCGGGACAGCTGACCCCAACTGACCAAACAGATATTCCATACTCTATGACATCATGCTTGGCATATAAAGCTGGGGGAAGAAGGAGGAAGAGGGGAACATTCGGAGTTATGGTGCTTCATCTTCCCAAGTAACCATTACCATGATGGAGCCCTGCTTTCCTGGAGGTGGCTGAACACCTGCCTGCCGATGGGAAACAGTGTATGAATTCCCTGTTTTGCTTTGCTTGCATGCGCGGCTTTTGCTTTACCTATTAAACTGTCTTTATCTCAACCCGTGAGTTTTCTCACTTTTACCCTTCTGATTCTCTCCCCAGTCCCACCGGGGGGGAGTGAGCAAGCAGCTGCATGGTGCTTAGTTGTTGGATGGGGTTAAACCACGACACAAAAGACAGTGGGAGTTTTGAACAAGGCAGCAGTGGGGCTGAGCTCCACTCAATTGACAGGATGGCCTGATCCCACAGGACCTGCCTGCAGGCTGCATTACTTGAAGCTGGGACAACAGAAAGCCTGACTGTGATCAGTTCGATCTCCAAATCAACCCACTGAGCAGAGCTGGAAATTCCTCTGCATCACCACTCAGACTGTCTCCTGAATTGCAAAAGTTGGTAACAACATTTAACAAATAGTAGATGAGAAGGAAATAGCCATATTTTAAATAGCTGGGTTTTTTTCTTTTTTGATTACTGACAAAGTTGCTTGGAAAGGATCAACATTTTTATTTAAAAATATGCTAAGATAAAAAAGGAAACATATTTCCCCTGCATCTTCTTTTTTCTTTGTTCGACTTCGCAGCAGAATTAATTGCCACTTCCTTCCTTATCTGGGAAGAGGGAAGCTTCTGATGTGAAACAGCATTGCAAGGAACACACGGAAGCAGAAGTGGGCACGGGTCTTTGAGACTTGGACAGAAAGATCAGCCACTTGTGGATCAGAGGTGTTAGCAAATTGTTGAATCAATCTGTTGAGACAAAGAACAAATGGACTGCACACTGGATTACTGCCTGGAACACGTTACCTACTGTACAAGGTTACAAATCTAATGTACACAAAATAAGGTCAATCACAGCAGCATCTGATGCATTCAATGTATTTTTGGACGTGTGTGTCTTCTTGATTTCACACCTGTGCAGCAGGGCTTGATTCCTGTGTTACGGTTGCTTCTGACTCAGTAGGCACTACAAATCATCAGTGCTCCTTGATTTCCCCACCTCTCTTCCCAGGAAACCTCTCACCTACATTTGGGTTTATGCCAGATCAAAAGCAACCAATTCAGTTTTTAACCCTGAAGCTATTTAATAGTTTCCCTTCTCTTCCACTCTTTTCCATCACCATGAGAAGGCAATGACCCATTTTTGAACAGGTCTGTAACAACCCCCCTCCATCACACAATTAGCTAGTTTAAAATTGCTCCAAAAGGTCTACTGAATTCACAAAGAGAGAAAATAGCCTTAAAAGCAGGTCTTAGAGTAATAGGAACAGTCAAGGAACTTTGCTGTCATGCAGCTAATCACAGTTCCTACATGTCAAACATCTGGGGTCTGGAAAGGGGGGAATCTCTGCTAAATTTCTTTAGGCAGCACAAAACACACTGGAGATAGTTCTGTTCTGCCCGCGCCATCCTCACACACAGATTGCACACAACTCCTGCACAGCTGGGTGAAGATGCCTCTCTGCAGAACTATCCCCTCTCCCCTATCACCAAATGCAGTGGTCTTGATTCTCTACCTCCACATTAAATTCACAGCAGGTACCAAAACACAGGCAGGGTACAATTACTGTAGACTACTTTACTCACCTACCTTAAAGCTCTGTTGGCTACTGTAGTTGTTAGTTTGGTCTTTAATTGCCAGCCTGCGTGTTGTAGGAGACCTCTGGAAACAAAATGAGCTCTCTGGGAAGGAGTAGATTCCAAGGAGGAGAAAGCTTTGAATGAAGACTTTCTCATGGTCAGAAAAAGAACAGGCAGGATGAGTAGAGGGGAGACTTAGAAACAAGAACATGATGTTTCCTCTCAGCTTGCTTTTGTTGGCGCAGATCAATATGCAAACACAATTCAACGGCTCACAGACCTGTGGGGCTGCACCTCCTTCATTTCTGCTTCCAGCAGTACAGGCAGCTCGAACTGCAAGGGTAGAAGTCCCTTACAGATAAGCAGAAGCCGCAGTCCTATGATACTACAAGGGTTAGCATGGCCATACCTCTAACTGGAATATGTATGGCTGCTTCTTATAGCTTTGTTCAAGAGTTAGCCTTGGAAATTGCAACACTTCAGCATGTGCTCCTTCCTCAGCGAAGTCCTGGAAGAGCTGGTCACTGAGGAAATTGCCAGCTATGAGGAACCTTACCTTGTAGCAGAGAGAGTGAGTCCCCATTAGCATACTATCATACTCACTAAAATCTAGTGGGACTGATGAGGGTTTAGGTAGGGCACTGATGGACAATGTATACTGTCAAAAAATCCTCTTGGCCTTCACTGATTCAAAAGGCCATCCTCCCAATGTTCCCAAAGCCAGAGACATTGGTTAAACAGATCACTAAGCATGAGTTTGTGTGAAACTGTTGTAATGATGTGATATCAAATGGATAGCAGGGATTTTATATAAACGGGCTCGATGGAGTTATGAAGGATTGCCTTGTGATTTTCAGAATGAGGAAGTTCATGGAGATGCTCCAAACATCTGTGACTACAAGACTGATATACAGAGAACAAAGTGAACATTTCTGGTGTCAAGTCAAAAATTTCATGTAATGGGTGACAAACATGCATTTACCAGGGACTGAACGTGTCACAATTAGTCACATTTTCCTATTTAATCTGATTTTTGCATTTTCCTTCCTAGGAGAGATCATAGGTATTTCAAGTACAGAGGACTAGATACCTGGCCAAGTACCATAGTTTTATTTCCACTCCGACTCTTATTCACAATTCATTTTTTTTCCATCACAGCTGTGCTTCAGGTGCTACCTCTGCTTACAAAGCTTCAGTCCTTTTCAAGCTATCAGTAAAAGGAGCACAGTGAGTTCAAGAATGGCCCTAAAAGTCAGCAGAAGCCTTGACTATATTTGTAGCAGGCTAGCCCATGCGTGTCACACTCTCTTTCAAGGTAGTTCATAAATTAATAAATTAAAAGAACACATGAAATACTCCAAATTGTATATAAAATAATAAAGATTATTAAATTATAAATTAGGAAATATTATTTTTATTATATATTATATAATATATAAAATATTATAAACCAATAAATTTATTAATAGGGATTCCAACCTACGGCTGACAACACTCTGGGGAAACAGAAACAGAAAAAAAGCCTTTGCCTTTATAAAAATCAAAACAAACCATATGTTTCATCCAGGGTTTAGGCAGGAATAAGGGGTAACTTTTGCCAGACGGTTACTATAAGGACGTCCACCCACCCCGTCATTCCAGTTGCAATACCCACCAGGTATTGCAACTGGAAGAAGCCCAGGTGGCTCAAACAATGTTTATCAATCCTGTCTTGATAGAGTGAATACCTTTTCCTGAGCTGACGTTGGTGCTTTCAAGCAGATCGATTGCATTCAGTCAGGATGATGGTGTTCATTCTGCAACACCTCCTTGATCTGCAGGATATTTTCCTTTTCTGCAATGCACTGCAGTGACTGCACGGGTAAGACACATCCCTTTGGCTTGTCATTTATCTGGCAAGCTTATGTATCCACAAGCATGTCAACACCTCTTTGGATATTAGCGGGAGTACAAATGTTGGTTTATGCTAATAAGTAATACAATGAAAAACAAAGAAAAGGTCAGAAACTGTAGTTTTATATTAAGTGTGATTTCCCAAGACAAAATAAATCCAATTCATGGCACATGCTTACAGTTTTCCAAGAGATATATTTATAGCTGTGAATATGTACTTTGGCTAACCCTATTGTAAGCACAGAGAAGGGAAGAGGGTTGTTTTTTTCACTTTTAAAGAAAAAGAGGGAGGTTAATTGGTTCTGCTAGCTGAAGGGCTATGCGCCAGGAAGTGGGTGCATGCATTGAATGGAAGAGCTACAGAGACAAATGAGCCAGTCTACATGATGAAAATATCCACCTAATGCCTTGGGATAAAGAGAAAAGAACACCAAGACATAAATAAAATAATAAAATAAAATAAAATAAAATAAAATAAAATAAAATAAAATAAAATAAAATAAAATAAAATAAAATAAAATAAAATAAAATAAAATAAAATAAAATAAAATAAAATAAAGAAATCTCTGGTGCAGTGTTATTAACCAGCATCTCGTGCAAATAATGAATAACTGTTTGCTTAGAGGGGTAAAGAACATATTGTTTCTTTGCTGTAATTGCTAGAAGAGGAGGTCATGTCAAGACTGAAGTATTGCTCAGTCATTGCCATCTTATTTACCCTTTCTGTCCCAGAGACTCTAGATCCCAAACTAGCTAAAGGCATTTCATCTTTAAAGGTTTCTGTCATGATCACAAAGAACAAATCTCACTTATTTTCTCCGTTTAAATCAGAGATGAATGATTTGTGTGAGCAAAAGAGCAGTGCAGTAAAAGCAAGCAGGAGTAGACCTCATAGGCCCTGAAGGAAAATCACTAAAGAAACAGTTATTCCATAGCCATGTTTCACAGACACTGGTCACCACAAACATATACATAAACTCAGTACAAAATATCTACAGAAAGAAGAGGAGTTCTTGGTAAACAAAAAGAATTTCTACATAATTTTCCTGTTTATCCAACTTTTTTTCTACTTAGTTGCACAGAGCCCATGGGCAAGACACACAATTTTGTGTAGGAAAATTATCTTTAATAGTCTTCTTTCTTCTCATTCTGTCCAGCTCTCGGTCTCTCTATTCTTTCTTTCCTTCTTTGGCAGAAGCTACAATTCTCCTTCCACACTACCTGCTTTGGAGAGTCTCTCAGTGTACTTACCCATGACTCTTCATTTAAGGTCACACATCATTCCCAACACTGACTGAAAATAGTACCTCATACCATCCCAAGCTGCACAGAAGCCAGTGAGAGCACCTGCAGTAGCCCATCCTCAGGACCAGCATTAGACACCTCTTACTGTACTGACAAAAATTCTGTTACAATACTAACAGTTTCTCTCAGGTCTTCATTTCTATTCACAGTCTTACAAAAGCTCAGGAAGTGGTACTACCTCTGTGGTACAGATGGAAGTTTACGAAAACCTATGGAAGGAACGATATAAGCCAGCACCCGCGTGTGACAGCAATTTCCTCCAGACCTAGCTGGAGCCGGAATGCACAGAGCTTCAAAGGTCTTTGATTCAATGGGAATTAAGAACCTGAATAACTTTCAGGATCTGGGACAGCAAGATTGAGAGAGAGATGTCTGGAGGATATTTTGGCCTGATTCTACACAGACCTAAGCGTTTTAAGTCCCCCTTTCAAATGTGACCTTCATTTAACAGCTTAGGATCGCACCTTTTCTGTGATTTTCACAGGAATGTCCACCTGGATGAATGGGAGTTGGCAGCTTGCAAGACACAGTCTTTTCCTGCTAATAGATGTTTTACTTTATGGATGTCACAACTCCTCATTTCAGTATTCTTACCAGTAATTGTTAAAATTGTAAAAATTTTGCATTCTGCTCTACAAAGTGTGAAACCATTTAAAAATGGCTATCACTAATGCTAATGCAAGATTTGGAAGTTCTGCTGTGCCAATTCCATGGTGCCCTGCACTGCGGAGGTCAGCCTTCTTTCCTTGCGGCTCTTTTTAAATGGACCTGGGGAAGTGAGACAGTGAGACTACATTTCCTTTGGTAGGTCAGCTGTAAAATTTTGCTTAGTAACTAAAATAAAGTTAAGACATCATTTCCACTGGGATTGAACAGATGTGTAACTCTGAGAGAAACACAAAGAAGCAGATTAGCAAGGAGTCCTTTTTCTTTCATTTCTTATTAGTAAAATACCAAACCACAAAGCACTGAAATATCTTGAGTGAAATTTCTGTTATTTTTAACAGGCTGCAAGTACATACTTTTTCATGTGCTTTGGCACACACACAAAACCAATATAATTATTTTTTTTGTCAGGGTCATACATTAAAAGACAAATCTTAAAAGCTGTCTAACTGATCAGGCTCCGTGCATTGCTGTGTGGATGTCTAGTTTTTGTAAGAATGGGTGGACACTGTGTAGATTAGATGCTTGCTTTTCGCAGAGAAAATAGCGTACATTAATACACATAGTATTCATATACATAATATCCATGAATTCATGGCTTGAAAAAAATAGTAGCCATTTGCAAAAAATATCTTTTGTGGAATTCAATATTAACATTGGAATGATTTTGCTTCCAACATATCTTTATTTTTCTGGAAGGGATGGCTGTTGAACAAAATTCTCTGTTACTCTCCCCAGTAAAAGGCCACGTTAACATATGCTGAATGATCCAGTTTCCAAATTTTCTACTTTTTCCCTCTTACCGCATAATTATAATTCAGCTGTGCTTGTATTTATGTTAACATAATAATAATTTCTCTTTCTCACTTTTATTACGAAGGACAGGTAGGACATTCATGGGAAAGCATGTTTGAATGACCAGTCCTTGACATGAATAGTTGGATATGAGCAAATTCAACAGCTGATATCTCCCTTTAGAGTCACAAGCTGAGATTACTCTTGTTTTAAAAACCTAACATTCATTTGCTTTATTATCAGCTACCAGGGCTCCGACCTAGGAGCAGAGATCCACAGTCACCTTCTGGCACCTTGTTTTCCAAATAGTCCTTGTTTAGCAGTGAATATCTAAAGGTCCTGACTTGGTGGTGAAATGAAGCATGGAACAAATGATAATCTCTTTTTCATTAGCTTTAAAGTCTATTTCAAAAGGCAGAATCAAGGTTAAGCGTGAATGGATTATGATTTGTTTCCATTGCTGAGAGACACAGCATTTGTCCACGCATCAGTCACAGCCACGGGAACGGGGTGAACTGATGTGGTGACATGTCAGGGTAACGGCACCTGAGCTTAGCTGCTTAAAAGTCAGCCTGGGTACCTCAACACCACGCAGCAGTTCATTGCCATTACTGTAGCATGGACATAGCCAATCTCTTGATTTTATGCCTCAGATAATGGGCAGTAAAGAGGAAGCAGGAGGAGCACCAGCTGCCGCTGAACAGACCCACCGCAGAGGAAGCGAGTGACAGGAAGATAACTGGGAGTGACTGGTACGTGCCTTTTGTTTCTCTTCGGATTTAGAAGTGTCCTCATGCAAGGTCATTGCTCATCCACAGCCTCCTGAATTCTGGGTGAGTTTCATTTGGCTCATAAAAACATTGAGATACCTTTGTAGTGATTTCTACCTAGTGCCAACAAGCAGTGTGCCGCCATGCAGAGGCAGCCCTGACACCAGTGAGTACACGCGTGGGGCGCCATGCCTTTCAGAGACACTACCTTGGACTCAGAAGGAGAATATTTACCTTAAGAGTCCATGTGCCTTTAGCAAACCGTGTCATTTATCCCTACAGTCTCTCCGTGCCTGTGTTTTTCTTCATGCACACCGGATGTATGGTTAGACGTTCCCCATGCTCCTTCCCTATACAACTAGAATGATGAGAATAATTCCTGGCCTAATTCAGTTTAGCTTCAGAAGACACATTTTTCAGTTCTTTCAAGTGACCCGCAAGGCGGGATTTTTTGTTAGTTTGCTTTCGGTTTTTCAACTTGAAACAAGAAGAGTTTTATTTCTTTCTGCATTGTTGTTGATTTGGGGTCTTTTAGAGGAGAAACATGAAGAATGGAGGATCAAATGAAACAGTTCAATGAGAACAAATCAGGATAGTGGAAAAACACCATTTTGATTTCACCACTGCAAAAAAAATATCTGAAATAAGCAGGGAAATTTCAAAATGTAAATATTTTGGATGAAAAATGAAAACGTTTTCATGAAAAAAAAATCATTTTAAAAGTTCCAAGTAAAGCATTCACATTTTTCCTTTTGTCTTTGGTCTTTTAATGGAACAATTCAGTGAACTTTAATGGAAATATATCCCTCCCAATTTACATTTTTCTCCAAAAGAATTGCTTCAGCTAAAAATTGAAATGGCTCTGAAAAAAAGAAATTTGAATACGTATTATTTTGTCCTTTCTGTGATTTATTTGCTTCCCTGAAAAGGGAAGCCTTTCTCAGCCTTACTGTTTGATGCTCATGTGAATTTAGAATAGTCAGAACAGAAATTTTCAGAGAATAAATAAAAAAAATGAAAACCGGGAAAAAAATCCCCATGTGTTGTAACCATTTGGGACTACTATGGTACACATGGTTGAAAAAGTATATATTTTTAGTAGTTTAACTGCCGAGATGACCAAAACACTGTGACTTCTCATTCACTTTTATGGGAACATTAAAGTTAATGATAAAACTTCATAGAAACCTAGTCTCATTGATGTCTCTATTTTTAAACCAATTGAAATGTAAGCCTTAAAGTGTGATTGCATACCCCCTTTTCACAAAATACTTTACATTTTATTTTTATTTATCTAAATTATATGAAAAAAAGAGGAAAAAAGAAAAGAAAGGTTATTATATTTAGGGTTTTTTCATTATGGAGATCTTTGCAAACTCCATTGAGACTTTCTATTAGTATAAATAATGAAATCATTCAAGCGGATGATTTTTTTAGAGTTTTTACAGTTCTGTCTTTTAATTAAAAGTTTTTCAACTTTTATTTTACTGCTAGAAAATGCTCATTGCCGTTTTACTTTAGGCTGATATGAATTATTTGAACATTTAAAAATTCTATTTAATAAAAACATTTAACTGAAGCCTATTTAGTACATATATAATTAAAATGAATTAAAATGTCATTAATCAGACTGTTAGATCCTGATGCTAGATTTGTAAGTTTCTCAGAATGGAAATAAAAGTATTTACTTGCCTACATATATGCTCGTGCATGTTCCTTAGAAGACAGAATGAATTTTACTTCTACTGTTGAATGCATTCACCTTGCACTACATACATCCTTCACTGCATTATGGGGTTGAAGAAATAAGCAGTACCTATAGTCAACAAATACCAACTAGAAATACCAGACTTTGCATTTTTTGATATTTCCAGACAAGATGGAGAAGAAACTGCAAACCGCACCGTCCTCTATGCTAAAATTGGGCTAATCAAAAACATCAATCAACTTCACACCGTGAAAGAAGTGTTGTGAAAAAAATGTTATAGTACACTGAGTTCTCTGTTGATTTTAGTATTCAGCCATGCACCATTGGCATCAGGGACTAGAATATCATACAGTATACGTTAAATGATGTTCCACTCCATGCAACACACTCACACAGTGAGCACATTAAAACGGAAGTAAGAGCTCTGCTTAGGACAGGACGAGCGGCGTCATTTCTGTTCAGTGAATTCCCACAACTTGCACCTCGTGGAAGAAGTGAGGCAGACTGACAGAAGGCAAGGAAATTGGTTCCGATGTGGTTTTGCTTTCACATCAGAAAATATTGAAATAAGCACTCAAGATAAATAGTTACCTTTTTAAAAGCTGCACAACCTTCCTCCTTCATTGACAACTCTATCAGTCTGAGAAGGGGAGTAAGACATCATTTTGCAAACAGAGGTGATATTGAAAAGAACAATGCCATGCATGACTAATGAAGTCCTCTGATTCATGAGGAAATTTCAATTTACATTTCAAATCAATAGTGATTTCTACCCAAAACAGGTTTTGAGCAAAGAAGAAAGTGAACTCCGCATTTCCATGGAGATAGGTTGTGAAGCATAACATATGATGGGGCTAATCTTCTTTCCTATGTCATTTCTCACCACCAAAGTACATGTTACTCCATGCTAAAAGAGCACGGCAATTCATGAAAGTGATCTATATTTTACTGTTCGTTATACTCCGCTCCATATATATCTAAATAAGTGAAATTCTTTAATATCCAATTATTGATATTACTTTATATAGTTTTATGTCTTACATATAATTGAGATAGACTGTAGTCCTAAATATGGAATAGTTTCCATAATAGTTTAAAAGGAGAAAAGCAAGGCAATGTTATCACTAATAAAACTTTCTCATCAACATTATATTACTTGAAACATCCTTCCCTTTAGCTATGAAAGGTTTGATTCATGTACCTCCTCCATGGTTTGACTTTTGTTTCCTGTGCAGGTTATAAAGCTGGCAATCTCAGTTATGGTTCATAGGAAAAACATTTTGGTGTTTTTTGCTTTCTTTTGTGCCCACGGTCTTTGCCAAGAATAGCTTCTTAGCGGTTAGCAGAGCTGAAACGTATGAGTTGTAGCGGGGAGACAGATACAAATGGTTACACCAAAACAGATGCAAACCCATGTGGCCATCACCTCTCCCATTTACATGAACATCACCATGCTGAATGAGCAGCACCAAAGCTTTGGGAGTGGTTAAAAACATTTACTCTGCTCTGGTAAAAAAGAAACAGAAAACAGACCCTCATTTAAACAAATGGCCAAATTCCCATCAGTGGAGCAGGTACCCGGAGCGTATGCCTCCATCAAACTGTGGGAATGGATGCATTTCGAGGCAAGCTGATAGGAATTAGTGACAAGAATGTGCCTTAGCTGCTCTCTTATTTTTGCTAGTCATGCAGATCTGGCACAGAGCGTGCCTGAGCTGGATTCTGCTCTCGTTCACAACAAATCTGTTAACCCAGCTGCAGCTGCCAGTCCAGATGTGCCTCCACGGCCCCTGTCGCAGTTCCACTGTCTACATCGGTTCAGGGATACACAGGGAAAAAAAATGTGATGTGAACTGAGGCATCTGATGGCAATGAAGTTGCAAAAATGTAAATGAGGTAAGATTTTGCCCTGCTAGAATTTTTGTTACAGATGAAGTTATCTCTGGCAGGCAGAACAAAGATGGATTTTCAGGTGGTAACAGTAGCAGCAGCTGAGAGCACTGGCCATTAGGAAATTCCTAGCGCACTTTGCCTCTGACCTTTGTGAGCAGATACTCCAAATTCTCACGGTGTTGCTTTCACAGGTACAAGTTTCAAACCATAATTGCAATTTAAACCTGGAAGCGTGCACACTGCTGAGTGCATGTGAGGTGCCTCCTGCTGCCTGCCTGCACTTCAGAGCTTTTCGTTTGCCTAGTGGGGTGCACTCTCCAGGTATGAGTATCACATTAAATCCTAGTACAGCATTATACAGATGACAGAAAGTACTAAATTACTGAGGAATGCGCTACACAGAAAGAGGAAAAATGTGAAGAAAAACGGCACCAAAAATATCACATGAAAATTCTCATACAATAAGAACGGCCTCAAACCCTGTCGCTATCCCTTCCAAAGACTAAAAGGTGCTTTGACCTTGTCTTCAATGGTAAACCCCAGAGCATCTCATAGCAAACCACAATGTTTCCTTCTCTCCATAACTTTTTGGCTTGTTCGAAATCAGCTAAAGAGAAAGCAAAAAAACACGAAAGCTGCCACTCACTTAGCCTAACTCCTCTCTGGGATAGTCATGGGTGCAGAATAAGGACATAAATAGTATGAAACTGAATGCTGTGGTTTAGGTACAGAATCAAAGAGAGTAAAGTGAGGAGATAAAGGATTAGACGTATTACTGTGTTTAAAAAACAAGCGGAAAAGGCAAAGGAAGAGCCAAGTCACCTTTATTTGACAGCAGCTCCACACAGCTGTTTTCTTTTCTGAAGGGAAGGGAAGAACAGGGTTTATTTTTTCCAAGTGAAACTGCAAGTGGAAATTTGAGATAAAGATAACCTAGTTATATAAGTGGATTTTAGCTCTGGCAGCAAGGTTAATGATCCAACGCTTGGAAGTATGCCAGGACACATTAGTGACCATAAGCAATCATAAACTTGGTTTTACAGTTAAGTGGAAGAAGCCCTGCAGTACAGCATCTCTTCTCATCCTGGTGAAACACTGGCTACGTACTGAGTTGGGAAAAATAAAACCTTTGCATTCAGTAACATCCTTTCCTGTGATAGCTGAGTTGTATCTGGAGATCACACACTTGAATTCCGATAGCATTCCTATTACAGTTCCAATATTGTATTATTATTATAATTTTCTTGTTGGTTTTGTTCTTTATATTCTGAAATACAGCACTATAGAGGGATAGGAAAAGCCCCGCTGCTCTCCCTCAAGGAGTGTTAAACTCAATAGTACATGAACTTGAATGCGAAGGAGACAGAGAGAAGGGGACTAAGGCCAGTTACCACATTGCAAGATACACACTGCAGCGTTAGCTGGAAACTGTGGAGAGGGGAAAACTCTCCCAGATCTTTTTTCTTGATTTTGAGAAAATTAAAGTCAACTATTCAGACAGAAGTGGGTGACATGAGAGGAAGCATGTGCTGTGATCCCACCTCTAGATGCTACAGCAGCCCACGAAAAGATAGTAGAAAGTTGAAAAATGCCAAGGGAACAAACAGCAGGTCTAAAGCAAGTAAGGGGAGAATAAACAGTAAGTTGACAGAGCAGACAAGAGAAATAAATCAGTCAAACACTCAAATTAAAAGAAGAGCAAAACCCAGAGAACTCTGTCAGTTTAACATAGCTTTTAAAGCGTCTAGCTTGACGGAACCTTAGGAGAAAAAGATTATTTCAGTAAGAAATACTGACGACCTTTCCTGCTGCACAAGGAGTCCTACAAGGAAGCCTTGTCATGTTGGAGCTGGGAGGGACCTCTGAACAAGCCCAGGAATGACAAACAAAGGGAGCAGGCTTAGGTGAAAAACTTGCATAGTACTAGCCTGAAAATGGAAAACAAGACCATTACAACACAGATAGAAAGACAGATAGATCAGAAACTGAAGATAAACAGGAACTGATTTCATTAAATAAGCACTCAGCCTATGATAAGCAGGATATTGCTTGGGCAAACAGTGCACAGGCAAAACTTTTCCAAGAACAACTATATTCAACAGTTATCTTTGTTTATATTCACTGTAAATATACTTTCCTAATGTATGTCACAATAATAGCTCCTAATTTTTCTCTCTCACTGGATTTACACTTTCGTAAGTGCATTGGCTTCATCAGCGGGCCTCCCAAATTGCCGCAGGCTACGTGAGAGCAGCTCATACAAGCCCAGTGTAAAAGGAACACGTTTTCTCTACAGGCACTGCAAACACAATTCTGTTTCACTCCTACTTGCAAATTCCCAGAGCTCCTTTGTGTCATTTTTCATTTTTGAATCCTTCCAAATTTACTTTCATTCCTTCTCATAATTTCGTTGGACCCCATCGGTGCTTGTAGCAGAGCACAACAACATATAATTTCGAAGCAATGGGAAACACAACCACCACATACCCCCATATGAGTCCTGAGCGGTCCATCCTGGCTCCCTGCAAAGCCCTGAGATGAATTTGAGTGAGAACAGTTGTTTTCAGGTTACCGGACTGACTCCCACTGATGCTGGCTACCAGCAGACCAGGGCTCTGGCTTCCTCAGCACCTCTTCATCATCTCAACAGCTATTTGCTTTGTGGTTTTCCATTTTAAGCTCACCCATAGGTACCCTTTGGAACAGGGGTCCATTACAGCTGCGGACCGTAAACACCAGGAGCTGCCCACGCTGCCCTACAAGATGCAAGCAGGGATTGGGCCACATGTAGTGGGCACAGCGAAGGGAGGCAGGGGGGCAGCAGTACCTGAGCACAGCGAGGTGCTCCCTGCTAACTCTCATTAACTTCTCCGGCTCCATTCTCTGCCTAGTGGCTAAATGCTACAGCTGCCTGTCAGTATCAAAGCACGAGGTTAATGGTTATATTCGCAGCAGGAGTCTTTTTCTCAGTTCACATCAAAATTGATGTGTCCTGAAGAGCCAGTCATGTATTCCTTCATGCTTTAACCCCCCCCAACTTCATTGGGAAATCTGAATGAACAAGCAATGCAACACAAAAGTTTCAGTGTCAGCTTCAAGACTCAGGGAAACCCAAGAAAATGCTCTGATTCATTTCAGTGGCACTTAGAAGGTAATCTTACAATTATTTCTACGATTATATCATGTAGATTTCTATAGTTTACAAGCAAGAATCATTTATGCCAGGCAAAGACCAGTGATACTTTTGTATTTCTCTCCAAGCATCTTGCATTACTACATCGATAGTTGCTATTCTCTGCCTCTGACATAAACTGAATGTTTAAAAGACATAATTTTAGTCTTGTTTTGACTGAGCTCCAGTTAATTCATCTTCCTCCATTCCCTATCTCTCCTTGGCACTGAGAAAGTCTATACGCAACACTATCTGTATTTCACAGATATAGGAAGCTATGGAAGAACAGGATGAAGAAGGAAGAACTATATAAAAAAGATTTCACTGTTTCTGAAAGGATGATCATATGCTCATGTTCAAAGACAGGAGGAAATCTTGTCGATACCTGCCAATACGATGTAGAAAATACTCAAGCTGTATTTAAATAAAGTACCAGGAAATAATTTAATAAAAATACTTATGTAAATATAATGAATTTATGCTTAGTTTTAAATCAAATGTCCTTCTGGGGAGAAGGAACAACTGAGTTGATGAGGAAGGCATGAAAAATGCGAGCCTTGATTGGATGAGCTAGCCCCACACCAGGAAGGGACGGAGGGTATTCACACCAGGCAGAGTGGCATGTTGACATAACTATGGGGTATCAAGGACCTACAGAGCCTACGGCTCATTCACAGCAAACACAGGCATTTCTACAGACGGTAACTATATTAGCCTTACTGAATTTACTGTGCTAAGCATGGCCTTCCCACTCTGGGACTGAATTGGGTTGGGCAGAGCCAAGCTGAGTATCCACCAGCCCACGGTTGTGCTTTCCAAACAGTCCTCAGTTTACTGAAGGCATTGCTGGTGCAAAGTGAGCATGAGCCAGAGCGTTTCCTCTTATCTGTAAATGGCAGAAGCAGAAAGTAATACCAAATGGCTACACTTCTCTCAAGGAAGTATCAAACAAAGGAGACATCAGGCACGGTGGAAAGGTATGGTGAAAAAACTGCAGATGCAAGGCTACTTTCTCACTGCCAGGACAAGGTGAAGGTGAAAGGTCTTTGTATAGCTTCCTTTTCAGATGATTATGCACATAAACTAGGAATAAATTAGGAATAAGTGAGCAACAGCCTAACCAGGAGATGCTCAGGAAGACCTTACTAAAAAGTCAACGCATATGGCACTTCAAAAAAGAAAAATCCATGATTGTCACTTTCTTTTTGAAAATACTATTTGAATACAGTCCTAAATATAAGGGCTTATTGTTAATTTGAAAAAAAAAAAAAAAACTAACAAAAACACCCAACAGCTGAATGAGAATAGAGGTGTGTTTGAGAGGACAGTTCTCACTTGCACTAGCACATCTGGATAGCCGGATAGAGGTGCCAAATGTAAAGCATAAAGGTGGGAACAAGAAGCGACATTTTCCAGAGGCTGATAGTGACAGCAGCACTTAATCTGTAGACATTCCCTACACAAAAGAGCTAATGTTGTTTTTTACGAGGGCTGAAAACCCTGAAAAGCTGGAACTTCTAAGGGGGTAGGAGGTTAGCCCTTTAGCATTTGAGCCATTATTTGTCTGAGGCTGAGCATGCAGAAACTGAGCCCTCCTAAATCTGTGTGCGATCCTGAAAATGCTGACTTTAACTTTTTAACCCTCTGCTAATTTGCCAAAGTAATTTTTTATTTCCCTGCTCACTGTACCTGCAGGATGTACCCTGCTAGATTGACTGCAGCATCTCTAGAGGAAATACCTTTTCCATCTACAGAAACAAATGTTATCGAGCTGGCAGGCTGAAAGGAAAGAGTTCACTTTATGCCCAGTGACACCTGCCTCGGGCATCACGTCCCTGACATTCAGTTTTCAGTGCCTGTGGCTTTGCCCCTCCCAGGCTGCTATTATCAGCCATCCTATATTCGCATGTTCCATCTACCTGCCAACAGATGTAGCAAAATTAAACTACATCTGTTGGATAATGTCTTAAGTTTCCTGCGCTGTTTAGGTCTCTTTGGCCTACAGTCTCCAAAGACAGATTTAAACTGCTGGTTTGCCTACGGCTTCAATCAGAGCTGCTCGCAGAGCTACGTGTGTGTGTGTGTGTGTGAGCCTTCCCCTGAAGTCATTTTCCATGTTCCCTGTTTACAACAACCAGGCACTTCAGCACAAACTGTTTTTGACAGGGGAATAACATGTGTACTGTGCGGGAATATTTAGCACGAAAGATGTTCACTTTGCTGGAATTTGCATAGGAAAACTCTGCCCAGGGCCCTGACTGGGGAGCCTCGTCTGATCTGCAGTAAGTGCAAATGGACAAACAAATTATTTCCATTCCCCAAGACACTCTGCAGAATTTGCACAATTTCAAAGCTAGCTGGGAGGAGGAGTTTTACAAAGCCTTGGGGCAAGGTACTCAGAGGGGCTGTGAAATGCCAAAAGGATTTCTCAGTGGGCAAAACAAAGGTTATGTTTTAATACAGGAGAAAGATGTCAGATAATCAAGGGAGATCTTAAGATTTCCTCCTGCTGCTCACCACTTGATGCTACCAAGACATATGTTTTGTTACCTCTCAGGAGGCACAAATTAATGCTATATTTGGCTGTCAGTGAGTTTCTATTGGTTTTCTTCTATTCAGCAATCATTGTCCTAGAGATGTCTCAATTCTTGCACAGGAAAGAATGTTTTTACTGATAAAATTCCCCTAGGAATAACACCAAGTAGCCTTCAATTCATCCAAAAAATATGCAGGCATATTACCAAATTGTTAGCTATTGGGACAATAAAGAATTTACATATAATCAGGCTTTTTTTTTTTTTTTCTCCCCTCTCCTTTTTTGGACTTTGAGACTCAAATCCCATTCCCCTTTGGGCTTCTCTGCAGGGCGTAAGAACATCCCTCCTCTGCCTCTATCCTGCAGCACACTCATCCCTATCCTGGAAGCTGTCACTCAGCTGGCCATGTGAGACAACAGCCCTGTAACCAGTCTTGCTCGGCTGTGAACAGAGACTGTTTTCTATTTGTATTACTGGTGGTAAGCAAATGTTAGTATTTTCTTGATAAAGCAGTTCTTAGTAATGAAAGAAACCACGTGGTGGGCATGAACCTTGGTGTGCCCTTAATCCATTAAATGGGCAAACTGAGGGGACAGTTCAGGGTCCAGTGCCTGACTATTCCTTGCTCTGCCAGAGCAGATTTCTGCCCTATTTGAAAGAAGTGATATCTATTCCAAGAGATAATGCAATTGCTTGATTTTCTGTCTCTCTGTGCCCCAGCTTGAAATTCATAAAGAAAAGATTCCCTGAAGTTATTTAATAGTAAGCAGTTCTGAGAAAGCCGGAAATCAAATATAATAGATATTTTCTGGTACTGAGATATTTCTGTGGATGTGGAAAAGAATTACATGATCTCTTTAACTCCCTGCCAGACCATCTCCTATGATTATATGCAATCAAAAAAACCCTAAATCAGTCAGCCAATACTTCTCCTAAATACTCCATGATTCCCTTTTCTTCCCCAAGTACTCTTTCCGATGGCAGAGAAGGGTGACCTGGTTGGTTTTTTTAGGTGTTAGCTGAAAGACTGGAGTTGGTTTTCATTTATACGAAGCCATTTTACCAACTATTCATGCTTTCAGTTTTGTAAATAATGGGTCATTGAGTGGTCAGTTCTCTTGTTCTTTGGGCTGATTTGGCATTTAATCTTCAGAAATTTAGTTGTGGGCTATTTGAGTCTTAGTTCCAGCTGCAGCACCGAATTCCTCAATAGCTATTAGCATATCTCTAATGCTTCCTGCCTCAGCCATCACTGCTTCTAAGTAGCCTCTACCACTTCTTCATTCGCTTCCTCTGCTGTTCACCACTGGCCAGCTGTGAATTACTGTTCTTTGGCCACAGAAGCCTACAGCTTTCTATGGAGAAATGCAATTTATAGACTTATATTTATCTACAGATCCTCAGACTACTCCATCTTCCATATTATAATCCACATTCTAATGCAGTATATCACAATTTGTCCCACATCCCAAAGCAGAACATCAATGCTGTGGTCCCCACTCCCTTCCCTTGCTCCTACCCTGTCTTTCTGCCCTGGGGTCCCAATTGTATGCCCACATTTTCTTCCTCCACTTCCACAAACCAGGACCAGGACCCCAGGCCATAGTTTGTGGTCTCCATAAGTAATAAAATCTGAATCTTGGTTATACTCTCCTGTACATTAGTTGCCACTTTAATTATGCAATAATTTCAATGCAATCCATAGTGCTATTTCAGAGCTGGTGTAATGAAGATGAGAAACATCCTCTTTATACAGTGTTAAGTAAATTGTTATCAGATGACATCTGCATGATGACATGTGTGAAGAGAGATATTGGTCCCAGCTCACCCTGATTTTGGCACTTGCATGGCGTTCTTACCTGCCTGCTACAGCTCACATTGCCTCCCTTCAGACCATGACACTGTTTTTGCATGTTCAGACCTTCAGTTAAACTAGAAAGTTATCATAGTCCTACAAAAAAATCCTAAAACCAAATGAAGGTTAGCAAGTGCTATTGTATCCATGCTCCTTTCCACTTTGCAGTATTAACTATGACTATTGCTTTAGATGCTGTGGTAAAAAAAAGAAATAAAAAAAAAAAGGCAGGGCACAGCCTAACTTTTTAGTTCCAGATTTATTTATTTATCCTACCTCCAATAGGACTTTGCAAAATCCTGCAAGTATTTTCAGGAAAATAGATTTATTCAAAATCTTCCAGTATTTCCTCAAAGGTTAAAAAAAGGTGGATTAAATTCTTACAAAACATTTATTTCCCTCATCCCGTTTTGTTGCTGAAAGGAAAAAAACATTGATAGAAGAAAGAAAAATCCTAAAAAAACGAGTAATGAAAAATAAATTAAAAACAGTTCTGATGACACCTTAGCTCTGATCCTAGAAAAATCTGTGAGCAGTATTAAGCTAAGCGGAATTTTAATCTAATGTTTTAAACTAAAAAAAGGATTGCTTTAAAGGTTCTGCTCAACAGGGGTGGCTCACATTCGCTGCATACTCCATATCTGCTCCTGGTCATGATTTCTCTTCTGACTTCCAAGACAAAGCCGCTTTCCCAAAGAGTAGTAGCCGGTTGTAGGTCACCTGCTTTGCTCCCCCTTTGACTCTTCTGTACAGCTCTTCTCAGTTTTTTCTGTGCTTCCTCCCCCTTCTGCCCTTTTTCCACCCTTGGTTTCTAGAGGGCATTACAGTATTGTTCCTGCTCACTTTTCAGCTATTGAGAGACGTATATTTTTAGCAGACATGTCTCTTCTCATCTGCTTGGAGGCAAGTGATCATGATAGTGGGAGGGCACCACAGACAGACCGGATCATCATGCTTCCTAATGGCAGCCTAACCTTGATGCCTCAGCCTTGGGATGGGTGGCAGGAGAGGGATCTTCCTGACACACACCCATGTCCAGTGAGAACTCAGAGGAACTCTTCTGCCAACACCCAAATCAATTCCATGTGCTTAATTTAAAAGCAGTGAGATTTTAAAATTGTGTCACAATTGCAGTTCACTTTGTTCTTTTCAGAGTCTTATCAGATAACCAGATAACAGATTCAAATCTTTTTTTTTTCAGTTATGAGGTATTGAAAAATTTTTGTTTCCTTTTTGTGATAAAAATGGTTTCTGGTCTGATGTGATTGTAGGATGTGAAGTAATGAGTAAAATACAAATTAATTTTTTTTTAAAAAGTACATCTTGATAATACCCAACCTGACTGAAATATAGGGATTTAGAGGTAGTAAACTAGTGCCTTTGCTCTACATAGCTGATATGAGAATAGGATGCTTACAAAGTGAATTAAAAAGGCAAGACAAAAAAAATGCAGTTTTTCCATTTCACGGAATTGTAATGCCAGTATTAGAACTACTGGTTTAATATATATATGGTCTGTTTATCAAGAAAAAAAAAATAATCATTTTGTTCAAGTAGAGAAACAACCATCATTCAATAGGTGGGACAGACTGGCCTTTCCACAGCACCTGGCTCAGATGTCACCTATTCAAGATGTCAGATTATATGGATGGGCAGGTAAAGGGAATATAATCGTAGTGAGAATTCACTTGTTGTTTAAAAATGGGGCTTTGCAATATGGGAGAAAAATGGAGAGGACATGCAGAAGATAATATTCAAATTAGGTGGAAATAACTGTAATGAATCAGGCTGTCAAACCCTAACCTTAATACTGGATACTTTCTTAAACCTGAGCATTAGAATTCAAAACATTTTGTCGTTACAAATTCCTTTTGTGTATCCTTATGTGGAAAGTGGACTAAATCTTGGATTGTTTCCTGAAAAATGTGCAAAAGGTTAATATATTCCATCACATACAGGCCTTGTTTCACACAATTTGAGCGATTTAGTTATGCAAGTATTAGATATGCAGCGGGTAACTCCAACAGGAACTATGGTTTAATATAGTTTAGTGTCAACGATCTGACAAACTGACAGGTAAGCTAGAACTTTTTAAGTCAAAAATAAAAAAAAGGCAGAACAGCATGATTTACAGAGAAAAAAGTTCATCCTTGGGTCCGCTCCTAGTTATACTCGCATGAATCAGAAGTAATTCCAACAAAACAAGACTGGAGGCACAGACATTTGCTGTTGAACTGCACAAGTCCTGGAAAACGAACTTCAGTGCTCTTGATATTTACATTTGCCTTTTAACGTCATCCTTCGGATTTTCATATTTAGTGTTCTATACAGATTAACTGGGCTCCCAGGCAAAAGTACATAATTATGAAGTTTTCTAAAACCTGTATTATTTCATTCACTGACCATCTGCTGGATAAATACCTAATTAATCCTCTCTGTTATTTATAGATCATATCGCTATATGTTCCAAAAAGAGCTGCTTCAGTCTTTTGGGTAAATACTGAATAAATCTGAAACAAAAATGTTTAGGTATTTTTGAAGTAAAATTAAATATAACACTTCTGTAGTGCAGCAAAGACATTAAAATGGCTTTTTTTGGTTGTTGTTGAATCCTTTATAAATGAAGGAAAAATTGCATGCCATTTGTTGCTCTTTTACACGTGTAAGACAGAACTCAGACCCCAGAACTGCCTGTGACAGTGCTGTGGAAAGCATTTGGTGTTCAAAGTCAGAAGTATACAGCTGACCCTTCTCCGCCCAACACCTACATGGTGAATGCATGCTTTGCGTAAGAAGAGAAATGCCAAAATAACAGAATGGAGCCCAACAAGGAATAACATTATTGCCATTGCCATGTTTACCCATGGGCAGCCCCTCATGAAAACACACTGTTTCCCATGCTATAAACAGGGCCCCAATCTGATCTTGTCATTACGAGGCTCATGGAAGGGAAAAGAGTGAAAACAGACCGATAATAACTGGAGAAAGAAAACCTTGGCTTGCTGTAGCTGTTCAGGGGAGATGAGTTTGGGATCTTCCCTGCCTGAGTCACCCTCTGCTTTCGCTGCCTGCCACAAAAGCAAACTGCATTTGCAAGCTGGAGCGCCTGGCCGTGCTACATCTGCCTACATAGTTACGGGCACAAGCATCTCGGCCAGCAAAGAATGTCCCCTCACTTATGCCAGCCTAACTTGCCACACTCGCTATGCACAAGCTATGCAGTAGATACATTTCCAGCATGTTGGTTCTAGAGCTGATGATCATTTTTTGTTGAAGTATATACAAGGGAATATGGAGGATAATTTGGGCAAAACAGAGGTTGTTGGACTGGCCACGCAACTGGATGACAGAAGCGCTTTTCTCCTCATTGCCATCTTAAGAAAGCTACACTGTAAATTTCTTTTTCCAGCCTTTTAATAAGGTTAATAACACATCAGATCGTGCAGATTTGTATTTTCAGTCAGCTTGTACAGTCCTTCCACCAAACATTAAAAACCTGTAAGTGGAAGGATGCTCCCTGCCCGCTAAACATATATTTCTGATGATCAATGTCTGCACCTGTGTATAGGGGCATTTTGTACATTACATTTTATACAATATTTGCACAGATCTGGAAGGCGGTAAACCATTTCTTCTTATTGAGTTACAGCTGTTTCTCCCTGATTTCTGAGCTAAATACTCATTAAGTCATTCTTATCAACAAATTAATATGTGTGTTTTTTTTAAGAACCTGCTCAGAATGCTAATTTTAGGAAGACATTTGAACGAGAAGCAAAATTTCCCTACATGCAATTTATACATCCACTTGAAAATATGATTTTGTAATGAAATGCTGAGAGATCCTTAATTATTGCAGCTTTAGTGGTGCCATTATAATACTAAGAAGAGACCATCTAAAGAATAATTCCCTTCAGCAGCGATTTGCTGACTACACACCTGCTTCAGCAAATCAACACAGAATAGTGTCAAAGCATCCTTTTTGACTTAGTGCTGCTTTCCCACTCCCTTGGTCTCACTACATCTTGCACATGACTGACAAGTATATCTGCAAAATAATAAAATGTGAGAAAAAAAATAGCCTTCTAGTTAGTGTTTCTGCTGATGTATTAATTCATTTCACTTCCTATGTGATATCACCATTATGTCTAAGCAGATTTTATGAGAAGGCTCACTGAAGTGAAAATCAAGCCAATGAATCGTTTAATATGAACTAATGAAAACCAGATATAAAAGCCTTTCACAACTGGTTTGGAGCTTTAATTGTCAAGCTGATGTAAATTCAGAGCACTCCTAAGTAAAGCAAAGGGACTGCAATGCAGAAAATGGGATCCCTTTGTGATAATTGCTTTTAATTAAATAATCATATAAACAGCTCTGTCCTGCAAGATGCTAAGTGCAAAAAAGAGTTTGCAAGGTAAAACTTGGAATTGCTAAAGAGGGTGAAAATGGCAAGTGCATTATCATTTGTGCCTTCTGCCTTGCACTTCACCTATAACTGCTGATGAATGTATCTTGCTATAACTTAATCAGCCTTGTCATGGTGGCATTTATTTTTGCTTGATCAACAAATGCTTCTTCACTGTACAACCTGAAGCCCAAATGAACTGGGTATGACTGATCTCACGTTTGAGCCTCTCCCATTGTTATGCTGCAGTAATGCTCGTAATGCCAAGTCATGGACTTGCAGCCCACCGTCTTAACATTGTTTGTCCCTTGACTGTACTCGTTAAAATCCTGCTGGGGTGAAATATGCCCACAGACAAATATTGTATGATTTCTGTGAGACACGTTGCATTTCCACATTTATAGGCACTTAACAAACAAAAAAGAAGAAAAATAAAGTATATAATACTTTTCTCCCTAGCTGTGTTCCAGAAACACTGAAGAAAATTTGAGAAAAGCATGTTGCATTATTTTGTCTGCATTTATATCCATCTCTATCTCTATCTCTATCTCTATCTCTATCTCTATCTCTATCTCTATCTCTATCTCTATATCATCTATCTATATCCATGACTTTGCATTTTACATAACAATCCTGGGTAGCAGTGCCTATAGTAGAATCGTAGAATCATAGAATGGTTTATGTTGGAAGCTTGTCTTGTATTGTTGTCATATGCCTTCAGTGGGTATTTCGTATTCAGATTCGATAATGCTTCCCACCCACCTTGCTCTCATCTTGTATTGGTGGAAACAGTCAACCTGTGGATGCTGCAAGGGAGGATCAATCCCTGTATTCCTGAAAACACCATGCTGAATGGCACCTGTTTTTCAGATTATTTAAATTCCATGCGGCCCACACGAATTGAGAGACATATTTAACCAGAATTCAGTGTTATGTAATAAAAGTCCTGCAGAAAGGAGGGCGAAAGTATCTCCTCCCCCTGAAGGGATCAACAAAGCTTCATATTATGGAATTTATTTTAAAGTTTTTTATTATGTGCAGAGATTTAACTACCCTCCAGGACAGTGGTCTAGAGCAGAATAAGTTCTGTTCCAGTAATCACCTGATTTCGGCAAACTTTCATATTTTAATATACACTTTCAGCTAAAGTAATTTTTAGATTTTTAAGCTAAAAGATAATTACTTTGAGGTAAAGAAAACTTGAAAAATCATATGCATCCAAACCCTCCATGTAAAAAGGTACAACAGATTCAAGGAAAGAAGCGATTCCTCAGGGTATGACAAAGGGAAAAGCCACATGTTCATAGACCTGGGCAGCCTGTACGCATTGATCCAAACCGAGGAAGGCGAAAGACAGCTCTGGAGTATGCTTCACTTTCCATGGGGCCACTCCACCACTTTGATAAAACCTAAATGCAGTCATCTCTTGCTCTGCCCTTGCCCTTTTCTATTTACTGCCAGGAGAACCGGTGATCAGCCTAGCTAAACAGCAGAAGTCAGAGGAAGATGCTCCATGCAACACAGAGATCCTTGCAGAAGGAACTTTGCTAAGTACAAACACTCCGCTGCTTCCCACATTATGGTCTCTCCACTTTCCTTGCACCCAGTTGCTGGTGCTCCCGATTTTTCCCTGTTCTGGCATAACGTTACAGGTGCCCACTCTTTTCTTTCAGAAACACGACAGTTCTTTTGCTTCAGAAAGTCAACATACTACACGCCACAGAGCTGAAATGATGTTGGAAAAAACTGCCCAATGTCACGGAGCTCCTTTGAACCAGAGAACAAAACCCTGCAGTCAGTCATATAAACTGTGGAAAGCTCAAGGGTTTGTTCTGGTGCTGGTACCACAACATGAGTAGAGTCTGATGTCATACCATCTCATCAGTTTCCAGAAGACTGCTTAGGCTTTTGCTTTCCATCATGGTGCTGAGAGAAGGGTTATCACAAGCTGTGGGAGCAAAATGTTTAGGAAGCTGGAGGAGGTTTATGCCAGTCTCTTGTGATTCAACCATGCAGCTTAGAAGGCCACAGTTGTTCCTTGTGCAGGATGTCCCTTGGCACTACAGTTACTGCTCTTGCTCTGACAAGAAGGTGAATTGCAATTCCCTAGTAGCTTTTTGTGGCATGTTGAATTCCATCCTGCTTGTTGAAATGTACGGTTTAAAATGAGTGAAGAATAATGTTTGATAGGTTCTATTTAGCATGCACGTTCATCGATCTCAGGGGAACCTGGAATAGAAAGGTCCATGAGGAAGGTAACAATCCATAAAAATCAAATGTAACAGTGTGCCTAATACTTAGTGGCAGAATCAATATCTGAAAGACTTTCTGTTTTGATGGCTTTGAATGATGCCACGGAAACCTTACTGCTGCAAGGCTGATGAATGGAGTCAGCAGTGGTGATCTGACAAACATGGGTGAAAATGGACTCAGAATCTGGCCTCCCTGAACAAGCCTGACTTTAATCGTTTCATTCATGAAGACAAAGTAACTACAGGAAATCTAGTTTTACCCAGAGCACTCCTGTTTCAATGGATTGGTCTTGTCATACATTGAAAATATGCTTTAGCCCACAAACTTCAGCATTTTCTTTGGAAAGGTTTGACTTAACTCGCTGACTTTGTTTGGAGATGCAACAAATTTATACCACACTTAGTATTCACTTCTGAAACGGCAAAACATTCTGTAGAATGTAGAACTTTCTGTTCCTGCCAGCTTTATTCTCACTTTCCTCTTTTGTGTGTGCTTGGGTTAAAAAAAAACTATCTGAATTAAGCACATTTTGATTTTTTTTGCAAGACAAAATTAATTTTGTGTTTTCCTCATATATCTTCATTATGGTGGACATAATTATCAGGCTATCCAAAGCAAACTCTTTGTTTAATGCATACAGAAGTACAAGTACATATGCTCTGCCTCATTATTTCTCCATTTTCACTGGAAATATTAAAGAAAAGAGCTAGCTACAGCGTACAGTTGAGTGGATGAAGGACCTAGTCTTTGAAATTCATTTACCCAGATGTCTCCCTAATTATATATTATTTTTTGAAGTACTCAGCACATACTCTTCAGCATGACTAGCTTTCTTCTGTCTACCCATTAGTGGAAGCACCATTACATGTTGCATTTGCTCTCAGATTAGCACAGTCGGTCTCCTCAGTACAGTGGAGCACTCAGAGAGATCAGCCAAGCAACAGTCTTTGCAGGCAGTGGCATTTCTGGTATCGATCCCCGGCGGCTCCTGCCTCAGCTCTACCTGGATAACTCCCTCGGAGAGCACATGCTGTGCAAGCCTGTCGCTTTCCCCACCAGATGGCAATGCGACAGCAAGAGGCCTACTTCATCTGGTAGGAGGGAAGCAAACAGCACTTTCCTTGTTGCAAGTCATTTCCATGTGGAAATTCACCCTGTTGCAAGTCATTTCCAAGTCATTTCCATTTCATGGATGACGGGTGTGCTTGGAAGAGTGTTCTTGCTTACTTCTTTCCTCCTCATCTTTTTTTTTTTTTCTTTTATTCAGTCTCTTGATTTTTTTCTACATTACCTACTGTTGTTTACAGCTAGCATGTTCATTTGTCATTTGTCTTTTCTATATTAAAGCAGGCTTTTATTTTCTCCTTTGCATTGTAATCATCCATAGCAAAGTATAATAACAATACTTACTATGTACATAAGGCTTAACATCTTCAAAGCACTGTAAAAAATATCCCCACTTCTGCGAGATAGGTAAGCAGAGTCAGCTCTGTGTTACAGAGAGAGCAAGAGAAGCAGTTAGGTAAGGAATGCAGCTAAGGAGAGACCAAATCAGCAGCAACCATGATTCGGAAGTTCTTTCCACTCTTAGGTGTTGACCGTTAGATAACACAACTCTGATGCTGTATTTACAGCTGTTTCTATTCGTTCTCTTTCAAATGTCCAAATCCAGGTTTTGTCTTTATTTTGGAAGGACATTTCTTACTTTCATTTCATTTCAGAATGCGATAGGATTTTTTTTCCCCTACTTGTATTTCAAAGCAGGATTCTTTTGCTGCTCAACTAAAGAAAGGTTCTTCTCGCTGGTACCTCTTTTTGTAGTTCAAAGCAGGATTTTTTGACTTCTTGTAGTTCAAAGCAGTGGTCTTTCTCTTGTAGTCTAAAACCAGGGTTCTTTTTAGCTCAACCCTAGATAATTTGTTCATCTCAGAGAATTAGATATGCTATACATAAGTATTCCAGACATTACCTCTTTCATTCAATACCAAGACTAATCACAGTCAGTTTCAAAATCTTACTGCTTCCCATCATCTCCTTTGGTTGTCTGTTTCTCTCATGACCCCTGACGTTTTCTATTTTGTATCTAATAGTGATGATATATTCAGTGCGGACACAGACATCCATAGTGCTTAGACCACGGTTTCAAATGGAGCTTCCATACTTGTCTGATTTTGGGAGGATTCCTTGTTTTGAGACACTGACTCGGCTAGAAAGACTTCCTCCCCTCCTCTGTATTTCTGAAAATGTACATCCTGACTTTTTTCCTGCTTTCTGAAGTGCAGCGGAGTTACTTTTTTGTGTTTCTTTTCCTCTGCTCTGACAGTCCAGAACACCAGGCTAATGGCTATAGCTAATGACCAACCATACGAGCAATGCAATGAATCCATTAACCTGACACATCACATAAGATACTGGCTAATACATACTGTACTTTGAAAAATGAACTTTTTTCTCTCACTTCTTCATACTGTCAGACGTTTTCTGCATATAACATAAATGGGATAAAAATTCTCTAATCCAGACAAACATTATTTTTTAAAAATGTTTCATGTTCTCACTGTGTATTTTGGGACAACCTAAAATTACCAAATGCAATTTGGAGACACTAGCTTGTTCCACTGATCAATTTTTAACCCTTACTTACCCTACTTTTCAAAATGTCTCTCTGTGGCATGTCCCTGGAAAAGAGCTGTACTAACAGAGTTCCATGATACATTATAATGCTGTACAGAAATGGTAACGGAAATAACCAGGAAACATACTTTTAAATCTACACAGCTCTTAGAAGAGAGAAATGAAGCTAGAAAAACAGCACAATGGGGTCACTGGAAGAGATTTTCAGCTGTGGGCTACCTCCTTGTTTGCTTGTTTCATCTACCAATTGCACCTTGTGCCCTTTGGCCTGAGTGATAGTATCTAGCGAGGAGGAGGAGGAGTACCTACAGACCTGACACGGCAGAGGCAGAACGGGCCCTGCAAATTAACAGAGTTTTTTCAAACTCTGCTACACAATATATGTGAGGGTCTTTGCTTTTCCATCTGCAAAATGGGTTTGATAATCTCTGTTTCCCTGAGAGATGATAGAAACTTCTTATTTCAGTTAGTCATACCCTCAACTGGTACAAAAGTGGTGCGGCTCCATCTATCGTGAATCTATGCTATCCTTATATGGACCATGTAACAGAAATATATTCTGGTCTTTGATTAATAATACATAAAGTGGTATCATTTTAAGCAGGGAAGATTAAAAAACTAGAACTCCTTAAAGTGATTTACAGTTCTGGCAATTGAAAACTTTTACTACCTCACTGCGTGTGCTGTAGTCTCAAAGAGCGAGTGCTCATCCGGTCTCAAATGTCACCACACCATTAAAAACAAGAGGCCTTGGGATTCCCCACTGTGCGACTGGGACTTTAACTTCTTATATAGTTGTTCATTTCGTGTCTGCTTGTGTGCTGAAAATCCAGTCTCAACAAATTTAATTTTTTCACCTAGTACTCCCTCTGCTCCTTTTTGAAGAAGAAAAAACAGATTTCCTGCGAATTGGCTAGGAGCTCTGTTAGCTTTCCTCTCTCTCTGGAGGAACGCATTTTAGTCATGGGAGTGCAGCTGATAATGGCTGTAGAAATAACACTTCAGCTCAAAGTTTCTTTAAGCACTACTTTGTCTGTCACCTGAGTATTCTCAGGAGTAAAAACTGTTATTCTACCTGCACTGAAAAATGTGTGTGTTTTTGAAAGCGTTTCTCTCTTACCCACAAATATGCACACACAATACCTACCTCTGCTGAGCAAAAGCACTTACACTTATCAGTATACTCCTGTTTAAGTCCTCCCCACAAGTTTCCCCTATTCCTTCCTGCTTTATTAGTTACAGAGTTGTTATTTTCCAGCCAGAATATCCCTGCCATTTAATATGTGGGAATGCAAAGCCAATCTTCTGTCTTATCTGACAGAATGAGGGATTGGGTCCCCAGAAAGATAGAAAAATAGACAGAATCGCTGTGTCTAGTAGCACCATTGACTCAATAGCTTTATCTACCAACCTTTGTATCTCCATTTAGTGCAAAGCTAAGAAATGGTGTTAAATCATTTTGCATCAAATACTCTTTAAGCTAATATATTCCTACCTCCCAAAAGAGTCGCTGTGGCAGTGTACATAGCTGCCATGTTCTTTATGCCTCTTGTAAAATATCAGGCTCTTTCATACATGGGTGGATAAAGGAGATGTGGAGAGATCTAAGATAAACACCAAGGAATCTAGTTTATTCCTCTGCACGTTATTCCATAGCTGTATCTACATGAAAATAGGCAGCTTACTTTCACATACCCAGCTAACTGTCCAGAATCTTTGTTTTTGCAAGTGTAGCTGTGCCTAGGTGAATGCAACGTAAAACAAAATAAATAATTACAACATTAGTAGTGGAGCTAGATCTAGTGAGTTCACAGGGAGTTTAATTTGATGTAACATAGTTGCTGACGAGGCTGAAGTTCCCCACTGACATGCATGGTTCAAGCCTATGAAGCTTGTGTATGTAAAGGGCTGAGGACCTCCACACTGACAAGTGTTCAAATTTCACAGACCGAACAACTCACCAGGAAGGAACTGGGGCCTTGTTTCCCGACAGCTCTCTGCAAGGTGACCTGAGTGTTGGTGTGAACTACAGCTCTCACAGTGACGTCCCCTGGTCACTGTGGAAACCTTTTCCAGTAAAAGGCCATCAGCACCACAGTAGGTGAGAGACGGTGGGAGCTGCCTGGGAACTACCGTAAGACTGTTCCTGGATGGGGTAAGATGGATACCCTGCTTACGCTTCTGCCAGGAAACAGCCCCTCTATTCCTCTCCTCACCCATCGCTCTGGCTAGATCTCAATGCAGTGCTTGCAAAAGTATGTCTGAATGACTCATTTGCAAAGAGGAATTTATCAAATTGATTTAGTCTCATTTCCTGTTTGTGGGACTATCCACATGCAAGTCACGATTTCCTCAAATGTATTCATTATCCAAAGTTAATTTTGTTTAACCACGTGGACTGAATATGAACTGTTCTCTGTGTTTGATCTCCCTTGCTCCAAAAAGATTGGCAAACAATTGTAGGAGATCAAATCTATCATGTGGCTTCACTTCTGCCTCTTGACCGAGTGAAAGCAGTGTTGGATGTGAGAGCTGCAAAAAGGGGGGTTACAAAAAGGGACGCCTTTCACGTGACTGCAGGAATGAGAAGAACAGGATGGCTCCGGCTCTCACAACTTGCGTAAATGACCGCTGGCTGGCACGCACAGGGGGGGTCAATAGCATCCCTGGGAGAGATTGCTGCCTTGTGCTCATTTCAGTGACTGACATCCCCAAGCAGATCTTTTGTCAGCATAGACCAAGGCTGAGCCACTGAGGAACTGGTCCCCATGCCTAGTCCGGCTTGTTCACCTCTTTGCCGAGAGCTTATAAAAATTATTTTTGCCTCACAGTAAACTACAACATATCTTTTTAAAATACCATTATATAACTTTTTTCTGTGACTGACTCATCTCTCTGTTATGTCACTGTTACATTAGTAAATGCACTGAAGACGTTCCTGATTTAAACAAACAAGCAAAAGGGCAATCAGTCCCTACATACTCAGGCAAACAATCCAGAAACTGAATTATAGATAGGCCTAAAGTAAATGTATGAATGTGTTCAAGCTGATTTGTTGACTCAGTTCTATAAACACCTCTTGGATTTTAATCTACACTCTTCTGTTTTTTCTGGTTTTATGCATCATTCTATTTTTTTACAATTCATCTTTTGTGTTAGATTTCTTCATGTGTTTTGTCATTCAGAGGCTTATGAATGCAGCACATTTCAAGATGTGGATGTGATATATATCTTTTTCTCAGGAAAAATAAAAAATAAAAATAAAAATAAGCATAAAGAGTGAAGAATATGTAAAACACAGCAACAGCGGCATCTGCAATAACAAAAGCAACAAGACTTGCTATTCATATCTGAACCAATCCCACATTTCCCATTGTGTTTTACTGAGGCATCTGATTTTATCGAGGCACTGTCTGCACTCTCCTTGGTGTCCATCTCCACTGTGGGGTTGGTCTGCTGAGCCTTCCTGCCTCCTCCATTGTCACTAAAATCAAGTTAGACCTGCCAGTTAGAGTCTATCGACGGATTTAAACAGCTAGTGTAATTCCTTCCTTTACCTCACCATCTTCCCAAACTTAAAAACATCAAAAAAACCCTAGAGTTTTTGTTTTCAGGGGACGAATGGGACACACCAGCTTTTTAAGACTGAGAACAGCATCCGAGTCCATGATACTCAACTCTTAAAATTATCAACCCCTAACGCATATGGAGGGAGTGGGGGTGGGGGGAAGCACTTGGGAGAGAAAGCAGTTTCAGAGTAGCAGCTTAAAAAGAAACAGGCAGCTATTTCTAGCAAAAGAAAAAGTAAATTGTATTGATTTTACAAGGCACAACTGTGATGGGTATATGGATGTGAAAATCAACTTGGATGAAGTGTTTACCTATTTGTCCTTTAGTTTGTATGTCTGCATTTTCTTCCCCAAACAAACAGTCCCTCAGTCCTTCCTTCCTCTTTCTTTCTGTCTTACGTCCATCCTAACAAACCAACAAATATTTAAACTAGCAAACAAATATTAGTAAATTGTTGCTGCTGCCCATGACACTAGGTGTATAGCACTGCACTCCAGTATGTCAGAGCAAACCCAGTTTGAATAAAAAACAGGTAGCAAGCCATTGGATTTGCATTTAACCTATTTTACATCTGCTTAACACCAGCACAACCGAACAATTAGGTCGCTCATTTGTACAGTATATCTAACTGTATTAGATTGGTGGCTTATCTAATTACTTTCGTATGCACTGGATTTTCATGCATATAGATATTTTCTGGCTTGATCCTAATTGCTTCATTTAGTTCCATAAATCAATTTTGGCTATAGATTGTTTTATCTAAAATGAACTAGATATAGAAGCAGATACATTTTGTATTACTAATTGTTTAGCCACATGTCCTAGATATAGCATCTCAAGTTTTTAACTCCAAATTGAAGGCTAGCTCTTTAGCTCCTTTTTTTTTTTTTCCTTTTTCCTGAAGTAAGTTTGGGAGCTAGGCTTCATTAAACCCCTGAAATAAATGACTTTGACAAGATCTCAACTAATTCTTCTCCCAGACCTTTCCTTGGAAGGGTGGAACACAGTTCCTCTGTGGCTCATACTTAAACTCTCCTCTTCTGTTTTGTTTTTTTTTTCCAATCCATGTCACTTTTATCTAGCACCCATCCTACATGTGTGACAAGCAGCTGAAACTAGGCTGTTGTTGGTTTCTAAATATACATCACTGTGTGAACACTTTCAAATAAGTACTGGTCCTCCAGTGAAGTGATGAATTCAGCTGCTAACCTATTAGACCCATTCCATTAAAATCATTGCAGGATCCATTTTAGACACATACGACCTTAAAGGTACCTAGTTCTTCCTCCTGCCAGGGCAAGGCCGCCTCTTACAGTGTACTTACCTTCCACTGCTTTTCAGACAGCTCAAGAAATAGGTCCTTTAGTACATTTCAAGAGAAACACTTTGCTTCTGATGGGAAGTGATATTTAGTTTGAATTCTCTTAATATTACATTTAAATTGTTTTCTATCCAGTGACACACTAACAGATCTGCCTACTCTATCTCTTTGATGTTTGGGATCAATATTTCACGACTATTTGGAAGTTCATTAGGACACACCCCTCGCTGAGCTAAGAAATGCCAAATCCTATATAAAGCTAATTGTCCCCTTGCCAGCATATCCTGAGAAAAAGGAGGATACAGGAACAGACATGTAAATATCATTCATATTTGTTTTTCCTGAAGACTGTGAGAAACTCGGGCATGTTCTTCCAGACTGCATGCAGTCATCTCAAACTCTTTGAGGCTGATGATACACTTCACAATGGCACTGAGGCAAAACAGCAACACCCTTACTGAAGCCAATGGCTTTTTCAGGCCTATTTAAAACCTGCAAGAGAGGAGGAGATCAGGAACAAAAGAAATACATAAGGTGCAAATGAAGACAGAATTTGGATGAAGTTCTATTAACTTTTCTTTTCTGGTTTGAATTTCATTTTATAATTTCCTGCTCACAGTTCCATTCTCTGTTCTATTTCTCTCCTCAGTGGTGTTTGAAGTTCCTTCCAAGCCAGGGTCTTTTCAGCCAGTTTCAGTCCTTTTGACTGCACTTACATCCAAGTCATTTTGAATTGTTGTTATTTTTTCTATTCAAGAAAGGTTATGCATGGCCAGTCTGGAGTTTCTAGGACAAAAGTCAAACCAGCTGCCCGCAGATTTCTCATATTACTTGCTGTTTATATTTGAAATCTCACAGAAAAGGAAAATTATTTTCTGCACAGTGCATCTGGGAACAATTGATAGATTTTATGAGACCAGCAGAAACTCCAGGTGTATTTAGGCACATTTTGGAACACTGTAACAAAGGCCTGACCCCAAGCCTGCTGAAGTAAATGGAAGAAAATTCCCACTGATTCCTGTGGTCTCTTTGGATCAGCCCCTTAGTTACTTAAGCCAAAGGACACATTAAGGCACTTCAGTAATTAGCAATGCCTGACTTCTTTGCCAGTGACACAACCTCTGGGGGCAGCATATGTACTCTGTCTTTTCTGACTTACTCAGCCTTAAAGCAGGGGCATGCAAAACTCATTTGATATAAGGACCTCAAAGTGGTTTTAAAGACTCAGTGCAGCTCTGCTGGCCCTGTGGCTTTGGAGGTTCTATATGGACCTAAGGTGATCAAGGATGGAAGAGGAGCACTGACTACTGCTCCTTCTGTGCATATGAGATTCATACACTCACGCTTTGTGTCAATAAGGAAGCTGCAGAGAATAAAGCACCAAAGGCTAAAAGAAGAATTTTCACTGAAGACAGTAAGCAAAATGATGAATAATGCCGAATTTATGCACCAGGTTTGTTTCACAGAAGCCCTCACTTGGCTTGTTTCTTATTATAACATGACTTTTTGCTGCCATGCCAACTTCACGATCCTGGACCAGCTTGTTTCTCAATCTAGAGCAGCCCACCATGCAGGTGAGCAGCCTCTGGCACATTGCATAGTATCTAGGATTGCTGTCAAGACTCCTTACAAAATATACTGTGTCCTAGTCTCTTTCCTCTTTTACTCCAGACTGTATCTGTGTAATTCTGTGGAAAATTATGGAGTTACTTTCCAACTAATGTGGGTAAGGAGAATCTGGGAAACACCATTTAGCCATATTTGATATAACTTTTTTAAAAAATATGCCATGTATTCTTAAAGATTTTATGCAGGTTAGCAAGAAAATTGATAAGTTATATAATAAAAAACTGCAAAGAGAAAATTTAGAGATATAGGCATGTACTCAAAGGTACATCTTCAGCTGAGATTTGGAAGAAGATGGAGAGTTCATAAGGCAAAGAACTATAGGGAATCAGTTTCAGATGTCAGGAACGGCAGTAAAAAAATGCATCACGAACCACAAGTGGTGAGCTGTATAGCGACAAAATGAAAATTCAGCTGTAAGATGAGTATGAAAAACAAGGACGATGACTGAGAAAGAAAGAACCCAATAAAATATCCTGGGGCCAGGTTTGTGTAGAGCTCAAGGAATACAAAGTCCAAGTGAGAAATAAATAGGGAGCTCACAAGAGAGGCAATGCTGTCTGTTTGAGAAAGTGAGTAAAGGCCCAGGAACCTGCTGCTTGGGAATGCCATGGCAGAGAGAAGTGAACTAGCCGAGGCAGGTATACCAATAACAGGGCAGAGGAATCCAGCAGGCATAAAAGCAAGCGAAGGCAAGCTTGAGCAGTGCTAGGTAATTGCAATGTCAGTAGGGTGCACGCTGTTTTCCCCGGGAAGAGATTGCTTTGGAGCACCTATCTCTTTACAGATATCTTTGTAGTATCACTCCATTATCACAGTACCCCACAAGTTTAAAGACCATTATTTATACCTAGAGATCATCATACCAAAGGTACAGATCTAGGAACGGAGGCACAGAATCAGATTGTTGCACTGCGTATGTGCTTACTTGGAGCACGATGGAGGAGCTGAGCAATGCTTGTGCATGGATTAAAATTGCTTCTTTTCCTCAGACTTGCCATACAAACAAATGAGCTGTCTCTCTCAGTCCACAGTGCTGCAAATGACCAAAATATCCAATAAAAATCTTATAGATATATAATTTTTGGTTTAGTATTGCCCCAGGCCTGATCAGAGGGATTGAAAATGCTGGGCTTTTCCCATCAGCACTGAGGGCACTTCAGGAAGTGAGAGGTCTTTCCTTCAAATGGTCAAGACACCATGGTGTTACATTTGAAATTATCTCTGTCTGTCTCTTTTCAATTAAAGCTGGTCATAGCTGACCTATTCTTTATTAAATGCTAATCCGTAGCTGCTTGTGAGAGACCAGCAAATTCAGGGTCTGGACTTGAATCCCAACCAGCTCCACTCTATTAGGCAATGATGCAGGAAAAATGCTGTTTGCCCCCATGCTAAGTCTGTTTCTGTAATTATCACCCTGTGATGTGAAGGTTCACAATTAAAAGAGAATGGAGTTTTAAAAACGGCTAGTTAGTGTTTCTAGCCACTGCTGGTACCAATAATATAACTTGTAGCCAGTGTCTTCTCTGTAAAAACATCCTTTTTTTTTTTTTTTTCCCTTTCCCTAGGAAGCAGTCCAGTTAGGGAAGAATTAGCATTGAAATATATGAATATTTTATGTCTAAGGTATGATAGGCATATATTTATTCACAAAATGTTTCTCACAGCTCAGCATTTATGCTGTTTGCTCTGCATTTGACATCATCTGAATAATACGAAAGCTCCCAGTCATATCATACTTGACAAAACTCATGCTTTTCTACTCAATTATGCCACAAAATTTTCAGACTTATATCCTTCCACTAATTCAGCTTAGCAGACTTAAAAAAATTAAATATCACATTATTCCTTGCAGCTTTTTATTCAGAGAACCTCATTTTGTCTTCTTTATGCCTTCATGTTTGTCTGAGGACTTGTGGTTGACTCACATAAGGTTGACTAGGCTATACACATTATTTTCTTTCCACAGTTCAAGTCCAAAATAATTTTTGATACAAGTATTTCTTAACATAGTAAAGAGAATCCTTCATTTAAGTGTAATGAGATATGGTCCATGAATGCAGACCGGGAATTTTACCCTCTTCTTTGAACTGTTAAAGGAAACAGAGTTCCTTCACTGTTTCCTTCTAGTGCATTGGGTAACAAGTGCTTCCTCTACACATCCTTCTCCTATTCTTTTATTCTCTTTTTCTTCTCAACACTATCCAAAAAGCAAACATCCTCCTGAAGAGAACTTTCTTCCTTGCACTGTTTGAAGTTTCCCCTACTCTATTTCCTCATATCCTTGCCCTATTTCTTCATGATGTTTTCATGAGGCAATGCTATTTCAACAACATAGAAGTTATCTCTCAGGTCAAGGACAATGCGGGTTCCCCGGCATCACTGTTGCTGAAAGAGGGACCAAGTGATGATCTCTGCAGAGTAGCTGCTACTTCTTGTAATCAGCAAGGATCCTTTTGAGATGGTTTCTTCAGCTCTGAGGTTCTCCATCATAGACTGAGTGCAGAAGAACTGATTCCTCCACCTGAGTGCAGAAGAACTGATTCCTCCACCCAGCCTTTTCAGATTCTCTACCGTATCAGACATGACTTGTCTAAAGACTTTCTGAGGCCATGTAAATGACAGGATATAATACATATCATGAATTGTTGCTGGAGGACATAACTGTGCCTTGGTTAGCTGGCAGAGCTAGTTAGAAAATAACACAATTTGACAGCAGTCTCCCCACCTAGGACATGTATTTATCATGCAAGTTCACAGCAGATGACTGTCACATTCTGACACTCCTCCTTCTTGTGAAAAAATGGGGCTCTTGGCTGGGCCTTGTTAGCAGTGCTTTTGTATGCATTTAACCTAACGGGCGGCTGGAGCAGAGCAGTCCAAGACAAATATTGGTGAGGAGACTCATTGTGATTTCCTCTAGTACTTAACATTTTTGTGGATCTACTAAAAGTCAGATGAACGTTTTAAAATTCCATAAAATATGAAACTTTTGCTTTCCCGGGTGTTGCTGCCAGAAGTTATTTTCCCTGTTTCAGAACCATCATGAATCTCAGAGCTTTGAAAGACCAGCCAAGGAGGACAAGTTTTCTTAAGGCAAAGACATAGTCCCACATTTGTAACTGTCAACCCAGATATGATAGATGAGTCCAAATCCAGATGCACTGCTCCCTACTTTTTTTTTAGCCCCTCTCTCAGCCTTTCAAAATTCCTTATTTCAGGCATTTGTTTGATTTGTCACATTATTTGATTCAAGAACACTTAATTTACAAAATTAAATAACGGTGTAGGTTTTGTCTGTATTCTTGGTAAATGCATACTTCATGAAGTATAACTTTACAGTGTACCTACTACTGTTAAAATGTACATCATCACAACAGTAAGACTGAGTAGTTCTTTAGTTACCTATGGATCATCTGAATGGCTGACATTACAATTTAGGCAGAGTTACTACTTTCTAATTGGAAATACAAGCAACAGAGTAAATAAGCATGCAAGATTTCTACAGTGGTTTTATATACAAGATTTGCATACAAGCAGTGGCTAAGAATCACCTGAAAAATAGCTACAATGGCCTGTAAACTGGCTATTTAAGATGCAGATACATGCATATGATACTAGAGTCAGATGGAATATTTATAGAACCCACTACTTATTTGTATATGCATGCATATAGCTTGAAGAAAAACATTAGGTCTCAAATGTCAGGGTTTTCTTTTGTTTGGGGAGGGTGTTTGACATTTAGGACATTAAAATAGCTGCATGCAGGATCTATGTTTATTAGATTTTTTAAAAACTTGTACACACAGTAATTTCAAACATATAAATAATATATTTAACAAAAGAAATGCAACTATATGACTGCTCTTCCCTGCTCATTACAAAGTGGAAAACGCTGATGTTCAGTCTGGTGTTTACAGTACAGACCTATTCTGTTTAGCTTACATTGACACATGTGTTGAGAGTAAATAAGCTTTACTCCAAATAGCTCATGAAAGTAGTGACACTGTCCTCAAGAGATGTGAAAGGCATTGTGCCGTCACTTTTACGCACTGACTTCTTACTTACATGTCAGGATTCAGTTCACATCCAAAAGACCAAAATGTGCTCGTATAGGACTATTTGACTGCCCGCCTTATAACGCTGTTTCTGCAAAAGCTAAGAGAAGGCAGGGATGGATGTCAAATTTTTTGTGTGGTGTGATTTGTATTTTGAGGTCAAGAAGTCAAGTGTAAATACTGTTCACATTGCTCCTAAAGAGAGGGTCTGGATAATTTTTTATCTACAATGTCTACAAATAATAGATTGGAAACAGTACTTCCCATAAACAATTTTTAAATCAAGTACCAGAGTTCTCTACCTCACATAGACATTGGTTACTGGGTGACCTGTGAATCAGTTAGCAGGAATGTAAGTTGTATAGGCCTACTTTAGTTAGGTAATTTCCTGTCCATTTTCTTCTCCTTCCCAAATGTAAAAAATTAAAAGGATATTCCAATAAGCTTTCATTAAAAAATAATTATAAAAAAGTAGCTTGTATATAATTTTCAGATAAAATTTCATCTCATCGTATTTCCTGTCACAGCTCACGCAAAGTATTTTGCAAATCCTCACAATGAACTTCTTATAAATATCTTGCTTATACACATCTAAAGGGTGGGTGTCAGGAGGATGGGGCCAGACTCTTTTCAGTGGTGCCCAGAGACAGGACAAGGGGCAACAGGCACAAACTTGAACCAAGAAATTCCATCTCAACATGAGGAAAAACTTCTTTACTTTGAGGGTGGCAGAGCACTGGAACAGGCTGCCCAGAGAGGTGGTGGGGTCTCCATCTCTGGAGACATTCAAAACCCGCCTGGACACGCTCCTGTGCAACCTGCTCTAGGTGACCCTGCTCTGGCAGGGGGGTTGGACTAGATGATCTCCAGAGGTCCCTTCCAACCCCTACCATTCTGTGATTCTGTGATTCTCAGAACAAAATTCTTCTCCTGTTAGTCCTGCCATCACCAACTTGCACACCTTTCCCTAGTACCACATATGAACATGTTTGTTTGAGGGTTGTTATTATTTTTAGAACCACACAACACAATTCATCACAGTGGTGTTATCAGACATAAAATAAGAGCAGAGACAGTCCGCAGGATGCACCAAGAGCTAACCAGTACTAGAAAATGGAGGATTTCAATCAGAAGTTTTTACTAGCAGGAGAATATACTTTTACAGTACTAGCAACACTTATCCTGACTATAAAACAATGTATTTCTAGTCTCTGATTCCTGGCATACAAAAGATTTCATTTAATTAATGCAACACATATTCTGATACATGAACATTACACATTTCTTTTGCCTTTTGTTTGAAGGCCTATTCAAAATCCGCTGGCTATTTAGTGTACTTAAAAGTGATTTTTAAAACAGGTTTTCAGTCTGTGTTTTTCTGGTGATCTAGACAGCCTGTAAGATTGGGAGACCTAGTTCTTGCTCATAGAATGAACAAGCCACAGGATTACTACTGTTTTTCTCATTCTGTTCTTGTTCAGTGTGAAGGAAAAACGTAAGTCATCCTGTATGTTATAAAATATTATTTTTATCATGAGATGTTATTATACCTCCTTTATCAACTACAAGATGAGTATCTCATCGTCAGTTCAGTCACAGCAGTGTCATGCTTTGTAGTCCTATAGCTTACCAGGGACGCTCATAACACAAACAGAACCCCATGACACTACTGTATGTAAGTCTTTGCTACAGCCCTATGAGTTACTCTGATATGCTTTTGAATCTGATCTTTACACTTCCCTTCTTACAATCTCTTTCTTTTTGTTACTTCATACAGACCATTTGCCATTAGAGGCACTTTCCAGAGATAATGTTCCTCCACTTATAACATCTTGGATCCAAACAGCTCCCAAAGCATATTACCAACTGGCTTTATTGCACAAATGAGCTACTCAGAACTACTTTCTTTTGGAGTATAGCCATATTCAAAGGAAAATGCTTCCGCTGCTTGACACTGCACTACTATCTTAAGCAAACCTTCAAAACTGGTTGCTTACACTAGGCACAGCTCTGAGCGAGAGGTGAGTGTAAACATCCCAGAAATAGCCCAACTGAGCAATGAACTCATCAGTACATTTTCATGTCACAGTTTCTGCATAGGGAAGTATTTTAGTAATGGTGTCTTCTGAGGACACATTCATTCTCCTTTTACTCTCCCATGCTCTGCTTTGGTAGCAACCAAAACTCCCACGAGATAATGAGGAATATGACATGGCTGCACAGCTTCTGCACAATGCAGAACCCTGATTCTTATGAGGTTATCATATAAAGACAGGCTGGGTCCATGGAAGCAAGCAAGGATGCTCCTACAAATATCGTCATGCTATATAGAAGCTATTTCAGCAAGAAGACAGAGGTGATCTCTGAGGAGAGACTTCTTAATTTTCTTTCATCCCAAGTTAATTCCCTTAGAACCCGGTTTGATGCTTCTGAATTTGACCCTGAATTACCAGTAGCAATCAGCCTGTGTTTGGGACTGGAGAAGGTCCAAGTGCAGTCTGGTGGAAAGTCTGGCTTTTGGGAGTACTGCAATGATGTGAGTTGCAGTCATGGCTTTTCTTCCAATTCAGAGCTTACATGAACTAGATCTAGAGACTAAAGTCCTCTGGTTTTAATTCTTCTTCACTGAGCTAATAAAAAAACCCCAAACAACACAGGGTGAAGCACATTCAGAAGGAAGATTTGCAATCTGCATCTCTTAGGATCATAGATTACATTTGCCCTGGAAGATTCAATTACGCTCCTGCTTGAGAAAAATACTGTAAAGTAAGGTTTATTTCGTGCACGATTCTTTTTTCAACAGGAAGTAAATCACTGCATATTACTTCTAAGGAGACAGTCTGCAAAGTCTGATAGTTTGTAGTATGCTAAAGCTAGAGTTCAGGAGTTTTTAATTATATGTTCCTGTTCTACTGGAAAAGTTTATTTTTGTAATAAATGGGAATTGGTTAGGGAAGACTTTATATTTGTTCAAGTACATGATCTTATACAACTAGTGTTTAACAGTTGTGTGAACTAAAAGTAAAGAAACTGCTATGGCAATAGATCCAAATTTAACTGAGATGAACCTCAGAGACAGCAGTACAGATTCAACGTAAAGATCTCAAAGCACTGCCTCAGCAAAACTCTTTCTATTGCAAAAAATACAAATAAAATCCTTCCATGAGGAATGACTAGTCATGCTTCTCTACCAAAGGATGAACGATAGCTTGCATGCAGCTGGAGAAGCAGGAAATAAGCCTCGTCCTTAAGGAATTTAAGGAAGGGGAAACCTCATTTTCCTATGAAGATCATTACTTCAATGGCTGAAGGTAAACTGCAATCTGATGTGACATGTTGATGAACAAAGAACTAAAAGTTTGGTGTGGAACACGTTACACATAATTAAATATGGATCCTTACTGATCAATAGTGAGTGTATAATTACGTTTCTCATGGTTAGTTAGGCAGGGTGTTGTGAGGAGACACAATGAATAGAGACAAGTAGACAAACTAGAGAATCAAAGATGTGCTCTGCAGCTCTGTGGAGGCTATTTGCAGTCAGTCTTGTCATACTTGAATGGCTCACACTGAAATTTTTACCAGTAGTCTCATTAAGGAGCCACCAACCAAGGTTAAGAACGCCTCCAAGACGAGGCAAATCCATTTAAGCAATGCTGCAAAACCATACCGGCACTATTGGCTGTGTCTGTCTTATTCCAGGATATCTCTGCATTTCTACACTTTGAATAGTAGTAAACAGAACCAGATCGGATTCCTTCAGAGAGTGAACATTGCTTTCTTAAAACAGGTTTGATAAACCCATCTCTTTAAAATGGTAACATGAAAAGTGTTTAACATTCAAGAATAAAATGCCAATTTCCCTGATGCAAGGTTCTATCGCAAGCCTAAATCTTAGCTACTAGACACAATTACCACAAAAAATATTTAGAAATGCTTTAAAGAAAATGACTAAGCAATGTGATAATTTGAAGATGTCAAGTAGGCATACAGGTGTCACTCTGCCCATCAGACAGAAATACCAAGCAATATAATTGAGAACTTATGCTAACTTTGGAGTTAAAAAATCAACACCTGAAATGGTCTCCTCCCACAAATTACATCTATTTTAAGAGAATTTATGTGCAAGTAACTTTGAAACTTTTATTTTTGTCATCTTTTGCCCAGCCATTTGGATCCTATTAATTTGAAAAGAATCCTACATCCATGTGGCCCCTCTCAATGGCAAGGGAGCTCCGTGCAGCACCCTGAGAGCGCACACACCTCCCTTCTGCCCCTACCAGCACTACCTCGCATCACTGATGCAGGCTAACCGCAACATTGACTGAGAATGTATAAAACCTCTGATGAAGTGCTGAGGCTGTGACATACACAACTTTAGGCTAAGATTCTGTAAACGTTTACCTATAGCTCACTTTAATTGGAATTCCTTTAACCAAATTCTTACAGGAGCTACAATCAAAATGCTGGAATTTCCTTCAAATTTAAGTTAATAAGAAGAGATGCGGGGAAGGGGAAAAAACTGATCAAGTTCAAACAACGCCAATGAAGGCAGTGGTTTTCCAAACAGGCCTGGATGGATTTTTGGTATGATTTTTTTGCATGAAAGCTCGATCGTCATCTCTGTAATTGTACAAAGAAAGACATATTCTACTCATACTGATTGAACTTGACAGAAACCCCAAAAGCACATATACAGTGTATAATACCTACACTGAACTTACTTAAGAGAGTAAGAGGAAAAAATATCAAGTGGATAGAGCTTTAAATGAAGATTTCACTTTTACCCATCTGCAACTGTATTGGCCTGAGCAAACCCTCTGTGAATTTTTTCCTTAAAAACAAACCTGTTACTTGTGGGTTTTGTGTACCTTTTTGAGATTTCCTGATGTGTAGACACTGAAAGTTACTCCAGATTTACATCAGATTTTTACCAAAGAGAATTTAAGCCACAAGGATGCAAGATAGTAAATATTTTCTCACACAAACAATTTTTATTTACCTAAGCCATAAGAGTAAGTTCACCATGATTGCTAAAGTAAACAAAAGCCACTTAGAAATCAGACTGCTTCAGTCTCAGTCCTTTTGACTCAACCCTTCCGTCTTGAAAATTTCCTATAAATTTATAGTAACTGTTTTGTTTTAGTAGCACACCTTCACATTAGCACCAAAACTGAACTAGAATTTGTTCATCATCATTTTTTCCAAGCGGTACTGTTCATGAATTTTTCTAAGACTGGCCTATAAGCAGAAAAAGTACTGGAATAACTGTACCAATAAATGCATTAAATTTGATAAAGCACAGACTTTACATTAAACGGTAAGGTTTTCCATTACATGCATATTCTCTCCCCACTGGACATGGCTTTGCTGTGTGAGGTACAGAGCACGCAAACCCTTCACCCCAGCCCAAGAGGGCAGGTGCCGGGTACTCCTCAGCTAGCAACTGATTATATGCTGATACAAAAAATAAATGTAAGTAACAAGAGCTGTGTGCATCCCAGAGTAAACAGCTTCTTGGCCCACAATCTTCTGAGAAGCTGTTTACGAACAATAAACCGGAGGATATGTTTCTGAGGTAGAGGAAAATCCCTCATAAATATGAATGGGACATCATCTTTATTTAATTTTCCTTAGAAAACAGATACAGAGTTTGATTCAGAAGTGATTAATAAAACTGCCTAAATTAGATTCTGTCACTCTTAATCTAAGCATATATAAGGGAGTCTAAACGGATATAAATTTGATATCACAGAGACGAAAATTGTTTTACTTCAAAGAGACTGGCAGGACCCTGACCACTGGGTTAGCTCTGAGCGCCCGTGTCCGATCGGGGCCCAGGGGCTGTGAGCAAGACTTGCCCAGACTCGGGAAGGAGAGGAGCGGGTGGATTTCACTCATTACTCCACCGAGAGGCCTCAGTGCAGAACTGTATCACCTCATTTGTCAGCCAGACTGGGGTTCCTGTTCAAAGTTCACAGCTTGTTTTACAGCACAGTTTAATTTCTACAAATCCAAACATTGTCCTTCCCACCTACCAGGACCAGAGCTGACTTTTGATGCAAAGTCTGGGCATGTTAATAACAATCAAGGTAAACCATTTTCTCGCAGTTCTTACCTTACCTCTAAGATATCTGTTGCTGTCATGAATTTTTGCAGCAGAAACACACCAGATCCTGGACACTGGAAAAGAGAGGAAAAAATTTGTGTCAAGAGTTTTGTTCTAAAAAGCACTTGAAAGTTTTAAATGCTGCTACATAGGCTATTCTCTTACTGAGCTGAGCCTTAAAAAACCTTTTCTTTCTTTTTTCAAACTTTTGAATTAGACAACCAAGCGTGTTTCAATTGCTTTTGAGCTGCCTGTGAGTGTATAGTAATAGCAAGGCCAGTCCTCCAATACTGCTCGGCTGATGAAAGTGAGCATCACTCTCATTTGCCCTCATTCAGGAAAAGTCTTAATGGGAAGCAGAGCTCAAAAGAAATTGTCACTTTGAGAAAAATGGCTATGTGGGGAAGAGCACTTTTGTTAATAGTAATTGGAGGACGTACTGCAACATCTTTTCCAATTGTCTGAAAGTCAGGACAATCCAGAGCCCCATTTACCCCCATTTTCTACCAGAGTAATTCCACTGACTGCATTGTAACGGTCCCTACTTTACACCAGTGTTAGCAAGAACAGGATTACACTCCTGCGCTGAAGTCCCTAGTAAAGGTGCAAACGTTTAAAATCCAGAGAGAGCAGATGTTTAATTCAAGGCCCACATTATGTCTAGAGTTCAAGGCTCTGAGGATGAGGACAAAAAATAAAAAGACAAAAGAAACGTTATTTTGACTTAGTGTCTCACTGTAAAATACCAGAAGCATAATGACATAATGTTAACTTCAGCAAAGGATACAGAAGGTGACAAGGTTATTTCTTTCTATCAGCTAAGATACCTTCTGTGACAAAACTACCGTTCTGCAGTGCAGCCTACTTCATCCTCATACAAATGCAGAACAAAGAGGGTGAAAAAAAGAGCTTTTCTCTCCCATATTCTTTTAATTTTTTCCACAGCATTACTCAGAGGTAGATTTCCGCCAAGCTGAGACATGGCCTTTCAGGACACACTGTACTCAATAATTTCATAGGTACAGTATTAGACAACATACAAGCACAAACTGGAATAGTAAAATCTCTACATTCCTAGTGTGTAGCAGCCGTTAGGTGGGGAGACATGCAGTTATTAGCAGTTCAGCTGTACCCCTCCTTTCCTTGCTATCCGCCCATAGTAATTCTGCAGTTCTGATATGTGTAAAATGCATGAGCAAATAACTAAATAATTAAGAGTATTCTTTAACTTAGCTGCAAGTGTAAGGGATGAGTGATGGTTATTTAAGCCCAGCCTTTAAGTGGGGTGCAGAGAGTTGTAACCTCAGGAACCTGAATCCCCAAGCCATCATTCTGGTTTTTGTTCCTCCTTAGGACTGAATTTCCGTGAGGAACAGTTGTATTTTGCCATAGATTATCCTTGCTTCTCCAAAGAGAAAATGAGAACTGGGAATCAGAGGAGGCCAGGTGGGAATCAGTTTAAGAGATCCCTGCCCCTGCTATGCTCTGTGCTCCTTATTCTTGTCCTTGCTGTCACACATTGCCATTCCCCCAGTCCTACTGATTCGGCCATTTGTATGTCCACACCATTAACCAGGTACAAGAAATAAACCATTAAAAAAATAATAAAAAAGGAAAAATTGTGATGGATTAGCTATTAGGGGCTGGAGCCCTTCATGGAAGGGGAAAGGGAAGAACGAGGCCAGGCTGGATGGGGCTTTGAGTAACTTGGTCTAGTGGGAGGTGTCCCTGCCCATGGCAGGGGATTGGAGATAAAGGATCTTTAAGGTCCTTTCCAACTCTAACCATTCTGTGATTCTATGATTCTATAAAGTGCAAGGAGCCAAGTCAGGCTGGGAGCACTATCAGTATAGCCAAGACGTACTATCAAACAGGCCTGTGGTGTCAACAATTTGGCTCGTCCTATTTAAAAAATATTTTTTAAGTCTTGATACTTCGTAGACAATAGTGTAAGACCTGTCCTCAGGTAATTTGGTGCACACAACGAAGTGAAACATTCTAGTGATCAAACTCTATAAAAAGTAGTTGTGAACCACGAAGCCCTGGACTGCAGTAATTATATCTGTAGCCAGGGTTCCCAACTAAACATGATTTACGCTCCTCCTTTGTATTAGTAAAAAGAATACCACTGGAGAGAGACAAGATGGATCCACACATTATTCTTGTGCCAACAACCATATTTTAAAAATACATTGTAGTACATTTATCAAGAAGTAAAGAATGTGAGCTTGTACAAGTACAGAGCCTGGCTTCAGCAGCTGTGGAGGTGTTATCCTTGCTAGAGAAAGAAATAATTGACTTTCCAGGGCTGCTTTCATCTGAGGGCTTGATAATAAAGCTAGGCTTGGAGATACTTTCCTTACATAATGGTTAGGAAAAGTAGCGTAAGTTAGAGCAACTTTTCACAAGGTGTTTGTTTAAACTCTTCAAAACTTCTCAGCAGACGCTGTGACTTCCTTATCTGTTTAACTAACTGAACTTATGAAGTCCATCAGTAACAATAGCAAAGTGTGCAAGTCCTTTGGTTTTGGATTGCTCTTCTCAGGTTGGGCTGTTCCTGTGAAGCTGATCACAGAATCACAGAATGGTAGGGGTTGGAAGGGACCTCTGGAGATCATCTAGTCCAACCCCCCTGCTAGAGGATTTGCTTCTGTTACTGGCCAAAGTCAAATCCAGTACAGGATTAAATATGCAAGGAAAATATTTCTCCCTAGTTTTAAGATTTGCCATTAATTTAGTTTATTTGGTTGGATATCTTCTTCATAATTAGTCTGCTGAATAATATTAAATCAAATATACTTCACTGGCTCAAGTAATATGCAATGTTCTGTATTCAGAAATGTTAATTCAGCCACTGAGAGAGTCATCTGTTTTTAGCGGAAAAAGCTAGGTCTCTCTGATCACCAAGTAAAAATTATTGGATACAATAAATTGCAAGATCAATTCATACTGCCATTAAAGAAACATGTGAAAGATTGTGACACGGGGAAGATGAGAAACACACTTTATCTTCATTCCTGTCTATTTTGTCTGTGTATCTCCGCTTGATTTGTAACTTCCTATGTTAGTTGTTTCATACAGCAAGTAGACAATCCAGTCATTCTTGATAGCATGGGATGGGAGAAGAGAATCAACCTATATTGCATGTGAGCTGCTGGGAATATTATATGTGGAACATATGTAGTCATTTTTTCCTTTTCTTCTTTTATGTTTTAAGAATTTTTGAGTTTTCTCATGACTCACATTCTTAAAATTAGTGGAGGAAGACTACAGAATGTTTTAACATTAAAATTCTGGTCCTTGGAAATGTGACAACAAAAAATTATTATTAACAAAACATACACAGCCAAATACGAAGAGGATGCGTGGCATACCACAGATTTCTTCCAAAAGTTGTTAGTTTCTCATACCTGATATTTCATTAAAAGTACTTGAAGGGAAATTCCAATTAAGTAATGACCAATAATGTCCTTAGGCTCTTAAGGATTAAAATGAGAACAAAAGTGGGTTGAATATTTGACCTTATGCCAATTAACAATGGCTAATAAACAAATCTAATTGAAATAATGTTGTATGGGGGAGAACTATGGATTTCGTTAAGTTTTCTAAGGATTTCTTCATGTTCAACCAATTTTAGCTGGGAAGGGCTCAATAATCTGATGACATCAGCAGTACAGCATGCTCTTAATAACAAATAATTGTCATAGCTGAAAATTTACCATATGGATGTAAGCAGGTCCATAGGCTGTAGGTGGCCTTAATCATACTGTTTCATTCCTTGTTTTTGCACCTGATTTATTGTGTAGGTTTTACAAGTAATGGATGTAATTTCTTAGAGAAACTGAATCACTACTCTGCCTTTTTTGCTCCTTGCTTTCTGGTGTTCAGTAAAGTGCTCATAGATTTTCATATGCATGATATGATTGCTTTGCCAATCTCATTTCTAATTCCTATAGCTGGCCACATACAACCCCCTTCAGAGCTTTGTCTTTTTGCCATTGCATTGCAGTCTTGGCTAATACAGTCCCCAACAAACATCCCAGTCATATTTTCCAGTAAATTTTTTTTTGTGAGACTCAAACTAACTTGCCATAAGCCTTACTGTTCTTGCGACACTTAGTCTTGAGTGTGTCCAGATTTATATCCATCACTTGTGTGCCCTTGTGCTCTCCTTTGTGTAAGGAGATGAAATATTTTTATAGTATTCTGATACCTGGCACTATGTTAAAATAACAGACAACTCAAAGGACATGAGGAATAAAACTGAACATACAGGGGAAGGTGTACAGTTAAAAGATCAAATTCTTCCAGTTTACTGCACATCAGTATTCTCTGTAGTACCTGAGCTGATCTGTGTGTGTGTGTGTGTTTTTGTGTGTGTGCATATATTATTCTTTAAACTCAAGTTACATTTATGCTGTGTGTGTGGTTTCTCAAAAGTGAACAGTGAATAATATCCTATGGTTTCATCCTAAACATCAAAGCTCTCCATACAGTAACCACAGAAATGATCCACTTTCATTATACCGGGAATAAAGGTCAGAGCAATTTTCATCATTTTCCCTTTCTCTCAGCCTCCGAAATCAAAATCACCATGACAGCTTTCTGCAGCACTGAGCTTAAACCTGAAGTGGGTTTATTTAAAAGATGTTTTACTATTTTTCTGCTGTACAAAAATAATAAAGGGGTTGTGGCTATTACACAAGACATATCACTTTGGAAGGGCATTTGCAACACGGTCTCAGAAAGGGACCAGTCCCTCCAAAGGTGACACGCAAAATATCCAACAGGTATTTTTAACAGGAAAAGCTGGTATTTTGACAAACTGTGTTTCTCTCATTGAAAATAAGTAGCCAATGACCAATGTAGGGTAAAAGCTACGCTGAGCGACTGCAGCATTAATAGACTGTCTGACAGCTCAACTGCTGTTCAGCCCAGTGCGTGATCTATGTCAATCAGCGCGCCTTTTTTTTCTCCCCCATTGTTAGACTGTTGTCTCTTTATCACTTCTCCTGCGGTTGACCCAGAGAAGTTTAGGTAGTTGGTTCTCCCTTTTGAGAGGCGAATGTGAGCGCAAGGTGAATAACAGCTCTTGACATTTGCTTGAACAGACCACAAATCCCACTGAAGGTCCCTTTGCCAGAAAATCTGATACAGCAAATCCATGAGGATCATTTTAAAAGCTCTGTCTTTGAACAGGGGATGCTGTACTGTGAAAGTCTCTGATCGCTGTATATGACACACCAGGTGAAAGAATTATGCGCCAGTGGTATGTTTAACCAGAGAGACAGAATAGATAATTTTAACTTGGGAAATTTTACAGAAGTAATTGGGTCAGCCCATTCCTGTGCCTTCTTCCACTGTATTATATAATCTGAGCAACATTGCAGTAATTTTTCAAAAATTACTTAGAAGAACTTCACGCACTTGATGAAGGACACTTGTGGGCCTGAGAGTAGCAGTATGAGTTGTGCTGGTAGAACGTATTATCTTTCCAAGAAAACTTGCCTTTTTTCAGCAATAGGCATGCGGCTATGCCTTTGTCTATATAGTTCATCTTCCCTTCTTACAGAGGAATATAAGATCGAAGGGGTGGGACCTGGCAGCTGAAAGGAATTCTCCAAAACAGCATCTAATATAAATGAATATATAAATGACATGGCAGAGTAAACTAGTAAAGGGAGGAAAACTTGTGGCTTGCTTGTTGGGCAGTAGTTAGCAAAGGTGGAGGGGATTAAAAGGAGTGGGAGAAGGTGGTAGAACACAAAGTTGCAAGATCAAAGCCTCTATCTAACACCCTTTGATTTTAGGGTGTTAATTCCCAAGTCACTGGAATCCTTTTAACATGTATTCCCTCAAGTTGTCTAGAAGCTATTGTGTGAGATTTAGAACCTAAAGGGAAATTCTGTGAAAGATAACAGTAAATATAACCAAAAGTAAACCCCAAAGCACAATTGTTACCGTAGTGGTGGATCAATATATAAAGAAGCATATCACAACATTTAATAATTACTTAATCAATATAAACACTGTAACATGATAAGGAAATAATACACGAGTCATAAAGGACAATTAACAATAAACACATAATCCAAACCACCATTTGGTAGAAATCACATTATATTTATAGCTATTGTGGTGCTGTAAGGTATATATGACTTCTTTTCCAGAGCTTTACCCATGTCTGGATACAAATACCATAGCAAGTGCTGAAGATTTGTTCATTTAAAACACGTGCAATACATTTATTCCTGTCTTACCATTTGCTGTGTTTGTTCTCACTCCTATAATGGCCTCCTTTGCATGCACTACTACTACTACGAATATTGTCTCTCCCCACTTTCTGCTATTACTGACCTTCTCCACACCCTCTCAATCTTGACACTCCTTTCTGCTACTGCTTCCTTACACACAGACACACACAAACCCAGCTTCCCTGCCTCTCGTCGACAAACTGTCACTTGTGCCAGGGAAGTGCACTGATTCCATTTTCCCAACATCCATTTTTGCCCAAAATCTTGGATTTTTTTGGTGCCTGTTTTACAGGGAAAGAATGATCCTGTGGTTAAGATACTGGAATAGTATTGTAGGGTTCAGACTGTGTTCCCTGGCTTCCTGCCCAGTTAATGTATTATGGTTTTAGTGTAATTGAGAATAAGGAACACCACACATGTAGAACTTTTAGCAAATCACTTAAACAAAATGCTTGGATGTCTGAAAGCTTTCTTCAAGGTATTCACTGCTCTGCAATTCCAACGGGAGTTGAGGGCATACACCGCTATGTAGGACACGTTCATCATGTTGAAGCATTGGGCTTAGTTCACCACCTGCAAAATGGGGCTAATTCTTACTCAGCTCACATAAGGCTTATGATGATGAAAACAATCTATTAATGTTCATTATGTGTTCAGTTGCTACAGTAGTGAGTGCCAAGAAATAATTCTCTCAGTAAGATGAATGCCAGCTAAAATAATTCTGCTCTAATAGATTAAATTCAATGCAAGGTCACCAATCACCTTCCTACAGCACCCTTTATCTTTAATATGTTCCTAACACGGAGTGAGTCTTTGGAGGAAAAGTTTAACATTAAAGTCCTTCCCTCTAGGAACACATATCAAAGACCAGTGATACTTCTCTTAAGCAGAGGAGTATGCTCCAGTGCCCATGGACACAGTTCCCAGCTAGGCAGTGTGCTGGTTTTTATGTCTTTTGGCTGTCAGATTTCACATTACAAGTGTCTACAAGGCAGCAGCGATGCAACTTCTGCTCGTGCCATGTTGAGTTCAAAACCACATATCCAAGTTCACTCTTTGTAAATTACCTCTGGATTAAAATAGACTATTTTTATTACTAATATATTTCTCTCTCCTAATCCCACAATTGCAGCCATCTAGATTTTTTTCCTGTTCTCTATTATTTTTTCCCATTTCTTTCATATCATTTGACTCCCAGCAATTATTCTATATAATGGTCATTTCATACCTTTCATCTACTTTACATCTACTAACATCTTTAATTGGTAGCTTAGCCGATATTATGTTTCCCCCTCAGTGCAATTTTTCATATGAGTTTGTTTTGAACTCACTGTATTTTGTAATTTCCTTACCTGTGCACAGATCATAACTTCTATTTTATAATCTTTTCTGTTTCTTCTTACAGCACTGGATTTACCTTAGCATAATTGAAACTCCATTTTGAATGCAAGAAATTGAGTTTGTGCACATTTATGTTTTGCTGCATGTGCCTGAATACCTTGCAGATGCAACATGCTGTTGCAAAAACAATCTGCAAAAGATGTAGGGCGTAACTCTCAAGTGTACTCAGAAGAGAGAATGGCAAAACTGTAAAATTCCTCCTTTTCTTAAGAAAAGTGGTAATATGAAATACATTAAAATAATAGCATATTGTTATTTTCCTCTTCTCAGGTGGCAGAGTAGAGAACTGAAGGACTTCAGAATAGCTTAATCTTGAACCCGTTCCCCGAGAACTAACTGAGGTTCCTCTACTTATAAAAACTGAATGGTCCACAGACTCCTGCTCCAGCCAGGAGGATCTGGAGACCTTAGAATAAGGGAGACGACAGTTACAGAAGTCATGGGGTGCAGTGCTGCCATGGGACGGTAGGGAGAATGATTACTGTAAAGGGTACTCCACAGACTTGCCTTTCAGCACCTACAAATGATCATGCTATCATCTCTAGGAAGACTCAACACTTGTATTTCATGTATTTGGAAAGGGGAAAGGCGACAGATCATCATAGCCTGAGAACATGAGATATCAAGGCCAGGAGCTTTATCTCAAAGCTCTTGCATTTTGTTACTGACTTTTATTTTTAAAGCTGTCACAGTCAGATTCTTCATACACAGATCCTAATTCTACCACTGGACAGCCTGGGTCCCAGAGAAGGCAGGGAGAAGCTACAGTGACAAAATTTCGGGCAGTTTGTGCCCTTTATTTCATTTTGTCTCTCCACAATAAACAGCAGTTGCAACTTCTTGTTGCTCGGTGCAACCTGGTGCTTCATATTCATTTCAGGAATCACTACTTCCTGAACTATAAAAGTGTCAGTGTTCAGGTTAAAACAAAACCAAAGCAGCTCCTGCAAGCAGCTCCTGACCAGGTGACCACTGTACAACTAGCGGTGGGTGTACGTTGAGCAGTTAGCCTGAGTAGGTGCAGGACTGTGCTGTGCCCAGCATGGCCTTCGGGCTCTGTTGTGCTGCATAAACCCTTTGGTCGCTGGGTAAACTCAGCCAGCTTGTTGTAAGAGAGGAGCCTGCAGGCAGCTCCCGCTTGGTACCCTTGATTATGTCACATGTGGCCTTGCCTTTATCTACGACTGCAGCAAGAAGTTCTCATGTGAACATCCTTTCTGCTTGACTGAATAGAGTTGTTTTCTTGTAAGAAAATTCTGTAATAGCTCCGATGACCAAAATGGGAGAACTTCTTCTATGGACAGAGGTCATTTTGACACCAACATCACTTGGGGTTCCCAGAATATAAAAGGATAAGAGTTTCCTGTGCTATTCTCTTCTTACAGTGTTAGCTCTAATAGCTAGCATTTTAAATGATAACTTACAGGCATCATAATGGACCAGCACCTCCTGGTGCAAAGCAGCTCCTTCCTTTCCCACCTGTTGGAGGGCGGACTTCATATCTCATTGAATTCAGGTTCTTCCTTTCCCAGATAATGACTATGATTTAGATCTTTGTATCAGCAAAACATTAAATGGTACCTCCAGTTTGATCCAGCACAGTACCAAGAAGTGTTGTGAGTTTTAACTGAAATTATATTTAATGGGAACTGAATGTAAGCAGCATGCTGTCTTTTGATATACTGGCTTGGATGTATTACAGCACAATAGGTAAGACCATGTTTGTGACCCAGCCTTTCAAAGGCTGAGGATCTGTAAAGTGCTATTCTTTTGCAGTTACATTTCCCAGCAGGCTTTGAACAGCAGAAGTTCCTAGAGCCTCCAGTGTCCTTGTCTGTGTGCAAACAGCCCGACACTTTGGCTCAAGTTCTCCTTGCGTTATCTTGGCAGAATACCCAGTCTTCAGGAATCCTAATCTTTTATTTAATCACTTTATCTTTTCAATTTCATCCCTTTCCTATCCTAATTCTTTCTTTTCCATTAAAGCCAGTACACAAAGATCAAGCTGGTAGAATGTGTTCTGTAGCTGTCAATCAGTGGGCACAAAAAACACAAAATGTGAATAGTTAAATCAGCAGACTTGCCTGCTGGAGTTATCTGCATGGCAAAGATGTCAGAGTATTGTTTCCAAGCCTGACTTCTACATGCGGGGAGTAGCAGAGCATGTCCTGCCCTCTTTTATCTTCCTCAGGAGAGCAGCCAAGTGGCATAATCAATTCTTCCAGGCTTTTGTCTTTCACCTGATGTTTTGCTCACTGCCTAAGGGTCCGCTGTTCTTCTGCCCCTTAAAATGTATTTATTTTCAGATGTTATGAAAAATAAATGTAAGTTTTGCTTGGTGAGATGTATATATTAATGGACTATATCAATAAAGAAGCAGGAGGTTTCTCTTTTTCTCGAATTATTACCACTGCAAACTTTCCTTAGCTATTGAGAAATAGTCAGCCAAACAGAAAATTAGTGTGAAAAAGTTAAAGAACAAGGAATAACCTTCCTTGTACAAGCTAATGAGGGAATTTTAGTCATACAGATAGTTTTGGTGAGCTCACTTTATTGGCCTGTGGTATATATTATTGCTGCTAACAGAGGTCAAACATTAGAGATGTGATTCTTCTTGTAGCTCCTGGTATTAAAAGAAAAAAAAAGCAAACACCAGGACTGAGAAAACCTGTAAAGCATTTGAATAAATGCAAGGTGATTTAGCCAGTCCATGGCCAATGCATAAAGCAAAAGTAAAGTTGGGAGGAAAACCAAGCTAGGTTTTACTGTTGTTTTGTCTTCTCACTGATTTAAATTCATAGAGTTGAGGTACCATAACAGGATAATAGTGACAGCCATGATAAGAAAACACTTCCTTTAATTCACGTCAGCTCTTTTTCAAAGTCAATGTCACAAATTTAGGTTAACAGACATAGAACGTTTCTTTACGAGCAATAGTTTTGGCAAGTATATCTTTAGTATAATCTTTCAGAAAATAACAAGTATTTCTAGTGAAATAAAAGGTGGAATTGGAAACTGACCAGTGATTAACAAGGCAATCAGGTATAGAAGATAACACATCAAATGTAGTGAAGCAGGTTTCTATTGCTAAATTCTAATTGCTATTATTTAATGCCACAAATTTTTGTGGACTCAAATTTTTATCTGGTCTGTGCTTTGTATATGCAATTTACTCCAAAGGCAGCTTCAAATACAGAATGGAATCAGGGTCAGGTCCACAATGTAACTGAAAATACCTGTATTATACAAACCTATAGAGGTGCCCAGTCATTGAACAGAAATAAATAACGGTATTTTAAGATTATTTTTATGATGAGACTCTTAGAGGGCTTTGTAGGTTGGTAATTTTCATGGCATTGTTTACTTTATATTTTACTTTCATTTTCTTTGCATTAAAAGGTTTAGTTTAAACCTGTGCACATGGATCCTCAAGTGAAAGAGCAGCCTGCCTTATAAAGGAATACTTTTTCAATACTTTCCCTAGAAAACTTTAGACAAGGAGAGTGGAAATGTGAATTTGACCTCATATACTAGTTGATCAAAGTTACAATTCATTTTCAAGAGTTATTTTGGATAAACTGTTATTTCTAAAAAGGGGAATGGGCACAGTTAAACAGTCAAGATTAGAAATAGAGCATATCATAAGACAGACTTGGAGCAGCTGGAAGTACCAAAACAATGCAGTGGTTTCCCTATTGTTATGCTTATTTCAGACATCCCCATACTTGGTCTTAACTTTGAATTTCCTTATTTGCATGGGTGTTATCAGGCTTTTTGTAATACACTCTATATACATTTTTCTAATATTTCATTTCTTGGAATACTAACACTGTATAATAGTGCCACTGTAATGAAAGCTGTTCTATTGTCAGGGCATGAAAAGTTGTTGCGTGATAATGAAATATGATGGTTATATGAAGTATCAGTCCAAGAACTAATTATTCATGGAGTTTTACAAAAGCACTCTCCTTTTAAAAACAATAATCTTGCTGAATTCTTGAATATTGCATGTCTGGAGCTGGAAACAACTACACATATGGATTCAACTTCCAAATATGAATAAAATTCCCCAATTCTTATCTAACTTTTAAAATGTAACTAGAGAGTATAAAGCATTATTCTTCCAGGATCTAAGTGCCAAGGAAGGATTAGGAAACAGCAAACAAATCCACTCAAGACAAATCAAAAGTGGGAAAGGAGGAGAAAACATAGTCCCTTACCCTGTTAATGTCTTGAAGTCTGCAGGCAGTCAGAAGCAGCTGAATGAAGACCTGTGTCAGGAATGCACGCAGTTGTGCAGTCCTTGCTACCACTTGTTTTTGTTGAAGTGCAATACTGAGCATGCAAAACGGTGCTATTGACTACTGCTGGCATAAGTCAATATTTACCTCTTGGAACAATATATTCAGGTATTCACCTGAACATAAAGTCAATGAGCTGTAAGTACTGTTGCACCCATTCATCCATAATCATTCAGAGAATGAGGGTAAAACAGAATCTGTCTCTAAATCATAAAGAATAAAATCCCTCTCTTCTTTTTTCCCTCATTTTAAGAGGTGAGAAAAAGCTGACACCAACACCACCTCCCCCCCTTCCTGAAACCTCAACAGAATACACAGATTCCCAATACTCATTTGCAAGGGCTTCCACTAACCTCACAATTGCCCTGGAAAGCCACCATGACCAGGGTGTTTTAACTTCGACACACTGTAGAAAGACCTGTAGTGGTCTCCACCATCAGAACTGCCCAGCAAGGGAGTATGGACTATCCCTTTCTTGGCTTCACTAAGGGGATGCCACTTATTTCTCAGGTGCTGGTGAAAATCAGGCTATCTGGATTGAATTGAGACTGTTTAGAGACCTCAGCTGACAGTCACTGAAGGTTTCTAACTCCTCCTAAGAAAGAAAATTCTGAAGAAAGAGGAAGCACAGAAAAAATAAGCAATAATTTCACAGGCTGGTGTTGCTCTTCTTCCTATAGACTAAATTTGATCGTATCGAAAGCTAATATTTTTATCTTGAAATAAGATTTTTAATTTTTTGATTTAAATTTTTAAATTCAAAAGCCATTGAAAACACGGATAAAGAATACAAATATTTACATCCTCTACCTTTCCCCCTCTTATTGCAGTCTCATTGCACAGGGACCACAGATGTGCAGGGCTGGGAGTTTATGAAGGATTCTGTCGTCACCAGAAAGGCATCACTGCCCAATCAATCAGTGGCTGTGCCATCAGTGGACCAGCTCCTGACCAAAACCTAAACCCAAGGTATTTTTGGTATCCTAAACCAAAACAAGAGCAATTCCACCACAGGAGGCAAAACTATGTTAGGCATTCAGTGCTGTGAATTAAGACTATGACCTGGTGGCTCTAACTGCATCCTTTCAGAAATTAACTTGCCCATCATGCTTTTGAACTTCACTCAGAGCCAGACATTTTGTCTTAGATGTAAACTATACAGACCCTTTCCTAAGAACTGTTACTCACTGCAGTAGCTCGCTGAATAGGTTTCTGTAGCTCCCTGTGCACTGAGAAAAGGTATCGTGATATATATTAATATGCTTTTTAAAGGGCTCCATTACTTTCAGTGGAGCAGTAACTCAAAGGATTTATTGCAACATATGAAAAGAAAATTTCTCATTTAGAACAGTTCTTTAGGATGTAATTATAACACTACTGAACAGTAGAGTTATAAAAACCAAACAGAAAGTGAAAGAGGGCAGCCTGTGTCCACACTACAGCTAAAGCTCTGACTGCTGTTCATCCAAGGATTCCCACTTATCACAAAGAAACCATTTAAATTCTGCCATTGAGGTGTCATCACAGCCTGGCATTCAGCATTGGTTGAAAAATTTACAAATGGTGCATGAGCTAGTTGAAACCTCAGAGAGCATGGCATAATTGGAATGAAATGAAGGGCTAAGCATTCAGTTTCAGTCTGGATGACACATTTAAGATTAATACAAACAATGAAAAATGAAGAGCAAAAAGAAAATGCTGATGAGAAGGAGGAGCTCACTCTGCTCTCTTCTGCTCTACAATTAAGAGATTAAACACTTGCTGCCTCAACAGCAGAGATCATAGAATCATAGAATCATAGAATTGTTGAGGTTGGAAGGGACCTTTAAGATCATCGAGTCCAACCTTTAGCCTACCCTGACAAGAGCCACTTCTAAACCATGTCCCTAAGTGCCCCATCTACCCTTTTTTTTAAACACCTCCAGGGATGGTGAATCCACCACCTCCCTGGGCAGCCTATTCCAATGTTTAATAACCCTTTCAGTGAAAAAATGTTTCCTAATATCTAATCTAAACCTCCCCTGATGTAACTTGATGATGAGGGAGCTGTTATACTTCAAGGTGTAATATGCAGAAAACTAGTATAGCTTTTCCAGGGAAACCCTCTGGCTACAAAATCTTACTTCCAATTATAGGACACAATAGATTTTCTGATAAGAATAAGACATTCTGTACTTAAAACTGAGACAGTACTACAGTTAGCTTGCATATTCTATCACCAAGCTTGAGCCCAAGAGCAGAAGCCTAGTAAAGCATGGCAGCTTTTACACTACGTGTCCTGGCTTTTATCCTTTTGTCATCACCTTATGGTTATCCAAAAATGCCATTTTAATTAACAAGATCATCCTTGCTTTTCTTCCGATAACATTGTATTACAATGAAATGTTAATGGCAACAAACCTAAAAAAACCCAATGGAAGACAGCAGCTGTACTGTCCCAGTTTCAAGGACTCTGAACAAATGCATTAATAAAAGAGTCTGGACACGGCTTAGTGGGAGAGCACAAAATTATGGGTGTGAAAGAATACTGAAGGGAGATGAAAAAAAAGTGAAATGGCATTTGGGGTGAAAACTTTCAGCATAACCTTTATGCTAAGCACTTCCAGTCAAATAAGACCGAACAATCTCATGGACACACTGAATTCTGCCTTCAGAAAAAGACAAAAAATGTTTTGGTGGAGGAAGTTGGTTTGCTATTATTTACAATGTATATCCTTTTCTGAAGGCACTTCTCAGAACCAGCCAGTCCCAGTTCTGCTGGGGAGGATCCCAGGGTAAAACACTGATCTAAAATGCCTGGGATAAGGATGGCTGAAGACCAGGTAAGTGTGTCCATCCTGAAGAGGACACCACCCCGGCTCCCAGAATGTGGGCCATTCTCAAACTTGGAACCTGATGGGCAATAAAATCCAACATATTTTTAGTAGTGGAAGGCTATAGGGAGATATTATTTTAAAATGACTGGTTAAATAGCCTATATTTAATTTTCCACACTGAAGACTGGCACTTGTGGGTTAAAGTCATGTAAATATGCTTTAAAAACTGGGACAAACTCACTTGTCTGCTTTGAAGGTTTTACAACCCACTTTTTCTTTCACTCATTTGCATTTCAATGGCTGGTAAGTAGTTTCTCTATAGTTTTTTTTTTTTTTGTACAGATATTGGACTCCACTAACAGGAATGGTACAAGAGATTAATCTGCTAGAAACAATAGAAGTGCTTTAAACATAGCTTACGTCTGCTCCTCATACAAAACTAGGATGGGGCTCACTTCACATTTACAAATTTTGTGTAGAAAGGAGAATCACAATGGGAGGGACACAATTGCTTGATGGGACAATTTACTATTAGTTTTGAAATAAATAAAAATGCAAAAAAGTTCACAAAAATACTTTTCCTACTCCACACAGTCTATTAATAACTCATTTCCTAACTGCTCCTAATTTAGGGGAAATGGGTAGTTGCTTATCCGAATGATGCCATGAATCTGGCTATCAAAACAAGCTATATTGTATTAAAGAGGATATTAAAGCTTATTTTGAAATTCATTAAAGACAACAGCTAGAATTTATTGTGTTATTCTAATAAATTCTAATAAAATATTCCCTTGACTCAGGGAATTGTTTTAGTTCATTTAGTGATTTCAAATATTCTGATTACTGTACAACATGCAGGCAACTCTTCGCTTCCTAAAGCTTTTATGTACTTTCTTTATCAAGTGGACAAAAATGTGCAAAATCAATATGGAGATGTTTTCAATGATTTTCCTATAGTCCCTCCAAGATTTACTCTTGCTGTGAGCTAGGACACGTCTATGAATAAAAATTCCCAAATAATCCATAAATAAAATAACCCTGGGCAGAAAGCATAACTGTTGGGAAAATAACATATTTAGTAGATGTTAAGGAAGAATCATAGCAACAGCGCATTTGAAATCCACTTCTTATGCACAGATTTATATCCATGATATAGATTTGCCCATGTAGCCTTTCATAAAGTAGTTTAATCTTAAATCCGTCTTTGAAACAAGATGAGGCTCTTAGTAATTAGTAGGTTTCTAGAAATAAAGATGTGGTTGTCCCTGTGTTGTACAATAACGGAAACAGGATTACAGATTTTATGGACTGTACAATAAAAATCAGACACGATGCAAGTGAACACAATGAAACCCATTTACAATCAAGCCTCAAAGTGTTTTAGTTCCATTTAGCGAGGATGCTACAACTCCACTAGAATCCAGGTAATTTTTTTATTTTTAAATGAATTAATATGTTATTGATTTGATAAAACAACCCCAAACCTTACTCCTTACTTTCGGCAATTTTCTTTTCCAGAATGTTAACTTCCGGGAAAGTGTACTCACAGAAACTACATTTTCTTTTAAAATTTCCAAAAATATTTGAAAGAAAGGAATTCCAAACCCCAAATGTTAAGACCCTAGACTCAGAAACCCCATTTTTGGTAAGTCAACAAACAAGGGAACAGAAAATATATGTCACCCGAGACTCCAGTCAGACTAGAAAATAAGAAAATGTGAACTTGGTAGTACTGATATTTATAGTGAAATATCTTTTGATATTTGCAATGAGGTATTCTGAATAAATTTTCAAAATTATTTGGAAATCTTAGTTGATGAATAGTACTGGAAAAGACACACTTCACAAAATCACGTCATGATTATGAAAAAGTAACTAACATCCCATCACCCATTAAAATGACTAATAAATACAGTAAGGTACTGTCTTCAAACTCGTCCCTAAATTTCAGCGTGAAAGTCCTGTGCTTAGACATTTACCTAGAAAAGGCTCAAAATATTTTTATTAGCATATGGGAAATGTCCCAATTCATCAGTATACTTACTTAGCAAATTATTATAAGTATCGGTTATTTTCATGCCAGCAATGTTCATATTTCCTAATCATTGCCTTAAAGCATATCCTTAAACGCTCTGCTGAAAAGGATGGACATGTGGAATACTGTGGTAACCACTGGAGACCTCAAAATTCCATTTATGAGAATTTGTCTCAATTGCCCATATAAATTCATTGGTCACTGAATGAAGCAATTTTCTGAAGCAGAGGAAGAGTGTTTATAGAAGTTTCTATAAACTGTTGTTTTTGTGGATTTTCATCAGGTGCTGTTTTACACTTGTCTAAAGTATAATGATAAAACCTGTCAGGATGAAAGTTTAAATTCACACCAAATTCTGTGGTGGGTTCATTTTTCACCAGTCTTGCTGCATTAGTTTCTTTTCTGCCTGAGATGACTTGTGTTCACAGAATTATTTTTTTCAGCATGACTGCTTATTTATAAACAGCCCTTGTTACAAGGCAGTAGTGTGGAAATGCAGAGATAAACCTAGCTATTACTTTATTATATATTAATTAGCTTAACAACTTCATCAGCGTAACGATTGTCATCCAGGTTGCAAAACTCTAGGCTGAAAAATGCAAGCCAACAGAAGATTATAATAAAATATGTACAGTAGCTGTAGTGGAGATGTGTATATTTATTCTCCTTGTGGCACGAAGTGTTTGTGAAAATGTCCTGAAAACAAAATAATAACATTACATTTTCTTCTCACAGAATATTAATAAACTTAATTTTAGAAAACAAAGCAGAAATATATTTTGTGTGAATCACCCTGGCAGTGTATTACTTGTATTTCACATGCATTCGAACAGTAAATTAGTAACATGCTCATAAATTAGGTTAGCTGGGAAATAGGAATAAGACTATAAAGGTCTTTCATTATTGCACACAATCAAAAGGTGCACAGTTAAAGCTACACTGTCACGGATGATACATAAACGCTATCCTTTTACATTTAAAAGGTGTTTTCCTTGTTTAAAATATTCCTGACGTGCACCAAGATATATCTAAAATATATGTCTTAAATAGGACAGCAGGACACTTAATACCTGGAATTCTGAACCACAGGAACAGAACTATATTCCTAGGTATACGGCCAGAGAAGCCCTAGCCATCCAATGTAATACATGATAACTTCTTTGCACTTTCCTTCTTCCTAGCTTGCATACCATGTGTTCATACCAAGCAGTGCCTTTTCCACTGCAACTGCAAAGAGAAAGGAAGTGATTTTTCATTCTGCATCAACTCAGGGATGAGAGAGGCCCAGAAATTACAAAGAAATGTTTCTGTAGTATGCAAGCTTACAAATCTCCAGCCACCATAGTGAAGTGGATTTTAAATCCAAGTAAATATGGATTTTCCACTCAAAAAAAAAGGATTTAAAGTGAGGGCAAAAAAAGCAATTTTGACTGAGTATGGGTTATATAAGCACTATTTCAAAAACTGGATCAGGAAATGGAAAAATAATTTGCACTATTTAACCCCATTTTGATCATCTTCAATTTGCATATGTGTTTTTTTTCCCCATTTAAGACCGTCACCGTTTCTTACTTCAAATAATGTACTGAAATTGGAAAAAGAGCTACAATCATTAGAAGTTATGACACTTACACGCTCAGGGTATTGGAGAGAATCAGCTCCTGCTTACTATTTCACTTCACCCATTAAGAAAATATTAATACATATTTACATGTACATTTTTGTCTTTCAGTTTAAACTTTTAGTAAGTTAATTGTTTAATTGATTTATTACTCAAATATTTTCATGATTTCTCCAGTCTGGACAAATAATATCCAGTCATGATTTATCCTTTTATCCTGGACTGTCCAGTCCAGGAATTTCCTGGCAGTTAATGACCAGCTAGAGCAGGAAATTCTTCCCCAGAGTTCATTAGTACTTAAATATTTTTAGGAAACTTCCAAAGAGTTCTTGTATTTCAGGATGTTTCTTAGCCTGCTGTGTTTTTCCTTCATGGAAGTAATGGCCTTTAGATGGCCAGGGATTTTGAGAACTGTTGATGAATGTTCTTCTTTATTTTCTTCCGAATTTTAATTCAGTTAAAGGAAAATAAGGGGAACTCATGTCTTCATTGCTCATTTATGCCCCTCTAAATATACTTGTGCAGTTCTAAACCTGAGAGGATCCCTTGTGGTGGGCTGGAGCAGAATCCTGGCAAGTTTGATGGACTTGCTTTATGGAAAAGGCGTATCACATCACTGAGTGGCAGAGGAAGGGGCACTTAAACAGCTGCTACTGAGGCAATAAAACTAAGCTATTGGATTCAAGATAACCGTTAGACCCACGCTTTGTCTTTATTGGGATTGATGATGAACCATTTAGAGAGGCAATCCAATCATATTGCAATGAGAGTGTGTGATGCTGTAATTTTATGGTTTGCATGGCCTCATTTAAATTACTAATATTTTACAGGTACAGTAGGAAAATGGAGATACATCTTCATCATCATTTCTACGCTCATTACCAGTAATGAATAGGTGTTACAGAATAACATTAAAGCAATGTATTTAGCAAAATGAGACCAACGCATGGACTGCCTGAATCCCAAGGGCTGCACGCAATTTTGCCTTGAAACACATCAGTACATTCCTGTTCTCTTAAAAACTAGATCCACCCCATTGTAAGGTAACAACGGTGAAGGACACTTTTCAAGTCTAATCCAGAGTGTCTTTCACAACCCAAGAGACAAAGCCCTGCCTGAAGACTCAGCACAGGCCTGGTCACATGGATGCGTATGTTTCATAGCTTTCTGAAATATGCCTTAGTACACCTTTGTGCAAACATCAGTGCCTGTCACCTGCCATATATTGCCCATACTGTCTGATAAAGACAAATACTGAAAAGAGCTTTTCTCCTGCGACCAGCTGATTGTGGAGGACTATCCTGATGGACGGGTCTGCTGGCACTCTACTGGCGTGGCAAAATGTGATGCGTGTGTCCTGCTTTGAACAGATGTTTCCTCCTTGAGTGTTCTTGTTAATTACTGTATTACTTGATATATTGTGATGAAAACCCATCTCCTAGACATGTTGTCCAGAGATTAGCTAGTGTTGTAAACCAGGTTTTGCAGGTAGGGAAACTAAGGCTAAGAGTAAAGTAAGGAAGCTGTCTACAGTCAGACAAGAAGTAACGAATAGGTCTACTGCTGTAATGAGACACCTTAAGCGTCAAGATAGGAAGATTTCTGGAGTCATAAAGAGCCTGTGTCCAGGACGTAAAAACTGGACTGGGATAAGCTATCTCAGGCGTGGGTATAGATGATACAACCTGAGCAGCCTGGCCATTTTGGACTGCCTTCTGTGGACTCCTAGGTCTTACTTCCCATTGATAGGGTATTAGAGGACTTTAATTTGATTGAGGGAAAAGGAAGCAAATTGCATGGTTACCTTTCTCTCATCCCAGTTTTTTTCCTCTCCTTGCATTAGACCTTAATGATTTTTTCAGTCTGTGCTTTCATTCTATAAAAACGATACCTTCAATCTAAAGGAGACTTAAAGTCTTCACAGAGAAGCTATTATATAAGTCATTATCGGAACAGTAGTTAGCTAAATAAGGAAGAAAAAGCTAGCAACTCAAAATGGCAATTCATCATCAAGTGTCTGCTGCTTTATGTGCTAACAGCCTTTCTCAGCTTCCTTTAAGCCATCTGCTTGTTTCAGCTATCTCTCCATACCACCAGCCTCTCCCATTCCACCCCTCTGTATCTCACACAGTTCCCAGCAGATACCTCATCAGTGCTCTGACTGGTAAGACTTTGTGTTTTACCTTCTAGACACACTTGCCTTTCTCCACAGACATATTTGTTCTAACAGGTACAAGCATCAGCAGATGCTGCTTATGCAAAAGAACAAACTTGTGTGACCTTCTTTTTGTACCAGGAAGCACCTCTGAAAACCTTACTCCATTAAAATAAGGTGTTGAAGGACAACAGAGAAAATCACTAGATTTTGACAGGCAGGAGTAGGTGACAGGTACTTAGGGATGACAATAATATAGTGAAAACAGGAAGCAAATTACACGTGGAAATTTTTGTCTTACTGCTACCATGAGAAGTCTTTCTTTTGCTACTTTAAAACAGACTAAACTGAAAAAAGATTTTGTCGTTGTCATTGTAGTATTTCGCAAATGCCTAGCTACAAAACCAACTGGTGGTGGGAGTGGAAACACAAAGGAACTGCACATGCAAATGTATAGGAGCATGAAGACTTGAGTATACAAGCTCACATTCCATATGTATGGAAAATAACTATTGCAGCAATAAGTCACGATGCTGTGAAGCATGAGGCTGAAGGCTAAGTACTTGCAGCCATTTGAGAAATGCAAACACTCAGAAAGGTTTGTTGCAATGAAAATGTGGGTCATTAATTTAATAAATCATTGGGGAAAAAAAGGAACAGGAGCAGTTTAGTGCCAGGGTGAAACAAGAATCTTGTGAAGGTGAGCAAGATGAGGGTGGGAGTTAGGCAGAAGTGGATGGAGTACAGTTCCTAAGGGTAGGAAGGACCTTGTCCCAGGAAGAATCGGTGTGTGCCCGGCAGAAAGGAGGTCCCTTTGCAAGGAGGCCAGAGGCACCGAGGAGGCAGGCTGTGCACTGCCTCTTTTCTCAGAGCAGAGTTTGTCTTATAGGACCCTTAGGGACCACTGTGTCTGCTTGCTGATTTTTAAGGAAGAAAACTTTAAAAGCATGTGTTTGATCTTGGACTGCTGTTAAAAAGACAGATGGGCAAGAAGAGAAAGGTAATAGGGGCCAGTTCCCTCCCATGATTTATAATTTGCTAACAAATACTGTCGTGCTGGAAATTTCTTAACCAGAGAGTAGCTAGATAATGTGAGGTCATTTCCATATCTACTTTTTTTTAACAACTAACCAAATAGATATGGAGAGGCCAACTTCAAATAGCTTGGAGGTTTGGGTTGACAGAGATGTTTTTCTGAAAAATGGATTTTCGTTGCACTTATCCAATATTTAATATAGTGCTCATAACACCTTGTATCCAGATATTGCACAAAGCAGAATCCAAAAGCCACCACGCTGACCTAGCTCTAGCTTGAAGGCATAAAAAGCCCCACAAAATTAAATTTAGGACCAATTATCTTTAACATCCTAAATTCTTTAAGATATGACAGGCTGTAATCATGGTCATTTATACACTACTGAAGAAAACAGAAGTTAGTTCCAAATATGCTGGAAATGAAAATCTGGAGTTTAAAACTTTCTTGTCAGCTACTGTAAGTGGAACTGGTCAAATAATACAAGTCATGATAGATTCATGCCTTTTTTCTGAATAAAGCTGAGGGGCCACTCCAGAGATACTTGTGGGATCATGTTACTACTTGCAAGTATTAACATCAAGGGGCTTCGTCATTCTAGCAGAAGTTGTTCATTCATTATTTTATACACACACATATACATTTTTATTAGTTCCTCTTATGCAGATTTGATCAAATCAAACAGATTTTGAAATCATCTAGAATCTCTTTTTCTACTGACTTCAGTGAACCTCAGTTCCAGACCCATTCTTCATTTTTTCCTTTCATACAAAATTTCTAATAAATGGAACAAGCAACAGAACACCCATCTTCCTGTGTTGAACAAGTCACTAACAACAACAGTTTGCAAGCAGCCTTTGTGCTATTAATTTTTTCACTGAAACCTGTGAATAATATGCAGATATGTACAGATAGCAGGATCAGTTTGAGAAAATACAAGGTTACCTCTACCAGAGAGTATATTCACAACCAATATTTCAAATTACATCTCCTTAAATCCGTCTTGACTGATGTGAAACATATTCATACTTTTGAGCAACTGAGGAATGCAAAATGAGTGCATCTTCTTCCATACTTCACCTCCTTCATTTCCTTTTCATAACTGATGTCTTGTACTCTGCATAGTCATGCCAGTAATGCAGGCAATGCTTTAAAGGCGACTGTAGAAACTACCTTAAGTATCATCCATCAACCACAGAATGAAAGATTATATCACAGTGACAGGAATAGCAATTACAATAATCACTATCTTTTATTAAGCTCTAAAAATAATTAAAGCTAAAATCTGCCACTGGACTTTTGATCATCTGTTTTTCTTTTAATTCTGCATAAATTAAAAAAAAATATTTGATGTTAATTAAAATCGTGGGTTTATACTTTTATTGCAAACAGATTTGTGAGTGTGTATATGGATGACTTTTTAGCCCTGGTATAGGATAGACATTTCATTAAACAATGACAAGCAATAAAGCCTGTTGTTCTGAGGAAGGGAAGGATGCCCTGTTGGCCGTCAGGCTTTTGAGAAGCACAAGGGATTGCCTTGTATTCAAATGGTATAGAAGGTAGAACTGCAAAAGAACAACGAATTAATTAGAGCAATCATTTTTGAAGAGCAGTTCCAACCCCATTTTAATTAGCAAATAAAGCAGGATACTAACTGCTTAAGAACTATTTTTGCTTTCTGATTTACTGGGTGATGGCAGTTGTACTGTGCTTTGTTACAAATCACAAAATCTAGTGTCTCATTCTGCATGTAAAGTGCATTAAAATACCTCCACTCCCATTCTATAGGGGCCTTTAAGATATATTACGACGGTAAAGTCTGTGCAACCCAGCACAATTATTTTCTAATTAGCATCCTTAAATGTTGCATTGTGGCCTCAATCAGTTTTAGCATTGTCAAAGAGTTCTAGAAACAGCCCTATCTGTACAACCCAGGCCACATGTGACAAAATTAAATTGGCACACTTCACTGTATAGACCTTGTGCTCCTGGCAGTGATAGCCAGCTCAATACCTCCGAGAGAAGGCGCAGCTGTCACTCACTGACCCATTAACGCTCTAGTTGCATCCTGCAGTGTCATATTCCTCATTCGCACAAAGATAGTGCTCCCTGGAGATCCCCAGTACCTGCAGGAATGAAGGAAGGGCAGCGGTGACAGTGGCACTATCGAAGAGGGCAGCAAAAAATGTAGTGTGAGAGCGCCTTGTGCCAGCATCCCAAGGTAGAATTGAAACCCACTACGCTGCCCTGGTGAGCCAGTTTTAAATGGGTTATCATCTCCAACAAGCTGTCCCCTTCAACATCGTACACACATGCACGTGTAAAAGGCAACTGCCGAGCACCTTTGGTGTACTGCAGGAACACGCTTTGCTCAGTTCGCACTGTGGACCCTTCCAGCGAGGTGTTAAATAAAAAAAACACCTGCTGCTGACACTCAAATGTAACAGGGAACCATTGGGAGAATAATGAGGAAAATGGTGCGTCAAAATGCTGCCTCTTTTCTTTTCTTTATCCAGAGTCCTGGTACTGCCTGTACACAAAGTCATTTGAACACACTGCAATGCACGGCTTAGCACAAAGACAATATTGCTTCAGGCTTCTGTGGGCTTTACGCTATGGGGAGCAAAACCACAGGTCCAATTCAGTGCAAGAGAAGATCATACCATCGTCACCCTGCCTCTAGGGCTCAGGCACATCTCCCCAGCAGCTTGACATGCTGTGAATTCACTGGATATATATGATTTAGGCCACGCTGTGTGCACTGGGAAATTAAATTGTACCTTACCTATACTAGCGTGTGGGTGTGTGTTCAAATGCATATGAGGACGTGTATGTGTGTGTGCATGCGTGCATGCACATAGGCAGAAAACTGAGAAAAGAAGAGGCAAATAAAACCAGCCTGAAACTTAATGGAAAAGATAAATTCAGGCATGATTACAGCTGTGAGGTGAAAACGAAAGTCCCAATTCTGTTGATTATGTGGAGAATGATCCAGTAACAAGGTTTTATTTCTAAAGATTCAAACCTCTCTGTTTCTCTCTTCTCAAGAACACACATTCATGCCACACCCAATGCAAAAAAAGTCACAGGAACACAAGGAATTTATACAAATGTGAACAGAAAAATAATACCTTTTTTGAAAGAAATTATTCAGTATTGATATTGTTGCAGTGGACTCAAACTCCGTACGTTGCAGATCCCATGTTCCATCCTCTAGGCCACATTCACTGATGGACATAAAACGTAAAAGAATTCCGCCCCCCAGGTTTTGTAAACAAAAACACAAACCCAAGAAAAAGAACAAAGGGTGGACACTTGACTCCATTTGTTCTGCCCACACAGAACTGAAAGGCAGAAAAACCCTGCTGCTTAAGACTTATCATGAAATTATTTCTGCTTGACAAGTTGACATATGATCTCAAAAAAGGAAAGAGAGTAAAAGCCCAATTTGCTAGTAGAATTAAAAATATTGGAAAAATGTCTTTTCTGTGTGGTCAGTACACAAGACATGAGAGTTCTTATTTTTCAGTATCTAGTCTTGCCCATCACTTAAATCTGGATCCACTCCTGCCTCCCCAAGCCCAGCCGATACTTTAGGCACAGGCTCCGATGAAGTGCATGTTTATGCTTTGCAGAGTCCAGAGAAAGACTTATTTTAACATAGATGTACTTTACAGCATGTCCACATGGGGGTCAGTTGGTTCTAAAGAACATTCCTACTCTGAAATGTGACCTGAGGGAAACAGGTATCATTGGGATGGATGTTTGCTCCGCAGTAATTTTAAACTCACAGTGTCTTCAGATTAGCTTAAGCCTCCTCTGCTGTGGTGTCACAGGGGAGTAATGACTCTCACTTTAAATGGGATTATTTCTGGTGCACGCTCCCCAGAAATTGCTCTGCTGGACAGACCAGACAATGAGCACCACTGCCTTCTAATTACATGATCAGAATCATCCGGGTCGTCCTAGTGCTCTCAATGAGATTGCATAAGGGTAGTTGAGATTTAGACAGATAGAGATTATAAAGGTTTCTTTATATAGCAATACTATTATAAAACTTCATAATAATGAATTACAGAGTTAGAACAATACATACACACACATATTATATTATATTTAAGCTATCATTTCAGAGCAATATTAATTAGAATAAAAAGCAACTCTTCTTTTTTTAGGTCCCTGGCTTGGCAGGGCTACTAACACCGCAAAGCAGGAAGGATCCTACACCAGCACTGAAGCCGAGTAATGCGATTCTGGCTCCCGAAAGGAAGCAGATCTGTTGAGTATAATGGTGCCACATTATAGCTTCTCACTTTTCTTATTAGACACACACTTTGAAGGCTGAAAAGGGGATTTATTTATTTCATGCAGCACTATGTGTCTAGAGCTTATTAGCGATTTAAGCACATAGAGGTTGGCTATTTTAGGATTTTCCGTGACGAATTTCTCTGTAGTATAATTTCACTATAGCCAATGAAATTATGGGAGGGAAGAATTTTGCCTTATATACCTTAAAACCAAATGTTGCTGTCAGCATTTCGGTGAGGTTAAATACTTGCAGAGTGTTAAATTTCAAGGTTCAGGCAGTGAGCTGCACTGTCAGCTTAATGTGAGGCTGTAATAACACAGTGATTGTAAGGCTCACAGCCATATGAACAGAAAGGAATGGGAGATCCCCTTGCTTTATAGAGGCTTAAAGTTATTCCCCTCTTCCTGGCCTTCACTTTGATGTGGCGAGATGCCCTCACGCATTGCTTTTCTCCATACAGGAGACACTAGCAGGAGACAATCTGAAGAACATGGAAACCAACAGAGGGTTCAGCCTGCAAAGGAAACTTGTTGCTTCTGGGGGAAATACAGCTGCTCAGCTGCAGCAGACAGTCTCCTTCTTTTTGAAGTACAACCAGACTGCGCTACGTATTCCAGCTGGCAGCAGCTGCCCAGGGCACGGAGCAGAGGCATCACAAGAGAGCGTGCTGTGCCACAACTGCAGGGCGAGGGCAGCAGTTTCTGAAATCACTGCTGCCCTACGGCACATCGGGGTGAGCGGAGCACAGTCCTCCTACATCCCACACCACATTCGTTTTTCCCTAAACTCCTTGGCTACCTGTTTCAGCTGGGAGCAGGAACTGAAGAGACTCGTGTCTAGCTGAAAAAACTCTGAGTTGCTGATTATACCGCTTTTCTCAGGCAGCAGCAAAGAGAAATGCCAGAGACCAAGCATGCAGGTTACCACACTTAATGGCAATGAGGTATCAAAAACACGGCATGAGATTGTGCTTAATTCATACAGGTAATGAAATTTGGTTTTACTCTTCTTTTAATAATAAAAAACAAATCACATTTGAGTCAGGAAGACTCAGAAAAATAAAACACAAACCCACCTGTTGCCCATTTGATCAGAAGTTTACAACACCAAACGCTAACATTATGGTGTTATTTCATATATATTTCCTATTCCTCTTTGCTTGTTAAATGAAAAAAAATATTAAAAAATTGTAAACAATACTGTGCAATACAGTTTATGCCACGAAAGGCAATGTGCTCAGATATATAGTGTTTTCCAAATGTTACTTTCACTTTTAATCATATTTTAATTGTACATCACTAATATTTTATTCATGTATTCTTTCTCTTTGTTGATTCACGTACATATGTACACATATATATTCATACCCACACTACCCAAAGATTCACGTGTATAAATATACACACATGCACATTTCAGAGTGTGAAAATGGAAATAAAATTAGACAACATCAGAGTACAACAAAGCTGTCACACTGCTGCCTTAATGATACATAAATAAATGCACAGACTGAATAATTTAGTAAAATAAGCAAGATGGGCTGAGTCCCATGACCTTTTGGACAATGGGAAAGAGATCAATTATCCCCAGACAGGTTCTGTTTAGCTCACAATGTCTTGGTATGTTGAAACCTTCTGGTTACACCACTCAGGAGTTATTAAAGTACTGCCTGGGCAATTTACATTCTCCTGTTATAGTTTAAGTTACCTTCCTTTCAGACAATCTGCTACATGAAATATTACTTTGCAAAAAGAGGGAGCAATTATTTTAACAATGTTTCTGGAAAGTAGAAGCTATTAGATTTCACTTGAATACTTTTAGTTGCACATTAGTGAAATGATACTGTCGCTTTAGGAAGTCTATCATTTGCTTCCATTAGAGACTTGCAGGCTGCCAGTTCCAACAGAGCCCAGAAAAAACTTCCACCGAAGCTATAATACCAGTAATGGTAGCAAAACAACAGCCTCTCCCTTGATGAAGGAAATTCTCCCTTTTTTTTTGAGCACAGTAACATTTGGGGCAATGTGTGAAGAATGCTTTTTATCTTTAGTGTGGAATAAAGTTTCTTACAATACACATTTCTGGGGTCCTTGTCAGTATGTCTGGTAACTGTATGCAATATTTATGCTTATGAGTGACAGTATTTACCACAGTACTGTATTTCCAATGAAATACTCATCCACAGTATCACTTTGAAAAGAAGTGAGAGGGAATATCTTGGGTGATCTAAAAGGCCTGGCAGCAGACTCTTTAGAGAAAGAGGCTTTTCATGCATTGTTCTAGATGTAGCTAGCTTTATTCATCCATGTCTTTACTCAAATCAAGCAGACTTTGCTTCAGGCTTCGTATATGAGAAAAGTGCCACCATTCAAGGAGATAACATAAGGCTTCCAACAAAAGCAAATACTGTGGTGAGCTGTTGGGAGACAGGCATTCACAGGTGGCTGGGCATGGAAGAACAATTGCCAGGAATACCCATTTCACCTGTAAGTTAATTGGCAATGACGCAGAAAACTGACCTCACCTGCACATGTTCTTCACTGACGACAAGAAATGGACAGCCTCTAACTTCTTTCAAGGAATTACATTTCCTGATGAAAGCCCAAATTATGTTGCTTAAAGCAAAGTTTAATTATGAATTTTTTAACATAACCTCAAAAAAGCATATTTGTTCCCAAAACTTTCTCCACTAAAACTTCAAGCACCACACCATCTCAGAACCACATGGAACATGCCTCTTCTGAAATGCAGTTTTCACCTTAATTGTAACATCAACATAACTAATCCTTACTGAAGGACCTCCAGGCTGGAAAAAAAAATTTACACCAAATACTTCCATAGGAAACCTTCTTACCAAGTTTTTCAGTCGTATTTTGCTGCATTGGTACAGTTGGATACTTTTGTGAACTTGCATACCCTTTCTCTAAACAGCTCCTTAATTCTAAGCTTTTGAGGTTCATTCATCCTCTTATATTATGCACAATCTTGGTTTATGTGTAAGAAATAGGATTTAGTGTCTGCCTTTCCTCACAGGAGCATCTGTACCTTATAAAATACACCAACGACAGTTCACTTAGTGTACACTATCATTTTTATATAATCTTTTTTCTGGGCTCTGTGGGTATTGGCAGTTGTAAGTCTGCAATGGAAAGAAACAAACTTTTCAGCTACATCACATGATTAATGGTAGCTAAAGGAATGATACATGCCCTAGTGACCATATTTTTTGTGGGGGCTACAGTTTGCAACACACAGGCACTTGCCTTCCTAAGCAATGGCACTAAGCAATAGCATCTATCAATAGAACCTTATGAAGAACGACCGAGGGAGCTGGGGTTGTTTAGCCTGGAGAAGAGGAGGCTGAGGGGAGACCTTATCACCCTCTACAACTACCTGAAAGGAGGTTGTAGAGAGATGGGGGCTGACCTCTTCTCCCTGGTGACAAGTGATAGGACAAGGGGAAACGGGTTCAAGTTACATCAGGGGAGGTTTAGATTAGATATTAGGAGACATTTTTTCACTGAAAGGGTTATTAAACATTGGAATAGGCTGCCCAGGGAGGTGGTGGATTCACCATCTCTGGAGGTGTTTAAAAAAAGGGTAGATGGGGCACTTAGGGACATGGTTTAGAAGTGGCTCTTGTCAGGGTAGGCTAAAGGTTGGACTTGATGATCTTAAAGGTCCCTTCCAACCTCAACAATTCTATGATTCTATGATTCTATGATTTGTTGTATTCCTGTTTCCCCTCCTGAAAACAGGCAAAGTTGGGAAGCAAAGCTTATACAGTGTCAAAAGTAGCATGTTATTTATGACATGAAAGATGACAGAGATGAAGACTTCTATGGGACTCTGAGAATGTCCTCCTATGGGAGTATCATTTGCCTTTGACAAAAAATGCCACTTAATGAAATCTGTTTACAGAAAAGAATTTGCTGTTGAATATTATGTTTGTGAGTCCAAAAGCAGTAAGTCACAACTGGCAGAGGCTATTAAGCAGCACTCAAAAAGGAGAGTAAAATAATGAAAGCGAGAAAATCATTCCAAGACTCAGCCTAATCTGAGCAACATTTATGGAATCCATTTATGGACTTCCGAAGGTGCCTTGCAGCACACAGGTAAAATTGCATGTCCAAACAAAACCTATGAGTTACCCAAGTCCCCATTAGCTCTCAAAATGGAAACTGTATGATTTTTAGGGATTGCATAGACTCTCTACCGTGTTGAATTTTAGTCACAGAGAAAAAAAGGTAAGAAGAATTTTACTGCTTAAAAGTTCCTTGTGTAAACTCTTTTTTTCCATGCACAAATGGGAATATATAATTTCGATGTATTATGCTGACTCAGGTATTGTTCTAGAAAATGTAATTCAACTACAGAGTAACTCCCAATTGTTAGCAGAGAAAGCCTAACGTGATATTTATTTCAAAAGGAAGAATACAAAGCAAACTCTTTTTCTGTGACATGACAATGGATCCTTCACGGTTTGTTGCAAAATTATGTTATAGTAACATAGGCAATAAATTATGTCTATTTTCAGAGCAACCTACCATCCAGCTATGGCTGAAATATCTAAGTGTGTAAGCAAAGTTTTGCATGAAATAAGGAAAGACACACAGATGTGAAAACATGCATGAACTCTAGTTCTTGCATGTAGTTCTAGTATCTTTCTTCATAATCATAGAATCATAGAATCATAGAATAGTTTGGGTTGGAAGGGACCTTTAAAAGTCTTCTAGTCCAACCCCCCTGCAATAAGCAGGGACTCTTCAACTAGATGAGGTTGCTCAGAGCCCTGTTTACTGATGAGAAAAAAATCAAGAGTAGAAATATGCTATGTATATTCTGTTTGACCAGTTAGACCATGAGTTTATATTGGCTCCAGAATGACAACAATCCTGCCCAAAAGCACTCCTTGTGCATGCGTGTGTTGTGCATATGATTTAATTTTGGTGGTCCTTATGAAATCAGGTTTGATGGAGTGAGCCCTGCTTTTTGATGGGCAGCACCACATAAAAGTTACTCAAATTCTGTAATAGTTTAGTGTTACATATGTATTGCTATTTACACTTTTTACAGCATCTCAAATGTTTTGCATGTTAATAAAATCATCTTTTGTATCTAGTCTGGAAATTTATGAAATGACTCAATGGTTAAGATCTAAAAAAAATCAGGTTATGTTTTAGGATGGTAATAGTTTTTCATTTTCTTCTTCAATAAATCAATATTAAAATAGCCATAATGACCTGTTGTTTGACTCCACATAGCACACACTGGTGCTAAAGCAATAGTGATGGCATTTTCATAATGACTACTGTATAACATAACATACAGAAGAATATTACTGAAATAATTAAACTTAATAAATAACAATATATTCATTATAAATTATCAAACAGAACTAGAAAGAAACTTGAACAAAGAAAAGAAGCCTAGCGCTTGTGGAATTACATTCTTATTGTGAATAAATTAGCTTCTCATATTCCTAAATAAGGTAGAATTTATCTTGTACCACCTTCTTCCAAAAGTAGGGAGCAGGTGGCTATGTTATGTCAGGGAAGGAGAACAGTGTGAACACTCCATTTATTAGCATTATTCATAAATTTTCTATCATGAGCAGCATTACACTGCTTACTATTCAGCATCAGGGTATGAAAAGCGCACTCAGGCTTCAAAAATCAATGACAACTTGCCCTCTACCCACCGCTTTTCTCTGGCAAGCAGCAAAAAAGCCACTCCTAAAACTCAGCATGCCATTTTTTAATTCACAGTTATGTTTCCACTTGAAGAGACAAGCCAAAACAAACTATTCCTCCCTGAGAAGCACCATGGGAATAAGTTCCCTCCCAACTTCAATAATTATTAGGCAAGAGTGTTCCTCCATCCCCTCTTATGCTGAAAATACAGCCTGCTTATAAGGACAAGCCTGCGTTCCGCTCCTCTGTTTGCATAATTCACAGATGTCAGCCTGCAGGTTGGCTGCGTCCAGCAGAATCCCAGCTTTGCTTTTCTCCATCAGGTTGAGCCCTTTCACAGCTGTAAATGGGCTTATGCTGCTGCAGAAAGCGGTGGGTGAAGTCCAACAGCCAGAAGTGTGTAAGCAGTAGTACAACCTTTGTCAGCTGAGTATGCCTCTGACTATTTCTGACCATTTCTTTACAACTTAGGACTTCAGGTACATGTGTGCCCTAGCATATGTGTTTGCAGCAATTTTAGTTAACCATAAAGAAAATTCTGACAGCTGTTTTCAAGTCATTTAGACCTCCAGCATTTCATTCCTTAAAGTAAACAAGGAAAAAAATGAAGTCATTTACAAAACATACTCTTAGTACTACCAAAGATTGCAGAGGAAGCAAATTTAGTTCTGATTTTCTGTAGTCATATGGCCTCACAAAGTGGAAAATTACTTTCCAGATATCATGTAAGACTTTTTTTAAGTGTGTTCTTCTGACTAATTGACATTGTAAATTATTCTGTTGAATTCTGCCAGCATTATACTGTATTTAGTTTCTGTCTTTTGAGCAGTAAAGCTATAGCGATACTTCCAAGGAAACCAAGGACAGAATCCTGAATGAAAGCAGAATGTATAGTGAGTAATATACCATCATCCAAAATAAAAGACCATTTGACAGAAGGAGGAACGAGAGAGCAGCACAGCTCACATTACACACTGCAATAAGCCTACACAGAACTTCATTATGTCAGAGGAACGAGATGAGAAAGAGATGCTCCTTAGACTCGGCAACAGCAACAACCATGCGCCAAGTGGTTTTAGATCCCCACAGTGATATTTATGGCATAACTGTACAGCCTAAACAGAGAGATTTCAAGTTAAAACATTGGCTGAAATAACCAGTCATAAATTACTTGCTCTTCAAGATGGAAATGATCAATTTGCTTTTCAAGAGAAGAGAAGAGAAGAATATTTTCTTTCCAGAGCCCTGCTTTGTGTTGATCACATCTTCATGCCTAAGGCAACACTTAACAGGGAGTTAACTGTGTTAGTGACTGGTGAATGAATCTTTCATGTGTGAAGATCATTTTTCTTTCATAGGTGATGAAACATAATTTGTTTCATTCCTAATTCTGCAAAACTGATTAACTCTATCTGAAGCATGAAAAGTTTCCATAAAGTAAGAAGCTCGTTTTATATACGGGTGCATCAAAACTACTGACAATTGTGTTCCATTTATTGACAACAGTCAAAACGTGTCTGCAGAGTAAATAGATATCTCATAAGCACAGGTATTCCCAGGTACTTTTGGAAAATTTCTGCTTTCTTCTGTAAACTTTTTCAGTTTCTATCAGAAGTCCAAATCTTCTGCTTCTGGTTCAGGTAAATATTCAGAGAAAACGAATGTTTACTACAGCCTTTCAGACCCCAGCCAATGGAAATCAACACAATTCCTTTAAAGTCAAGTGATCCACAGTTTTTGGCTCCAGACGAGAAACCAACCAAGAGACCTGCAGCTGGGTCAACTCGAAGACCTACAGTTAGATCTAGTCAGTTGCTCAGATACATTTCTACTCAAAATAAGCAACACAGAGATTATGAATTTGCTCCTATGATTTCCACATAGGAGAAATTTTTTAGAAAATACTAACAGGATGTCCCTCTGAATTTCCTTTCTCAATTGTGCAGTGAATGAAAAATAAGGGACCCGATGACAGAATTACTGAAACAAGTAGGGAGCCTATTTTCCTGTGGTGGCTTGATGCCTGTTTTGAGTGGTTGCACTGGGATCATATCTAGATTTTAATCAAGGAAGTACTTAGAAGAGACCAGAAACGTTATACAGTTCGGCAGGTACTTTTCCAAGTCAGTTAAAACTTGTGTTTGATTCTTGGTCTTCTTCCATTTCTCTGTGTAAGACTCCAAGCCACATCAGTTTTTTATTCATTTTTACATCTTTCTGAGAATCTTCTCTTTGATCTTTCTTTATAACTCATTGAATACTAATTTCTAAATTGATATTCTTTCATTAGACTCATTTACTTCATATCACTGTATTTTCCCACAGTTTCATGGAGGAATAGGTTCAGTCAGCTTTCTTGTTCCTTTTTTCTTTCTTTCTGGACAGGACACATAGGTTTTGTAAGGCTTACTTTGAGTCCCGCAGCATTTTCTCCACCTGAATATTCCCAGTAGACCAGCCTGTGAATAATTGATGTGATAATGATCAAATGGCGAGACCAATGTAAAAGATCTCTTTAAGAGTTAGGTTAAATCAGGTTTGTTTATATTCTTCAGCTTCACCAAGTTTACATTCTTTATTACTTTTACAAGAAGCTTTCTGCAAAAGCTCTGAAGTGTATATAAAGTGTATGAAGAAACTCTTCCCTTGCCTCTGGAATACCAGTGGGCGCCACAGAAATAAAGAGTAACTCTCAGATGAATTGTACCTCTGTTTTTTAATAAAGGATGCTATGTTACTTATTTGCACTATTTTCTTACTTTATTGTTTAACATCTTAAAGCTTTAACCTCTTGATTTCTGTCCTTCATCGAACACATTGTGAAGCAGCCTTGTTGTTAAACTGCTCAGAAATGTGCAATCGTATTGTGAAGGAAATAAGTAGTACTGTTTAATTTCAATAATGAAAATGTATATTGAAAAAGAAAACTAACACAAAACCAGAAAAAAAGTGCAGCAGCACTACACTGAGAGCAACAAAACTCGGATTCACTCAGAACAAGAAAATCATTTTAGTAAACATCGAATTCTTCCGTTCAATAACGATGGCATTCATATACCTAAACATGAGCAAGAATATTTTCCATCTAAACATACTTAGAGTTCCAGTCTTGCCCAACTCTGCTGTAGAGACAACTATGAAGATCTCTTTTGATGGAAGGCACCAAAGGGCTATGCGCCACAGACCTCTGACACGTCCGTCCAGTGAAAGAGAACAAGCTTCAAGAAGGAGTGAAAAATTTTAGCTGCTGACAGGGAGCAGTACAAGAAGTTAGCTGTTAAAATTCAAGGAGTTCAATCACAGGATTGTGGACAGAACAGTCCACTACTCTGAAAAGATACAAGTTGGCTGCATTTCAGAAGGCCAAACTAAAAAAAACTGGACTCTCTATTTGAGTGATGGAAGCGTGGAGGGCAGGGACCTGCTTCTAAGGAACATCTCACAGTTATGATTCACGTACCCATAAGGAGAAAATCACAAATGATTAAACTGTTTCAAATAACTGTTAATGTCAAATCAAGAGGAAGGGGCTTGTCTCCAGGATGTTGCTGCTCTTTCCTCTACGGTGTCTATATAGAGTGCCCGATGTGCTCTAACAACTAGCTGTTGCTAAATTTTTTGTTGAGAAAAATACAGAACTATTGGAGGAAAATGGTTTCTTGTGCTACTTATAGCTATTAATTTGGTGGATCTTCACACTTAGCTGGTTTTGTTCTACATGCGTTGGACTCATAAAAGGTGATTTGTAGTGAAAAAAGTTTTCACCAGTCCTGATTTCACTCTATTTTATATCCCCAAAAGCCTGATGTTAAAGAAACATATTAAGTTTGGGGATAATATGAAAGTATTTTTCAAAATTCAAAGTCATTTGTCTTAAACTGTAAGATCCCAATGACAGCACTGTGCAGCTTTAAACGATTTGATAGTGTTGTGGTTTTAAAGCTCTGCCAAACATTTTCAGATTATGAGTACTATTTGATCAAGACTTTAAAGATGATATATCTCCAGTATACTTCAGTCTGAATTTTCCACGCATCTAGTATTTTCATTGGCTTTCATTATGTATCAATGCTGAAAAAGAATATGAGTTTTCCTTGCAGGTTTGATATAATTTAACTGGGAGAAACAATAGCTAAGCCAAGTTAAAATCCTTACAAGAATTATTTGATTAGTCTAAAATTCTGTTAACCAGGATGTTGTGTTTCTCCTTTGCCTAGCAATGTCGTGTCATGTGCACCATTCCATGAATTCATAAAAAAAATGTATTTTGATTATTATAACTTCCTTAAGAATCTGTTTCCTGAGGCTGTCATAAATTTATATAAATATTAATTAAGCATCATTATGCTGATGAAAATTAACTAAGTATGAATCTTTTACTTTACAGAAGAAGAAATCAAGATACTGGGAAACTAAATGACTTGTCCAAGGGCACACAAGGAATCAAATTTAACGGTCAGTTCATGAGCAAAGCAAGAAACCCTTGTGCTATGGTAGTCAGTGGAAATGAGGCCAGCATCACATTAACACCTTCAACTGTTCGGCATTTGCTGGGGTGAGGTTTTAATCTGCATTTTCCTCACACTTTTCAAATATTTCTGAAGCCTTGAATACATAGGATCATAAAACTACCTAAAAAGGAAATTTAAAATGTTAATTTCAAACGCAACAATCTTCATATGTCCTCCAATTGTTTTGAATCCTACATGAAGAGACCTCTCTCCAGTTATAGCGCACTCCAGGCAGAACAGTTCATTCTAGATATACACACATTTATTAAGTAAGACAGCTTTCATAAAATATCAGTGTTTTGGACAGAAATTGACATTTTGAAAAAGCTGCCCCACTTAATAAATTTAAGTAACTTGAACACACTGCTGTACCTATAGTACACCATAACATAAGAAGTATTTATACTGGCAGTAGAGCAATGTCAAGAAAGTACAATGATTTGTAGAACAAGTCTTTACATTTAGGAATTTATTAGTGAATTATTTTGATGCAACGCTGAATTATTTTGATGTAATGCTGGTTATTGCTTTCAGAGCTTCCCTCTTTTATTTATATTGATTATTTGACATGTACAAGATCATTAACAACCTCAGTGAACGTAACATCAAAATAGCTATGTCAACAGAATCAATGGGACTAACCATCTTAGAACTGCAAACTTTGAGCCTTGAATAAGTGTTTACCAGAACAAGATGGGAGGGAGGATCCTACCAACTGTATATCCATTTTGTGGCAGGTGTGCTTTATGGTGTGTCTTGCATCCTTCTTCCTTTAATTGTCTAGACAGAGGCGTCTCCTGGAGTGTGTTGAGGGCTCTCTATAGGAAATCAGGGCACATGGGCGATGCAGCACTAACAGCCCCCAACTGTGCTGTGAAATCAGGACACAGACAAGCTGTCCACTAGGAACGAGGACCTTTCCTGTCCCAGAGGGCAGACACAGACACAGTCACGCCGTTGGTTCAACAGCTGGGTTCAGTTAGTTCAAAACTTTCTACACGCCTTCCTGAATAAGTTGTTTAATTCTGTATTTAAAAACCTATAAATTCCTTAGCTGTAAAAGGACAATAACAGTACACAGCTTCTTCACCATTCATAATTTTAATTTTTTGCATTGCAAACTCTCCAGAACTATATGTATGTATGAGCAGCGTCTTGCATAATGCTGTTTCAGTCTCAGCTGGGGTCTTGCTCAGAAATGACGTTAACTAGCACATCTTGCACCACCATATTACACGCGCTAGTGACATGTCTATTTAATCTCTGAAATAGAGCTAGAAATCCTATTCCTAAATGAAACATGTAGTCAAATATATGCATATATCATACACTGAAATGTTAATCCTGCTTTCAACAGATAGGAAGTACTAAGATTGGGACTGCCTGCACATTTTGCACTAGAATATTTTCTTTAATAATGTATTTACTTCTGTATTTTCTAGAGAATTCTTCCATCATTTAGCTGAAAGTACTTGCTTAAGTGACTGAATTTCATCTTCGCTAGTCAATGTACATCTTGTACAGCAGACTCCTGTTCTCTGCTGAATACAGAACGAGCATCCTCACAATGTTTCCTAGGATGCCACTGTTAGATTACCCAAAAGCGTTCCTTTGCTCATTGTAATAGCTCTATGAAGCAAACAGAAGCTCACAATTCCACTTTAGGATAGTGAGAGTCTAAGGCATGACCTAAAGTTAAAATTTCCTACTTGTTTTTTCAGTGTCACCTCTTTTCTTCTTTGGCCTAACTTCTGGCAGGCAAGGCAAGATCAATTAGGTGGCCACACAGAAAATCTACCACTGATACCAAAACTGAATCTCCCCATTTGATTTTTATTTTATTCCCTACTTAGACGCAAACCATTATGCATTTATGAAACATTGCATGATGCATGGTAATAAATAATTTTAATAAATGCCTCTAATGATAATGATAAATCATAAATTATTTTATGTTTTAATTTCCTTGGGTAAATATATTGAAGCACAACATCTCATTTTCATTGCTGACCTGGGGTGAGAGCACAGCAGCGTGACATTTACAACAGATACTTCAACTGTAATTACCAAACAGTTAATATATCAATTTAATTAAAATCCCATAGTGATGAACAGCATAAAGTATCAAAAGAAGTTAACCCAGACAAAAACAAACAAGAGGATCAAGGCAATCAGTTGAGGCAAAATGAATTAGAGCACTTGTCCCACCTATTTGGAGCGTTATTTGCTCCTTGGAGACAAGAGATCTTACTGCAGCACTCTTTCAAAAGCATAGTCATTGTGAGACAGTGCACAGGAATATTTGAAATACCAAAATGAAGAAAGAAAATAATATCTAGGTTGGATTTTATACTAAGTTTGGTGAAACAAAAGTGACCTCCGTTCCTTAGGTTTAGCTCCTGATAAAATGAAAAACAAAGGCATGCTAAGTCTTCCTGAAATTCCTTCTACAAGTTTCATTGTAGAATTTTTAGAGTCCAAATTCCTGTAATGTCTAGACCAATCCATCTTGGATGTTGTCAACCTGCTCAACATCTTGCCACCAGCTACTGCCGATGCACTTCTTTCTGTCTGAGACACTGCTCTCATTTACCAGATTAGGAGTGGCCAAAGTCAATTAACATCAACAGAAGAGTTGATGTACATCAACGGAAGAGTCCTTTGTCCTTACTTCTAACATCCAATCTTTCTCTTACTTCAGTCCAATTTTTTCATCTTCCTCCTATCTTAAGAGCAATCCAGCCTTCTTTAGATTTTGCTCAAGGGAAATCTTCTTTTTTCTTCAATATCATCATATGTAGCGCAGAGAGTGAGTATTTGAGCACTATGGTGGGGAAGCCACATTTAAGCATGCGGTTTGAGGCTTCAAGTGGGAAGAAAAGCATAAGCAACTGCGAACACTGCAGCACAAGATCATTGGAGTGGTTTTCCTTGAGAAACATGAATTCAACACTTAAGACACAAGTGTGACAAATAGACCTTCCTCTCCAAACAGTAATACATTCAAGGATTAGGTCGTAGGTCATGATAAGAATAATTTTAACATGTGAAATATCAATAAGACTTGGTAAATGCCTAAATGGAATTTTTTTTCTTCTTCCCCTTTTGAAAGCTGCTACAATCTCTTATGACATGATTGATATGTAAATGATTTATCTCACTTATCATTAAGCTGGTTCACTATATTGTCTCCCTCTACCAGATTAAGGAAATCACTGTCTTGAAAAATGCTTTCAACAATAGCTTTAAAAATTTACAGGCAGTAAACCACATTTTAAATGAAACCAACAGCAAAAGTTGTAGTGAAATCCAGGACTAGGTTAGGTGCCAAGGAGCAACACTGGGAACTTTCAGAACAGGATCCAAGAAAACTAGTATGCTAAGCACATGGCCAAACACATCCTACACTGTCACCGTGAGGACAGGCAACAGGAAATGCTGCTGGGAGCAATCTGTATCTTTTAAATGCGGCCCCTTTGTTTACAGTGCAGAGATGTGCCTGTGTTCACTCAGGCAGTACGTGGATCCAGAGCTGTGTGGTTTTCTCGGGAGAGAGGGCTACAACATTTTTTTTAAAAAAACAGTCAGATGTCAGACTTTTCAAATTTGCTATTAGAGTTGATTCAAACCAGCAACTCTTAACTTGCACACAGACTGTTTTAACCACAAGGCTATTTTACTTGGAAGACCCTAGAAAACAAAATTGAGCCAACAGTCTTTTGGCTGAGATCTGTGTTTCCCTTTTCCAGGCAAGTGTTCCAGGCTATCGTTTCATCCTCAAGTTTACTCTTTCTTCCTGACCTAATAAATGTTTTTGTACCGCAACAGACCTTCAACAAGAACAGAGAAGCATGTCCTTGTTCAACATTACCTACGGCTGGTGACTAAAGATCCATCTTCCACATTGAAGAAGGAAAGTAGTTTTGCACATGATCAGACACACATCAGAACTGAACTTTAAGTCTCCCACTTCATAGACAAATTCCCTAAGTACTTGGTAATCAAACATACAGGGTTCACAGCAAGAGAACTAGCAGCCATCACTGGATTTGGGAACCTGGTTCTGGGTGCAGATTACAAATATTCTGAAATTGTTTCCTGGTTTGAGCCTTTCAGGGTATTTAGAAAGAAATTGTTTCTGGCTCCTGCTCAGGATTGGGAAAAGTTAATATCAGCTGGGCATCCTGTGTTATGTCCTGGTCCAACTATATTGGGCTTGGGAGAGGCTCGCGATGATTCCAAGCGTGAAATTAAGATGCAAATGAGGTCAGATGCCGCTCACTACAGGTTTGCAGGTTTATTGTTATTCCCCAGCAAAAGTCACTAAGACAAGCGATAGAGTAAAGGCATAAAAGAGAAGCAGTATTCTGGACCGTAGCAAGAGTATAATCAACACCACAGGTCCGACAACTTCTTGGCAGTCCTCCAGAAGTTCAGCAGCGTCCCATTGATCTGTGGTTGATGGTGGTGGGGGTCTCAGTCCCAATTCCCAAATTCTGGTGGGTCGCCGTGCCAGTTATAATCCAGGTAGCCCAGGTCGGTCTGTAGCTTGACCAATCAGCGTGACAGTGGCCTTTGCCCAGCTAATTGTCATTTTACATGGTTGCCTTATCAGCTTTTCCTGCCCCTTGCTGTTTGGGCAGTGCTTGGCTTCAGCAATTTTGGAGTTAACAGCACAGGCTTGGGTGGGCCCTGGGCTAGGCAGGGTCTGGCCACTCTGATAGGCAGGGGCCTACACCATTTCCAGGTGAGAGGGGAGCAACACACCCTCCTCAGCTGATGGCAGTCTTGGGTGGTGACTTGCAAGCAGGAGGATGGTCTGCAGAAGGTGCAAAAGAGGTACAAGCAAGCTTCTTATTGGCCTGCAAGCCTGCCGTCGATTTGCAGAAGCTTAAGCAAGCTTTGAGACAATTATTTTAAAATTCCAGTCTCTCACATGCTGTCAAACCTCTTGCATTTCTAGGAACGTAGAGACAAAGCTGTAGGGAACTTGTCCAAGAAGTACCATGCTACTGGAATTTAAGCACCTCTGGGTGTAAGGAGCACTTAAGCTGGAGTTTTCATGATCACAGTTTTGAACCTTGGCACCTAAACTTCACTGATGTTCTACTCTAGGCAATTTATGTTTGGATTTAGCTCTCTCTATTTCTAAAATATCCAGCAGTAGTTTTAAGGCCAATTATGAATTAATTAATTCTCTGGAATGTGTAGTTTTCTGTTTATTCTGTTTTTTTTTTTATGTGAATATCATCCAAGTTCAGTACATTTTGCTTATTTTTTTCAATAAAATTTGCAGGATTTTTTTTCTGAAAATTGCTTAAATAGTATCCAAGTTTTACTATGTAAAATAATCCAACTGCTATTATTGTTATTATTACTGTATGTAAGAATTTGGTTGGTTCTTAAGGGACACAATCAAGTCCAACTCTTTCTTTACCACTGTAGGTTCCTAAACTGTGTATATTTGCACTTATTTTCATTCCTTCTGGACAGCCCACTGAGTGGGATCCTTTGTTCAGCTGAGCTGTACTTGTCACAGGAATTGGAGAGTGGGAGGAAAAAGCAGTTTTAAAACACTGTGTACTGGAAGTAACGTGGGCCTAGTCCTTACAGGCTGTTAAAATTTATTTTGGTTCCAATTGTCTCCAAGGATCTGCTTCTCAGCGGAAGTGAGCTGAAGCAGTGTCCTGGTGTCCCCTTCTCTCCAGTCAGCCCCCCGGGATTTGGTGGAGGGCCAAGCAGACGTTTATGCTTGAGAGACCGCTCTGACAGGAATGTTTGCTAGGGTTTGATAAGGCAGAAAGAGCAGAGGCCAGCAGGGAGATCCTCGTCTTACTTCTCTATGAGTATTGGTCATCAAGCATGAACAACAGAAGACCCAAAGAAGTTGACCTGATGGGCAAAAATAACAACCCTGTCTGTGTACTTTTGCTATCATTATTTCATTTCTTACCTATTTCTCTACTGATTTTACTGTGGTGCTTATTGCAGCTGCATTATAAAGAAATAATCATTCCGCTTTCCTTCTCTTTGTGAAACCACGTAAAACCACTTTGAATCAATCCCACGGGCTCAAAGGAAAACAAGCAAGTGCTCTAAGACTCATCCTGCCTTCTGGGAAGTGCAAGGAGAAGAAGAGCCAGCAAAAGAGGTACAGTGTGGCAAAGCAGGGTACTGCCTCTATTCCCCAGCTATGCCAGTAGTCCTACTTATTTGTGAAGACTGAAATATGCTGCCATATTCAGAAGGCTGGAATGGGTTGTTTTTTCCCCTGTATATAGCTGAGATCTCCCTTTGCAAAGTATTCATTTTGGTGTTGTGGGACTAGACTGTTTATTTAATTAAAAAAATCCCAGTTCAAACTTCTAAACTCTTATTCATGATGAAAATACCAGTCATTTTTTGAAAAAAAAGCTCTATAAGCCCATATCGCATCTGCACAGCTAAGACAACAACTGATACTGCTGTAATATCCTTTTCTTTCTACAATTCCAACAATGCTTATTCTTGATGGGGTTTTTTTTGTGATTATAAATACGTATTATAGTTTTCTCATCTTAACTCCTTTTCCTACCCTTCATTCCACTGTGCACTTCTTTTGCAACATTCTATCTATATGCAGCTACCATTTTCCAAGGCACTTTTCTTCCTACTATCTTATAGAATACATCTTTCCGCCTTTTAGTTTGTATCTCAAATCTCAGTCCTATCAGATACTTTTCTTTCTACTGCTGTCCATGCTACCGAGGCTGTAATAAAATGAGTCATAACAAATCACAAAAAGATTTTAAGCAACTCCCAAGAATTTGATAGACAAACCTTTTAAAGAAATAGCAAAAGAGAAGCATGCATAAAAAATAGGGAGAAAACAGGTTGTGTGTGGCTTAAAGGGATGGGATCCAAATTTTCACACTGCTTCAAAAGTGTTAAGCACCTGTATTCCCCAGTTAAATGTAAACTCCTGTAACTTGTAGCTGTAACTCCAGTTCCATGTTTAGAAGTTCCAGCTACAAGGACTTGCTTTTAAGAAAAGGAGCTCCAGCCCTCAGTCAGAATATCCTGGATGTGTGCCCAAGCTATTTTGCGCTATGCTTGTATGGACTTGTAAGGTAGCAGGTTAAATTGCCTTTTTTTTTTTTTTCTATTTCCTCCACCACAAATGCTTACTTTCAGGGTGAAAGTCTCCAAATGTGTACATGTATATTATATTATAATAACAGTCCCTTTATTGAGAGCTTAACTTTGCAAATGGTATAGCTTGGCTAGTGCTACTCCTGGGGTGGGAAATGGCACTGGGGGGGGAGACAAGCTGTGCTGCTTGCAAACATTTGCAAATCTACTGCCTGTGAGAAACAGAGTAATTGTGGTTATTTGTGATATCGACTTTCAGAAGAACAAAGTATGCTTGGCTAGCTTTTATGTCCAGATGGAACTGCATAGACCCCGATCTTGAACGCTGGCCCAGTATCTTGAAGGAGGGAGGAGATGGCAAAGATGAAACATTGTACTCCAATTTTAAGTGAACAGGAGACATTTAGATGTGGATGTGGGGTGGTATAAGGTAGAATTTGGATCCAGGTAAATGTAACCACAGACACTTGGTGCTTCAGAAAGGGAGTTGCTGTCCTTACCAGTCGAATGTGAGAACTCAGATACAAGCATTTTCAATAAGCAAGTTTGTAAACACATTTAATGGCATTAACTTGCAAATTAATGGCAGGTAACTTTGCAAGTCCCAATAAAGAAGTAAAACCAACTCTAAATAAATAATTAGAAATAACTAGGATAGCAGTTAGTAAATCCTGGTAGAATTTGGCCTTTTATCCAAGTTGCAATGCCACTGGATTATTTTTCTAATAAGATGTAATTTATACTTTAGGCCTGGGAAAAAAACACAGTCTCTACAAAGAAGGCTTGTTTCAGTTGATTTCATAGCCACAAGGTGTTTTATTCTTAACATCTTATTGTCATGCACAGTTGTAACTTGAGAGATAACATAGCTGAGGTGCTAGTCTCTGGGAAAATAATTACCATTTTAAAGCATGGTACGTGTACTACAGCCATTAATTATCAGCTTCACTAATTAGTATCGGTAGTGATCAATCTTTGCTTTCATAATTACTGCTGATGGCTGTACCTGGTCTGTTTTATTAAAAATCCTTCCAGAATGACATAAAGGAAATCCATAGCATAGCTACACTGTCTCTGGAAAATGATAAAAAAGAATCAGATGTGCTAGAGAGGCCTCTTGGTATATTAAAGAACAAATTCTACAGAACATTTTTTGTGGTTTATGTAGTAGGGGTAACAAAGCCTCCACTAAGTATCCAAACTCAAACAACATCAACTTATAAAAACTAGTTTCCCAGTAGCATTTATTCTGGTATTAGCTCCAAAAGAAGAAAACTCATGCCCATGCATAACTGGGTGCCAAAACTTAATGAGCAACAAGCTCAGAATAAGCTATTCAGTAAATATAGCTGTTTCCAAAGAATGAATGCAACAGAGAAGAGACACTATTATTACTAACAATCCTATTGTACATGACAAAGATGTAATTCTGTAAATCAGTGTCTGTACTTAAATGTCGTATACAATCTTAAGTGAATTTGAGGAAGGTTTAATTAAAAAAAAACAAAAAACAACACAAAACTATAAACCCTATTCCTCGGTATAGGTCAAATTCTTAAACCATCCCTGGCATAACTTTCTGTGTTCCTTCTTCCATTTTAATGTGTGGGTAGTTAAAAACATTAAATATCAGAAAAGAAGCTTTTGAAAATTTTTTATGACATGTTGGAATATAACTTAAAGATATGCATTTTCTTTGACATTATTAGATGAAAAAAGGCCTTTAGTCATAGGCCTCCATTAAATGCATAGCAGTTATTAATAACACCTGTTATTTAATTATAAATCAAGATTATTTATTGAGATGTAGCTTATGCGACATTTAAATTACAGACAGTAATAACAAGCAAATATATAATGAGAAAAGGACCAAACAGAACTCTTTTGAGCAGATAATGTTTTCCAAGGTTCCAATCTTGCAAAAAATTCTTTACGCTCTTAAATGCACCCAAAGGTAATAGCTTCATTTATGTAGCAGAATGGTTTACAGTGGGTAGCATTTAAGATAGCCCCCAAAAGTTTCATCTTATGGCCAAATTTCTGAAGAATTGCAGACTTTCTGCAGAAGTTTAACATTGTGAAAGAAAATAAACTTGATGCCCTTGGAGGAGAAAAAGGTATGACTACATCACGTGCCATGCAGCAGTAACTTTTTTGTACTTTCTCATCAGTATTTCTCTGCCCTTTCTGACAAATCATTCAGACATTTCTAATCTCTGGGCCACTTCATTTCTTGACTTCTTGGTTAATATAAACAATTCAGTGGCAAGTTGATGCCAAACGTACACTTTGTTTCTCTGACACCTCTTACGAAAGTCTACAGTTTAAACCAAGGCTTATGATTCAAGCCTGTAACGTCTCCTCTATGAGTATAACCCAGTTGCTGTTACAGAAATGGACTATATTTATACTCCATCAATCTAAATACTATATTGTTGTTCGGTTGTCTATGCTTTCTTTAATATGCCATACTGGTGATATAATTCTTACTCATAAATTATCACCTTTCTATTAAAATCTTTAAAGCTACGCTGACATCGGTAGACACCTGTCCATCAGGTACATCAAGGTCATCAGTTTATATCAGATAAGACGGCAATCATCTATCAGGCAGGTATACCATAATACATATTGATCTGAGCTAGATTTTGTACAAGTGACCTACAGCTTAAAGCTGTGGACTTTTACTGCCAACTCACTAGAGTTATCCAGTTCCTCTCCAAATTCTTCTAAACAAAAAAGTATGACTTAGAAGATATTCAGATTTATCTGTTTATTAGCATTTTGCTACCATTAGACATTCTGGGGTAATACATTACATTTTCAAGAAAGTCCTTGAGAGAGGAAAGAAAATGCAAAGCTGCATTGTTATTTCAGTCCACGTAGGCTGCTGTCATAATGCAATCACCAATGAAGTCAGAAAAACCCACGTTATGCATAGCTTTTCAGTATTTTTTAAACATATCTCTTTATATAATACTATGCCGTACACTCTTTAGTGTTAACAACTGAGTTGCAGAACTGAATTTTAGAAAGACAAGCTATAACCGACTTTGAGTCACACTTTTGTATTGTTATCTTAGTTCAGAATTATCAAAACCGGGTAAACTTGGGGGAGAAAAACTGTACAACAGTGTTTTGGATAGCTACATGAATGGTTAGTTGACTCTGAAAAGCCTTCCCTGCTTTTGCCGCTGTTTCCTCATATGCAAAGTGAGAACAATACCACCATTATGAAGGTGAAATTATTAATTATTATTATCTACATGACTAATATTAAATTACAAGTGTACTCCTGCCTTGGGATAGATCAAGTGGCTTTTAAAGCTCTTCAATATCTTTACCTTTGTCAAGCTGTGATCGTTATTAATTAAATCTTGTCCAACCGAATTACTTAGCAACATGGATTGTAGCACAGGCAAGATAACATCCATTTTGTGGTCTTTTTAGACAGATTTTGATTTACTGACAGTTTTCCCAAGTTATATGTAAATCCTTACACACTGAAATGCTAGGGCTTGCAGTATGATGTGCGTGGTCCATCTCTGCATGAGACAGCACTGGCCAGATCTGTTTAGTTCTGTAGTATACTCAGGTGAAAATCCCTATTCATTAGTGCACCTCACCCCTTACATACCCTTTAGGAATGCTAATGACTCAGGTAGTAGCACAAAGCACTTGCAATTATTTTGATCCCTGTAACACAGAAATAGAGTATAGGACTGAGCACTGAAATGGAGCATCCTGTATGGGCACAGTACAAGGGAACTCAAGGAAAAAGTGTGAGAGCAAAAAGGCTTCCATTCAAATCACTGTCTTGGTGAAATACTAGCAGGACCAAGCAGCAAATTGGAGAACCTCTTTTTCCAAGGCATCAGGCTATTTCCAAACAACTGGACTCAAATCCATTGGACAAGACAACTGGGCGATTTCAGCGTAGCCTCCTGGCCTGTAGAAACACCTCTTATATGTAAAAACTGATCCATCTCAAGATCTCAACTTCCTTTGCCTTCCCAAATAGGCAGGAAGATATCAGTTTCCCTATAGCCAGGTGATTAGGATTTAACTTTATAATAATGATTCCTAGGCAAACACTAACCAAGGGCCTTCAGTCACAAGGTACAGTAACTTTAAAGTCTTACCTTAAGAAATTCCTTTTAAGGCTTTGATATGAAAAGCTCCATATGATATGACTGATTGATTAGGGAACAAGGAAAACAATCTATGACACAGCTTGTGATAGTACTTTGTGAAACAAAGCACCAGGAATGGAAATTTCTTTTGATCTTTTTTTCCTCTTTTTCTTTGCAAGGCATCTTTTATTCTGCATGGATGTTTGAAATGTTCTTTTATTTCAGTTTAACAGCAATGACAGACTTTTCAGATAGTTCCATAGGAAACTCAGAGAACTCCTCAGGAGCAAAACAATTGAAAATAATCAGGAGTAAAAAGGCAATGAAGAGAAAGTCTTTGAGACTGTTGCTGAACCAACACCAGAATTCACAAGGTAACTGAACGCCCACATACAGGTTTTGAATACAAATAGCCCCTCGATCAAAATGAAATAAAATGAAAATAATCACATTTAGCTTAATGATTAAATTAAGGCCAGGAGCCTGTTTGGGAGGTTGGGTCCAGTGCTTAAATGTAGACATCTAGCACCATTTTAAATTTTAAATGGCCTGGCAGGTATGCTGAAGGGCCAAACTTTTTTGAGTGGCAGTGAGAAACGGACATAGAAATGGCACTAAATGCTTATCTTTAAGGCCTTGAATTGTTTCCTTAGTACATTGAGCATGCACATGTTAAGCAGTGTGAAGTAGAAATCATAAGGTGTTGGAGTTTTGCAAATGTGAATAAAGGAGGCTGTACATAGAACAAAGCTCTGTGAGCGAAGGCACCCTGGCCTATGCTGGACACCTTGTCTTTTCCTTTTTGAACAACAAGATTTAAAAAAAAAAGAAACAAAAACCAAAGAAAGAAAAGGATTCATGACAGTTTTCAAATGAATACCTCCTTTTTCTCAAAATATATGATGTTTGTTTTATTTCTGGCAGATTACATATTTGGAAGAAAGTCGGAAATACATAGCTAGAGCTACTACCATGCAATGTTTTTTACAAAGAATCACTCAGGCTATTTACAGGACTAGCTGCCTAATGACTTTTGTTGACTGGTGAAATCTGGTTTGTGTCCCTCAAAAATCCCATGCGGTAGCTCTTATTGACTTGAGGTGACATCTACCAGAAAGGACAAAACTGTTCACTCACCAGTCCCTTGCTACTGAACTCAGCCAGTACATTGCTCGGGACTCACCAAGTTGCTTCCAAACCCAGAGCCTAAAGTCAATAAAAGCTTTATAGGATTTTCCACTTCCCCCATGGGAGAAAAATACCTGTGAGTATGTTGTTTGGAAAGGCGTTGATTGCATATTGTTGGAACAGAGCGTTGACCTAACAATCACAGGCTCAGCATGAACAATTCTTCTTAGTAGAAGTATCTAGCAGAATAAGTACTTATTTGTCTATCAACATTAACCATTTCCTTAACTTGGAAGCTCTATATTCCACTTGTAATATTACTCAGATAACTGAATAAAAGCAAAAAAGATCGACGATCTAATAAAATCAAATTATTAGCTCATCTAAAAGTAGAAGAAATCATTCAACTTTGCATTCAAAAACTTTTCAACAATAAAGATGTAGAATTTTCTTGTGCTTTCTATTTTTCAAGCTATTTATTCATTTAAATAAAATTGGGAATGACCATGAGATGGTTCAGGCATGTCAAGACACCCCCAGAGCATCAAAAAAGTATTTGCAGACACTTTGCTATCCAATTCAGGCCAGCGGACATAAGCAACACGGGATTGCTATATTTGTAACACTCCTGTTAACCCAGCTGCTATGCAGAATTCAGAATTATTGTTGCAAGCTTCCTAGATGTTTAAAGACACCCTGTTTCTCTTCATCTTGTGGGAGGGAGGAAAATAAAGTCATGCTGAATGACAACCTATGTGGGACTGTACTGGGAGACAGATCATTGATTGTAATGGCGGATTGCAATGGAACAGAGTATTTTTAAGTACTTTAGAGGATGGGAACTGCAGGCTTTTTGTGCAGAATTAAGGGCATACAAGATGCGAGAGTGCTAGACTGCCTCCTTTCCGCCTGCCTGTGCTTGGTTTGTTTTCCCAGAGAGCTGCTCCAATGTTATTCCCAGTTCCAATTTTGGATTCATGGGGCATCCACACTTCCCCAGGGAAGATCTGGTTTTAAAGTACTGCTGTTTATGTTCTGTCTGAGTATATGCTGTACAGTTGATGTTAATAATGGAGTTATGCTGAAGAAGAGGAACTTTTAGCAAAAGAAACCCCAAAAAAGATCTTATCATATGTTTCTCTGCCATTGACTGAGGACAAACTATATCCCTCGTCTCCAGGAATCACAGTACTTCTTGTGCAGCTTCTCTAGCATGCTCTTCTGATAAAGAGCATGATGTTTTACAGCTCCCAAGAATGCAGAGCAATGCATCTTCACCGTAAGCAGAATTTTTTGATGAAACATTTCAGAGGTGTCCAATGAACAACAAAAGGTTGGATAAAAAGACTCTGAATATGTCTTATCATGTGTCTGCTTCTATGGATGAATGTAAATTAGTTTTATATATACTAGCTGTGTTACTATATGCCACATTGTGAATTTGTTCACTAATATAGAACAGAAGGGATTTAGGCATATATGTATGTATATATGTACACACACACAGCCCCCACTTTCCTAAACCAATAAACGCATGTACAGCTTGATTCTTCCAAGACCTGAGTTTGTTTATACAGATTCTGTTTATTAACATGCATTCCTGCTTAATGGCAGAAAGCTAAATGCCTCATAACCCGATTATGTCTACAAAATAACTTTGTATCATTCACACTTTTACACATGGAGCACTGAGGCAAAGCATAAATTGATTGTTCAAATTATATCTGACCCAGGACTGAATCCCAGCCCAAGCCTCTATGTACCAGATGATGCTTCTCTAGTTTGTCTCTAAGGCCTATTCCCTGTAAAGGGAGAGAGGAGATTTTCCAGAACTAGAGACGTATTTTTTTAAGAGCAGTGGACCTTTGTAAGGTCATATACTGCCCTTACCCTTCAGTCTTTAAGAACTGTAAGAAGAATGCAAGACGATATTGAAGACAGAACACTTCCTGAGGAAGTGGGCATTTTAAGGTGATATAAGGAGGCAATCCTACAAAAGGGAGAGTTTAAGGTAGTAATGCAAGTCAGTGCAATTATACTGATGTACAACTGGCATAAAGGAGGGAAAAAGGCAGTAACACGGTAATTTCATCTTGTTTGCACTTCAGATGTCCACGTTTGTTTCTATGAGCCAGTCACACATAATACATCATAAAGAAAAAGAACATATATAAAAATAAATTTGTCTGTAATATTTATGCCTTAGAACAAGAGAAATTGCATTCTGTAAGCTACTTTATCTCTCTTCCTTAGGTGGAAGTAGCAAGTTTCCTCAGATGTAGCAGTATATCGCATCATTGCATCTCTCCAGCTATTTTTCTGCAACAGTGGACATATGCTAAGTGTGAGTAAGGATCTGAATAAAGCCTGGAAAAGTTTTTAAAGTGGCAAATGAAACAATCCAGGGGCCTTTATTTGTTTCTATACTCTAAGTGAGTTTGTGCCCATTTATTCAGTAGTATTCTCTTCAGCCAGTTTTTCATCCGTTTCATCATCCTCTCATTGACTCTAATATCCTTGAATCTGCATATCAACTTCTTCTATGAAACTTTATCAAAGCCTTACTCAGATCTAAGTCAATCAGATCTATAGCATCCCCAGTCTCTAATTTCTTTGTCCCATTTGCTCCTTGATTAATTCTATCACATGCTTCTGACAAGATCTACTTCTTTAAACCCATGGCTCTTGGCTACTGCTTAACAGACTTTTATCTAACAAGCTAAGAACTTCATCCTTTATGAATAATTCTAGAAATCTTTCCCAACGCAGCAGTCAAATCTCCAGGCCTGTTGTTCTCCTCTTTACAACCTGAGTTAACTAACTAGCAATGAACAAAATGTCAAAATTACACAATTCTGTCAGTGTCTGATCAAGTGAAGATGTTCTCTTTGTGAATCATACCTGTTCAGTGTTACATCTATAAGACAAGGTTTAGGATGTGCCTTGCTGTCCAAACTGCTGTGGCATCAGTGCAAGATAGATCAGGGGGAAGAGACAGCAAATAAAATCACTTTGAAGGCTGTTACGTGAGAGAGGATTTAGGAAGCAGGGATTTCTTTCCTGGGATGACATCACTTCCACAGAGTTGTAGAAAAGTATGGCCAAAAACAACATGAAAAGACAAAACAGTCCACCCATTTGCCCGTTACATTATACCTGTATTATTGCAGACAGACAGTCGTCTAACCTGTTCTTAAAGATGTACATTGACAGATCAGCATAAGCTCCAATCTATTTCAGTGCTTGATGGCCTTCATACTGATAGAAAGCTTTTCTGTAGGACTCTTCGCTGAAAGATGTGGTAAATAAAAATATTATAAATGGCTTAAAAAGTAATTAAGCTACATTCAACATTTAAACCAAAACGGCCACTAAAAATCATGATGCTGGCATAGATTTGAACTCAGGAATTCCTTAAATTCCAATTTAGTAAAATCTGGGAAATACATCAAGAGGCATTTTGTTATATGCCTAGTTTTTACACTCTTTCCCTAAACTCTCATTGCTCGTTAGAGTTAGGGACAAGATACTGAACTAGATGGACTGTTCGATGCACTATAGCTATCTTTTTGCTCTTACGATCTTGTTGCTCTGCACTGGACTCTCTCCAGCATGTCTGTATCTTTCCTGAAGTGTGACTATAAATTCCAGGGCTCTCTAGCTTACACTGTCAAAAGCTCCACATCACAGTCAAGCTGCTATCATCTTGCACTATGTAGGACTGTCCTGCCACCTTCTCTGTCACATTTATGTTCTCACTTGTTGCTTAGAGGCCTTCAAGACTGCAGATTTGACATGATGGCTTAAGCAATGCTTCCTTAAACTGATACCCTCTGTCTAGCTGCAAAAATATCCCATTGCCCATAATGGTTCTTAGGATGGTATATAGTATCTGCGGTTAGCCCATCTTTTCCATTGCAGTTTGACTCCCTTTAGTCATCGCTATCTATTCTTTGTATTAATATTTTTCTTATCTGTTCCATGTAAGCACTCTAGTGAAACAGAAGCTCATGCCTTTTAGGACTGCTTGCCCTCGCTTAGGAGGAGGAGATCTTTACCGTTTTTCAGGGACCCAGTTTTTCCCCCTTTTTTCTTTTATCACCAAGGCTACAAGCCTTGGCAACGGGGAAAACGGAACATCTATTTATAGAAGCAATGAGTGAGGAGTGCAAAGACCTAGAGATGGACCAATTAGTAACTACTCTGTCTCGTTAGCATTCACTTTAGGATAGAATAGAAAAAAGCAAATCTGAAGATCATCTGCATGAGATACTGGAAACAATGAGACCAATCTGATACTGCCTAAGGGAAATACGTAATTACAAAACAGTATGGGTCCCAAAATGGGATCCTGTAGAACCCCAGCATTAATGAATGTTGCATTAAAGATAAAGAGGCTTAACTGCAACAAGCTGGCTCCCCTGAAAGAAATATGATTCACGCCATGCTAGATAATCCAGAAGAGATAGTTAATCTCTGCTGCAGAAACTGATGTTCATTGGTAACAAATGCTGCAAACAAATCCTAAAATAGGAGATTAACATGATCTTTTTTAGTAAATATGTGAAGAGTGCTCTGCTGGATACTTCTATCTAGCATCTGGGGTGAATAACAATTGGTTGGTACTGAAATTTCTTGCATATGTTGCTTACTATGGGATGTTCTTCCACCTGAACTACAGACACATCTTGAATGAGTGGATGCTAAAATAAAAACTAATTCTCAGTAGCAAATATGGATCAATTTGGGATGTATCACAGTTAAATTCATGTAAAATGAAGCATGGTTAAACAGCCATAATACTGGAACCGGTAGACAATCTGCATGGAACACAACTTGTACAATACTAATTACAAATAATGACTTCAGAATAAAGGCACAATCTTCTATTACTGTGTCACTGACTAACATGTCAGCTGAAAACAGACCTGAGCCTAATTTTTCCATAAGAATTTATTCAAACAGTTTTAGTCTTCCTCATTTGGGACCCACCCATTTTGAAAACACCCTACTGACCATTCATGCTGCCCAGACAATTACAGTTAAAAGTTTTATTGCCTAAAATTGTATTCATTAAATACTAGTAAATACTGAGTGGCAAATAAACACAGATTGTAATGGTCTTGTTCTTCTATACACTCTGAACAGAGGTATTTGAACAAAGAATTTTAATTTCGTAGGTATCTGTCAACAGGATAAACCTAACATGAGATTTAAAACTGTGTAGTTTTCCTGAGGATGTTTTCTTTACATTTTGAATTAAAACTGTGGTCACTTGGAAAAACCTGTTACAGTGTGAAATATTTCCTGTTTATGAAAGCCATGCATATTATCCAGGTCATGGAAACAGATACTGAGCACTAAGAACTTATTAGATGGGGACTGAGGCCTTACCAAAACAGGGAGAGTTTTTAAGGGTAGAAAATATGGTTTAAAGTTTGGACAAAAAAATGCATTACTAAAAATGTTATGAATCCTAAGATTTGCATTTTCTTCAAACGTCCCATCTTGTCAGAGAAAGCATTAAGTAAAAAGGTAAATGAACTTAGGGGAAAAAAAAAATATCCCTTGCCAAAGAAAGAAAGAAAGAAAGAGAGAAGGAAAGCAAGAAAAAGTCTAATATTAATGTTTTGCAGCTGAACAGCTGGAAATTCTCCCGAAACTTTCCCTGTAAAATTGTTAAGATACACACCCACCTACCTCCATATTATCTTTATGAATTAGGCAAATATAACTCCCACATAGGAAGGATGCAATTTTCTAAGTTAGGATTTGACACTCAGATCTTTTCTGGAGATTTCTCCTCTTGTCAGGTTTTCCCTGGAGAGTTTACAGGATGAGGGTCTCTCCTGCCGGACTGGCATTAGTTGAAGAGAGCTTGCTGCAGATAGAAGCTATCTGTTCTTCCTGGAGATCCCTTCCGACTCTCCTCAAATGCTAACGTTTTAATCCTTCCCATCCCCATTATACTTCTCAGCCTTTCACAGTTAGGCAAGCTTTAATTTCACCAGCAATCTGACTGTTCTTCTCAAAAGGCTCCTTGGCAATTACATCTGCTATGAGAGCTACAATTCACTCTTGTCAACCAGGCCCTTCCAGAAGCTCTTTGGCTCTCTGTATGGGAAATACTGAGTGTAGTAGCAAAAAACAGACAATCAGGATTCTCCCTGGGGGATGACATTCACTAGCTTCAAATACAGAGGGAACATTAGCATCATCTTATTAAAACAAATTGCAAGGAAGGGAGTTTGATGGTTAAGACCCTAGAATGAAACATCAGGAAATGGATACCACCAGTCTTTAAGTACCTTTACATCCTTACCTTTACATCTAAACTTTTTCTACTCCGTACTCATTTTTATGGTCCTCGGGGCAGGGACACTGTGTGCTGAATTTACTGCAGCCACCACTTCTGTATCACAAAACAATTCCAAGTTACAGAAAGCATGAGTAGAGTTCACTGGCAGAGCCATGAAACGATAGCACTAAAGATACTTTGCTCATGCCTTAGTAGTTAATTTCCGCAGCCACTCAATTACTTGGCTAGCAAAGGATTGCCAGAAGGGGAGGTATTCAAATTAAGGGTGTTAAAAAGATGAACAATAACATAAAATGCTGCTCCTATGCAGTCTCTTGGAAGAACAAGGTTAGGACTTTTCAGGCTACCATTCTTCACTACCAATGGAGAAGAAAGAGTTGTGGAAGTATACACACACACACACACACAAACATATATAAACACATAAGCGTGCATATGTATGTATAAGTACAAGTTCCAGGGGAAAAGACAGATTTGTGAGGAATAGGGAAGTGACAGGGAAGTGACTATGCTATCCAGAGGGACCTTGACAGGCTTGAGAGGTGGGCCTGTGTGAACCTCATGAAGGCCAACTTGGCCAAGTGCAAGGTCCTGCACCTGGGTCATGGCAATCCCAGGCACAAATACAGGTTGGGTGGAGAATGGCTTCAGAGCAGCCCTGAGGAGAAGGACTTAGGGGTGCTGGTGGACGAGAGGCTCTACATGAGCCGGCCATGCACACTTGCAGCCCAGAAAGCCAACCGCTAATCTGCAGCCACTCAATTACTTGGCTAGCAACCTGAACCTTTCTATGATTCCATGATTCTAGTCCTATGTCCTACACCATCAGGCAGTTATCAACCAAGACCAAGCACTGCAGTTGCCGGGCAGAACTTACTTTTCCAAAGCTGGTTGCCCACACTCTGAAAACTCCTGCTGTGAACATCCTTTCTCCCATCTAATCTCCACTAGACAGGGAAAAGCTGGCAATCAGGCTCAATGGATCTCACCTGCTGTACTGGCACCATGTCCCTCCCCTCTCTGCTTCTTCCCACAACTTCATTGTAAGCCTGACCCCAGCTGCTGTGGCCAGGTCACAGCTGTTCCCCACATGGCTCCTGCAGCCCTAAGCATGGCTCCTTGCCAGTTTTTTCCATGAGTCACTTCTTTGCTGCACTTGACTTGCCAATTGGCTTGGAGAAAAGGATACATGCATGTGTCTGCACTGCAGTAGTGATGAGACAGGAATGGTAGCATCCTGTAACAACTAGCAGAGTCATGGCTTGAGAGCACCCAAACAAGGTGGGCATTGTCTCCAAGAACGTCTGCAGTTAATCTAAGTATTGAAAGATAACTGAAGCTGTTTCATGGCATTTTATGAGGCTTATTAAGAACAGAATGCCAGAAACGTGAAAGTGGCTCTGAAGAATGATCGAAGACAAACACATGGCAAGAAAAAAGCCAAGCAAACTTTCAAAAAATTTTTCCTACCTAATTGATCACCAATGAGAAATTTCCAATCATAGTACTCCACACTTTTTTTAAATTTACGTGTACCCTTTAATCTGTAGATCACAGTGAACCCACTTCTGATTAGTCTAAGGTCTGTTTTTAATGGTCTGCAGCTAAAGCAGTGCCCTTGTTCCAGAGCTAACTCTGTTCCCCGATACAGGCTACACTAGCACTTGGAAGTTTTAGAAAATGTTACATACTGTTACCCTGGTTTTGCGAAATTCAAAATACCAGAATAGATGGCAGTCATATAGAACCAATGTCTGGCCAGACTTGAAACAAACTATGAAAATGAGAATAGTGTGTATTTTAATCAGCCTTCCAGTAGGACTATGGAGGAGCTTACAAGGTTGGAATTCTGCCATAAAACAGAAAAGGGTCTTGTTCAGTGTTAGAAGAAAGCTTGTAACTCCAAACCACACTCTCATGGCCTCTATGCTCCTCACTGAAAACTCAGCAAGCTTCCTCTTCTGCTTACTCAGGGTGTGGTGTTGCTCCTTCTCAAATGGGTGGCACCATTCCCATGTACTCCAGTTCAAGGAGCTGGCTCCTGGTTTGTTACTTGATTCCAGCTTCAAAGGATTACACTGTTTTCCTCCTGAATTCTGACAACCAGACTGTTTTTTCGCTTTTGGCCATATTTATGAGCTTACGTGGTACAAGCAGCATGCAAAGGATCAGTCACACAGGTCTTTTGTTGTTTTAAATGAGAAGCTCACAAACTGAAGGAGTTACAGTTCCACAGGGTTAATTGGTTTTCAAGTTTGAGACCAAATCACCTTGGTCATTAGAAAGAGATCATGTAAGGTCTATGAAAGGTCGCAAGAATGCCATCCTTTGTCTCTTCATAATCCCTCCTTCAAATATCTCCATTTTCATGACTAGCTTTTCAAAAATACTGATAAAATCTGTAAATAAGTAACTGTCTGAAAACTTGCTGTGTCTCTATGTTAACACCCTTACTTGTCATCATGATGTTAGCAAGCGAAGGTACTCAAGTATATTATTCACTGATGTAATTGCCCAGAAAGAATAAACCCAAGGAAGAGCCCCAGTAGGTCCTACGCTTATCATTTTAAAACGTAATTACCCATTAAAAGGCAAGGTCATAAAATTGTTATTTTCCTCAACATTTTTTTTTAACTGTCAATCACAGCCATGCTAGTTACATAGTAAATACATAAAGCTGAACTGATTGCTAGGTATCTGGCTGGAGGAAACAACATTGCGGGCTAATACTTAGGCCATGGAGCTTTGCAAGACAAACAAAATGCTTCACTTGAGCAATAGCCCAGCTCCAATTGTTTTAATTTGTGATGTCAGAAAATCACTGCTGACTATTTATTAATAGGGAAATGTGCACCTTCTTGGGTGCACTACTACCACCAATGAACCTGTTCACTAATTATACATGTTCTCAAATAATAATTTTTAAAAACTATAATATCTGAAAGAAAATAGAAAGGAGATTTACAAGAGATTTACAGATCACTAAGCAATCTGAAAGGTTAAAAAGAGGTGGGGGAAAAGGTAATAGTGAACCTCTAAGGTCAGCCTCAGAGCAGTGGGCATCTCAATCATTTAATTTGTTTTTTTTCCTTCGTCGTGGCACTGACATTTCTGAAAAGTCTTTACATATGTAAAAATTCAGGACTGTTTCGGTTATATGGTGATTATGTGTCCAGTGAATTCTCTTTGGGGCAAACCCCAAACCTCCTATATTTTATCAGTTTTACATGACAGACAAAAGAGAGAGAAAATAATAATTAATAAAAAGATTACTACACTTGGAACACCTAAGAAAAGGTGATTAGTAATCTGTCACATCATAGACCTCTTTACCAGCTATTTCTCCGGCAGCACAATGCAACGGCATTTCCCTAGAGTAGGAGAATTTCATTGTGACACAGAGATGGTTTTGCAACCTAATTCCTGGTGATTATATCATGGGTGTATTACATGATATAAATGTAGAGAAAGAGCTGCTTCTGGCTGTAGAGTCAGCCTTTGATGATCATTACAATGGGTAGTAACTGAGACAGGATAAAAGTGTACACATGTAGGACAGCTTTGCTCTAGAAATACAGTTTTTCTGTAGCTGTTTTGAGCTTGTCTTGTGGAGGAAGCCACAACCTCAGAGTTATCCACTCTTCTCCGCCAGGATTCGTGGTAGGCTGATCATGATTTCACAGATAAATAAATTGAAATTAGCCTTAATCATTGAGTTGTTTTTACCAACAATGACTTTCCAACATATGCTTTTTTAGAAATTATAACAAACACATGGATAGATAGTTCTCTCTTCTTACCCAAACACACCTACAACCTTAATCCCCAGTGTAAACTGGCTGGCTAAAGCATTTTTCATGTGAAATAATCCCACAGGATATGACCTGGCAATTTTAAACTTAAATTAGGAGTAGGGAGAAAGACATAGCACCTGTAAATCAGAACGGATTTTTACCAGCATTTCATTTGCTATCATATCCAATTCTAGATTTGATACATGATTTCACTTCAGAAAAGTAAAACATCCATTGTCATCTTTTCTCTTTCTCCTTTATTCAGCATACAATATCATTTCAAGGACCCTGATGCTTCTGCAGTTGTGTAACAGGTGAGGAGTTACATATATGCACAGTATTTTCACTAGTGAATTCTCTGTCGTGCATGATGCAGGGTCATGGCTATTCTTTATCCGTTTGGCAAATTGATTATAGCTCTTTAAAGCCTCTCAAGCAACACAAAGCAGACAGAAGAATTATGAGCTAGTTTAATGCATTTTACCTTGATAGAAAAAGCTTGTAGCTCAGAGCAGCAGTTAAGAAATTACATACACACGCAGCCTTCAGCTTGAGGCTTTCACTGCAAGCTGCATGACTAAATGAGAGGTTTATTAGTACCTTGTCAATGACTTTGCTTTGAAAATGAACCAGAGTACTGGTGTAGGAAAAAGGTTGTTAGCTACTGGCTAGTGTGATGCATAGCTGAAATATTTATCAAACCACTATACCTGGTTGACGTATGTTCTTGAAAGAACAAACTGCAAAAATTTTCATTGAAGTGTAACAGGGCTAACTGTGATTTATTTTATTACTGTAAGTTTGTTACACATCTTACATTTACTAAAATTTTTAGCAAAACTTCATACCAAATTTAGATTTCAATCCAAAACTAAATTTCACACCATAACTGAGGTTGGGGATAGCTGGTCCAGTTTCCATACTTCCAGCTGAACTGCTTTTTTACCGTTATCTAACAGATCACGGCACTTTGGCGGCCAGGCACATGGAACAGGAAAGTTCTGCACACCAAGTTCTGCACACCATGTACAATGCATATGATGTATTGTAGACATGACATTCCACATAGAGCTGACTGTGGATACAAAATGGGTACACCTCAAATATATTAGTATCACCAAAAGTCATGATCCAAAACCATTCAGAAACAAGTATCTTCAATTTGCTAAATGCCTCCTACATTGTCACAGACTCCCACTTTTCAGAGCAAGTTCCCCAGGATATATGCCCTCAGCTTTTCAAATAGGAATACCAATCTGGAAGATGAAATCCAACCAAGACCCCTAACCTGTAAGGTTTAGTGATGAAAAGACACAAGCTATGAATCTTCAGAGGCACTAGGACAGATTTTCACATTCTCTTGGGACTGATACAGAATGGGGAGAGTATTAGGAAGGATATATTTTAACCAGCTCTAGGACACAGTTTGTAAAATTTTTGAAAGTCAGTTCTGTAGTTTTCATGCATTTATTAAATCATGTATTCAACACACAATGTCCTGTTTCAGAAAGTTACTAAATAGGTTCTTTTTAAGATTTCTGGCACATTATCTCAGTGCCAAAGACTGACCATATTCCTTCCTCTTTTTTTTTTCCCCCCTGAGAACTGCTGTATAATAAGAACTTCCAAAAATATTCATTTGCCCTCTGATTGTCAAAAATCATGTACTTTTTCAAGCACTGACAACAGATCCTCACTATTACATAATTTATCATTTGTTGGGGGATATTTCTTGCCCATGTAAAGAAGTACAGTAACACAATAAGCTGGAAAAAATTGTTACTCGACGTTGTCTGTTTTGAAAACTATATGCCTCATTTGAAGATGTCACTTACAGCAGAATCTATGCATTCACTATTTAATAACAGAATGCAAGTGGCAGCATTTGCAGACAGCAGAATATTTAGGTTGCTCAAGCCTAAAAAAAGACTGAGAGAATGTCAAAAGAAGAGATAAAACACAGTGATTCTTGTCATTCTGTGACAAAAGCATTGTGTATACTGAATAGATAATTAGTGATTGTAAATCTCCTGTAAGTGAGGAAAGAATGACTTTGAATTCATTTGGGACACCACTAAAAATACCTACTCCATCAGTAGCTAAACACAAGGTAAACGGAAAGACTGGGACAGCAAATAACTGAAAAGACGCCATTAAATCAATTACATACTTTCATCGACAATATTTTCTCTCCCCATCCCTTTGGAGAGGGAAAAGCAGGCATACAAGAAATCCAAACACAGGTAACAGAAATCTGTAAAAGAATGGACAACGTCCAAGTGGAGATAAATGTACAGAACGGAACTAATCAATCCAAGGAACAGACTAACAAGAAGCAGCATGATAGAAGTATACAAATAACGAATAGTATGGCTAATAAAAATCATGAGACAACTACTTACCTTTACTAATTCTGCAATTACAATACCCACTTGAGTGCAACATAGATTTCAAAAAGTTTATAATCATGATTTTACAACCTTATATGAATATGATGATCTTCGAGACTAACAACAGGGTTCAGACCCCAAGGACAATAAGAATACTTTACAGCGGGAAAACAAAGAGCATAATTGTTTGGGTTTTGGTATAATCCTAATCAAAATTTATTTTTTTGAAGATATGATTTTCTGCTGCATGATGGTTATTCTCAGTGTCTCCCACTGCAATATTTCATTTGCTAATTTATCTAGATCTGTGGCTTTGATCTGTTATGGCACTTCTATCATGCTAAAAATCACGTATGTTTCAGCTTAATGAAAATCCTCCTTCTTTTCCTCCCATGACACTATTACTCTTTTCCTAGAATGATCTCAAGTGCGTATTCCCTGGCAAATATTTGCACTAATCTGTGAAAACAATAATGTCTAGACACGGCTGGACGATAGGATTTCTATGTTCCCCTAAATGCAGGCACCACATTTAAGGCAAAACTCTGACAGGGAAAATTAGTCATCTTGTACAGGAACCTTAGTTTCACGTTCCTTCTAAAGGTCCTTCTTCCATTCTTCCTCATGCAGGCAACAGACAGCTGAACCTTATTTGGAAGCATAGACTGTGCCAGATGGAGCAGGCTGCTTTAAAAATTGAAGGGACACAAAAGCCTGATTTCTGTGGGAAATAAACACAAAATGTTCTGAGCTGCCAGCACCTCTGAGCCCTCCTGTACCTTGGTGCAGCAGGCATCAGTTGGCTTTCAACTGCTCTAACGCCCACTTTGGATGAGCTGCATCACATGAAGGTCTCCCTTTCTCTGGTATTAATGTCAGAAATCTCACCAAAAACCTCATGAAGATCACAAGACTTTTTTCAACATTTTACTGGACTAAAACCAGTATTCTTTTCCTATCTATCTTGTATAATAGCCATCTCATAGCTGGCACTTAATGTGAAACAGTAATACAAATAATATGCGTAATTCCTGGAGGTACTGGGTTCTATAAAGTTCCTCTTTGAACTGTTTTTATTTATTATTTGCATTAACAAAACCTTTTTGTTATGACTGTGCCTACTTAGGACTTGGTTTTCAGGCAATAAGATAAAGAGTCCATTATGAACATGTAGATACACACTTAATACCCATAGGCAATTATTTTCCCACCTGTACAATAATTTGTCTGCAATATTAGAGTGACAAATAAAGGTTTCCTCTGTAATTCTGGGTAATTTTGTTACTGTACAGTGCAGGACTGTGACTTACAAGCATATGGATCAGAAACGTTTTCACAGAGGTTTCACCACGGACCAGGCTGCACATATTACAGCCTTTTGATGTTATTTTAATTCAAAACATTTTTCTGAGTGAGTCCAATCAGAGTGATTCTAATTTATCCTTTATGTATCTTTACAAGTAAGGAGTAGACTACAAGCCTGAGAATCTGGTAATTTTTTTGAGAATTTTCGGATCCTGTAAGGAGAAAAATGTATCTACATACATTACACTGAGCCCACTTCGATTTTTCCTTTGAGAGAGATATGTTGGTTAGTGTTATAGAAAAACATGCTATACAAACGAAATCACAACAATTGAAACAATTAAGGACTTAGAAGGACTAGAAAGGCACCCCATCTTCTTGCCACAACAACACCGATAGTATGTACTATCAAACTCTAAGATATGATGAAGAGAATCCCATGATAATGCCGTTACTAATAGTTGCAGCCCTGTATCAATTTGACTAGGTAAAGGAACATTCTGGGGAAGAATACGAGAGGTTTATGCAAAGCTGATATATACTCAGAAATGAAGTCCCATGAAACGAGTGGTGTCCCTCAGAGGTCCGTATTGGGACCAGTACTGTTTAATATCTTCATCAGTGTTACAGACAGTGGGATCGACTGTACTCTCAGCAAATGTGGAGTGGTGTGGTTGACATGTCTGAGGGATGGGATGCCATCCAGGAGGGCCTAGACAAGCTCAAGAATTGGGCCTACGCGAACCTCATGAGGTTCAACAAGGCCAAGTGCAAGGTCCTGCATCTGGGTTGGGGCAACCCCCAGTATCAATACAGGCCTCAAAGAGTTTTGTTGTTGTTCTGAGCATGAGTTGTGAGCTGATAAAAATACAGAAGAATGGTGTTGGGGCTTTGAGGATGGCTATGGTGAAGGGATTGAGAGCAGCCCTGCCAAGAAGGACTTGGGGGTACTGGTGGATGAAAAGCTGGACATGAACCAACAATGTGTGCTCACAACCCAGAAGGCCAACTGCGTTCTGGGCTGCATCAGAAGAAGTGCGGCCAGCAGGACGAGGGAGGTGATTCTGCCCCTCTGCTCTGCTCTCGTGAGACCCCACCTGGAGTAGTGCTGTGTCCAGCTCTGGAGCCCGTAGCACGGGAAAGACATGGACCTGCTGGAGCGGGTCCAGAGAAGGGCCACAAAAATGATCAGAGGGCTGTAACACCTCACCTGTGAGAACAGACTGAGAATTGGGGTTGTTCAGCCTGGAGAAGAGAAGGCTCTGTGGAGACCCTGTTGCAGCCTCTTAGTACTCAAAGGGGGCTTATAAGATACATGGGGACAAACTCCTTAGTAGGTCCTGTCGTGATAGGACAAGGGGTAATGGCTGTAAACTAAAAGAGGGTAGATTTAGATACATATATAAGGAAGAAATTTTTTATGATGAGTGTGGTGAAACACTGGCACAGGTTGCCCAGAGAGGTGGTAGATGCCCGATCCCTGGAAACATTCAGTGTGAGGCTGGACGGGGCTCTGAGCAACCTGATCTAATTGAAGATGTCCCTGTTCATTGCAGGGGGCTGGAACTAGATGACCTTTAATGGTCCCTTCCAACCCAAATGATTCTATGACTCTAGGAAATACCGTGTTTGAAGTTTGCCATAAGTAATCTGGATAGGAAGTCAAAAGAGAGCTCTGCTCTTAATAATGTTTCTGAGTGAACTTTTAGTCTCTCTAAAAACAAAGTTTGTTTCAAGAAGAGTGTAAGCAAGCAATCTGATTACCAGCCTAGAGCCCAGACAAGTCAGTGGAAAGCTAAGCCATTCAAGAGTTCCCTCATTTACTAGAATTTGTATCATAAGAAGAAATTTAATGTCATTAAAAAAATTACTTCTATCATACCTGTTCAAATGTTTAAGTGGCACTAGCAGAGTCCCTGAATGACAGATACCCAGTATTTCTGGTGCTGACAGATTTTCACAAAATGCCATTCATCAGTCTTGGCATAATTATTCCCATTGAAATAGGAGCAACGCATGTTAACACAACACGTAGCATATCAAGTTTAATCAAAGTAATACTATTTTCGAATTTTTGATTGACAAGTTCTTTTTGCTGCTCCCTTAACTCAACTATGACATTACCAGCACACACACTTCTGATCAACATACCAGTAAATTCCAGGGTTGTTCTAATCATGATTTACCCATGAGAATGGGTTGTTAAACCTCTGCATAACAGATCATGCTGCTGTGTCCCAGCAATGTGGACACTACCTGCAAAGCAAAGATGATCTCTGGCTCTCTCCAACAGATGCCACAATACTCGTTAATATATGTTATGGAACAGGAAGGCTCTGCTCCAAGCAGGGATATTGACAGAGATGGGTTTGTCTCGATGTGCTTGTAAGCAGAATACAGAATGGTCTGGAGACGTAAGCCATTGGAAACAGTGATATCGGGTGCCTTCAAATCTTGAATGAGAAGAAGAATTAAAAAACACTCATTTTGGAAGAGCTTTTAATATCATTTCAGACCTAGAAAATAAGTAAGTCAATCTTGATTACTTGGTTGTTAAATAATGATAAGCCGACAGATTTATGTTCAAAAGCTTTTCTCGCAAGTGGACCATATTCATCTGTAGGCAAAATGTGCTTTTGTTGTTTTTGAAGAGTTTTTTTGTTCTAAGCATGAGTTGTGAGCTGATATAAATAAAAATAAAGAAGAATGGTGTTGGCTATCAAAATTGCAAATAACTGGTAAACCAAAAGCCAGCTTCATAATACTGGCATTTAAGAATGATTCCTTATAGCACAAGACCTTTTTTCTGGGCACACACAAATAATTCATTCATATGTAAAACATATGAAATGGTGAAGCTCAGCTTTTTGGCAATGGACCTTGACTTCCATTTTAAGTAAGCCTACTCTCATAATCTCAAAGGTTTACTGAGTACTGTATGTAGAATCCTGTACTTACAAAACCATTCAGATTACATTTCAATTTTTCAGGGGAAAAAAACATTAATAACTAATTTCAGTAGTTGAGTTAAGTTTAAAGCATACAGAGCAGGTGAAAAGTACTGGGGAAATTAAAGCACTTCTTTGTATATGCCATTTTCAGTACAAATTCTATCATTGCCACAACATTTACCCAGGATTTTGCAGTCATACTTTCATGCTGGTGCTGATATTCTTGTACTACACAACACTGCTATCTGTGCAAAAAGCCTCAATTATTTCTTGGCACCTGGTAGAGATAAGCTCCACAAAAGCCATCCTCTTGTTTAGAGAGTGATGTATATCATTGCAGAACTGAATGTGACCACTGCCTGCCAACTGTTTTGATAAAACATGAAGCACACATGCAGCAAGGATTCAACTTTTGATCATTACTTTAGCCTTTCCAAAATAATGTTACACATCATTATACACATCACAAAGGCACAAACAATTATGCGAGATACTTCATAGAATTCATTTTTTCGTCAGGAAATGTATGCGAGACAGCAAGAGAGACAGAAATGACAATCCCACTGCAGCAAGGGGACAACAGCAAGTTTGCTCATTTAAATGCTTGAGAGTTCTTGTAGCAAAAAACCCAAAGCAATAGCTATGGGGAAAGATGAAAGCTAGCACAACCGACAGTGTCAATGCTAATGAGGAAAGACTATCAATGCAAACTCTCTGTTGGCCACATCAGTAGGACAATGAAGCTCAGTTTGCTGAGTGTTCCAAAAATAAAATGACAAATTAAGCATCATCATCACACTTTTAAGTGCATGACAACAGCTTTTGTGTTTCTTTCCAAGAACCATATATTATTGTGGAACACATGTAAATGCACATTGTATATCACAGAGCCATTTTTCACCCATAAAAACGCACCCATTGAAAGTCTGGCAGGCATAAATGAAAAGTTTAAAAAAATATCAGTAAAAGTAGCAATGAAATAAAATACATAGTGGACGTTGTTTCTATTGGCTACCTTCACAAACCAGTTGATGGACCAATATTAAAAAAACATCTATACAGATGTCCTACAGGTGACAAAAGCAATTCATTTTTACTAGCGATCCAGAATGCTTGAGATATTAAAATGAATCAAGAGGTATGTTGTATTACCACCAAAAGCAAGATCAGTGAAAAGAATATAGGTGCCACTTACTGAGAGGAACTATGGTGTCTCATGAAAGGGAGCGCTTCTGAGAAGACTTGATTACAAGTAGATAACAAATTGATACTTCTGCAGCTTAACCAAATGTCACAGACATTAATGGAGTGAAAGGGCGACACCTGTATTATGGGGAAGTGAGTTTTATAACACGTGCTCCTTCCGATACTCTCCCAACTAAAGCTGCAGGTGTAGTGTACTGGAAGAACCTCTAAAGACCTCAAGTATTGCAAGAAGTTGCATAAAATTTAACCCAGTGCAGATCCTGAATCACGGAATAATATGTTTTGTCTTGGGAGAAGCACAAATAATCACATCAGTAATTATATTTTGTAACTATTTTCTTGATCAGCTTGGCACGTGGAACACTCAACAGGGGAGCTACTATACTGTAAGAATTAACGCTGAATAAAAAGCTGATATGCAGACCTTGGCAAAGGTAGGGTTACTTAATCTCCAAAACAGGTCAGTAATTTGTCACATCAGCCTTTTTATAAACCATGAACCTCATTATTGCAGTTCACTGCACAAACTGCCCTTGGGAGTCCAATACTAATAGTGTGCAGAGAGAGCTAAGACACACAGTCCAAACTACCTCATTATACATCCACTTTAAAGAAACACTTACATATTAGGGTGAAACAAACATTACATTCAGAAAAACAAAAATCAATAGGAGGAACCCAAAAGTTAAATGTGTGTTTTCAAGTAATACCATCAAAATTAGCTCTAAGAAGCAGCCCAGGAAACCATACACGTGACAAGTACCATTGATCTAGCTGTTAGTGAGGCTGTATGAAGGCCGTCATTATACACTCACCATTACTGGTAAAGGGACTGCATGAGAGAAGAATTGTATATTTGAATGGGAACATGCTTTAAAATAATAGATACAAAGAACCTCCAATTTTATATGTATGTGTCTGTATTATTCTCCAGGTGTAAATGACAGCAGTGCCTAAGACCTCAAGCCTTTAAGTTTCTAGGTGCTCTGGGGAGCCCTTACTGCCTTTATTGAATTTCTGGGGAGCTGGAGATACTTAATGCCTTCTTGGTATCATTGATGCAAATTTCCCTTTATGAAGCTTTGAAAATGTGTGGCACAGTGAAGTAGAAATGAAGTTTCCTCATGAAATTTCCTTAACAACATGAAATATTCTAAATATTCTAAATAGGTAACACACCTCTGATTTTTGATGTAGCCACTGTAGAATAAGAGGACAATCAGTCTTTTTCGTAAGGATAAACCTAATAAAGCAAGAGAAACCATAAAGTAAAATCAGTTTGTTGTCAATTACAAAATACTCTGTTCTGTTTAATATATCAAAAGTACATCACCCCAAAATCTCTAGTACTTTATCAATTTTAAACCCACTTGCTTTTCTACTCTTAAATGTGACCTTGGCCCTACTGTCCTTTTTGTGACACTACCATAGTCTCCAGCAGAAAAAGGGTAATGTTTTAAGTGTCTGAAAAAGCATTTTGAGAATTTAACGCAGACATGAATTCTGTATCAATTTTACATCTTCAGCTTATCTCTAGATTTGAAAACAACTTACCAGGAAAAGAAGAAAAATATATTGTTAAGACATCAGAAGGACTGAAAACAGATTTGTTGTTCATTTCTGCGCACTTTATGGGCTATTATTTTTCTTACAATTTAAGTGGACTCAGATCAAACTTCCCTCATGCACTTTTTTATTTGTTGTCATAAAACACTACAGATCCAAAATAGCCACTATGGAGAAATTTTTTCTTGATAGTATACTGTGAGCAGGTATACTGGTATTACTTTTCTTCTTCAGAAAATAATGTTTATAATAATGTATATAATAATGTTTAGCAAAGGAGATGGATGAGCAACAAGTCATAGAAGGCTACATAAAAGAAATACATTTCAAATAACGTCAATAACTTAAAGGAAGATTTAGCAAAGCAGTCGTATCAAATTCTGAAAATTTAGTAAGCTTGAAGTTTAAGTTACATGAAAACCTGGGAAGCTGGAAAAGAATGGGAGGAGCTACTAAGCAGTAGTAGGATTTTAGTTCCAAAATTTAATCCTGCTTTACAGTGTAGTTTAGCAAAAAATGCAAGACAACAGTATAATTTTTGTCTAGTTCCCAGCCTGCAGGAGGTCATACACACCCATAACTGATTTTGTTTACGTAGATCTGCTGACCTAAACTGACTTCACATTCTTTCGTTCATTATTTTTAGTGATGCTTTTTCCCTGTTTTCTTTTCCATGTACTGGCTTGGAAGTAGATCAACTAGAATTGAAATGCAGAGGGTTTCAAACCATGTGTATCAAAACCACAGATGGAAAAAAATGAGTTTCCATGGGTTTTTTACCAATTGGTACCAGGTAAGTCCCCGGCTCTTTGGAACGATTGCTCCTACTGTGGTACGAAGGTTTCATTTTAAAACTAAGCCAGCTAAACAACCTGTTGTACAAATGGGAAGTTCTACTCCCCTCCACCCTCCTTTCCTTCTGTACTTGTTTGACTGAGCAGTAACCAGCTCAGGGAACCAAACTGGAAACCCACAGAAAATGAATAGTTTTCTACTTGTTATGTTCCCAAAACCAGCTTGTTGTGGGGTTAGACAAGTCCTACAGCCAGCCCTGAGGTGGAGATGGGACCGTGTGTGTGAGAGAAGCAGGAAGAGGTGCCCCTTTGGCCCCAACTTCTCATTAGACTGGCTTACTAGCTGAAGGCACACTCTCAGAAAACCTCTTTCTTTTCACAAATGTTCCTTTGTAACACACATAATAATTTGTAAGTCTGTCCTCTAACAGTATTTGCAGAAGATGTCAATGCCTCCTCCAAAACACCCTGGTAAACTCAACACAATATTACAAACAGCCTTGATGCTTCCTTCTACGGTTACAGGTGTTTTTCTTATTTCCCCTGTACCTTTGTTTCTCTAGCTCTACACATTATTTTAGAATGTCAGGGTGTAAAACATGGTGCCAAAATTCATGTTTTACTACTTGGATCAGCAGCCTGATTATCAACACATAATCTGATGAACATTCAGCACTCCTGAAAATCAGACCACCTAAACACAGACAGTTATTATCTACCTTTAAGCGTTGCTTTTGAAAGTCTGTTTTCTTCCCAAGAGGAGCTGGCAAGAGGTGAGGATGTTTTGTACTTCCTGCACAGATCTTGAGTGAACATATCCATTTACTTTTCTTTAGTTGCCACAAAATAATGGAAAAGTATCTTGCTTCGGTTTACTGATTCATATGCCTGAGGCACAAGAATAGAGCTGAACAAAAGATTGTGACCAAATTTTGGAGAGTATAATAAATTGATAGGACTGAAATGCACTGTGAACTGCTTTCATATTCGTCAGATAGTTCATGTAAAAAACCCCACCAGAATGAATAAAAAAATGCATCTTCTCTCTCCAACACTTGAAATCTTACATGAAGACTATTTGAAGTTGCACAAAGAATAAACTGACACAACACGCATAAGTGAAATATGTGATGTCAACTACGAAGATACTTCAGATATGACTGTGTGAAGAAATTTTGTTGAGAGTAAGAGCTATTCTTGAGTAGCGTAAGGCCTTCTCCCTTCTCTTTGTCACCCTCTCCAGCACTCAACGCCCAGGTAGAAGTCATTTTGAAGTCTTCTTCTCTTGAGAGAAGAGTAAGACAAATCACAGCGCCAACAGCCTTGACTTTCATCGAAAGGGCCAGAGATGCTTTTACGACACCCTTCTTTCTACTTGAGGAACAAGAGGCAAAAATCACAGTAACACACGTGGGGCTTGTAATACTTCCAAGGAACAGTGAAAAATAAAGCACTCAATGCTCCTGAGAGCACAAGAGGGAAGAAAACAGCGCTACCGCCTCACAAGTGCCTTGTGTCCTCAGCACCCAGCTCCTGGTGCGGCCTCAACTCAGCCTGACGGACCCCTCCTCGCCGGCTCCTGCCGTGACAGGGGTGTCCAGGCTGCACCGTCTCAGTAACCCAAGCTCGGTGTCCCAGGAAGGAGCACGAAGGGCGGCGGCGCCTCTGAATCCTCGTCGTGGTGAGGCCTGTGCCCCCCATCGCCCCCACAGCCCGCCTGCAGGGCCGCCCCGAGCGCGGAGCCAGCGCCTCACTGAGGCGCCGGGGCTCGGCCACGGAGAAGGCGGGAAGCTCTTCCCGGGGGGCCGGCCGGCGCCGGGCTCTCCACCTGCCCTCCCCGAGGCAGCGAGTCTCCCGTGAAACGCGGAGGGACGGTGGCGGGGAAGGGGCGTTTGCGGGCCGCTCCGGGACCGCCAGAGGCCGGGAATGCAAGCCGCCTTGCTGCGGGGGAGCGCCCTGTGTGCCTGGAGGGGGAAGAGAGAGAGCAAGAGCGCGAAGAAATAAAATCATCTCCTGCCTCCTGCGTGCCGTGTGTGGGCAAGGCAAGTGTTCGAGCACTTTCTCCTGCATTCGAGTAACTGTTTGCAAGGGAAAGCCCGAACTGGGGTGCTGGTGAAAGGGAGCTGGACTAAAGGCAGAGGGGCGGGGAGGGCTGGGGGGGGCAGGAGGGGCTGTAATGGGGGTGACAGAGCTGGGCTGTGCCTCCGCCTTCGCTGGGCGCAGGCAGGAGAGCCTGTGTGCGCCTGTCCTGGTTTGAGCGACACAGGATTAATTTATCTTTCAGTAATTTTGTTTTTCAGTCAGGTCTCTTCTAATGCTGGGGAAAACTGCACTTTTAGAAGACTCTAGCAGCTGAATTTGTGAAAATATTTACTTCATAGCCAGCTATGGTACGCGGATTTCAAGGTCTCAGTGTTTTTGAGCCTTGCCAGGTGTAGGGATAAGGAGGAGCGAGAGACCCAGGCACTTGGCCCAAGCTGGCCAACAGGTTAATTTCATACCATGAAGGTCACACTCAATATAAATTAGAAAGTTTGCTGAGAAGTTCTCTCTCTCCCTTGATGTCTGTGATCCTGAGAACTCCTTGCCCCGGTGCTGGACCCCTGAGCCCTTCCCTTCCTCCCGAAGCCACGGCGCTCACAGTGTCCGACATTTGCTGTCCGCTGCTGGGAGTGCACAGCTTCCTGCTCATAGAATTGCCTGAGTATAATTCTTGTATATTTTATATTGGTATCAGGACCAATATTGTCTCTTTAGTGTTATTAATGTTAATTATCTAGTCTTACTCTATTAAATCAGTTTATATTTCAACCTCTGTTTTTTCCCGATTCCCCTTCCCAAGTGGGGAGGGGTCATCGTGTGAGAGAATAATTGTCTAACTGATAATGAATGGTTGTTGGTTCCTCAAACCATAACAGTGTTGAGAAGCCCTTCGATGCACGCGTGGGGGCTACGAGCCCCTCTTCCCCCTTCTGCAGGCCCTGCACCATTCCCAGAGAGGTTTATGTATCCTTTAGCACTGTAAGCATAGACAGGCCTTGAGAGGAGTTCTCCACAGCCTTGTTCTTCTGCCTTTAACTCTGTGTGACCTGGCCCCTGGGGAAATAGTATTGGCCTGAAAACCTCTCACCTTGTTTCCTCACAGGAGATGGTGCTCTGTGGCCTTTCACAGGGAGAGCTGAGAGCAGGCAGGCAGCACTCCATGTGGCCATGCTGTGAATCATTAAAAGCTAAGACTTGTCCAAGAACTTGCACTCGTTCTCTCTTGCATGCTACTTGCCATGCCCATACTAACGATATAAGCTGATTAGATTTGAAGCTAAGGTTATGTAGTGACACTTCCTGCATTTACAGAATTTTATTTTTTTGAAGGTCAGGTAATTAGATTACAGTGCACTACTTTGTATCATTAATTTTAAATAATATTCCAATATGGTTACTACATATATTAGACCACTATGCCTTCGAACTCCACTGAGCAAAAGTTTCATATTTCTGTATTACTCTCGAATAACCAGGGCTTAGATACAGAAGTTATTTTTACCTAACATAAACCAAGAATTTCTGTGCTAAGTCACATCAAAGGTCTATCTAGGCCCCTTTCCAATAGCTGCTGTAAAGAATAAGACTAGAGCAAGGATACTTCATATGCCCTTAGCCTTGTTGACATTTTCTGTTCAGGAGACTTGCTAGGCTGGAATTAGCTGTGAGTATTTAGTTACTGTCTGAGTTTCTTGTCTGCCTTCCTTGAACTCATGTGGTCTGCATCTTGCATCTTTTGTTAGTGAGTTTCATAGATCTGTTTTGTGAAATTTATACTGTGAAATATAAATGTTTTGCCTTTTACCTACCCATTGTGAAGCTAAGCAGACTTGTTTATTTCCCTTAAGTCTGCTGACAAATATTAGAACAAGAAGATCCCTCTTATTCTGTGTCTAACATAACAAATTAAGCTGAAATGAAGGCTGTGAAATGTCTCAGGGCAGCTGTGCACCTCCCTTCATGTTCACATAATGCAAGACTCGCCTCTTATGGATGGACACGCTATTCCTTTTGTAATGGCTGCAGCTTTGTCAAACTGCTGCAATTGGTTAATTCCTCCCAAAGTTTGAATCAAAAAAAGTAAAATAGCTTGTATTGAGCTGCAGTGCTAAAATTATACCTAACCTGAGCTAGTGAAGTCTATCTAAAGCCAGCTGTAGTTCCAGTGTATATGTAGTGCGCAGCAATATCAAACAGTAGTTTTTCCTATGTGGGTCAACTAACTTTTACTCACGTTTTGCAATAAGGAGGCGATAATGGACAATCGGAAACCCCTTTGTTTGAAGGCTTTGACGTGTAAACACTGTGCTTCAACACTGAATGCAAGTTCTAATTTCCCTCCAGTTTACAGTGTGCCAGGGTAAATTTTTTGGAGGATCGTATTTTACCATTTTGATCAAAATTTTGCTCCCACTAGGTGGCACACATTCTAAATGCAGATTTAGATGCACACAAGTATCCTTTGGGGGAGAAAAAAGTCATTACAAGCCTAAGTGATCATAGATTATATATTTTTTTCTCTGCACTTCCAAATCATTCATTTCCATGCTGTCTGTTTTTGTTAAAAAAAAATGTTCAAGACTATTACTAAGTACAGAAGGACTGCTTTTCAATAAACATAAAAAGCCAGGCTTTCGTACTAGTGTCAGCACAACTCACAGGGTGTGCACACCTTTAATTATTTGTAACAACCAAAGATTTAGCCAAAATAATTTTCAGCTCTCAATCTGAAAAATGATACCTGCTCATTTGGGTAAATTTCTGTCTGTTTTTCACTGTGCCAGTTTTGTTCTTTATTTAATTTCAGAATCCCTCACAGTCCCCAGTTGTCTCTGTTGTGATATGCAGGTGTTACAAGAAAGTTTGAAGAATGTCTGTTATTTTTATCTTCTTGCTTAGGACATGATTCCCTAAAAACTGCAATGCCTGCTTGTTCATTAAGTTTGTATTATATCAAGGAGTCAGTATACTAAAAATAAACAAACAGCACAGCGTACATTAGTTTTCAAAAACTTTATTCTCCTCGCTGTTTCTTTTAAATTACTTTATCTACATGTAATGTGCTTACCCCATTGCTATATTGTATACTCTGTATACAATGCTATATTGTATACTCTGCCACTTCACCTCTCTGCAGTTGGAACACCTTGCAACTGCACTGTTCTAGTGAACTAAAATTTCAAGCAGCTTTCTGCATGTGCTAAAGAGTATGAATTGAAAATGGACACTTTTTGTATAGACACCATGAAGTTTGCATTAGAGATGATTACTTAAACACCTAAACACTGGCATAGTGTTTATAAAAACACGAAGAGAGAAAGCACATGAGTAGCAGTGAGAGGGATATAAAAAACTGATTCAAGTGCTGCAATAGAGAAGAAGGATACCGCCTCCTTAGGACAGACTACTAGTGGTGAAGGAAATATTTTGGATTGGTTAAGTAGATTATGACAATAAATCTACAAGTGCTGAATTGTATTTGTTTTAGGTATGGATCCTGGTCTCACATGTCAGCATAAACCAAGAGCAGCATTATGGGTGACTGTAGACTTGCACTGGCGTAGTATCAAGTTAAGTGAAAGAAGAGCTACCTCTGCTGACAGATGGTTTTCCAAAGAGAATCCCTTACTATGCAGGCGCCTTTATGCTCTGTATTGTGTAGGAGGGAGCAAGGATGCATCCACATCAGGTGCAGAGAGGGCAGAAGGGGGATATGCCTGAGTGTACCAAAACATTGCTGATCTTAGTGGCAATTGGAGTAATGTTAGTACTTGTAGTCTGATACAGCTCAGGTTTTAAAGTGTTAACAGTTAATTTGATCAAGTAATTTTATGGATCTTCTCTCTGCTTTAGAGAATTATAATGTCTTTTGCATTTTACTTTACTAATAGCTGGATTGCAAACTTCTTGCAAGTGTGAGCCAGTACCCCTGTGAATAGTAGCATCAATTTCAGTAAGATTGCGGGGGGAAATAATTCCTTACAAATGATAAGGAAAGACTCTGAGTCTACTTTCACCTTCCTCCCCTCTCCAGTTTTGGATGAAATTGAAGGGAAACTTGGTTCGATAACCAAATAGAAACTACTATACATGAATAACTGTAATTCAAACAGGATTTATAGCTTTCTCAGAGCATTACCATCAGCTTGACAGCTTGGAAACTTAAATTAAGATAAATATGCTGTCATTAATTTCAATCATTATTAGATGGAGGTTAGGGAATTAAAATTCCTTCTCCATTCTTCTGCAAAAAGAAATTAGTACAAATGTGAGGAATATTTTTAATAGTGGGTTTTTATTGGATTCCTTGTGAGATGAAAGAAGCTTATGCTGAGAGAGTAAAGAGCATGTGGTCTTTGAAAATTTAGCTACTTTAGGTCTGCACTGATAATTATTTGATATTACCTTTAAGTCTTGACTGTATGTTTTCTCCTCTGCTCCTTTTCCCCCTTCTAATGGCTACTTTTTCTCTTTGACTGTAGTACATAAAATATTCAAAGGGAAAATTTTGGTACTTTACTTGGAGTGTCCAGTAACTTATTCTGTTCTGACTTATTCTGAAATTTGTGTGACTAAGCTGCAGGGTGTTTTAAATGCAACATTCATGGAGAAGTTCTGTTTCCTCGGTTTATTCTTTTGCTCGGTGATTTAACTTGGCTTCTCCCATGGCTTTCCCCTCATTCTTACCTTCTGAGATACTGCTTTGGTTGGATTTAGATTGAAATATTAAAGCAAGTAAAATTTGCTGTCATTCTTTTCTTACACTATGAAGAAAGAGCCCCATGCAAATCCCTCAACTGGAGCCACTGCCTACCTTTGAGTTATGCTTATGAATTCCACAAAGAGAATATTACATTACAGTTTCAATCTCTCATTTCCAAGTGGAGACATTGATATTACCAGAGGTAGCTCAAAGCTATCAATCATTAGAAAGCTTATTGACTGTTCAAAATAGTTCTATCAATATCTCATTTGCTGTCTGATCTAATGCACAGACTGTGTAATGCCAATGCAATGACTCTATCTTTCAAATGATAAGACATAATTTCTTACAAGCATTTGTAAAAGGCCTACATTTTATGTCTGGCCCATTGAGTTAGATGGATGTGTTTGGCCTACTTTGCTGCTAGGCTGGTAGTTGTGAAGAAAAAGTACTGAAGTAAATACTTACTTTGATGAAATACTTCTCAAATTTAGGCTTTTGGAATGGCTGCATGTAGTCTAGGTTAAATGGCAAGCATTGCCTTTATTGGATGAAGTCCAAAATAGTATTTAACAAAATCTGATCTAAGTGGTGTAAAATAAAGATAACCCAAGACAGTGGTGACAAAACCCAGCTCCAGATCTTGCTCTGCCTTTGTACCACCCTTTTTTGTACATGCTGACTTGTTGCAGGATAATGATGTGTCTACTATATGTAGGAACTATAGCATGTGTGCAGGCAGCTTTGTGCTTTCTGGAGCTCTGGAAAGCTTTTGCAATCATTGAGGGCTAGACTGTGATTTGGGTATCAGGTCTGAACAAATCCAAATGTGGCCCAGTCCTCTCAAGAAGACTTGCCAGATGAGATATCCAAGAGCCAAGGACAGCACGCAAATGCTGATTCTTTGCACCAGATGAAGCAGAAGATGGACAGAGATGTATTTCTGTTCTTTGCAATTCAGTGGCCAGCACAGCTGAGCTAAATGTTTAGGGGCAGGAGGGGTTAATGATTTGCTGCTGGTATAGGCCAGCAGCTAATTACTTTCTGTCTTCAACAACAGGGAAGCAGGCTGGAATTGCCTCTGTCTAATTTGCAGTCATTCCTATGGAATGCTCCAATGCAGAAACATGCTGCTCCAGGCTGTGTCTTAGTGACATTGTCTAGCCCTCAGTAAAATATGCAAACACTAGTAGTGTCTTAGGGGGATAAGAAGGCTTAGCTTCTGTAGGAAGTGTATGGTGACTGCAAACTTTTTAATACATCCTGACATCTGAAGAAGGAGAAGATGATCGGGGTCAGAAGGAAGCAGATTTTCATAGAAGTGTACAAACATTCAATATCATTTTCTAGGTGTACCCAAACCCTAAGGCTGTGTGCGTTTGCATAACATTGTAGACTAAATAACTCCTCCTAAATGCAAGTATGAAGTTGAAACCAAAGATTCCTTACAAGATTCTGGTATTTCATCATTTTGATTATCCTGGAAGAAAAGACTGGCTAGCAGGAGCTGATGTGTAGTCTTAGCTGAATCTGGGATGAGCGGTCATCAATGAGATGGTTTTAAGATTACTCGTTGATATACATTTTTACAATGTATATCATTTTATATGCATTTATATGCCTGCAAAGAACAGGCATTCTGACAAGCCTATTTTTTTCCTCTTTCCCCAAAGAGCAGATCAGCATACCTGATGGGAAGTATTCTCTTCTGGAAAAAATGTAAGGTTCATAAAGCTTTATTTTCTGGAACAAGGATTAAAATTTCAAAATTCTAAAAACCAAAAATTGCCTTTCAGAAATGCCAGCTCAGTTTTGTATTTTTCAAATGTTCCCCTTAGCTGTTTTTGTTACTTTTTCATATGTTTTCTCCTTTTAGTACTAAATATGCAAAACCGTAGGATTTAAAGTAGCTTTTAATAGGGAACATTTAAAAAAGTTTAAAAATACAGTCACTTTTCTACAATTACAAAAATATTTTTAAGAAAAAACAAATTTGACCCCATTGGTTTTGAATCAGAACCAGCCCTTTTTGGGGGTGAGTGGAAGGGCAGAAAGCAAAACCAGGTCAGTTTGGAAGTGGTGTGTCTTTAACTTTTGGTGACCTACTTTAGGGACTTCTCTAGTAAAATATTGGTTGATGTGTAAAAAAATTGCCTGTGTTTCTAAGATGTACTCTTTCCACTGTTGGTTCCCTCTCTTATATGAGTAAGCTTTTGCTGCTACTGGGGGAAGGGGAGGGGGTAAAAAAAAATCCTGTTTGAACTAGAATGTCAGGGGGTTTTTTTGGTGTGTTGGGTGTTTTTGTTGTTTTTGGTTTTTTTTTTGTTTGGTTGGTTTTGGGGTTTTTTGTTTTGTTTTGTTTTGTTTCCCTTCCCCTGGCCCCAGTGAAGTTTCAGCATGGCCTTCTGCCGCCACTGAGACTTCAGAGTTCTAAAACTTTGTTCAAATCTGGAATATGCTGTTCTTCAGGTATTATTAATAGAATTGAGATTGTGGATTTTAGGATTAAATCACTAAAGGGAGTGCAAAACAACCCATATGCAGTTGTGGGGTGGAAATCTGTGCTTTTGATCAAGAAATGTACAGGAATGTTGACCAGCAAATGGATATTTGTGCAGAATCTCCTCAGGAGACCAAAATACGGAGACATGAGAAACTAACAAATATCTCTGATGTTGCTTCATAGAGAGAATACTTAGGACTAACTCCTGAGAATTAGTATGATAGTAACTGCATTAGAGATGTAGGAGAATTTAGAAGTAGTTATGGTAAATGTGAATAAATAGAAGTGAGTGTTTGAGGTGGTAAAAAGGTGAATATCATCACTCACTTATACAAAATCATGACTATGTAATGTTTTTCTCAGTTTCTCCAGGCTGATAGCACAGTAAAACTGGCTTGGTTAAGCTACTGTTTCTTGTAGATAACGAAAAGTAAAATACAAGTTTTTTTACTTATGTATGTGTTTGTATAAGTTTTGGTAAGCAGGTGTGCACATGAGAGCTGCCAGGGTTAGGTTATTTCCTAGAATCTACAAGCAAACTTTTGGTCTGTTGCATTAGGTGCCGTGTACAGAGCATCGCAAGACTCTGCTTTTTCCAAAGGACTTAGTCTGGCCAAGCAGAGGAATTATGGATGTAATAACTGAATTAATATGACTTTTCTAGCACAATTTGAGATTCGGTGTTCTACTACTTTTGTTTCTTGACTACTTAATGGTGCTAAGAACATCAATGTGACACCTTATGTATGCATCGCTGCATGTTTTATTGTGGCTATTTTATGCAGGAAAAAATACAGAGTTGATCATAGTTCTTGGAGACTTCCAGTATATCATTGTAAAATATTTCTTAGCTGGTGCCTTGTTTTTTACTGTAAAAGAAAACATGATACCATTACTAAGAGTGCAAATTTGGGTACTGAGAATGTAGAAAATGCCACATTATGGACTTCCAGTATGTAAATAATAGAGAATAATGACATAACCTAAATAAATAAAATATAAATTAAATATAAATAAATAAACACAAATACCTGCAGTTTCAAGCAATGTAATATATTTGTTTATAGGTGTAGATGTTTGTTTCTGTTCATGAATACAGTTTGCTTGTGTGAGTGGATCACTGGACAAAGCACGATAAAGCTAGTCAAAAGTCTGTGGTACATCAGTTATGCAGAGTCTGCAATTTATTAGAAATGCCCATGTAGTTGTGTTAACACGTTTGGACTGTGAAGCATTACAAAGAGCTATGTCTCTCATAAGTTGAGGCAAGTCGTCTGTGGGAAACAACTTTATACTATATACAATACATATGTTTTCTGTATATTCTTCTTCCATCCCTGTATCTGTAAACATTATTGATGACAATCTGAATGTTATTTCAGAAATATATATAATTTTCATATTAGATAGAGCATTATCAATTTGAGTGGGGAATAAATATCACGACCTCCTAAAAGAAAAGATCTTTTGTCTTCATGTAAGTGTAGTTAGTTATAAAACTGTGGAAGAGAAAGTATTATCACGCTAGTGCTTTTATGGATGAGGTGGTGTTTTCACTAAAACTGTGATGTGTAATACGGAAGACCATTCGGTACTTGTCTATTGCATGGTGGATGAGTGTACCAGATTTGGTGTAATGCTGTGGTGTGGAGTTGCGGCTTTGGAAATATTGTGGCCGGCTTTACTTGATTCCCAGTGAGTTAATGGAAGAAGGAGGAGGGTGAGAGTAGTGTCCTTTGCAGTCCTGCAGCATTTTGGAAAGGTTTAACCCTAACAGATGAAGTGAAGATGATAAATTGCACTGTCAGTTTTGACCAATCAAGCAATGAAATGGCAATAAGAGGATACTGCTTTCTAGTATGGGGTTTGGTTTTGATTGTGTTTTTTTTAAGTTCTTTGTGTCAAAATTTTGCAAGTGACTGTTACTTTCATTATGGGACTCTGACAGTTATCTTGTTTTCTATAGGATGCTTTCCATCCATCTTTGGCAGTCATACAAGGTACATGTTTTCTGAAGTGACAACTGCTGTGTGAAAGGACCATCGGTTTAGCAGTGAATGTGAATTGATACAGGTGCTTTGTCTTAAGTCTTTACTGCACCTTTGTTTATTTTGAACTAACTTTGTATCCTTATGTAGATTAGCTTTGGGAAGTCAATTACTGAAGCATCCTTTGGGAATTTTTTTACTGCTAAACAATCAATTCACAACAAACATCAATTTAAGAAGGCAGTCTGTTTGTTGTTTTTTTTTTAAACAAGGGACCATGTGCCATCTCTTGGTTGGGAGCAGCGCTCAAAGGATCACCTTTCATAATTGTGAGCATCAGACAATCATTATTAAACTCGAAGAGTTAAAGTCCTTTGTGAATCTTATTATAAATGCCCATATCTGTGTGGGTTCCCTTTCCTCCCCTTTTTTTGATATTTGGGCTATCTTGAGAAGTGAAGTTTGGAAACATATTTAGAATGGGCATAATCCTATTTCCATTGGAGTCCTTGGAAATGCTTTGATTGACTTTAGGAGACAGGCATAAGCTGCTAATGAAGATTTTATCCTGACATATTCAGTATAATGAAATATGTTTTCTGAGACTAAAGAAGATCTGTCTCTGAGCAGAAGCAGTTTTCTGATGGAGCTGTAAACCACTTAGGGGTGACTCCTGGGAGGGATTGTTGCCTGGGAGAAAATTGCAGTTTTTCTGATTTCTCTGTTGTGAATCCTAAAGTAAACTATACCTCCTTGTCCTCTCCATGGAGAGGCAATGGTGTGGTCCTGTGTGTGGTTCTGTGTGCAGGCCCTTGCATATCATGAAGCAGACCTAGAGCAGCGTTTTTTGAGCCCCAACATGGTGGGAATTTTGAGAGGACATCACATGCCTGGTGTTATTAGATCCATAGGCTGTGGTGGTGATTAATTACCTGGGAATAAGCAAAGCAGGTGCTGTAGAGCTGTTTTCTTATAACTCTACAGTTTAGTGGGAAGGCTGTATCCTTGGGGGAGCTTACAAGTAGACACATGGTTTCTAGAATTGCAGGAGGTTTCCTATAGCTCTAAATGACTTATTCATAGAGGTGTTAATTTGAAAGATAAAAAAAAGACTCCAGAACTCTAACAATGTATAAACAGAATATTTTACAGTATTTCTAGTTAATATCTAATGAGACAACACATCCTTCCTGGAATTCCTGCTTCTAACTCCAGTTATTGTTAATGAGAATTTTATGCCCTCTGCATTAAAAAGAATATGATGAGGATGATACACTCATGCAACAACTTGTGGCTATATATTCGTACTTAACACCTCAAGGGGAGATGAAGATAGCATGTGTGCCTGTTTCTGTAATTAGTATTGTCATCAATTATAAATATAGCAGCTTGCTGTAAACTTTGAATCTGGATTCAGCTAGGGACTCAGAACATCCAGCATCCCAGGCTGTTTGGACAGCTTGGTAGATAAGATCTCTGGGAAGTATGTTACAATTTTATTACAAATTCTAGCTATAATGGCAGCTATGTTATTTCAGAGAAATGAAAAAGACATCTGCTACAGAAGCCCATCAGTATAGCTCATCTGACTGTATATTGTACCCATATATATTATGTATATTTTACAGTCTTGGGTTAATGGAACCTCCTAACTGCTGATATAGGGAAATGTCGTTTATGCTTACAGTGAAATATAGACAAATCCATAGCATGTTACTGAAAGTCACGTGTGGTTGTCCAAGTCTGACCAAATAGAAAAATAATTCTTGCCTGATCAGCTGGTAATCTAATGGGGAGGTATTGGGATTTTTTGGTTTTCATTTGAATTTCTGAAGTATATTATAGTGTAAGATAAAGGAAGGTACCAGAAATCTTAGATTCTTTAATTAAGATAGAAGTAAAATGAGAGCTAATTTTGGACTTGAAAACCCTTGGCATCCTTTGAGTTTGTGGTCTGCACCAGTGATTGGCTGCATCCAGCTGGCACCTATAATTACCATATTTCCACCTAACTATGTCCACAGACTTATTTAGCAAGAGCGATCTCTGGGAATGACCTTGAGCTGTCAGTGAAGATGTTTCCTTTGTTCTTATTTTGTTAACTTTCTACAGGGGAAAAAACCCCCTCTGGTGCCTGATGGTACAATAGCTTGAGCCAAGGGTAAGTGAAATCCAGGCATATGGTCATGTACACATTCAACCACTTAAGTTTTTTAAAAATTGAGGCAATCTACTTTGTTTGAAGTGCAAACAACAGATCTTCAAAATATGTGCTGCACACTGTGTGTTAACCTCTGACATACTGTACAATTGCAAATGTGGAACAATCTGTATAGTCTGAAATATTTACTGGAAGTTGCGAAGTCTTTTTTGCCTTTATACCATTTCCTGATATCCTTAGTCAAGCAGTTCTCTTTATAGTCTTGAAAAATGCCAGTCATTTTCAGCACAGTGAATAATCTGCATGTTGAATTATTTACATTAATATACAACATGATCTATAGAAATAAAGCATTTCAAATTTTGTATGCATGCCAGATTTTTATAAATGAAACAAATAGGGTTTTTTTTTCTCTCCTCCTTCAAATTAGATGTCTTTGGCATATGGTGAAAATATAAACACACGTGTTCAGACAGGATCCAAGTGGATATTATGTGTGTTTATATCAGCATTCAAGTTCAGTAACATTTAAACATTGAATTTTCTGCAAAGGTAGAAGACAAAGGATGGTTTCTTTTCACTTGGCATCTGGCGTGACCTCTGAAGTGCAATTCCCACTCTGTTATTGATAGCTAAGTGTCAGTTCATTTATATCTGGAAAATTTAATTGGGAGCTAGTCATGGAAGTCAGAAACCGTGTTTCTCAGGCCTTCACTTAGCCCATTAGGCACTTGGTTCTTGTAAAGTTCTCCAGGTGTCCCATTCTCTCTGTGATTAGACCTGTCTTCTCTCTTTCTTAGACCTGCTTATGTTTTCAGTGCTGACCGGCTCAGTGCCGTCCCATCTTGTGGTGAAAGAGTTCATGTCTGCAGTCAAATACTTCTCCTGTTTGTATTCTCTGAGGAGCCTGGTCTCATGGGCAAGCTGCGAGCAAGATGAACGGGCAGCTGCAGGACATAGTGGTCTGCCCTATACAAAACACAGCAGCAACGGCAGTTGCAAGAAACAGTCAGATAGGGATGCCTGCTTTTACATAAGGTAGCCAACCTTAAAAGCTTTTGCCTTGAACGTGGGGAAACCCAGTTCATCTTGCTGTATGGGTTTTGAAACATGCTTTTCCTTGTGGAAGGGGGGCAATCATTGGATCTCTGGGTTTGAGTAAGAGGGGAGGGCTAAGTTTAGAAAACAGTCTTCTGTCTTTCTATGATTTCTTTTTCTGAACAATAGAGCAGCTTTAACGGTGCGTTAGTTCACACTGAGGAGACAGTATCTTTTGTCAGCCTAATGTTTAGGATTCCACTCATCTGTGGGGAATTCAGTCCTTGCTCTGAGAACTGTGCCTGCATCTTACATGAAATGGTCTTAAGCCAGAATTCAGAAATGGTCCTTCAAAGGGGGTCTGCAACCCATCTTCATGTTACAACTCTTTCTCATCATCTGATGGTTTTCTTTGGTTTTGGGTTGGGTTTTTTTATGTGAATAAGCCTTGAGGTTTCAGGATGTTTTAGTGAACTGTCCTGTTCTACAGATAGCTCTTTTCATGTGAGCGTGGCGGGTTGAGGTTGAAGTGAAGCATTTTTCCAGGCTAAGCATAGGTGACAGAATACAATATCAGTGTCCTGTCTAGGTTGTTCTTTGAGGATCTTGGTTGTATTTGAAGCTTTTCCCAGAAACTGGATTAGCTTTTGAAAAGAGATTTTTGCCTTTTGGGGCATCTTGAAGGAGTTTGTATTTAGTAAGATTTGGGAAAGGTGAGAAAATAATGTGGGGGGAGAAAGCATTAGTGTATTGCAAGGAAGGAAGGAGGGCTGGCTACTAAGAAACCTGGTAAAGCATGGCCTTTGGGAAAAGTATGGTAAATTTGAGTGGTATTGCCTAGGGGCTGACTGTTACATATGGTGAGGACTGGTGTTACATTTTAGGGAGTGGTAAACTACAGGAAGGCAGAATTTAGGTGCATACTGTTACTTGCTAGACAGGAACGCCCACAGCACATGAGGGGATTGTGTATTTTACCAGTGGGGCTGGCTCTTGTCGGGGAGTTTGGCTCAGAGACTAATAGTTAGTGTGAAATGCCAAATGTGATTTTAAAGAAAGATGTACACAAACAGAATTTTCAGTAAAACCCAAAGCTATCAGTGACTTAAACCTTATAGTTAATGACAGTTAAAGGAAATTATGAGATAAGAAGCTCTATTTTCATTGCAAATTCTGTGAGCTCACTATCACACATACTTAATTGGATTGTATAACAATACATTATTTTTTTTTTTTTTTACTTGAAATGTAGAAATAGCCAAAGCAAGTCTGTCTGTTCTGGCATTCTGACTCTGAGTGCTCAGCACAGCTGCTGCAAGGGTAAGTGAAGGAAGCATCGTAATGGGTAATTCTGGAGCAGTCTGCCCATTGGGAAAGATTCCTTCTAATGCCCACCAGCAAGAAGTTGACTTATTCACTGAAGCATCAAGGTTTATATCTCATGTGTTTTTTTAAATCTCATCTAATGTAACTGTGGATGTTCTCATTATGCATATAAAAGTCTAAATCCTTTTAGAATCTTGCTAAGCTCTTGGTCTTAATAATACCTTCAGGAAAACCACCACCGGTTAATTATGTGTAAAAATATTTTCCCCCTCTTCTTCTTGAATTATTTTTGTTCAACATCATTGTCTAACCATTATTTTTTTTGTATTATAAATTGTGGTAGTACTATGAAATCTGTATAATTTTTTTTAGTTATTTTGCATATCTCCATGGGTTCTGCTTATACCCCTCTTGTTTCTCAACCACACAGTCCAGAACTTCAAACTCTTATTCCAGATTCTAAGTCTTTCTGTTCTAAATACAAATATCTCCCCTTAACACTTATACCTTAGTCATGAACTGGACTGAGGATAAGCTGTAACTCTTCGGTTGCTCCGTTTTCTCCCAATAGTGAACTTCAGCAGTGAAATTTAATAATGTGCTCCACTGGCATTAATAGAGTCATAGAATGGTTTGGGTTGGATCTTTTCTTAATGAACATCTAGTTCCAACCCTCCTGCCGTGGTCAGGGACACCTTCCACTAGACCAGGTTGCTCAAAGCCCCATCCAGCCTGGCCTTGAACACTTCCAGGGATGGGGCATCCACAACTTCTCTGGACAACCTGTTCCAGCGTCTCACCGCCCTCATAGTGAAGAATTTCTTCCTTATGTCTAATCTCAATCTCCCCTCTTCCAGTTTGAAGCCATTACCCCATATCCTATCACTACATGCCCTTGTAAAAAGTCCCTCTTCAGCTTTCCTATAGGCCCCCTTTAGATACTGGAGGGCTTCTATAAGGTCTCCCCAGAGCCTTCTCTTCTCCAGGCTGAACAATCCCAACTCTATCAGCCTGCCTTCATAGGAGAGGTGTTCTGGTCTCATGTTTGTGGCTGTCCTCTGGACCTGCTCCGACAGGTCCATGTCCTTCTTGTGTTGAGGACCCCTGACCCGAATGCAGTACTCCAGGTGGGGTCTCACAAGAGTGGATTAGAGGGGCAGAATCACCTCCTCTGGCCTGCTGGCATCTTTTGATGCATCCCAGGAAGCAACTGGCTTTCTGGGCTGCAAGTGTGCATTGCCAGGTCATGTTCGAAATAGAGCAAGACTTCCAGTTCTGATGCCAACACCTTACATTACAGGTGTCTGATCCCTGATGTAGAGTTTGGTTGGGTTTTTTCAGTGCATTACCATTCTGGACCTGTCTTATTTGAGTGTTCTGGAAACGCATTTTCCATTTTCGCGTGTTTGACTTAGATTAGTTTTCTGCTCCTTCCTCTTGTCTTCTTTCCATCTGGTTAGTATTATTGTTAAATCCTGCTATGCCTGTTTCAGCACTGTGTCTTTTCCCTTCGATCCAGAGGGGAAGGCATGTTTTTATAGGTGCAAGTTTTGTTACCTTTTCATGGGTATTACTAGCACTTGCTATTACAGAGTGCTTGGCACTCTATAAATATTATATACTCCCAACAGCCGGTAACATTTTGCTGAAGACTGGTAAAATGCTTTGACTGGAAAACTGAAACAAAAGGCTGGAGAGAACCTCACAACCACAGGATAAGTAATATAGTTGAGCTTTGGAATTAAATTCAAGACGACATTTAATTTGCTCCTCATTTCTTTAGAAGATTGACTCCCTGAACCATGGTGAACATTTGGAGGCCTCATATAATTACCCCTGTGCTGGTTTTGTCTGGGATAGAGTTAGTTTTCTTCATAGTAGCTGTCATGGGGCTATGTTTTAGGTTTGTACTGAAAACAGTGTTTATAATACAGAGATGTTTTTGTTACTGCTGAGCAGTGCTTGCACAGAGTCAAGGCCTTTTCTGTCCCTCACAGCACCCCACCAGCGAGTAGGCTGGGGGTGCACAAGAAGCTGGGAGGGGACACAGCCAGGACAGCTGACCCCAACTGAACAAACAGATATTCCATACTCTATGACATCATGCATGGCATATAAAACTGGGGGAAGAAGAATGAAGGCGGGGACGTTCAGAATTATGGTGTTTCGTCTTCCCAAGTAACTGTTACATGTGATGGAGCCCTGCTTTCCTGGAGATGGCTGAACACCTGCCTGCCGATAGGAAACAGTGTATGAATTCCTTGTTTTGCTTTGCTTACATGCGCGGCTTTTGCTTTACCTATGAAACGGTCTTTATCTCAACCCGTGAGTTTTCTCACTTTTACTCTTCTGATTCTCTCCCCCATCCCACCGAGGGGGGGGGGGAAGTGAGCAAGCAACTGTGTGGTGCTTAGTTGCTGGCTGGAGTTAAACCACAACAACCCATGATGTTTCTGAGGACAAAAGTAGAGATGAAGCGTCTCCCAGAAGAGACAGACCATATGGTTACACTGACCTACTGTGAACATGCTGTGCAATCCCATAGTTCTTTGAGCATCTGAGAGCAGAACTGGTACTTTTATTTGCATCTTCTTTGTCAGCAGTCCTCCTTTCCTAGTGATTCTGCCTTTTAAATAATTTGGTCTGCTGTTGACTTGTGCCGAGGGAGTAAGAAGGTGATGCTGATCACTTGAATGTCACTTGAGAAACTGCCAGATCCCACTCTGTATATGGCGTGATAGATTGTTGCTGTTCCCAGAGGTGGAGGCTCATTCCGTAGAGTCAGCAATCCTTTCTTTTGGTGCGTGTGCGTTCATAGTCCGTAGCTGGCTGAATTGAATGTGGGACTTTGAGGATTGCATTATGGCATTTCTGTAGTTAATTGTTTCAAATATGGAGAGAACTTTGTGTGAACAAGAAGATACAAGCGGCAATCGGCAGGTTCAATCTCTGTAGTTGATTGAGGCCCAAATGCCCATAGTGGCTGGAAAATGCTCCCCACTTCTAAGGTTATCCCTTTTGTGTAGAGTATGCCATGCCCAGGTTTATCTGGCCTGAAATAAATAATGAGCTATCACTTGAGCATTTTTGCCAGTAGGGACAAAACCCTCCAGCTGGTGAATGGAGAAGTTAAGAATACCCAGTGTCTATCCAAGGCCTCCTTGTCTGAGCCATCCAAGCTGTTAAGCAGCTTAGTCTTCAGTTGTTTCAGAGAGACTACTGGAGCTAAAAGGTGCCTTTGCCTTAGTACTTAGTTTGATTGGGTAATAGAAAAGATAATTCATAGCAGACTCTTCTCACTCATTTTTCCAAGAGCATTTGTGAAACAAAGCTTGCAGGCATTGGGTGTGAGCATGAGGCACTACACACAGCACCCTGAAAACAGCTAAGTGTTTTTACCAGTGTACTTATGTATGCCCCTTCATATTAGGTCCTTGCACACATACACTGCACTTAATAATAGCTGTAAAATAGGTGATTTGTATATTGTTGTGCGAAACAGAAAGCTGAGGAGTGGTATTAAGTACTACTGGAGAAACCCTGTTAAGGTTTCCTTTCTGGAAGAATCTTGCTTGTTTGTTGACCTGAGGTTATTAAGTCTTTTGAGCAAAAATTTAAGTATTGAACCTGTATAGTCCATTAAGCATGCTGTGATCTTTTATGTCCTTCATGATGTTACGGATTATTCCAAGAATTACTTTCTATGAAAGATTTGCTCATTCTTTGATGTGGAATCTGCTGGAATAATTCAGGCTGAAAAATCTGTATTAGCATAATATTTTTTTTTCCTAGAGTAGTCCATGAACACGCTCATGTCCTACATTTCAAGATCAATGCATAAATAACACATTACACTGTTGGGCCAGCAAGTCTCTTCAGTTTGTAAAATACTAAAATTTTGCTTTAAGCTATTCCTAAATTCTCTGTGAAAATCAGGCAAGTCCAAGCTAAAAGGATGCCATCTCATTTGGCCAAATCAGGTTATTTTAATGAAAGAAGTCCTTTTGCTGAGCCAGTGTTAGAGTTACAGATGACTTCTTGCAAAACAAAGGCTGCCTGTGGTTTGGTAATTGTTTCTTTTAGCAACGATGTATGCCTTGGTCCTTTATCCTCATTTTACTGCTATTCGCTTTCTTCCTGCAAGCTTTCTGTTTATCCACTTTCTTTTTTTCCACCTGTATTGCACTTTAGTTGGAAACAACTCTTTGTGTTAACTGCTGATAGGGAAAAAAAAAAAAAAGTACAAGGGATAAGGTTTGTAGGACATTGGTTGTGTTGTTTACGGAATTTTTAAAGATTTCTAAGTAGTTGATGATACATCAGCCATCAATCCAAATCCATATCCAGAGAGACACTTTAAAACTTTAGTGCTTAGCAGAGCTCGAAATATCCACCTGTCCTCCATTCTACCCTGCAATTACAGATTGAGGGAAAGATAGACTCTTATAATTATTTGCATCTCAAAACACTGTCTGCCAATAACTATCTCACTGTTGATGTTTGCTAGTTGTTGATGAACACCTAGTCCTTTGTACTAGGTGTTCTCATCAATTTGATAGCACAAAGTTCATCACTCACAGAAAAATGTAAGAACCAAAAGCTGACATCTATAGTGGAACATACAGTGTGGTTTAAGAAAAACAAATATAAAAAATAGCTGTCTCTAGACCTGAAGGAAATAGATTACATGTGTGTTCCCTAAAGGGGCATAATATTTTTGTTGTTTGGAACTCATGCATTAACACTTGCTTTTTGCAAATGTGTGGATCTTTTTTTATTATTTTTGTTGAAACTCTGATTATACGAGGGGTGGTTTTGAATGAAGCAGCAATAGTTTTTTATTTATTGCTATCCAGTACTCCAGTGATGAAGGTATAAGACCTAGACAGAAGAGGAAGTTAAATGATAGTCTAGATAAGTCATGACTAAGTATAATTTAGTTTATAAATTGTGAATATTAAGCTTTCTGGCTCAGGCATAACAATTAGATTAGATTTAATAATAACATATGATTTTAAGTAAATGTATGTTTCATCTTCAAAGTGTGTAAACCATTTCAGGTAATACACTTCTGGTGATGCAGCCAAAGAATTTTTTCCTTATCATAAGTGGAAATGAGGATGCCTATGCAAATGAGAAGCCAAAGTCCCTAAGTGAGGAAATTTCAGGTCCAGGCTAAGAACTGTGAAAGTCCAGCTTCACCTACTCTTACTTAGTGCTAGTTCAAAAGTCCAAATTTGTGAAGGCCCTGAAATATGTCTAAATGTATGAACAGTCTTTTGACTTTGGCACTATTTATGGTGTTGGGTTTAAAATTGTGCTTGTGCTCAAGTTCTTTCCTAGATTAAAGCTAGAAAGACATCATTCAGTCCATTTCATATTTCAGCATGGAGTGACAGTCTTTGTTAATACATTAGCATTTTAGTTAACATCTCAGTTTTTCACCCTATGAGGAAGATTTGAGAACCAAAATGAGCCGCTTTTTTCCATTTTATAGGTAGAAACTTTTTAGATAAAGATATAAGAAGCGGAAATTGTATTTTTGCAGTGATACGTATATACTTTTTGGTTTTTTAATGGGAATACTCAGGGGAAAAAAAATATGTGTACTTTATAAGCGAATCTGAGAGATAACCGTGCTTTGATTTCCAGAAAAGCTGCGATGCTGAGTTTCTAGCTGTAGCATTTTTCTGCATCTGCCACTCTTCCCAGAGATGGCTCCCAGCCGAACCTCTCCACATACTAGAGCCCACCTCCTGCCTCACATGCCATAGGTCACACTTACATTTTCTCATCTCTGCTCATCCCTTCCCCCATGCTCACAGCAGGGACTCTGTTTAAGTGAGAAAATACTGTTGTCTGCAGTTATTTGCAAGTGAAAAATTCCCTTGATTATTTTTTTGTAATTTCAGTTTTAGTAATGTGGATGTTTCTGCTAAAGATGTGTGTTAAAGCATAAATGGGGATAAAAAGTTACCCTTATAGGTCTGGGATTTTCAAAAAACTACTGCAAGACAGGCCATTAAATACCCCTGAGAATAAATTAAAAATGTTCCCTGAAAATTCTGGCCTTGATTATCAATGTACTGAGAAAGTGTCTTTTCCGTAGTTTTTTACAGGTTTGAGAATAGCCAATATCTTGCTCATCATACTGACCCACCAGACAGGTGTCAATCAAACATTCGCATAAGCATAGATCACTCAAGGTTGCTTGGTGTTTTAAAGGGAAGCCATTTTTAGCTTTTGCCTTTGAAAGAGCAGGTCAAGCACTCTATCCAGCATTAATGATTTTTCTCAATTCATCACTCGATTGACTTAGTAACTTGACTATTATTAACCCAGACCATTAAATGCTTTTAACCCTTTTCCATGGAATGAAGGGACCTCTCAAGTATGAACAACTTCAATAAATGTATTAATTTCATGCAGTTGCCATTTGCCCTACAGTCTTGGATTGCTTTAGTGATACATTTTATAAAAACGATTCAAAAAGCAAAATAAGCTTTTTTTTTTAATTTATTTTGCTGAACTGCAGTTTTTTTGTTATGACACGAAGCATTATGTATTGGAGGTGTCAGTAGAAACTGTAACAGCAGGAGCTGGTATGTTCCATGCAGGTGTGAAAGTTGCAGGTATATAAGGCAGGTAATAAAGCACCAGTGGGTTGGGGGGGAACTAGTAAAATGCAGAAAAAACAAATGGCAGTGGAGAAAACTGTTGTTCTGCTGAGTAATTACAGGAACACAAGGGATCCTGTATGCAAACAGAGAGTGTTTGTCTTAGGGCATAGCACTGATATTTATTCATATATTCTCACTATGACCAGAAGTGAGGGCTGTTTCAGAAGTTAGTACAAGTAATAATTTAACTCCTGCTCCTCCAACCATGTTAAAATTAAGTATAAGAGAGACCTGTGAAGTGATTATGTACCAACAGACAAGATTAACCAGAAGGGCTTCTTCTTGTCCCCTTAGGAATGGCCACTGCTGTAGAAAAGGCACCGAGTTCTCCAGACTTGAAGACGACCTGTGAGATATTTGTTCCTCAAACTGTGTGTACATAATTTGGTTTTGGAAGGAAGCCAGTCATCCTGTTTGATTAGGGTTTTGTTATTGCTATGGAATGCTTTTGGGGAAAGATTTTTGCAAGGCATCAAGTAGCTTCCAAGTTTTTGCTGCTCTTTGATAACAACGAATGCCAAGAGAACAAAATTAAACATAAACTTTCTGTGATGTGTTTTTACCAATCAGCCAGACCTTTATCTTATGTGAAATGGGTCATATTCCGTGCAAATCAGTGGGTGCTTCCTAAATGATACCCAAGCAGTTGCTATTCTAAGATACTACTGCCTATCACTAACAACTCAATTGTGTTTCTTTCTCCCAGACCTGTCCCCACCCATTCCTCTCCCATGCCATTAGCTGTTTACTGTAATAGTATCTCAGAATTTGGATCTTCTTGACCAGAATTTTAGCAGGTAGCACCTTCTCCTACTTGCTTTCAGGGAGGGGACTGGACAGGGAAGTTGCGGATTATTTTTTTTTTTAACCGCTTGTTTTTATTCAGCATAATCATACTGTGCACGATCATCTGACTACAGATCTTGATTAAATTCTTTGTGGTAACAACAATATGATTATAACTAACTGCTTGTGGCCAAAAAATGAATGAAAAGCCACATTATGGATAATCTGTTTCTTTATAAAAACTTAATAATGGCCTAAAAAAGATTAGATAATGACAGAGAGGGTTTTTATTATGCAGAATGAAATCAGTGTTCTCAGAAACATAGCTGTTTAATAACACTAGAAGAATTCCTGTTAAAGGCAACGCCTTGTGTGTGTGATACTGTCTCTTTCTGACTTTCACTGTATTTTGTACTTTTGGCATAAAGGAACTCGATACTTTAAATAGTTTTCATATAGCTAACAATGGATTTTTTTTAGGGATCTCTTTTGCTCATAGTTTTTAATGATTATGCTTGCCTATCGCAAACTTAATTTGTAGATTTGGCACATTAGGATATGAATACAGTCTGATTCATGACTAAAATGGTAATTTTTACCTTGCAAGTGAAACTTTTAAACCCTGTGTGAGATCAATTGGTGCTGTACAGGCATATTTGAAAGAAATTTTTTTGGGCGTATTCAAAATCAGAGCACTACTACCACTGATTTATAAATGTGTGTATTCTTTATAAAAAAGGTGCAGAAAAAAGCCCTGCAGATGAGGGTTGACTGCCCTGCAGATGAGGGTTGACTAAAGAATTTTGCAGTGGTTCTAAAGCACGATCTCACTTCAGTGTGATCAGAGAGGAATATTGGCATATCTGCTAAAACACAACCCTTACCATACACTCAGAGAGTTCATCAGATACTTCTCTGTGCTTGACCACTTTTGGGGAATCTCTTCCCATTTTGCTTGCTCATGGTAGAATACGTAAGATAATTTGTATGCTTGAGCAACATGCACTAAGTAAGACTGACAGGCCCATATGTTGCTGAAACGGAGTTTAAGTTATTTATCACTTAGAGATGCAAGGAAGGCAAAAGCAGTAGGAAAATATTATCAGCAGGTTTTGTGGTTTGTGGTTCTGGGGTTTTTTTGTGGTTTTTGTTTTATTGTTTGTTTTTTTAAGGGATTTTTAATTTTTTTTTTCTAATGTGATGCTTCCAGAGGTGCTTTCAGAATGCTAGTGTAACAAGGCAGTCTTTTCATATTAATAGTTTCTGAGACAGGAGAGCTCATTGCTACAGAGGGCCATGGATAATTATTTTGAATTCAGAGGTCCTGTTGTAAAACTGTTGAAATAAGAGCCAACAAGTTTGACTGGAGGCTCCTTATTCCTGGCCAACAGAATGCTGAACCCTAAGCATTCAGAATACCCTAATAACTTTTTATCCAAATCTAATATTTGTTAATTTTTTCACATAATCTGATGATAGATACTTAATACTTACTGAGAAACTACTGCAATTCCTGTTTACTTCGGTAATCCTTCTGATTTGGTAGAAAATCATACACAGCCTTGGATCTCAGGATTTCAGGTTTACAATACATCTTTCATGTGTCTTAACAAGAAATGTAGGAGACAACTGTTTCTGCCTCACACAGAAGGAAGTTTGCTGGATAATGTAATTTGAAATAGTGTACAAAACAGATTAGAAAGTGGTTATGATTGTGGGAATTTACATGTAAAACTTCAGTTTTCAGCAAAAACCTGCAGAATTGTGGTTTAAAGTATTTGGATTATGAAATGTATCTAAAAACTCCAGGGAAGTTGGAGTGACCATGTGAACAACAGAATCTCAAGTCCAGGTGAACTGGATGCAAAAGAATCACTTTATTGAAAACTCAGATATGGATGTCTGCTTTTAAGCTAAGGGAGTGACAGGTGACATAAGTGGTCCATCATATTTTGTAGGTAATAGCTAACTAGGTGTAAGGAACTAATTGAGAACTATGAGAGAGAATGAAATTGTGTTCTTGTAGTGCAGAACTATAGGATGCAGAGTTTGGCCTTTTCTCTGCTCTGCAGGGGGCTGCATTCTTCTGCATTGATGTTTCAGATTCTCCATGAGGTCAATATTTCCTTTTCAGTCCATTCCACATGTCTCTTTTCTTTTTTTTTTTTTCCCTTTCCTTCATGATTCCTGGCTTTTCATTCCAGTCCTGTTCTTGCCCATCTACCCCCATTTTTATCCCAAACTTTCTTATACAACTAGCACTATTTCCACTCATTTCTTTTCCTTAATTATTCTTGTTCATTCCTGGGTTTTCAGCTTTTTTATTTCTCTTTCTGGCTCTACTTTGTGTTACTGTGTTCTGTCTTTCCAGGTCCCACATGTGGCATCCTTGCTCAGCACCTTCCTCCACACTCGAATGCTGGTCTCATCCTTCCTCCCTTAGACTTTGATTTCTCTCAAGTAGCTTTCACTTTTGTGCTACCTGAATTCAGCCAACTGGGCATTGAAAACAGAGGAGAGAAAAATTATTCACCAGTTCCCACATCTCACTTGTAAGGAAAGTCTTGCTCAGTCTGGACTCTTCAGAGACTTTTGCAGCAAAGATGCACCAAATGTATGCTATGCATGTGCAAACTATGGGGTTTTTTTCCCAAAGTTTTAGCACTTGGTGTAATTTATCAGAATTTCTCGGGGATGTGTAGAAGTGCGTCCCTGGGAGAATTCATTCCACTGTCAGTATTCTAATTCCTATTTTAAAATGTCAAAACTATTCACATTTCTTTAACGAAAGGTCAAAATAATGTTGAATGGGGGGGGAAAAAACATTGTTTTTCTGTAACATTTTTGAAAATGCTTGAGCTGTTCTGGCTGAAGTTTTTAAAATAAATGAAACAAAAATTCACATCAAAAGATATTTTTACATTTAAAATTATTATTTGCACAATTTGGTAAAGCTGTAAGCAATTGAAAATGAGAAAGGAGACAGCTTTTAATAAGAGGGAAAACTATCTGTTTGCTTATAATATATACATTTGAAGATTCTAAGATAACTGTCCGTATCTTTAGGGTAACTGTCTTAACTCTGTGTCCTTTAAAGCAAAAAATGATTGTGTGATTCTCTGAATTGCTTAGCAACTGGGATCTGTATTAATTTCACATATCTACATGTTTTTATTAGGAAAAGATTTTTCTACAAGACATCTTTAAACTAGTAAAATTAAAGAAAACCATCAAGGTCTAGGTTACATTTTTTAAAAATAGTACAATATGAACTCTTCTATAAAGGCCCTTATGTGGTCCTTTCACCTAAGAATCCAAAAGTCTTTTACAAACATTATATAAGCCTCACAATTTATCATGGTATAGAAAGGCTCATACATTGACTCCTATTATTTGGTTTGCAGGAGCTACAAATGAAGTGGTTCCCTTGAGGTTCATCTAAAGATATGAATTCATTGTGTATTGAGCTGTAAGAGGTAATCTTCAAAGTTAGTCCACCTCTGCTCATTAACTTCCCACTTCTTTCTCCATTTTCAAAAGTTTTATGCCCTAGTTGTGCAGATAAGGTGTAAGAGAAGGTGTGTTTTGATGGGTGATTGTTCTCAGGCTGTGAAAATGAAGGAGGCATGTGACTTCAGCAGCTCTTCAGCTACCGAGAGATGCTTGGGATGTTTTTATTTATGCACAAAGGTTTATGAATATGTCTGACTTGACTTCAACTATAGACAGGACCCAGTTATTCTTCTGTGGATTTGACTCTGTAGTCTGAAGGAAATTATTACCCCCCCCTTCAAATGAGTACTGTGATTTCTGAATAGCTTGGGATCTGCTAATGAAGTCATACAGAGATAGTATTACTGTAATGACATGCAAGGTTTGAATTAGAGACATACTGTTATTGGCTGAATACAATTGTCTATTGCTGCTTTATTCTTTGGATTATCCTTAAGATGGCATTTTTGTATTAACAGTCTTGTTTCTCCCTTCTGTGAGGCAGCAGCTCTGTTGTCTTTAGCCCCCCCCCCCCCCCCCTTACCACTGTGAGGTCATAATTAGGCAACCACAAACCAATTGCTTTTTAATCCGCATCAGAAAATGTTTTGCTTGATCATAAGAGATAATAGTTTCATTTTACCTTCCTTGCAGGCTGGGCTTAATTGTAGTTGATGCGGAGTAAATCTTTTAAAAGAAAAAAACCAATCCAACCAACCGTTAGTTAAAATGGAATTATTTGTGCTGTAATTCATTAAAATGAATCATCATTTGATGACAAAATTGCTATCAGAACCGATACCAAATTTCATAGCTGTAAGGAAGTTTGCATTAGTTAAGTGTTAGACAAATTGTAAGATTAGGAAAATTTGTTACCATCTTTGTGTATAAACCCCTTCAATATAGCTAGTGGTCTTCAGGCTAGATAAATAATTTGTATTTTAAATACAAATCCCGTGAGAGAATTGCAGCCACCAAGATCTGACTGTGTCCAGGATCCATAGGGAATATGTGACTATATGAAAGTCAGGGTTTTTTTCAAGCTGGTGGGCTTGTCCTTGCAGTGTTTTCTTCTTCCCCCTCACCATGACTCTACCAAAAAGAGCCACCATCAAAATGGCAGACTTTCTTCCAGAGGCTACAGACTCCACTAAGCTGGTGTGGGAATGAAAGGAGACCAAGCTTGATAGTGACATTTCATTAGAATTACTGTTAGATACTGGGCCTGTTTTACAGAGCCTGGAACAAGGGGGAAATGGTGTCCTAGGCAGCTGCATGTTTTCTGAGTGTAGGTCCTGAGGACTGATTATTCCTTATGCAAAATTGCCCTGCCCCTTCTTTTTTTTTATGGCTGGTTTGTGTTTGTGGGACAGTGTGAATAATCGAGGCTTACTTTACTCATCAGGTGAAGTGGAAATTGTGATTGGAAAGCTATGGCAATGTTGTTTCAGACTAATTTAAAACTATTTATTTTGTAAATTTGGTGAACTGAAACTATTCATTTTAGACTTAATCCATTCAAAAGTTAGTTGGATTTTGGGGGCATTTTAAGGGCAAAAGGCAGCTACTATAGGGGGCTTCTCAGTGCTGTCTTTGGAGAGCTCAGGGTTTAGGATGTTACCCTGTTGCACTGAAGTGCAATTCATTGCTCACACAGATCCTTTCCTTGTCATTGGAGGTTGTCTAACTTCCAAGGAACTGATAATCTGTCCAATTTAAACCATTGCATTTTAATAAACTGTGAAAGATAATTAAATCTAGGTCACTCACTGATTAGGTGGGTGTCTTTTAATGACCTTTATGTCCTTTCTTGTCTCTCTGGGCTACAAAATGCATATTTTAGGTAAACTAGACTATGCTAAACAGGAGAGTCCTATCCCCAAATGCTGTGGAACCAAGTGGTGCACACACAGAAGGTGTGACATGTCAGTTCAAATTGTTGTGGATCAGAGAAGAGTTCTGAATCCAGGCCACCACCATCCTACTAGTCTCTGAGATTCCCAGACTGTTATGAATTATTACAACTGTTTAATCTTAACTGTTAAATCAGTGCATTTTGATATTGCTGAAACGAACAGTTTGGATGTTGTTTTCATATAGGAAATATCCATTCATTGGCTGAATTTTATCTGAATTTATGTCTTTCTGTGTTGATTAAGTTTTGTTTGTCAGGCAAATAAAGTCTTCCCTCTTCCTTTCCTCCTACCCTATTATAGCTCAGCACTTGTGATTTGACTCATCAGCCAGCACAGCCTGGATCTCTTCTGAATCTGATGCAAAAGAGAATAGCTCTGTCCATCTGTAAATGGGCTCATCTTTATTTTAATTCTAATGACAAATGATTCTTATCATGGGGTAATATTGTCTGCAGTATAAATATTGCTGGTTGTCACATAATTCCTACCTAGGAGTGTGGACAGAGGCAGAAACCCCACCTAATTCTCTTGTGCTACAAAGCAGGAACCACTGTACTAGTGACTGGCACTTCCACAGCTGCTGTGACTTGCACCAGGGGCTGTCCTGGTGCAATGCCAGACTGATCTGGCGGAAACATAAAGGTTGGTTTAAGGTCCCTTTGCACATTCCCTTCTCCTTTGTCAGATACAGTCTGCACTACTGAGCTGTGATTGAGGTCTTAGATCTATGAATATATAATATTTTATTTGCAGATGCTGTGATTAAAAAAAAAGGACAAGGAAGGAGGGAATATATGCTAATAATATTTTGTTTCTGCTAGATTAGTAGCAGCTTGCTAAAGTGGCCTGCCATCAAACAGTATTTATAGCAATGTATAAAACATATTAGTGACACCCCTTTTAAATTCAAAAGCTTTAGCTAATATTACTGTCTGCATTCAAAGCAGAGCTCAGTGCCTAAAAGCCAGTCAATAAACATTTTAGTACTGCTCTATTCCAGTGATCTGAATTCAATAATGTTACCTTTCCAGAAGCTGCAAAATGGAAAGTGAAAGAATGATTTATGAAGCTTAGCTATGCATGGCCAGATAAGAAAGCTTTAACTGATGCTTGCAGGATTCTCTTTAATGAAGTACAAGTCGCCAAGATAAGTTTAGGTAAATGAAGCCTCTGTCACAATATGTTACAGCAAAAGAAATGACAGACACAGCAGAGCAGATGGAGGTTATTACAGAACAGTAGTGTCAAGAAATGTAGTCTAGGTAACTGCACAAAGACAGAACAGATGCATTTAGGTTTGTTATTAACAATTTCATGATACCAACGAATATTTATAGAATCTGTTTGAATTTAGCCTAGCAAACTTCTTTCCTTAAATTGTCATTTAGCCTTCATTGAGATCATATTTCTAAGCCATCACTTTCTTTTGAGTAGAACACTTCTCTTCAGCACCACTCTCCATTTTTGATGTTGTCATTAACTGCAAAGCCCCAGTGCTTTACTCTTCAAAATGTTTTGCTTGTTGTGTTTTTAGTACCTGCCTTGTTGACAATTTTAAGCAGCATTAATTCAAATGAGTAAAATTCCTGTTGTATTTTTTTAACATCCTAACATGTAACAGCGTATCGTGAATGAAAGGAGAAAGGTGAGCCTATGCTTGACTCTTGGGACACAGGACCTAGAATTAGCATGTGTGAGAAACTCATCTTGAATTATGCCCTTTTCAGGAAAGAACTGGAACTAAGTAAATGCGGATTCTGCATTTGCATTGCGTTCTGTCCCCTGATGTTTTATACTGAGCAGGTAAATGATTTTTAGGGAAAAAGATGAATCGTCAGGGAGCTAATCCTAATATGACTTTTCAGACTGCTCTTGAATATTAAGCTTCTTTGGTGATTGTTTCTTGAAGAACATGCTCTCTGCTTCTAATGTTCTTAGAAGTTAGGGCATTTAAAGACGAAAAAGAATTCTATTTATAAAGGCTCTCAAATTTCATACCACAGTGTCAGGAAAATAGAGTTTTGTTCTTTACCTCCTGTCAAAAAAGCTGTACTAGCTTTCAAAGTGAGGTGTATCACACCTGTAGGATGAGAGCCTCTGATCTGGGCAGGCTGCCAGGGAAGTACATTGGGTTTCTCTACAAATGTGCATAGGATTGGATCTCACATGGTTGTGTCACACCATCCAGCTACTTTGCCAGGGTGCTTTGTTCTTGTGTTCGCTCTGCTTATTGAAAAACTAGCACTGAAGGCACGTACTGTCTGCATGCCCTGACAGTAGGTTAACTTCATAGACTGTTTTAATGCTGTGTCTTTTCAAGGAGGGGGAAAAGATAAAGGAGAACGTGTTATGCAATGTACCCTTTTTACAATTTGAAATACCTCCAGAAGAACGAATATTAAACTGATCAGGGGAGGTTTTCTCTTTGGTACAGGAATAGAGGAATACTTATTGTTCCTCTACTTCTTTATATGTCAAAAGTTTTCCCCTTCCCCCACTTAAGAATTAGTGGCTTGGTCTTGTTTCTATGATCACCCCTGTTCCAAAGCTTAGTTTTTTCCACCTTCTGTGATGTTAAAGTCTCTTTTCAGCATCTTTCTTATGTTAGTCAGTGTGGGAAGAATGAAGGAAGAGTGGAGAAGGAAGGTGAGGAAGTAAAAATAGAAGAAACAAGGGAACCTGCAGACATCTTTTTTTTTTTTTCCCCTATGGCTAACAAAATAATAGGAAGGATCTGCATTTGCTCTGGCTAATTCAGATGTACTCCTCTAACATTGTGGAGTTGCCATTCATTCATTGAGAAATGGCATTGACATTGAGGCAGCACCCTACCCAACTGTGAAATCTGTGTATTATCAAAGTTTATGTTTCTTGTATTTCCATGCTGTCTTCAGCTCTAGTCTGATAATTTGCGGAGAGTGTTGGATAATGAAACATGAAGTGATGCTACAAAACTCACTTAATATAGATAAATTTTGTGTTTTGTTTGTCCATATCTGGAGGTTACTAGCTTTTTTAATTAAAAGTATTTTCTGATGTGTTTTTTTTTTCTTTTCATTTTAGGCAAAATCTTTCGGCATATGAAGAACTAAAACATCTCCATTCTGGTTTTGCTGATTTGTTATGCTTTTTGTAGCAATTTAGCCTGTAAGTAAACAAAAGCAGATTCCACTCAGATGCCACAATTGGCTCAGTATTCCTTGTGGTGTTTTAATAATAGTTTCAACAGTGGTGCCTTTTTATCCCTGTGAGTCTTCTTTCCTACTGCTGTGTTTATAAAGGGTGGCGGAGGGAAGCTTTGGAAAGAGAGTGAGAGCTAGAGACAGTGAGAGAAAATGAGAGCATTAATTCTGTGAGGCTTAAAATTAGCTTCTTGTATTTTCTTCATACATTATTTGTCTTTAGGACTATTACAGCTAGGAGAGTGTAATAAAGTCTGGGATTTATTTTTTGTGTTCACAAAATCTGAATGTTATCTGTGTTCTGTAGATCCTGGTAGGTTCTAAAAGAAGAAGGGAAATTAGTTTCTGCATCACTTGGTCTACACAATGGACTAGTTAGAAATAAATTTGTCTTTTAGTCTTTTAATAAATCGGAGCAGAAATGTGTACTTGCAAAACAAAGTGAGAACTGCTATTACCAAAATTCAGGGAGTGGTTGTGGGTTTCTTTTGTGCCTGAGGAGAGACAAGATCGGTACAGAGTACAATCCTGTGCACCTCTCCTCCCCCAACACGTTTTACAGGGATTTCAGAAATTGTTGTCACAGTTCATTAATTAGTGAACATTTGAGGGAAGAGGAATGGGTGGCTTGGCTGTCAGTTTCTAGCCTTTGTGTTCACTGGGTTGAAATCTGACCAGGCTGGCAGAAGGACCTGGAAGTATTTGAGCATTTAAGATTCCATAAATGCAAACTATTTTCATTGTGTGCATCTTTTTTTTAAAAGCAAAAGAAGTGTGTGTTGTCCCATTCTTTTCAGCTGCCAAGTGTTTCCTAGGAGAAGTCTTAGTTTTTGGAGGATGAGGAATATACTGAGCAATGTGGTGCGCCTTTGGGACTAAGACACGGTGATGCATCTGGTAGACAGGACAGATTATTTTTTTCCCTTTTGAATGAAGGTTCAGTGGTGCTCTGAATTCTACCAGCCCTTCTTTGCTTGGTGTGGCAGGGACAAACGATGCTCCCAAGTGCTTTACTTGCTCTGTCTTCCCAATGTCTGTCTGTCGAAAGAAAAGTTGTGCTTTATTCCTGCCTGCCTGCACGCCCCGCTTCCATCCACCCATCAATACATCCATACACCCAGTGTTACCCCTGTTGGTGCCAGGGGCAATCATTGCACCACCGACTCGGCTATCTAGCAAGAATGGAGACTTCCAGAGAGCTCAGACCGTGGACAGAAAGTTACTGACCCTGGTAACTTGGCAAATCTTAACAAGTTGTTTCTGCCACTCTGTAACATGGTTTCTCAAACACACCTCAGAAATATCAGCATTATTCAGGTCTGCCTCAGAGTTTTGACCTTCAAAATTAAGAGCTGAATCATGCGTAATTTTTCATATGGTTTGGTTTCAATGGTTCATGCAAGATGCTTGACTCAATTAAATAGAAAATTAAATCATAATTAGATCAGAGTTAAGGGAATCAATCTTATATTGTATGGAACGCCTAGAAGCTTCAAAGTGAGCAGCATTTCTTTTCAACTACAAGGGAGAATGAAAGGAAGACAAGCATAGCTTTCCTTTGTTTTTATTTTTAAGAGCAGGTAGGTAAGATTTAAATAAAACTTCGAGTAAGTAGTGAGATTAATAATAAACTGATTTATGGTAGATTTACCTTGGATATTCAGGCAGCTGTAAGTTCAAGGTTCTACTCAGAAACTTATAATTTAAAATAGTAATAATATACTAAATACCAAAGTGATAGTTGTGATGGAAATGTGTAATAAAACAACTTTATTCCATATCATACGATGGACATAAAAGAAGGATTCAAATTAAGAACTTTCTACTTTGTTGAAGTGACATAGGTCTCACTTCTTTAACAAAAGATTGCACCGGAATTAATCCCATCTGTTTGAATCATCTGTCCCTGCCTGTTCCCTAGCCAATTTATAAAGGTCCATTCAGATCCACCCAGGTGATGTTCTTCAGTGTGTGTGTGTTTTTGTGGTGTGTTTTTTTTTTTTCATTGGCTGGTTGGGTGGGTTTTTTTTGGTTAGTGTGGGTTGGTTGGTTTGTTTGCTTTTATTTTTCACAAAAAAAAAAATCCAGCTACCTGGAGTATATCATGCAACTATTTTTATTAGGGAATTTTAAATGTCTTCAGTTTCTTTAACTTTTGTTTGAATAATTTAATAGCCTGAGTTTCTTTGTTCCTCTGACTTAATTAGTTTTTATCTAGTCACATTTTGAAAAAAGGAATATCTTTAATTTACACTTGCTTATCTGAGAATGTAGTTTGTTATACTCGTGATAGGGAAACTGACGATTACAAATGGAATTCGGGCCCAATTTGGGAAATCAGAAATGTTTGTTTCTGGGTTAGCAGCTTAAGTACACATTTCAGAATTTCCCAAATTTGAAAGCTTGATTGAAACCCAGTTTAAAATTTGACCATGGCTGAACTGATCAGCTACATTCCTGGCTTCACAGGACATTTTCTGTTGTGAAGGCAAGCTTTTAGAATAACGGTCTTTTTTACAAGATAGTAGAAATATCATTAATTTTTGTATTAAATGGTCTTTTTACAATCACTTTCTCTTTACATGTCATAAAGTTACAGTTAACATTCTTCTCCAAAGGTGCTGCTCAGCAGTGGGGAGCAGTCACTTGAAATAAGTGGTGTGTTGCCTGACTGGCACCTGACACTTGGCTTTCAAGGTCTTGTGATTTATTCTTTTTTTGTGCAGCACGATGCCAAATGTCCAGGCATTTATCTCAAGCTAGTCTGAAAATTATTCAGGGAAAGGCAGAAATTTTATAGTGAAGTTTTCATTACTGCTCAATTTTTTTTATTTTTTTTTTTAATTAATATGTAAGGCTTGGGTCTTCAAGGATACTGTTTTGAGACTATGTACCATAATCTTTGTTAGACCTTGATCTCCCAGTCGAGCTCTATAGTCAAAGTTCTGACCTCTCAATTGTAAACAGCAAAAGATGTGATACTCCATGGTATCTGTATACTTCTCTTCATTCAGTTTGCACAAGCACTAGGTTTGTTTTTAACTTTCTTTCATTAGCACTTGCACTAGTTGTGTGAATAACCTCTTAGAGGTTTTTTAAATAATTACTCTTTCTGGACTTTTCAGAATTAAAGAAGTGAATAGCAGAGCGTTTGTGAATGTATTTTTTTTAAAAAAACCATACACATATTTATAAAAATGTCTGAACAGTATAATTGGATGTCCAAATTTCAGAAACAGATCAAAGAGTCTGACTGAATGTGAATGCATTTTCTGTGGTGATAAATTTTTCTGTGCTTAGATAATCTAAGCTGCGGTACCTCCTACAAACCAACATTTTCTGATAGCCTAGAAGCCCCAGAATTATTTTTTCTCTTAATTTTTAAAGTTACATATACTAATTACTAGTAAGACTAGCTCATGCAGTTTTGCTCTTTGAAGGCATTTGTGTAATGTCTTTACTGGTTAAGAACACAGAGGATTCCCGTTACTGATACCTGGGGTTTTTGGATATAAGCAGATAGAAAGAAGCAGCCATAATACGTGCACTGTTGTGGTTCTGTTTCTTCTTAAAAGCTTAGGTATTGTGCCTGTTATTTTGAAGAATTTAATTTGATTTTTTTTTAAGAAGCTGATGTCTGAACTACTCTCAGTTTTATTAGGTCCAGTAGTTTGTGGTATTGATCTTTTAAGTTAATAGTCAGTGATTCAAATGGAAGCTTTCCAGAACATAACTCACAAATATTTTTTATTTCTTAAAGATAAGCGTTTATCTTAGATTTTCAGTACATTGAAAGAGCAGCCTGTCATTTACTATGCCCCTCATCTGGTGACCAGTGAAAGTCTAAATCTGATGAGCTAATCCTCTGCAAAGTGGTGCAGAGTTATGTCAGGAGTCAGTTAAGGAAAGACTCATTCCAGGTTCTCTGGATGCATCTTTCTGCGTTGATGAAAATTCTCTTCAGCTTGTTGAAGAAAGAAACTGTTAAATGAAAATGAGATTTGCCTTTATTTTTTACTTAAATGTGTATTGGTGGTGACTTTACTGTTGATCATCAGTGGAAAAGTTCCAAAACGGTGGACATGAATTTTTACTTTTTCAGTGTTAGATGGATTTAAATTCTTAAGATACTAGCTACAGCGTATCTGGCGTTCACCATGTTTTTAAGCAGTTCAGTTCTGGACAGATTTACAAGGTGGGCACATTATCCTCCCTTCTTAAACACAGACATTAATTCATTGACTAATCAGGAGCTTTCACGTTAGGCACGCTAATCTACAAGTGCTGAGTTGCTCTGTATAGGAAGCCGTGACTGGCTCCAAGGCACCTGGGGACTGGCTGGAGAGCAGCGGGGTTTACAACTGTAATGTTTCCAAACCTGAGTAAGTAGGTGTGTGTGGTGCTGAGCTTTGCAGGTTTCCCCAGCTCAGAGCTCTGCACGGTGCTTTGTTGCACAACATGCAGAATTTCTCCTGTTGCAATAAGCAAAGGGACATAAGTGTGTTTTAAAACTTCCAAGTCATGTCATTTACTTTTGGGGAAAGGAAGAAAACCCTAAATATACAAATAATAGTCATGGATGTCTTTAATTTTTGCCCACCGTGTTGCAGATGGAAGGTATTTATTTCTGTGTCCCAGTTGGAACAGCTCCATTAGCAACGAAATAATTTGCTTTTTATGTGTTTACTCGTCAGAATACTGCTGTGCTCTTTAAGCTGTCACTAACTGGAACAGGCTAACAATATAATTGTAGTGGGCTGATGGAATATAAAGTGAGAAAAGTTTTACTAGCATAAAGTGCTCTTATCTATGTCTCTGGTCTTTGAATGTAATAGTGCGATAAATGTATTGTGTGAAAGTGTTACATTAAGGAGGATAAATAATATTCCAAGAAAAATCTCTCACTTCTGATTATTGAAGTGATTTGTGATACCTGTATTGATCTCTATCCCAAAAGCATAACAGATATTTTCTGCTGTATTTCTTACAAAATCAATGCTAACAAATTTCAGAGAAGGAGTTCAAATCAGATGGGAAATTTTTGTATGCCGTGACTTGCCTTTTGTTTGCTAGTTATTGTTATATACGCCAGTCTTGGAAAGATTAAAAAATGGGTGGCTGGTGTCACAGATAGCCTTCTCTCTCTATTACAAGCCCTACGCTATTTTTTCCCCTTAGGCTCTTCTTTTCTCTCCATTGTTTAAGGACAGTGAATCTCTTCACACACATTTAGAAATGAGGGTTGAAAGCTTTTGGTAAACATCATGAAGGGGGAGTGAACTTACCAACAACATTTTACGATTAGATAGGATGTTTTCCCCATGAGGTGAACAAGTTTTGTTCTATCCTAGTTACATTTCTCTCTGAAATGCCATTTTTTGAATGGGAAAGCTTCACATGATATCCAGGATGATAAAAAACTGAAAGATGCATTAAAATTTTTTTAAAATACACCAGCACCTTTTCTTGCCACACAAGCTTTGATCAGTGTCCCTTCTGAAAATCTTGGTTTTTAATTTGATGGAAGCTACCTGTATGCTGCAGAGCGAGAAGAAACTGGTGCTGTCAGGACATAAGCTAACGTTTCCACAAGTTATTCAAGAGGGCACTGACAGTGAACAATTGTGGAAACTGGAACATTAGGTTGTATTCTAAAATCACATGTTCCTTGCACACTGTTGTTATTGGCAGAAGAAAATGCAAATGTGTGCCTGTACATGTTTGGACCTATACAGGTTTTGACCTCCTTTATGAGCAAAATGCAGAAGCTTGCCTCTCAGATCACAGCTGTTGAAACTTCTTGAATTACACTAGTCTACTTCTACAACAGCTTTAAGCACATACAAACTTTTTTTGTGACACATTTAAAAATCAAGGTCTCAGGTATGCTGTCATCTGGAAGATATACTGATTCTCCACAGTTATATCCAGGTAAATACAAATATAATCTTCCCCTTTTTGTAATCACAGTAATCTTGATATTCCTGGCTGTATGCTCTGACAGGGCAGAAGTAACTAAATCTTTCCTTCCTGGACAAGAGAAAACAGGTAAAGGCAGGCATGAAAACAAGGGAAGCTGCTTCATAATGAGAAGGACTTGATTTTTCTCAACTAAAGGCAGCGAAGTAGTGTCAGAGCAGGCAATGATGCCCCAGCTGAAACTGAAGAGAGGAAAAATTCAGAGGAGAACTGTGGGAAAGATAAAAGCATAGAAAGATACATCAGCCATGAACTGAACTCTTCTGAAGAGAAGGTGTGATTATTTCAGTCTCCAAAATGGTTCCTTAGAAAGAAAGAAAAAGATGTTCATAAAATTCAAATAGATATTAGAACACATAACTATCTCCAGTTTTGCAGAAAGAAAAAAAAACACAGAAGAAAAATAAAATCTTTCAATACCTTTAAAATGTTCTGAGAGATAGCAGCCATTTAAATGCTTTTACTCTGTTGAAAGATGCTTTCAAGGTAATAAACTTCTTGTATGCCCTTAGAAGAGTTTAAGTCATTCCTGAAATATATTTCCAAGAAATAATTTTTCTTCCCCGTTTCATAATTTGAAGGGGAAAAAACCCTCCAAATTTCTTGAAGTTTGATTTGGCTCATCTCAGAGTGGAGTAAGGAATTCTTGCCTATCCTTTTTTAGTCCCCTCTTAGATGGTAAAAATTTTCTTGGTATTGAAAATCCACTTTCCTTAGTTTTAATTTTCTTTTTAATGCCATTTCACTGTCTCAAAGTATTCAGAATACTTCTGTCTGTTCCAGGAACTTTGGTTGTTCAAAACCTTTGTGGGGAAAAATCACTGTCGTTGTTTTTTCCTACTTCTGTTCCCCACGTATTTAATGAGTCATATTATGTGTCTTGGACTTATTTTTCATTCTGGTACTTGATCTTCTGTCATTCATTTTTGTTACACATTCTTCGTACAATGATAATTAAGACCTATATAAGTAAAAACCTCACTCAACTTTCCAAATAGGTTGGCATTGTGCGTTTTCCTCTTAGTGTTTTATTTAACCTTCTGGTATTTTTTCAGTTGTCTGCCCTCAAAATCATATTTTTAACCTTGAGCTCATCTTAAGCGCTGTTGGAATTGCAAATTCATTCATATTTCAAACTCCTGTTCAAGACTAGGTCTCTAGGGCTATGAAATTTTGTTAAATGTCAGAGCTCCAGTTTATGTTGTATTGTATTTAATTAGGATTCCAACTAACGTGTTTTCTTGAGGCTTGTATGATAACAAGAAAAAAAAATCTTTAACCCTAAGACTTTGGTGGTATTAAGCTCCAGAATGTCAGTCTTCTGCACCATTTGAATTACATGGATGTACCAAACTTTAGAAATTTCTTTAGAAATGAACATTAATTAGGTATTAGCTGAGCCATAACATTACTGTCAACTTAATGTTAAGTCTTAATAGATATATTTTGAAAACTGTTCCGTATACGGAATTACTCAGATTTTTTTTCAACCAATGAATGGAGAGGTAAGATACATACTTTTTACATTTAAAGAATGGACATTACCACAGCAGAACACCGTGATTAATTTAAAACTGAAATTCAAATTATAGTTGACTTTCTAGTTCTTGGTGTTCAACATTCACAAAAAGCAAAAATGAAGCTTGTCGCCTTAATTAAACGGGGGGGAAAGAAAAAAGCTGTGAAATTTCAGCTTTCAAAGGCCTTCATGTGTAGAAGAATACTGTTTAAGTGAAGGACTTTAAAATGGAATCCTACTGAAAATAGTTTTTATGGTTACTGAAGAGCTTTTTTCTCTTCTTCTCACTCAAAAATGTGTTTTTGGAGCATGAATTTCTTGTCATTTATACCAGATGCATCAGTACGAGAAGTCAGTTAGTCAGGTTCTCTCGACTTGTGTGTGTCCTGCAATTGATACATGTCCTGCAATTGACACACACACGAGCCTGGATACGGGTCAGGGTCCTTCTGTGGGCTCTTTGCGAAGGCTTTTTCTCGTTTGCACTGATTTCTGATGCTATATAAATGAAGTCGGGGTAACAATATAAGGGGGACTCAGTCAGTGGCGGGGGCAGCAAGGCAGAAGAGGTACAGCACTGATTTATCTCCTTGTAGGAAGTGTCCCTCTCTGAAAAGGTATATCCTGTGTAGCTTGTAAGTATTACGAAATTTGTTTTGCCATTTCTTAATCTTTTCTTTGGTTGTGTAAACTGGCCCATGCATCGTAGTACGCTGTAAAGTATGCGTTAGTTGACAGAAAAAAAGAGGACAGTATATGTATATATACCATTTGTATGAATCAACCTCCAAAATAAACAGAATTTAGGGATGTAAAGTTCAAAATCTCTGCTACAGGATTGTTTTTCATTTAAACTTGTAACTTAAAATGAATTATCTAAATTCTTACCTAAACATCTGATTTCTGTGGGTGGTGAGAACATAGTGGTCTGCCTGTGAAGTAGATTTTTGTAATTTAGAATATACTCTTGGCACAGTGAGTTCCCCACGTCAAAACTTCAGCTGTAGAAATACATCTCGTCTTTCTTTTCAGGAAGCTTTTTAATTAAGAGTGACTTTGGAATTATCTGTCATTGCTGTGATAAGGTGTTATGGTAGGTTGGAGGAACTCCTACCATTGATGCTTTGTATACCTCAGTATTCAGTTTCTGTTCCACCCCACCCTAAGAATCAAAGCTTTTTTTTTTTTTTTAATAGGAAAAGTGGCAAGTTCAAGATTCAAAGTTAGATTGTACACCATTTCATGAATTTTCTTGGGATTTTTTCATGATTGTTCCTCAGCATACCCTGTTCCTTCAAATAGGAGTGCTGGAGAAAAAATTTCAATATTTAAACAAATAAAAAAAGCTAGAGATCGAAAAGAGCATTTATAGTAGTAGTTTCAGACTGAGCTTCCTTTGACATGAATGATACTATTGCAACTTCCCGCTGCTCTTCTGCCACTTAGGTTAAAACTGTCAAGAAAAGGGTAAGCATTGGTGGTGAAGGGCATTGTATTTACTTTCAGATGATCTAAATTCAATTCATGATAAAATCAGAAACATGGCAATTTTTCTCTTTCATAAGGATATTCTAAAGTAGACCATTCTAGATCCTAAGGTACTCAGGTGCTAGAGTGTGAGGTTGCCATAAATATATCTTCTGTAGCCTCTGTTTAATCCTTTTATTTCCTCCTCAGTCCTCTACGCTTTGAGAAATGCTCCTGTTGAGCTTTACAATAGGATATTTGCTCTCCTGAGCAAATCCATTCTGATGAAAAGAACTATTTGTCATCAAATTTAGAATCTGTTGAAATTGGTCAGTTGAGATCTCAGAACTCTTCTGAAAGGATCTTTGCGAATTTGTGCAGTTGCATTACTGCACCGAATAAGATAGTCAGGATCTTAAAGGATGTTTTTGTTGGTTGGTTGGTTTGTTTACAGCAATTAGAATTAGAAGGTTACCTTTTATTTTGGAAAATTAAATGTGAGATGGAAGAATGCAGGTGTATCTGCTTTATCTCAGCTAGTTTCGTGCCTTTATTCAGAAGACAATGTAAAACTATTTTTGGTAAGGACTGCCTGTATAATTTTAAAGTATATTCTTTGCCACTAAACATCTTAAAGGTCATTCTGTCTCTAAAATTAATAATTATGCCTTGTGTGATACTCTGTTACTGACTATGCATGACTTCTGGCATTGTCTCTTGTTTTTCATCACGGAATCAAGGGAAGAAAAAGCCATCTAGTGCTGATATTTAGTATAGTTTAATTTTATCAAACAGGATTTTTGGTTTTCCTTTGCTTAGGAAATTTTTTTCCCGTTGAATCCGCCAAATCTGTTTAGTCCAGGTCAATAGACTGTACTGTCTCTATGACGTAGAAAGGAAACGGGCTCTGTGCTTTGTTTAAGGTATGTTGTCACCTCAAGTTGTTGCTGTGTGGCACAGGATTACATTATTACTACAAATCTATAGGATGCTGTCTGCTGGAAAGCCTCTCCTGTTTTTTGGTGGTGGAAAAAAAAATAAAGTCAGTCAACAGGCCTACAAATGTGGATTTTCTTTTTTCTTTAGAGTATAATGAGAGTTTCCAAACTTTGGTTCCTCATTTTAGGTTTCGAGGTTGAGGTTTACCAAATGAGCTTCAGAGCTCCAATGCCTAACTTCCATTGAATTTCAACAGGCACACCAAGCTGCACTGAAAATCTCAGCCGTAGTTAAATTTGGACATATACTTTGAGAAGAAAATTTTGCAAGTGGTGGGAATATGCAGCTAAATACTGAGGACCTCAAGAAAACATTTGTTAATGTCAAATTGGTTTAATATCTGTAAAAGCGTTTTAAGAGGCCAAACAATATTTAGTAAAGTTTGTTATGTGGCTGAAATGAAAGAATACTGATTTTGAGTTGCTGGCTGTATTTTTCCTCATTGAAGAGTCCTAAAAGGATTTGGAAAAATCTTAGAAATATGCATTTCAGTAACTGTTTTCCTGTCCAGTTTAGTGTCAGTTCTGGCTGACTGGGATGGCTGAACAAATGATAATGCTAGAAATCTGTTTGTCTTTTATATTAATTCTGACTTTTATTAATGACAAAAATAATCTACGATTGTTGATTCCATTGATAAGCTGTATGCCCCAACAACATATACCAAAATAGCTGGTTTTGTGCTGCTAAGATTTATGGACATTCTGGTGGTTCTAATGAAAAATTACAAATGCCCATGAAATAAGTCAGCTCTGCCTAGTTGCTTATATAGAAATAACCTTCCTACCAGCCATAGGCAGTTCATCAGGCGTGAAAGTGTGATAAAGGGTAAGGCAAAAAAAGAATTATTATGGCATTTGTCAGTAATGTGTCTGATCTTGAGAGGCTGTGCAGATGGATATGCAGATGTGTGAAGACAGAAGATTATCTTTCCATCATCTGGATTAATCTCCAGAGTAGCTAGTAATTTCTGACAGGGGTTAGAAGGTGCCCCAAGCCTGTCCCTTGTACGCCTTCGCTGACAGCAGAATAAAGTGACTAGCCACTTCTTTGATGTGCTGCATGGGCAATGAGTTCTGTGTTAGTCTTCATCCAGAATTAGAAAAGATGGGTAAATATATTTTTCTCAAACATTTCTCACTGTGAACTGGATAGTTCTGTATATGATATACTGTTCAGAAAGTGTCTGGTTTAGTCAACAATTCCCATTGAAACTCCCTGAGTTTAGTTAACTACATGTGTTGTGGTGTTTTTTGATGAAGACAAAGTAGTTAAATATTTGCCGTGGTGTTTAAAGTACTTTGCTTTAGGGATCTTTTTGTACAAATCATTTTTGTTTAAACCCCCAAACAGATTATTTTCATGCTACTGTATATAGTACATATTTATGAATCATACAGAAATTAATATTGCGCTCTCTAGATACACTGAGGGGAAAAACAGTTCTTATTCCAGCAGTCAAATGAATGATCTACTCTTAGTTACCATTTTAGTGAAATTGCAGAAAGCAGTGATTCATATTATAGTTCCTCTAGGCTTCTCATCCATCCCCTTTCATGGATTGTTTTTCACAATCTAATCAGCAGTCAAAGGTAGTAGAGATCACAAAATATATTATGAAGATACCTCACAGTAACTAACACTGTGCTTTCCATCTCTATGGAACAGGGATTGGGAACTGAGGCACTGTTCAGAGGGGAACTGTGCAAGAGAGGGCAAATAAATTCACCTCTATGTTTCACTCACATTTTATAACTTGCTTGATAATACCGTAAATTCCTCATAACAAACAGAGCCTTCTAACCATGACATATGGAAGCATATTTTATACAGTATCAAGTATCATGCAGGTCTGATCTCTGAGGCATCTATTGCTAGAAAAAGATAGTTATACTATTTCTTGATTTTGGTTTTTGTTGTTTTTAAAGACAAGCAAGTTTCAGTATGGTAGTATTTTTGAAATTCACTATGGGCTAGAAGAAAGCAAAGTAATTTCACTAACAGTAGTAGGTTTAGAAACCATTCTGTTAGATACTGTGTGATTATTTGAGGCAGATAGCACCACACAAGGACATTTAAAAGTATTTGCCCAAATACTGGGTACCAATAATGAAATATAATACCTGTAAGGAAACGAAAAATAACAGTTTCCTTCCACGTGTGGTTAAATCTATATAAAGTGCTGTGGCTAAACCTGTTTATTAGGGGTAATACAGCCGCACTGAAGAGTGCGGCTCTTTCTTTGGTTTTGAGTGAGGAACACGATTTTGATGAGCGTTTCCAAAATGTCCTCTCGGGAAAAGTCCCATACCCTGATTAAGCCACTATGGTTCTATCAAGTGCAAATAGTATTAATAACTAAACATGGAAAAAATCAAGATGTTCCAAAATCTACTGAAAGCAGGAATTGAATTATCCAAGGTAAAATGGTGTCTTGGTAAGTGAAAAATTGGATTTTGTGTATTTCTAAAATGACATCACAATGACCTATTTGGCCAAGTGTTTTAAATGTATATCGTAAATTTGATGCCTAATGTTTTCTTTTTCTCCAACGTGGAACATTTTAAAGACATCTTAAACATTCCCCTCCTCCCCCCTGCCAACATCCTGAATGTCTGGTCATATTTAAATTTTATAAGGATGGGCGTGAAAAATCACTAGTCTTTTTAGAAAATCTTGCCTCTAGCTTATAGTTATCTTTGGTTTATATATTAGATATATAGCTGTGACTTATATAAAGTCAATAATTTATATGGAATAGATCCTCATCCTTACTCCGCTGAAGCACTGAATGTAGCCTATTAAGCTGAGATGAATGACTACTGACATCACCTACATTCCTGTGTAGAGAGAAGGTTTTTGTCACCATCTGTTGTTGTATGAATCATGTTTTCCTTATGATTTTATGGGAGAATAAAAATAACAGGAAAGAGATAATGAGAAAAAAAGGAAAAACTGTTGGATATTATGGTCTGCTAAGAGGACTCATCTTGTTAGAAATGGAATACTGCTTGCCTTCACTTCTTTTACTAGCACTTTTGTACAGCTAGCTAATTTGCACCAGCTTGGGAAAAAGTGAGAGTAGTGGTTATCCTACTACAGAAGCACAGAACAGTTGAGGTTGGAAGGAACCTCTAAAGGTCATCTGGTCGAACCCCCTACTTAAGCAGGGCCACGTAGAACCAGTTGCCCAGGACCATGTCCATATGGCTTTTGAGTACCTCCAAGGAGGGAGACCCCACCACCTTTCTGGGCAACCCGTGCCAGTGCTCAGTCACCTTCAAAGTGAAAAAGTGTTCCCTGGTGTTCAGATGGCACCTCCGGTGTTTCAGTTTGTGCCTGTTGCCTCTGGTCCTGTCACTGGGCACCAATGAAAAGTGCCTGGCTCCGTCCTCTTTGCACCCTCCCTTCAGGTATTTGTACACATGGATGAGATCCCCCTCAGCTGTCCCTTCTCCAGGCTGAATTCAGGCTGAACCAAGCTATCTTAGCCTTTCCTCATAGAAAAGATGCTCCCGTCTCCTAGTCATCTTCGTGGTCCTTTGCTGGACTCTAATGGGGAGCCTAGAACTGGACCCAGTACTGCAAGTGTAACCTCATCACTGCTAAGCAGAAGGGAATGATCATCCCCCTTGACCAGCAATACTTTTTCTCTAATGCAACCCAGGACACCATTAGCCTTATTTGCCACAAGGTCACGTTGCTGACTTATGGTCAACTTGGTGTCCACCAGGAGCCCAGGTCCCTTTCTGCACTTCTGCTTCCTAGCTGCATGTCCCTCAACCTATTTTGGTTGTTATATGAGCTTGTTCCTCCCCAGGTGCAGAACTTTGCACTTCCCTGTGTTGAATTTCATGAGGTTCTTGTCATCCCATTTCACCAGTCAGTGGAAGTCACTCTGGATGGCAGCACAACTCTCAGGTGTACCAGCACCTCCTCCCAGTTTTGTATCATCAGCAAACTTGCTGAGGGTGCACTCTGCCCCATAATCCAGATCATTAATGAAGACGTTGAACAGAACTGGACCCAGTATTGACCCCTGGGGTGCACTGCTATTTCCTAGCCTCCAACTAGACTTTGTGTCCTGATCACTACCCTTTGGGCCCACTGATTCAACTAGTTTTCAGTCTACTTCACTGTCTGGTCATCCAGACCATGCTTCATCAACTTCTGTATGAAGATCTTACGGGAGACAGTGTTGAAAGTTTTCCTGAAATCAGTATAGATTATGTACTGCTGTCCCTTCATCTACCAAGCCGGACATTTCATCATAAAAGGGTATCAAGCTCGTCAAGCATGACTTCCTTGTGGTGAAGCCATGCTGAGTACTCCTGATGACTTTCTCGTCCTTCATGTGCCTGGAAATGGTTTCCATGATTGGTTATTTCATCACCTTCCCAGGATCGAGATGAAGCTGGTCGTTCTGTAGGGTCCTCTGTCTTGCCCTTTTTGAAGACAGGAGCGACATCTGCTTTCCTGCGGTCCTCAAGCACCTATCCCAGTTGCTGTGATCTTTCAAAGATTATTGAGGGTGACCTCACAATGACATCAGCCAGCAGCTTTCTATTCAGGTGGAAAGTTTTCCTAGCGTGGAATGCACTCACAAGCCCCAGTTACTTCTCATTCTTTAAACAGAAATATCTAGGAAAGGGACAGCTTGTGTTCCTCGGTGTTTTTGAGCCTGTCTGGGTACATTTCTGAAAATGTTAGGGTTTTGGCTATGGATAGGAAGGATATTATGATTTGTCAATGTGTACTGTTCATTTAAAAGGAAGGACAAAGACACTGAGAAAGCGTGTGTGTTACTTATGTGTTTACACACACACGTACGCTTCCTTATAAATGTGAATTTTTAGCCATGCTATTTTCAACTGAAGCTACCTGTCAGCCAGCCTGTGTTGTCTCCTTCAAAATCCTGCATGCATGTTTGTTTAATTCATTTTTTATTACTTTATATATGTAGGGACCAGTTCTCAGGCATATTTGGGTGGGTCCCAGCCGCTGTGACTTGAGAGAATAAGCTTCTCTAAAAGTCACAGAGGTCTTATGCTTGCTTCTGTCATTTGAACTGCCTGTGCAGTAAGGAATGGGACTTAAACACTGCATCTTTGTTCAGCAGTTCACTGAGAATGAATTTCCCTTCACTTCTGTCAAGTAAAACTCTTCTTTGTTCAGTGTAACTACTTCAAGTTTATCCTGTGTGTCCATGTGGTGAAGTGTTTGTGGATTGGGGCTTCTTGTTAAATAAAATGTACCTTACAGTGAATCAAAACCTTAGCAAATTCAGCCAAACCGCTTTCTAGCAGCAGGGAGGGGGAAGCATTACATGCAAGTAACACCCACAAACCAGTAGTCTTTACAAACTGGCATAATCACAGTTTACTTTCCTGCCTTGCCTAGAACAGATAAGTAGGTAGGAATGAAGTAATGTTCTAGAAAGCATTGCCCATAAAATAAATTCCTCATATTACCCGAAGGGCAAACTGTTAGCTTATATACAGGTTATTTTTGGTTTTGAATAAATGATATCAGAAGGAATCAACAGTATTAATCATTAAAGAAAACTAAAGCAAACAACTGCCATTATTATTGACAGGTTTTTCGAAGAAAACTAAAGCAAACAACTGCCATTATTATTGCTCATTAACTGTCTTTGGATCTTAGGCAATTATCAGTAGATGAATATGGAATGACTGCTATCAAAATATAGCAGCAATTGAATCCCATTAGGAGAATTCCGGAAGTCATTAACCCAAGTGGGGGGCAGTGTTGCAGCACTGGCTTTGTATTCTGTTATCAGGAATTGTTACAAAAGACGGAGTGACCACCATGTGGTAAAATGAGCCCACAGAAGCTACTTAGAGCTAAGAAACCTGAGAAACGCCAAGCCGTTACACTTTTTAGGCAGTGGGGTAGGTATGAAGGAGTGAACCGCCACTGTGCTTGTGTTGATGGAGCTGTACACCGACATAGCTCTGACTCGGTGAAGGACCACATTCCTGGGGTCAGACTGGTACCCAGTGCTGGGTGCTCCAATTCCATGCTGATGGCCCTTCACAGTATTTGTCTTTCCTACCAGGTTCCTTGTTTTCAACCAGCCCCTGTGGTATCCACTCCACCTTAGTACTCTCTTCCTCTCTTCTGTTTTAGTCTTTACTATTCTGTTTTTGAGACTATGTGTTGCTGGGGACTTGTCCAATGGTATTTTCATAAAGCTGCCTGTTCACAGTGTTTTGGGACAGATGTTAAAAGTTGGCAAGGTAGTAAGAGAACCGGTGTACTCTGAGCTGTATAAGATATACTGCAGATAATTTGAAACATCCATCTCTTGCTTTAATCCAGGAAGCTGGCATTCGTGGTCTATGAGTGCCAGGATAGAATGCAAGGTGTGTGGCATTATACAGTTTTCGTTCCTTTCCTTCTCAGCTCAACAGCATCCGTTGAGCCTTATATCTCCCTAAAGGGAGAGACAAAAGGAGAGAAAAAGGTGGCAAATATTTCTAGATTTAGAAATTTCCATAACCAGAGAGGAATTTATAGAAAATCATTGGCCTGTTTATTTTTCCCATCTCTTTATCGGATGGGTACAGGAGGGTGGCATCGGCTGGACCCACATCATTAATCTTTATACTAGTCTGGAGGAAAAAAAATTGCTACATTAATATGCTCAAATCATTTTGATGTTAAGTCATATGTCAGATCATGAGACGTGATCCCAAATGTTAGTGAAATGACCTTTCCACTGACAAATGGCACAACCTTCAACTTGTAATGGTTTTGGGGGGGAGCTCTTGTCCAGCTAGTCATTTTTACGTATTCAGGAATAGGAAGAAAGTGCATCGTTTTTATCTGGTTTATCTATTAAATCATGTAAGCTAGTTAAAGAACAGTGAGGTAATTACTAAAATAGATCTGTAACCCAGATTATAGACTTATTGTAGTGCATTTCTTTCTTATTAATGATGATACTTTCAATACTGATAATAGATATGAGTAACCTTCATATAATGTATTTAGATAACCTACTTTGCATTGAAGTAAAGAGGTTAAAATGCCAGCTTTGAATGTGACCTATTCACATCAGGCTCCTCAAAATGAGCAAAATCTACCATTGACATGAACAGTCTTTGGATCAAGCCAAAAAGTAACTGAGTCGCATATCTTAATTATTCATAATTTTGTTCATAATAAGTCACCTCTCCCTTTAAGATTTTTTTGAGCAATACACATACAGGTCATACCTATTTGTTTTCACATGCAATATTTTTGGTTTAACATTACAGGAGGACCCGAGTTACAAGAAACTGTTGACTCTATTTAAAATAAATCCATAATGATGAATCATGAGGCTTATTTGTCTTTAAATTTAGTGTAAATTTATCTTTAGTTTTAGTGTAATATGCAGTTCATTTAATGCTCTGTATATGATAACACAAATATGTGTTTATAGAATAAATTTCTTGTAAGAAATCAAGAGAGAATGAAAATGAGTTGGCTGATGTCTTCTATGTATTAAGCCGCCCCTTGTGCCCAGCCCAGCTCTCTCGCCTGTTAAAGATAATATTTTTCCAACTTTCAGTGATGAAAAGAAGAAAGGTCTGCAGCATACAGACTTCAGAAACAGGGAGCGTTTTGGCATACTTATTAACACACTTTGTTTTGCAGATAATGAGAACATTGCAAGCTGTTTGGGTCTTTTGTCTAAAAATTCCCACCAGAGGATCTTGTAAGTCGCCATGGCTTTCAGTGACTGATTCCTGTGGAGCCTAAGTCTGGTTTAGCTGTTGTTGTCAGCTGTTTTTTGTGCCTGTTGGTGCCTGTTTTGCTATCAGCTGGCACCTCGCCAAAGTTCTGAGAAACCTACTGGCTTTAGGTGTCCCTCCCTTTCCACCTTCTTCGTGGCTGCAATTTTGATCAGCTTCTCATCGAAGAGAGCTGTCATTTTGAAGCACATCACATGATGACATAGATTAGGTTGCATTGCTCCGTCCTGGCTAGAAGTGAAATGGAACTAATGACTGGCATATGGAAGCAGAATGCACAACCACAGTGGATGAAGTTGATCAGACCTTGCTGTCCTTTGAAATTTTCAACAAGCCAATAATCAGCAGTAATTGGGATCTTTAAATGAATGTTCTAGTGTACGTTACAGACTAGAATAGCAACTTTTTAATTCTTGATAGTTATTAGTCGTATCATAAATTTCTTTAACACTCTTCATTTCTCAATACTTGCAGCTTTTTTCTAAAAGCCAATGCACAGCAAGAAGCAACAGAGATTATGCGTGGAGATCAGATAATCACAGCGGCTATCCTTCAAATCAAAAGAAAAGAGTGGAAAATTGCTTGGGGAGGCTTAAAAAACAAATGGAAAATAGTGCTGTCTCAGCAGAATACCTGTTTTGTTTTGTTTTGTTTTTTTTCCTTAATCTGACTCAGTTTAAAGCACAGTTTTGTAGGCCCATAAGGAAGAAACTGAGGGTGGGGGTTGGGGAATAGGAAAAGCTTTCCCTGTATGCCCTCCATGTCACACAATGTAGATGGACAGCAACATTTTGAATCTTGGAGTGTCTTCCATCTGGAGGATTGTGCAAGGGCTGCAGTTCACTAATGAGGAAAGCCCCAGTTTTGAAGTGGAGACTGACCTATGTTTAATGTAAATAGCTGAGAAACAACCTTTCCTAGAATAATAGCTAGGAACCCATAGCATATTTATAAATATGTTGGATTTGGTTTAGAATCCTGAGTGTGGATACTCAGGAGACTGTGTTACCAAGACTCAGCTGAACCACTGCTGTCTGTCTCTTAGGCTTCGATGCCTTTGCAACCTGCATCACTTGAAGATGCTCATCTGGAACAGATCTCTAATCTCTTGAAGGTTGCAGTAAGTGGTAATTTGATGAAATACAGAAACAGGTTTTTTGATGCCCAGTGAGTGCTCTGATCAGAGTGCTGCACACTCCTGTTCAGTTTCCTTCTGTTTCTGGCACAGCGAATCTTAAATTCTTCTCTGTAGAGTGGAATAGCTTCAATGTAAACAATATAAAAAGGTGGACTCGTGGGCTGAAAAAAAAAGAGTAGAGCAATAGCATCATTGCTGCTGACAGACTATTCCCAAATATAGTATTTTTTTCTTAGATTTTTAAGGAGATGAGGGAGTATGAGCATTTTGGAAGACACTGGAGAATATGAGAGGATGTCTCCTTGCAGCCTGAAGGATTTAAGGATTCTTAAGCGTTACAAGGAGATGAAATATAAGATAATCCTTAGACCACAGCATTTCTTATTGGCCAGGCAATTGCTCACTCAGCATGTGCAGGCCAGGTACATGAAATCCAGGTGTCTCACAGGGAGTGCAGGTTCCACCACATGGACTAGCTCAAAAGCAGATAACGTGGCAGTCAGCAGTTAGCATCTAAGTCCTTTTCAGTTTAGCTCCAAAGTTATATAAACCCCCAAATGTGGGTTTTTTTCCTGTTTCCAGTATCTGAAGTAGTGCTATGCATTCTGATACCGTGAATCAGTGGACAGTGAATAAGAAAACATCAGCCTAATGAAATCACTTGATTTCCAGAGAATTTTCAGAAGCAGATGCATGGTATAGGTAACCAAGTGTATTCTTCTCTGAGAATGTGCGCTATTGTACTCCTTAGTCACAGAAAGATAAAGTGATACTTTTGAATGTTGCTTCTGTCACTTTGATCTCAATGTGGGGTTTAGCTCAGTCTCAGATCTGTATTTTGCTTCTGCGCTCATTTTGCTCTCTGCTTGTGAAGTACTATTTGTTTTATATAGTAATTGTCTCCACTAACAATGAAATAATTTAGAAATGTCCTTTGTTTTTTTTCTTGTGTTTTAAAAAAAAATTGTGAAGAGATATCGTTGTAAGAATCCATATTTCCTTTATGTAGACAGTTTTTGTCCTGTACAGATGAGGATTCTGGAAAAGCCTGAAAATCCAAACAATACATACATTCTTTCTGCCTCTTGCTTTAACAAACCAGTTCCACAGTAGAGATGCATCCCTTACTAGGATTGTAATAGATATGAAAGATACCACCTAATGCTCTAATCACCGCACTGTAAAAGCAAGCAGGGCACATTCTGTAGGAACATGAAAGCACATCAGTTTTGAATACAAATATACCATCCAAACTCTAATGTGAGGAAGAGATGCCTGTATTAGAAACATCTGCTACAAAACACATCTAATCTCTGTTTTCCACTACTATTAAAGGTTTAGAAAAAAATTGTTATTCCCCAGCTCTATCAGTCTAATAACAGATACTACATCTTTCTCTAAACTTTGCCTTGCTGTAGGAAAACAACAGTTTACATCTAAGGCTGAAGTGCAGTCCTTCAAACACACGTTGTGATTTACTGTGCTTATTGCATAATTGCAAGTTAATGACACTGGTTTTAATGTAGAGTGGATTAAACTGAATTAATGATATTAATGAGCTCAAGGCCAGTAGAAAGACATTTATTTTCTTATAAGACTCCAAAAGAAAACTGATATTTAGGAAATTGTCTTTGACAAAGGTTAATCAAAGACGATGAGCATGTGTATTAGGTTTCATGTGCAGATTGCCATTGTGATATATACAGTTGAAACTACATCTGGGAGATCACTCAACAGCCCTAAAAGCTAGGCTTTATAAAGTACCGTAGGTAACGCGATCTCTCATCTATTTGTTTGATTCAAAGTTATTTAGGAAATCTTTCCAGCCACAGAGTAGCATATCAATGGAACTGACCTGTCTGGGAAGAGAGCTGTTGAGTCTGCACTGGCCTCACCAGTGGAGCTCATAGTTAGCAGATAATGTTTCTTGAGCCATTTAAGCATTGTTTAAAATCTACTTCATAGTAAGATACTGTAGTGGGATTTGTGTTGCCAAATATATTTTTTTTTTTATAATTATAGTCCTGTTTACACTGACAAATTTCACTTTTGAAGGCTGGAAGTGAATAGGGATGGAGAACACTTTTTTTTGTTCCCTTAAAAAGTGCAGTAAAGAGTGGGGTTGTTCTGCATGATGCAGAGACAGAGGAAATCCATTTCAGTCAATATCCCTCATGCTCAAGAAGTATTTTTCAAGTATAATCACAGCCTAATAATCTTCAATATCTGTAGTGAAGCAGTGATGTACATGAAAACGCAGTATATGCGGATTTTGGGGGCTTGAAGAGAGAAAAATAGAACAGGAGGGCAGGAGAAGAAGCAGCAGTCTCATACTAGAACTTTGAAATTACTTAGTGGAGCCTAAAGCAGTGAGAAAAGGGAAATATAAACAACAAACCGTCTAAAGGTTTTGAAGAGAAATTTTCATAAGGCTTCATTAGAGGTATGTTCAAATTTACACTGAGGAACTATATTACTGGTGCTAAAGTCAGTTTTCATCTTAAAATGTTTTCTGATAATCTTATGTGCTTTTTGTAGTCAGATTATGTTTTGTACACAAATATTCACATGTGTAATTAGCTAGAACCTAGTCCAAATATGTGAATTTTCCTAAGTGAGAGACTCAACCCTCTCAATATGCATGGGTATTAGATCAGACTTTTTCTCTGAAGTGGGTAATTCTCTGACATTTGGTGGTCAGATGGTTCTCTGCAGTAAAGGCTATCTAAAGACATACAGTTTGTAATGAGGGACAACATTTTGTATAAACCCAAGTAAAATTTTTGGGGAGATGAAGTGAGAACGGAGGAGGAAAAAGGATCCAGTGTAGGGAACACAACCTGTCCCCAAAAGTTTCTCTATGTGTTTAGGCCAGTCTGTTCATTGGGTCTGCTGCTTCTTCACCCATCTTTTCTAACCCTACCAGATTATCTAATAGAAGACAATGTCTCTTCATGCAAACTGTGTATTATTAGATCATCGTGACCTTAATACAATTAAGATCACCTAATGTTCATCTGGTCAGCAAAACAATGTATCACTTTCCTGAAGCATGGTTGAGGTTTGCCAACAAAGCAGTACAGAAGTTCTTTTCTTTTGCCTGTCATAAGTATTTTTGAGACGGAAATGTTCCTGATGGTGTATAGTTCAAAAGAAGACTCTTATTTTTTCCTTTTTTTTCCCCTCATTTTCTAGCTCAGAGAGTTTGTTGGGTTTTTTTACTCTTCTGCCCATTAATGCTTCACAATCCTTTCAAATAACATAACTACACTGACAGACAAAACATGCTTCAGCCAACTCTTATTAGAACGTGTTGCTTCTGAACTCTTTCACCGGTTCTTAGCCTTCTTTTAAGTTCCCCTGAAAGCCACAAGGAAACACCTTCAATTTTAGTATTTTCATATCTTGATCTCTGTGGATGCTGTTGATGAGGGAGGTGCTGTTCTCAGTTGGTGACTGCAGAAAACTGCCATAGTAAGTTAAGACAAGAACTGCTTATGTATTGTTTTCATTTCTTTGGCTCCAACATCAATCAGTCTTATTAGAATGAAGTATCATTTAATGCTATCAAAGTCAGATATTTACGCAACTTTCTGGTAGCAAAGAAAATACAAGATGCATCCAGGATGTCCTTCCAACGAGCAGTTTTCTCACTCCATTTTAACTGTGTGGCAACAGAAATAATCACCGATGTACAAATGTGTACATATTTAAGTTGCTCCCAATGCTTTAGTGAAGGAACCTTGAACTGTATTTCCTTGGGATCCATAATGTCTGTAGATCTCAGAAGATCAGAGAGACAGTGTGAAGTTCACTGGCCCACGGTCCGGGAAGACAGGTCTGTGTAGCTACCCTTTTAGAGGCTAACCAAATCTTTCCTGCTTTCCTTTAATGATTGTTATGCATATTTACATTATGTCAGAAGCTCAAATGGAATTAAAAAGGACAGCTGCAGAGAAATATAAGATTTTGGGTAATGGTACCTGATTATTTTCAATCAAGAGGGCATTAATGCATTAATGCAGTAAAAGTCATACGCAAGTAGGCAGACAGAGCAAGTCAGTGTTGTAGTGTGGTGTGTTCTCCCTACTTTCCATATAAACAAGTTTTTCTGGACTGGCAACAGGTTTTTATTTTGTTTTCTGTTTTATAGCATGAGGCTTATCTGGCCTCCATCCCCCTCTGTGAAGAGCAGACAAAAATCTCCCCAAGCTCTGACTTAACCAGCGGGTCTCCCCAGGCTGTAGTGAGGCCTGCACAGTGCTAGATAAGAAAAGAGTATACTTCAAACAGCTCAGCATTAATCAGCCAGCAAGGCTTCAAGCTCAGTGTTAGAGCAAAGGAATGCAGTTCAGAGGCTCGCTTACATTAAATGAAATTAAACGAGACAGACTCACTTAATTCTTGCTTTTAAAAAGCTCTTGAAGTGCTGTTTTAAACTAGTTACTTTGTGATGCCACTGAGCGAGGCGGTTAATCTGGCTCATCGGAGAGGGAAAGCGGCAGACCCCGTGGGATACTTTTGGAGAATTGCTGGGCTGGCCTTTGAAACAATTTCCTTATGTCTTATTCATACCTTTTCAGCATAACATATTGTATCATCTATTATCTTTAACTAGAATACTCAGGCCCTCCTTTAGTATCCTGTTAGGGCTATCCTTGTAAGGAATGTGGATGGTAGCTTAATTGCTCTATGAGGCAACACCGGGTCTTTTACTTTGCACCCCAGAACTACACTTGTGTGATTCAAGGGCAGCATTAGCTTGGGACTTTAAGGGCAGTGAAGGAGCTGACAGTGAAACTTTACTTTGTAATATGCTCTGCATTGTGCTGGGGAAGAACGTTGGAGAATTTGAGGAAATCAGTGTAGAAAGGTGAGCAAAAATTCATCCTTTATCTATTCTTCTCATTTTACAAATTTCAAAAATTCAAAGTAAGTCAATATGCTCCATGGTATATAAAGTCTAAACAGAAAGTGCCTAAGAAAATCCTGTAGTTATAGAAACTATTCCAAAATGGTTCTGTATTAAGGATCTCTTTCCTAATTAAGTGATTAGCCAATCAGAGCAATCAATTTATGCTAATGATAGGGCTAACAGTGAATTCCCAGTTGGGGTTTAAATCCATGGCTGTGAGCTCAGAAGCATCTGTTCTAATGATTAAACCATTTGCTCTGTATATATCTGATACTAGCTCCATTAGCTAAACCAATGATAACTTAACTGTAGCTTTTTCACCTTAGGCAGAAAGTAAAGCATCTAAGAAAAAATCCTGTACTGAAAACTCTTAATAGGTATATATTCTTGTCATTGTGCTCTTTGAACTGTGCTGCAGCAAGAACTGGTCTGCAGCACTTAGAACTGTATCTTTTGCTCCAGCAGAAACAAAGGTCACCTACCAAAATTATGAAGGCTCTTACTGAGCATTGGAGCCTTTCTAGAGCTCATGTGTATACCTGCCACTGATGTATGTATTTGCATTTATAAAATGATAGCCTTAAATACAAATATTCAGGGGATTTGTGGAGATGGAAGAAAGGTCAGGAGGCTGCTGGAGGAGTTCTATGTGAGTGAGAGGGAAGAGAGCTTTCAATAGCAATTGAGATCAGATTTTTACGGTCCTTACCTTACCAGAGAAATACTCTAAAAATTAAGATAAATGAGCTTTTATAACTCTCTGAAATGAAAACAACACTTTTCATCTATTTGGAGGCCAAATCTAGATCTTGTCCTCCCATCCATCTCTTTCTTTTAGCTAATATAATTTGTGTAACATTCTTTTAAAAATGAAGCTATGTAAAATAGGATTATATAGAAGATTATATGTAATACAATTGCCTATGTACAATTTCCCATCTCTCTTGGAGATTTATGCAATTCACTTAAACTATGTTTACTGGCATTTGTATTACGGAGTGGGATTGGTCAGTTCAGTCTGCATTAAAGCATGCAGTTGTTAGTTTTCAGTGCAGATGCTTTATTTGGAGAGCATTAGGTCACTGTCACACTCTGACATAGTGTTTTCAAATGAGAGATATTGAAATAAAGCATTGTTGCAAGAAGAAAAATGAGTTTTGCAATACTATGTTAGTAGAAAGGAATTTGTCCTCAGAATGTGATTTAATTTACGCTAATACCTTATTTTGTTTAAGTGAGAACTGTTACATGGAAGAGGGAAATCATGCATTTTTTAAAAAAAACCTGAAAATTAAATATCTTTACTCCTGAAAGAAGAAAATATTGTACTTTCCAAGTGTGTCCTCCTCTGATGTCACCTACAGGAGAGGAGGGGGCAGTTATATTATTATGGGCTTCTTGTATTTGGTTTAGCTACATAGGATTAGAAGAGACTGAGAATGAGAACTGAGTATGTTAAAATGCCTGCTATAGGACTGTCTCCTGTATTTCATCCAGAATGGCCCATTATCATCTGGCCTCCAACTAAGCAATGTTAATTTTGTATTTATTATCTTAATTCCGAAGATAAAATGAAAAGCAAATAAAGGTTCATCAGAAAGACTGAGGGCTGAGAAGGCTGATGGAGAACCACAATGTGGAAGAAGAGGGAAGGAGTTCCAGTGAAAAAGTTCCAGCAGCAAAGTTTGTGAGACAGGGAAAGGGCTTTTTTACCTCTGCTTTTCAAGTGAAAATTGCCAGGTGGTTAGTAAGTGGAACTGAATGCAAAATCTGTTAGGGTCAGAGAATGAGGGACAAGCAGGCTTAGACAAATGCTAGTACGTTAAGCGTTTTGTCCTGTCCAGTCACTTCCACGCATCTAGTGTCACAAACTGGAAAACAGAGACCAAAGGCAATTTGATGTCAGGCCTGTGCAGCACTCCAACAAGCTGAGCAAAAGGAAATAGTTGAGGATGATATTTATATGAGGAGAGAAAGACATGGTGGAGTGCAGCGATCCAGACAACAACAATATGTGGCGGGAAAGGGTGCTGATTTTCTTCCTCAGCAATCATCTGATTTGCTTGCATATCCTGAAGAAGAAAGAAATAAGGATTTTTATTATGCTTCCCTCCTCTCTTATTTTTTCCCCTCCTTATTTCACGTTGTCATCTGTTCTGCAGTGTGCTATTCTCTTCAGTCAAGAATAGCACACCAACTATTGCCAATTCCAGTCTTCTGGGAGATGCTCTTGCATTGGACAGCTGTCCTCCCAAAGACAGGGGCATCACCTCTCTAAAAACCTCTTACTTTGCTGTTCTCAGGGCTGCAAGCCTGAGTTTGTCCCAGAAACCAATCATCCAGTTGTCACTCAGCGTGCTATCACCATATGCTAACTTGATGGGAAGCTGTCTTCAAAGCGAATGTGATTGTCCACTCTACCACTCCATGACTGTGTGGGTGCATACGTGCAACCATGCAGGTGGTGTCTGTGTGCGTACGCAGGGAAGCAGAGTTAGCGTGAAATGATTCAAGTGTCAAACAACAGGGAGAGTTTGCTAGTCACATATGCTGTGTGAAACCTGGCAGCATTTAGCATTTTCCATTTTTTACTTAGAAAAGATCCAAAGCCCCATAGGTCATTTAAAAAAAAAAAAAAACAAAACAAAACCACAAAACCACAAATAAAATAAGTGGGGGGTGTGGGTTATTGGGGTCAGTCCAGTAATTTCAGACATGAAGATCGCATAAGTGGAAACACTGATATATTCACATCTAGCCATTCTCATTTTCAGCAACTGGGATGAGCTACATCTGGAGGCAGAAACATGATAAAGAGTCCCCAGATACTGGTAGTCTTTGAGAGCAGAAACTATTTTAGAGCATTTAAATGACAATTTTTTTCAAAGTTGTTAGCTACTAAATCAGCTTATTAGGCATGCTTCAAAACTCCACTGGGAATCATCCTTCTCTCTTTTTTTTAAGACACAAAGACACAAATCTTTCCTTTTAAAAATTATGTAAACACAAGTGAATAGCAACATATTCCAACAGTTTTATTTTTCAATTCCCTTGTGTTGCACTGAGGACACTTAATTCAGTGGCACTCTTTACATCAGTGAGGCGAGGACAATAATGGAAAGAAAGTGTAAAAACACCATTTAGGCTTCTGTTTGGAAACTGAAGGGCAAATCTCCCAAGGCTCTGTGTGGAAATGGAAAGCTTTGCCAGGTTTCTTTTCTGTCGGATCTAGAATCATTCCTTGTTTAATCTTTTTTTCCAAAAGACAAGGCCAGTAACAACCATTCTTTCTTCGCGACTTGAGAAATAAGACAAGACTAGAAAATTACGTCCTCTTTCACTTATATGGAGTGAGTGGGTCAGGACAGACAGCTGGTTTTGTGTCTGCATCTAGATGTCTGCCAGCCTGCCTTGGGAACAGCCTTCCTGAATGGATTCCCAAAACAGGTATATGGTACATCTTCTTTGTGTTGCTCTTAGACTGTATCAGGAAAAAGACACCACCTCTGTGTCAGAACAGCACATTTTCTACCTGTTTTCTTTTCTGCTTAGGTTAGAATAACATTGCTTGAAAGGTCTTCTGCCTCTTAAAATTTGCACGCTGGTACACAAGGAAACAAAATGATCATGCACAGTTTTCTTGTAGGTTGGCCAAAATATATCTAGAAGATAGGGATAGTTTTGTTGTTGTTGGCCTGAATGGGATTTTAAATTATGGATTCAACTAAAATACCATCCCTGAATGAGATTTAAACTAGTGGCTGGTGCTGAAGAGATGAGTTCTGTATCTCAAGATTCTCTCACATGGGGGGGTTTCCCTTTCCTCGCTTTAGCTTCTGTCTCTGAGTAGTAATAATAAAAATAGTTGTTGCTGTTGAACTGAATTTTGCAGTGCCAGTTCAGTGGTTACTGAATTTAACTTCAACTGTTAAAAAATAGAGAAATAAGGAACAGAAAAGTTCTAAAGTTAAAAAAAAATCCTAAATGTCTTCAAATTCTCAGCTGTCAATACAATTCCTAGTTATGTCACTGAAACAAAGAAAAATGTGTTGCTGTAACTAAAAGGTCTAAGCAATACATAGTTTCTTCCAAGAAACACTTCAAAAGTTGATAGAGGTTTTTTTGGTTGTTCTTTTTTTTTTTTTTTTTTAATTTTCTCTGTTGTCAGAGTATCACTGAAAAGAAATTTACCCCTTTTTGTTTTCTAGCTTCCTGTATCACAATTGGCTTATATTCATACAGATTCTAGACCTGTGCAGTTCTGGACAGTTATTGAAGTCAGATGATTGCCTAATTTTGACAAATGTACGTGGATGCACAAACTGGCATATAGTGCATAAGTACCTATGGAGGAGTTGTGTGTGGTCAGTATGATGCTCACTTGCCCTGTGTTTGCACAGATTGGTGATTATGATGTGCAAATGAGGTAGCAGTGGATGTAAATGAGAGGTGCGGGTATATGCTGGTAACATAGTTACACCCTCCCCTAAATAGCGATCCTTGTAAGAAGAAGTGCTAGCAACGGTCTGAAGTCAGCTAGGGACCTTAATACTGATTTTTATGTCGGAGGTGTTCAAATACGATGGTGAAGGCAGTGGCAGAAGACTGAGGGGAAAATTGCTTTTTGTAACTTCTACAAAGGGGGGATAAGAATATAGGCAAGTCAGGAAAATATAGTAAAGCCTCACTGATGCCTACTGCATCTTACTAAAAGGATAGCTTCAGCATCAGTAGAAACATCCCAGAGAAGGGTAGAGGCAAGCACGTAGAGGTGGCCTGGACACCAGAAGAGACTGCTGTGGCTCGGAGTTCACTGTCTGCATTTGGAAATCTGGTCTTCTTTCTGGCAGTGAGGTGGAATGTGATTCTTCACGTAGCACCAGAATATATACGCATACAGAACTGTAAAAATGCATAGAAATCCTGAATGACAGGAATTTTGAAGGAAAATTTGCAGTGAAAGCAATCACTTAATTGAACAGAGCAATTGAACAGTTGCTCGGGTAGGAGCTTTTTATTTAGCGTGAGCTTCTTTTCTAAACCTTTACTTTGGAAAGGCATATAGCTGTTGCCTGTCAACTAAATTGGGCTGGTGTTTTGACGCCACACATTTTTGTGCACCAGTGGAGCAGAAATGAAAGCTGTCAATAATAAGCTTGGCCATACAGGTGTACGCCCACTTACATTCTAATCTTTATAAAAACCTATTCCATACTTCTCTGCTGAGGGATGAAACCACTGACAGAAAATGTATGAGCCTTCCAGGGCCTGTACACTACAAGCTCACATTTCCTCTTATCAGGGAAGAAATTCTATTTTGTTTTATATTCTAAGAACGGAGGAAAAAAAGAGTCCAAACACTAAACGCATTCAGTGTTCCTGTCAGTGCCAGACTTCTGCACTGGAGGACTTCTGTGTGACATGAAATCAAAAGCTACTGTTCTCTGGCAGCCCTGCCTGTTGTTCAATCTGCTCCAGTAAAAGAGAAAAGAATGTAAAAAGTGGCAACTTCTGCAACTGTGCAAATGATGTATCTCATTGCCAGTAGGCTCATGGCTGGGATTCAACATATGCACTGTCTAGGGCTAGCCAACACTTAGCATGTTTGTTTAGGTATGTTATATAGACTGGAAATGTGTGGTCTCTCTAGTTTATTGCTTTCCAAAGGGACTGGCTGGTACTCTTCCAGAATTAGATGAAAGCATGTGAAAAACACCACAGAGGAACTAGAATCTGATTGATACGGGTGTGCCACAGGGCATATGAAATGTACCTTCCTTCCATAGATCACTAGAGTTTTAATCTACTGAACATTCCTCTTAAAGAAATACGTATTTGCAAATGTAATTACCATGCTTTTTAATGGTTATTGTATTATTATTTGCATGAAGCAGACTTGAAGTACTTCATGCATCTCATTTTCATGTGTTTAATTATGTCTATGTGGTCTTTGGAGGGCAAGTGAAGTGCTCCCAACTTGCCAGTGGAAGTCTGTCTTTCAGTAGTATTTCTAGCCCTAAAATAATACTAGATGTCAGAGTTCAAAATGATAAAACTGTGCATAAAGGTAAACACAAAGAGAGGGTTATAGTCTTCATTTGGGAGATACGTAAGGTATGATTATTGATAAAGTTTCACAGACTTCTAATACTTTCCAAAAATTATGTGGAAATAGGAACCTCAGCTATAGCCTCTTGCCTTCAGTTTTCCCAAAAGATTTTTTTCCCTTTTAAAGGATGTAGGAGTACACAATAATTTGTAGTATGAGGGACATAGTTATTTTAAGAGGTTATTTTAAATTCCTCCATTGTCCCTACCCTAGGGATTATTTACAGAGAGGGGAGAGAGTGTGTGTGAGTACACGTGCATGCGTATGCGTATGGACACTTGTACATGCACATACACGGAGTTAGTTGGCTTGTCACAAATTGGTCCAGCTATTACACGGTATCTCTGTAGCTGGAGGTTTAAAGGAATGAGGCCTTTTGACTAGGTGTGTTTGATATTTAAATGTTTCAATTCTTTTTTTTGTAATAGGAGTCAAACAACTTTCGCAAATTATTCTGTTAAATTACATGACACTCAAGCTGGCAACCAGTTTTATCACCTGCAAATGACTGTTAGCCCAGCACACGCTCACATTCATGCTATGCATTCACCGTGGTGCTTGTTCTAGTTAAGATCCTATTAGCTGAATTACTTTGCAGCAAATTATAAACATCGCTATGATTACAGGGACCAAACGTCTCCCTATTAATTTCTGCAGAGCAGTAGCTCTGAGCATCAAAGCTACCGTTCCAATTACACCAAAATTGGGTTGCTGCACTGTATTGACAAGCAGCGCTATGAATAGCACAGGTGTGAATACCTACTCTCGCAGGGGAGGTTGAACACAGCAGAAGGGGAGTCTCCATGGATCACACGTAGGCTAACTGCAGGGACTGGTAATTTAAGCTAGTTTCTAAGGAAATGAAATCAGACAAACGGTGGGGTGGATTTCACAACTCTTCAGGATGCTTCTCTCATTCATAATTTGCTGCATGTATGTAAACACCTCTTAAAATGCCTTCACTGATCTAAAGGGGCAAACTCTGCCCTGCGGAGGCAGATGTGTGTGCAGTCCCATTGGAAATTATGGCGGTTGTGAGAGTGGTATCCAAGGGCTGAATTTGGCCTGACACGTAAAAACTGACATAACTACACCTGGGATAAAAGTGTTAGGAATACAAAATGCAACACTCTAGTAATTTCGTCTTGCTTTTTCTGCTTCCCTACTGTCAAGGTAGCTGCTGGAGTGGGAAACTTCTTGGCACGGAGCAGATAAATGATGTTGTTCTCATAAATGAGCTATTTAGAGTGCCTTACTAAGTGAATTCTTTTCTTTATTTTTTTTTATTTGGGCTATTTTGAACACTACTTGCTGCATTGTAAATTATTGCAGTGACTTTCAGCTAAATTTGCTAAATGTGTATATAGCAGTTGTTATCTTAGCCTGGTTGGTGTCTTTGGAGTCAAATCTGATGAAAAAATCGAGGTAGCTGTGCTACCTTAGCAGGAGGGCATGGCCAGGGGTATCAGCGTCCCCTATAATCTAGAGGGTCAGCAATCTGTGACAGGCGTTTTGTAGCTCCTTTTTCAGAAAATGTCCAGTTGATACGAACAAGCAGATTAGGAAAATAGGAAGTCAGAAGTAGCATTTCTACCAAAACTTGTTCAGTCCTTTCATCCTCTCTAAACAGAAACTCTTCTCTTAGCAACTCCACCCAAACATCTGTTAGGTAGTCATGGCCCGTCCCTGTATCACTGACCCCCTTGTTTCTTCATTTGCTGTTATCTCCAATTTTAAATAAATTTCTTTTCCAGGTCTTGAATTAGGGAGATGATTTTTGCAGCTCTACAGTTAGGGAGCTCGGTATTATCTGAGTAGGAATGCAGGTGAAAAACGTGGAAGGGATATTTCTTAATTTTATCAGTCTGCATTACTATATATTTATTGTATTTTTTATTAAATTGTAATTTTGAGAACAGTAGTATTTCATTTTTCCTTTAAGTCAGGAAGCATGATAATTTTCACAAGAGCATTTGAAGTGAAACAGATTATAGCAAATCAATAATAGTAACTGTTATCTGCTGGTTTTAATCATCACTAAAATGCCAGAAAGGTTAAAAAAATCCTCAATCCCTGATACAAGAAAGCACAGATATGTAGCAAATGAGTGTAATGTTTCTATTTTGTATTAGATCCGTTACCATACAGAATTGTTGTTTTAACTCCCATTTGTACTTCTGCTGATAAGTGAATACCTTAGAATCGAGCATTTTGCATGTGGCAGCTGCCTTCAAGGACAAACACAAAGGCTTGTCGTAGGACTCAGCACGTTGATGTAATGCTGCAAAAAACATCAGGAAATTGTGAAGAAATAAATAACTTGAGCCCCATCATTATGATAGTTAATGGCTTTAGGGATGGCACTAAAGCAGACAATATGGTCAGAATGAAGTCTCCATCTGTGTCTGTGCTGTCAAGGGAAATAGTTTTACATCATTTCTTATCTCTCTTTTGGTCCCTGTGACAAGTAGCCCATGAGGTGTTCAGACCCTGCACTGAACTGACTAATGAAAGATGATAGGATGAGAATTGATAAGTGAATTTAGCTTGACTGTAAACCCTGCAACGTCAGACAGCAACTCCTCCTCTTATCCTTTTTATCATCTTTCTTTTAGTATGGTGCCCCTGAAAACCTTCCCACATAACTCTGAAATGTCGTTTTCACAGTGATTCAGAAGTGATCAGAAAGGCAAGCAAAATGACATAGAGAGCAAGGCTAAATTAATGGGCTGTCAAAAAAGTATTCTCACTTGGAAGGATTTCAGGCTTCTCTCAGATCTGATGCTAACCCAGAAAAATCTTGACAAAACTGAATTCTATTAATTTTCAATATAAAAGTTGGAGTTTCTTTATTGAAAGTTTTGCAATATACTTCTAGCTCATAACTCGTCTATTTGTGTTTATTTCCCATTTTGGTGACAGGCAAACCCTAATAGAGTTCTGATGCCTGATCCCAGAGAGAGGTCAAGAAGGTCACTCGTGTGAGTGAAGTCATATACGTGCTTAAATGTGAGCACAGTGGGAGCCACAGTTTAATGATCTGGTTCACTCTGAGTAAGAACTTTGAATGCTCCTTTGAAATAGGCTGATCTGTCTGCAAAAAAAAGCACAGCAAATTAAACAAACCTCCCTTGAGAAGCAGCCCCTGCCTCCCAACCTCAAGAGGGGTGTGTTGCAAGGTTGCTAATATATCTTGGTGAAAATGACCATGTAAAAAGTACTTTGGAGGTAAGTTGTGGTAACAGTTTCAGGCCCCAGTCACAAAACAGAAAAGCAAATCTCACCAAACAAGACGAAACAACTTTTCAAAATTAGGTTTATTTTTTAAAAACTTTCAGACTCCCTAACTTGGTTCATTTTGTTGCAATCTTGCTTTTGTGGTTTGGGAATATAATTCATAATTGTTCCATTTTTCAAGACTGCACTCATGATTGTGTAAAGGTAGTAAAGTCTCATCTTGTTTTTGAACTCACTTGACTGTGTCAAGAAGTGATGGCTTAATCCTTCCTCTTCTTCTGGAATCTGTGTTTTGACTTCTATTACTAACTTGCACCATTTTATTTTCTTAATTGTCATGGTCTCTAATGTTGCATCCTCCATGGTCTGCAATATTCAGGCTCTGAGCCAGTGTCATTGAATTATAACAAAGAGCTCATATCCTCTGAATCCTTAAGCATGATGCTTTGGATAAACTTTGGGTGCTTAACAGTTTGACATTTTGGAGTAATGTCTACACGATGAATCTTACCTTACTCTTTATTAACTCTATTCACCAGAAGAACCACCCCAAACTTGAATGCACATGGATTGTGAGTGGGATGAGTTGCCATCTAGAATGACTCTGGAGGGAACAGGAAAACTAGCTGAGATTTGACAGATGCGTAGCATTTTATAGCACAAAGTGAGATGAATCCTATCGAATGTGATCAAGCAGGTGTCAGTTCCTAGAGGTTCATAAACATAGACATAAAACTGTTCACCTACTTGATCTAGGTCACTTTTTTGAACCTAATTTTAAAAGGTGGTTGGTTTGCCTTTTCTTCCATAAAGAAGGTACCAAGTATGAGGAGGGCAAAATGCTGAGATAACATCTAAAGTTCTCTTAGTTGTTTGATGTTGATGTGGAGGGGAGAAATTGAGAATAAAACAAAGAGAGTTGTTAACTTGAACGCTTAAACTGCATCACATCATTTGCTGGAAATCAGGGCATAGTGGCTAAGGATACAGCTGTTGGTTTTTCAGGTAAAAAGCTAGAGCTAGATCTTTGTGATAAGTACATACTTTTTTTCCTTTTTCTTTTCAGTAGTGAAAGTGCAAATTAAGGGGAAAAGAAGTAAAAGTTGTCCTGAAATTCTTTTACTGAAATAAATGTATATTTATTATTAATAAAGCATCCTTTGGTAAATGTTTGAATAGAATCCTTCAGATGCACAGCGGTTTTCTTCTTTTGTGGGGTGGGTTGGCGTAGGAGTGGGCAGAGTTGGAGGTGTGTGCATGTATTCTGAATTCCTGGACGAGGGCTTGTGAGAAGTTACTAGTTCTCTGTAAATGAAAATCAGTTCCCCCTCTTGACTCTACAAACATAATAAGGGAGTAGGAGTTTATATAGTCTCTTGAACTTTGTATTTTTTGGAAGAATGAGTCAGTCCTCCAACAGATGTCAAAACAATTAGCTATGAGGGGATTACAGTAAGTTTGCTGGATAATAAAGACTATATGTTTCATATAAGCATGAAAAATCAGTTTACACACTTACACATATAGTTTGACTGACCGCAACTGTGCACTGAAATAATTAAAGAATATAGGTAAAGGTTAGTCCTGTCTCTGAAATGAATCAGGCTCTAAGTAGTTCCTCAGCTAAGTCTGATACGTGTTCTATTCAAAAAAAGCAATACTTAAGTCAGACACGACAAATTTAAGGCAACTTCTTTGCACTGCTTCTAGCTCATCTTTTGCAATATGTTTAAATGTGCACTTCTTCTCAGTTTGAAAGTATTCCTTCCATAATGGCAGTTCTGGAAGGCAGCAAATAATGAATCAACCAAACATGTAAATTTTCAGCCAAATTAGGACATCACCACGATGACTACAAAGCTGCCAACTTCCACTAGGAAAAACCGATTCTATCCTTGTAAGTTCGAGCTGCTGAAATAAGCAGTTGTGCACCTGCTTGTATTGCTTTCCTGGCTTTGTGCTTTGCCATTCTGTAGTGATTTTCAGTATAAGCCATGGGAAGTTTAGTTTCTCAAGTTTCATCTTGACTCGGATCCACTCCTCCAAGCTGGATGATGGAGCTCTATACAGGTGTGATGCAGCACTTCTAGGAAGGTAGAATGAAACCCAGTTGTGTCTTGAAGGTCCAGCCATACCACCCACCTGTACTCTTACACAATATGCTGAGACTGCTTGAGGAAGATGCATAAACCATCTGCAGCTTCCATCTAAACTTTCCTTCTCTAAGGAACAGGCTCAGTGAAGAGGTCTGGACAATACATGAGAACAGCTCTACAGTCACCGCTGTCATACTGCCTGCTTCCAGTACCTGTAATAAGGACAAAATTATCCTGAGGCCTCCACCAACTTGTCCGTGTAGACTGAAAAGGGTTTAACAGTCACCTGCTTTCTTTCCACATATCCAGAAATTTCAGCCAAGGCTTCCATGACCTGAGTTTCCTGATTATGAATAGTTGCAAACTTTTTTTGTTGAATAGTCCCTTTTGAAGCCTTTGGATGATCTCTGCCTTTTCTTCCAATGTATTTATTTTGCTCAGAATGCTATGCCTGTCCTGTAATTTTTCATAACTAGTTATGGAAATCAGATTTTATACCATCTTCCCTTTTCCTCCATCTTTTAATCTTTTTAACAATATCTCTTCATTAGCATTCACTCCAAATTGCATTCCTCAAATGTTTATAGAAGTAGTTTTCTAAGATGTCTCTGAGGTAGGCATGCCTTATATAGCATTAACATTTGTAGAATTGGGTTATAAATATTAGATGTGAAGCCATAGATGCTGATGTTTATTTTGGTCAACACAAAAATTGCCCCAATCTTAACCTTAGGGCAGTAGAAATTCAGTGATCTTCCTGTTGTGAAACAGCAGCAGAAAGCTATCTGGCTTTTTTTTTTATTATTATTTTAAAAACACACTTATAAATAATCAATATGTAACCTAGATAAAGATTCCCGTAGTGCATATTTCATTTATGAACAAGACAGCCTGCTCCTGCCATGAAGAATTTCCACTAGACTGTACTGTTCTGGCTACTTAAAAAGTACCAGGCCAGACAATGACAAGCAAACTCAATGTAAGATATGCATGTGCATTAAGCATAGCCTCCATGCATTTTTTAGTTACTTTATGTTGGTGGGAATATTTTTTGTGTTTTTAGATGATAAAACTAGCAATATTTTTAGATAGACAAAAAAATTAAAAAAAGTTCACATAGTGAGGTTGGAATTGATTAACGCAGAAGACTAAGTTGAGATTGAAAGCCTCACTGGGGAAAACAAAATAAAACAGAAACCAACGGAGTATATATTAGAGGGGAGGTAATTGATTTTCCATAAGGTTGGATTTTGCTTGTGATGAAAAAGTATCTTTAAAAGATACCAGAAAAAGAGAAGGGTTCTGGGCGCATTTCATGGATTATGTTTTTGTAACAGAAAACATAATGGTCCCGTTGTAGGTTTGTCAAAATAAATGCAGAGATATCATTTTATTTTAATGTTACTCTAGTGCTTTCTTAAAAAGGTATTTTCTATTGCTAGGTATACAAGTAGAAACACAGTGACCACATATTTCACTTTTGTAAGAAAAAAACAAACACCTGGTGAGATACTGTTTTCTGCATCCTTTTTTGTATCTGTGAAAGAGATTAAAGTTGTCCTCTTTAATTTATAAAGCCTTTGGGCACTGAAATATATGATAATTGATTTTAATTCTCTGACTCAATGCAGAAGTAAAACAGCTTTAAAAGAATGGTTAACAGATCTTAAACTCAAAACTCACATTGGTTTATACCTTCTGACTGATATTTTTATTTTTTTTCAGTGGCGTGCTTAAATTTGATCTAGTTTCCAACATCTATTATTTAACTTTAATAAACAAAAATAAAATGCCTACCAAAAAAATGCCTCTCATATATCTTGGCTTCCTGATTCTTGTAATGTATTCATTTGGAAAGCCAACTTCTATCAAGGTCATGGATTTAAAAACAAACCAAAAGTTATATATAAAAAAAAACAACCCACAAAAAAACCACAAACCCACAACAAAAGCAGCAAGCACCAAACAATAGCTGGCTCAGGTTTGTTTTTACTGGGTTATACAGTAAGTCATCTGCAGGCTTTATTTGTTTTAAATTTCGTGCCTAACAATTTCTTAGCCAAACAACCTTGACAGTGTCCCTTTAACTTATTTATAGCAACACGCACAGACATCACAGTGAATTTATTTACATCTCTTAAGTATTTCAGGGGCCTATAGCTTCTTCACAAAATCTTCTGTGCTGAACTTCAGGATGAGCTTTACTGCCTGTTTCAATTGATTGATTGATGGGCCTGGGAGCCCAGTTACTCTCCTGACAAGCTGTGCTCGCAGGAGCTTAGTCTGGGTAAACAAACAGGTCGGTGAAGTGAGAAGCATGTGGCTTTGTAGTATGTTTTGCGCAAGCAGGCTATTGTTTCACTACAGGATTACCTGCAGTACCTCAGATGGGCAGTTGATGAGACTAGACATTACTTCACTTTGCATGCGCTGGAGTAGAGGGAACAGCTTCTGACGGCTTTGAAAGGAGCTTGCGCTAACTAAGCTATTAAATGATAGTTCATACAATATTCTGAGAAATAATTTGAATTCATGAACTCATCAGGCATTATTTAGATGTAAGTTTTTTCATTAGCATTTATATTTGCCAAGCATCTCTTTTTGCTTTTCATGTGTACTACAGACAGGTTCCATTTCTTTTTGTAAGTGTCAGCAATCAGTGGCATCGTGGTTAGTACTAATCTTGGACTCATAATGACTCTTTCTATCTTTCGGTCCTCTATGAGCGGTCTGGAATCTTTGACTAGGTTGATCTGTGAGCTCCTTTTAGGCAGTGCCATAAAAATGTAAAAGTCCTGCTGTGTTTAATTAAAAAAGAAGCATCAGTATCTCTTATGTACAACTAATGGCATTTTCTTTTAAATTGGGAGGAAGATATAGCAAGGCTGGACCAGATCCTTAGCTGATAATTTACATTTATTAAGGGTCTGGCATAGGGAGTCTGCCTATGGAATTACGATTGCATTTATTTTTTAGTTAATGCACACAGTTTGAATTAGGTACTTCAATCATCACACTGTGTTTCAGTAATGAGCATCATAATCGATAACTACGAATTACAGCTCCAAGTAAAAGACAGGCACATCCATATCCTTCTTCAGGCTTTATTAAACTTTTCTGACATTTAGAAAATGCAGTTTGCTTTCCTACTGTTATGCGTTAGACTTTCAGGAGAACTCAAATGGGATATATTTGCACTGTGCATAATCATGGTTTGGGGAGCAATATATTCAGGGAATCCATTTAGAAGTAAGTAATTCTTCTGAATGGCATCCTTCAAAGCAGGGTGTGCCTGCACTGTGCATGTCAAAGATCCAGCCTCGCTTTTTCTTCTTGTCATTGCCAAAATTACTCTTCTGCTCTTTTCCTACAGCATGCAGCATGCTGAGTTTTCATCAGCATTTGCCTTCTCTCGTCAGAGCTGATTCCATTTCAGTGGGATGTTCACATAGCATCGTGAAGCACTTTGGGAGATAAGATGCTGTAAAAATATAAACCAGTAGGGGAATTTCTAGGCACTTGACCCATTACCTGGGGTGTGCAGAGAGACTCTAATTCTGGCTTATGCAAGCAACTGAGAACCCCTATGGCATGGAAGATGCAGCTTGAAGTTTATCACTGATAAAGGAGAATAACTGAGGTTAAAACTTAATCTGCTGAACTTCTGCAATTTCTTGTGGCAAAACGCTTTTTGAGGAGTGCTGTGAGCTCAACTACAAAGAGCCTAGGGGTTACTTTAGATTGTTTCAAGGCTCCCACCTGATCACAAGGTCAAGAAATTAGAAGCTCACCAGGCTATACTCTCTGTCCTTTTTTGAACCAGACTATCTCTATCAATGAAAAGGTTGTTATGTGGAGACTAGCCAATTAAGCCACTTATTTACACAAAAGAGCACTGGATGAATCTTGAGAAGTCAGCTAGTTTACCGCCTCTGCCTCAGAATAAGGGCAGATGCTTGTCAGATGCTGATAGATGCTTGTCTTACATTTTATTTAAAATACATAGTAACGGAGGCTCTAGATCTTTCTCAGATCAGCTCTTCTATTGGTTCACTGTCCTAGTCTGTAGAAAGGTTTCCTGGAAATGTATTTATATCTTCTTTTCTGCAATTTATGACCATTTTTGCACCCTGTTCTGTCCCTCTCGGATAGCAAGAACAATCCATTCCCATTTGGTGTTTGCACTACTCCTTCACAGTCGATTACCATTCCTCCTTTCAGGCTTTGCTTTTCTGGACTAAAAGCCAGTTCTTTCAGCTCTTGTGGGTTCACTTTCTCCAGGCATTTGAATACTTTGTTTGCTCTCCTCTAGGCTGCCTTCTTTCTTTCTTGTAGACCGTGCCCAAAGCAAGGCACAGTGCTTAAATTTAGGCACTGCTGGTGCTGGATTGGTCCTGTGAGCCATTTGAAGTTTCTTGCAGCTGTTTGCATTCACACGGCCAACAGTGGTGTTTGTCTTATGCCATGGCCTGACAGTGTTGATTTAGGTTCAGCTTGTACCCCACTATACTGCTGCCTCATTGCTTGTCCCCCTCGAGCTGATAGTTTCTGCCCACTGTTGTCTTTAAAAGGTCATATTTGAAATGAATTCTGTTATTTCCCAACCTGTTTTTCTAGTTTCTCAGCAATGCAAATCCCGTCATGCAGCATGTGTGTTGTAGCTTAATGTGGTGCTATGGGCAAGCTCAATATTCCACCATTGTGTTATTTAAAAGGAAGATGAGAAAAAAAAAATCCCTTTGAATTTGGCAGCAATGGGTTGAACAGGTGAGGCTGACTGTTGAACACCAGCAGTAGCTCAGCCTGCCAGTCTATTTAAACAGCGGAGTAAATCAGCTGCTGCTGAGCTTGGGGAGGAGGGAAGCAGCCAAGTGTGCAAGCCCAGTCTGCCGTTGCAACTTCAGTCTGATGGTATAGGAAATAAAATGTAAAAGAGGAGACAAGGAGCTATTTATGGCTTTTGGTTAGTATCAAAGTGATTACCAATTTAATCTTACTAGGGTGAGAATAATGAAAAAAAAAATATTTTGCACTCATTTGGACATGAAATTAATCAACCCCCTGAAAAGTACAAGATGGAAGAGGGTCAGTAGGAAGATGCTGAACTCGAAGGATGTACCATAAATTATAGCGGAAGTAAATTTTACTTACTGAAAAGAAATTCTTGGGGTACTCATTTTTTAATACAATAGACTTAGTTATAACTGCAGTTCACTTGTTAATTAAAATACCTTTGAGAAGACTTTATATTATCACAGTTTAAAGTGCCTATTATTTTCTAGTTTCTTTGGCATTTCTCTGTATTTGCACTAGGAAAGGTATCTGCTGGTATTTTCTTTGTTCACTGTAGGGACAATAAATACTGCAACTTGTCAAATAAGAAAAACATCAATTAGTGAAGAACTGGTTGCTAATATACAAATCGACAAACATTATTAACAGTGAATTATGGAATAAATAGTAATTTTGAAAAGCTGCTCATACTCATTAGAATTAAAAAGTTCTTTTGCTTGTCTCATGGGGCATATGCAAAGTTTTCTGTGGGGTTTTGCCAGATGCCCTCAGTGAGGGGCATCACTTAGTTGTTCTGGCCAATCTGACCCATTTTCCTCCTGCTCTCTACCAGCGCTCCTTCCCATCAGAGGAGGAGGGGAGGATCCCTACGGCAGCGCTGGCTGCCCGATGTGCTGGCGCATCCATGCAGCCCAGGTTGTGCTGATCCTTTTCCACGTGAGAACAGGCTGCACTGATGCAGACTGGTGGTCTGTTCAACTCAGTAAGCCGTCCCTAGCAGTGGCCATAAGCAGACACTGAGGGAAAAGCAATAAGAGGGCAATTATGTATACTTTTCTGATTCTCTACGAATCTCCAGCTGTGTTCAGCTCAGAAATTTCCTGACCCTGTTGTTGCTTAATTAGTAGTCTGCGCTGGGTCTTCTCGTTACTTCTGCAGTCTTCCCCTGAGCTCTATGAATTGCATGCACACTGTCCTTTGTCATAGAGATTTACTGCCCGGTGCATGGAACCACCTCTTCTGTTTGTTTTGAGTCTGATTCCTGCTGCCTTATTGGATAGCCTGTATTTTATCCAAAGCTTTACAGATTTCTATATCCCCATAAGATCATCTTCTTTCCTGATAAGACAGTCCTTGTTCACGCCTCACATGGAAGCTGTTCATTGCATTGGACAACACCCTCAAAATTTGTGTAGTGTATCACTTGGATTGGTCTTGTCCACATGGTCATAAATCCGTTCAAATAACTCTCTAAATGTTTGTAAGGTGGGATTTCCATTTAGAGAAGCCATACTAAGTCTTACCAAGTTTACTGTATTTATCCAAATGTCAATAAATCTCTAACAGAAATTAAATAGTCAACTACAACTATGTAGTAGCTGAATCTCTATACTATAAATAGCCTCTACCTATTTGCCTTATATACTTGCCAGACTTAAGTCCAATAGCTCCTCATGTTTCTCCACGCTACCCCAAAAACCTACTTTAAGACTGGAGAGACATTTGACCTCTTCCAGTCTTCACATACCAAAAAAGTTGGCCCCATACATTTTCCGAGGGAGGTTTGCTCAGGAGGTGCTAGAAGAAGAGGTGGATGCTTCATTGGAGAACAGTCACTGACCTATAAATTTTTTTACTTCTGCTTAGCATCCCCTACAATGTATGTATGTGACATTTGCCCAGAGTACATGAACATCACTGAAGTAACCCCAAACAGTTGTATTTTCTGCCCTCACATTTGGTCTTTCACTGGGGTCATCATCCAGGTTAGTCAGCAACACAAACCCATTATTATATTCTTATTTAGACCTGGAATTTAAATCCATGCAGATTCTCAGGTATATGTTGAGGTGGTTATCTTATTGATGAGGCTTACTTCTAGGCTGTCGTAAACACGTTGATCTATTCTGACAGCAGCACAGTTTACTATTTCTTTGTCATGGCATTACAGTACTCCAGTGATTCTTTTCCTGTCACTGGATTTCTGATATGCTTAGTAAATCAGTGTCTTAATTTAGAGATAGGCATTCCACTTCCCCTGTTTTATTTTTAGCCTTCTAGCTTTTGTGTAGATGTGTTTACCTCTGTGTTGATTCTTTGCCTGGTTCTCCTTAACTGTCACTCCTGTTGTTCTTTACTTCCTCTTTATTTCCAACTTCTGGCCTATCTTAGTTTACGGATGAAGAAGTTTTGCATCTTCTTCCTTAGAAGTGCCATCCCAAATCATATGCTCTTATGCATATGCCAGTTTTACTCGTTGCTCACTTTTAGTTCACTAACACCATTCCTGGTTTCAAGTGAGAGAAGTTTCTTTACAGCTTAGTGTCTGTATCTTCTCTTCAGAGTCTTTTTTTTTTTTTCTCTCCTCGTTTTCTGTCCTCAGTGTGGAGATAGTGGGTACGAGGTGAAAAGAAGCCTGACTACTGTAGTAACCAGGTCACATAAATAAAAGGAAATGCAATATTAACTGCATAATTTATTCAAATTGAGCATAATGAATGTGAAAAAGTGCAAAATAATACCATGGGTGTCACAATTTCTGCTAATTCCAGAAAATTTATCTCAATCAGAGAAGAGCCTTTAAAAAAAAAAAAGTAAATGAAAAAATTCCAAACCACAAAGCTTCTGCTTGTGAAATTGTAGTTATCTCAGCATCTCTTAAGGCACGTACACCCTAATTCAACAAGGTTCTTAAGCTCCTGCTTAATTTAGAACAACTAGCTGATTTCAAGAGTATTCTCCTATGCACTTAAAGTTAAATGCGTATTTAAGTATTTAGATGAACCAAGATCCTCCTGAAACAAGCTAGATAGATAGAGGAATGAACTTGTAAAAATATTAGATAATATGGTCAAGAAGCTTCCTCAAAATCAGCAAAGCAATAGCTAGCTGCATGTTCAAGTCCTGTAAAGGTACTAGTAGATACCGCATTTGACTGAACAAAAACCATGAAGGTAACAACCTATAGAATATAAATTACTAGAAAGAAATTATTAGGGCAAAGAAAAGGTATTTTAGCTTGTGAATTAGATAATGGAAGAGATATATAAACTGCTAATTAGTTTATATAGTAAATAATTATGCCTAGAGAAGGAATAGACATACAGAAGGAATTTACAGGGATTGTAAGGCAGTGCAGTGGTAAATAACTCACATATAGAATTAAAAAAAAATAATAACCAGGTACTTTATAGCGTATACACAATGTGAAATATATATCAAGTGTTTTATTAATTGTATTTTCCTACAAAGTGCATAAAAATTTTATTGTATACTATATTACATACTTTCTCACTGTAGATGCCTGTTTATTCTTACCTATTTTGTTCTGTAAGGTCCAGCAGATATTGCCATTATTTTGATTATTGTTATATGTGTCCTACTCCAAACTTAGTGTCAGAATGGGTTTAAGTGAATCCAGTGAAATCAACGGTATTTTTGCCTTCGTCAGGATTAAGTTAGGAGTTGCCGCAAAAAATGATCTGAGATAATTTAAATAAACACAATTAGAGAAGATCTCTTGCACACAATCTAAACACGGAATAAAAATTAAATAAATAAAATAGATCAATGTCAGGTTCCTAATTTTACAAGTAATTCTCACATGACAGAAAACTTACATTAGTGGGTACTGATTTTGCGTATTTAATACGCTCTTTGAATCTACAAGTAGATGGGACCGTATGTTCATGACTCTTTTTCTCACATGATAATATTTCCTGGTAAAACTACTGGAAAAACATACAGTAGACCAATTTGAGCTGTGCATAAGTCACGTAAATGCTTGCATTGGAGCAGAACAAAATACGCTTGTCATAATAGTATGAGAGCCTTAGTAGGCAAGGCGGCAGTTGGAGCTGGCCCTGGCCTTTAATGTGCTCTTGTCACTTAATCTTCTTCACATCAGAAAGACTTTCCCTTAAAAATACCGAAAGTTGTGTAAACTGTTTGTTTTGCTCTACTGCACATCATTGAAGGCTACAATTTTGTCTTTAGAGATACGACATGACTTCCCACAGAGGCGTGTCTCTCCCTGAAGAGCAAATCCTCATAGAGAGAAAATAAACACCGGCCTTTGAGACAAGGTTGTTCTCTGCTGGCGATTACAGGCAGAAAACTGACCAAAAAATCCTCTGTCATCTTTCTGAGTAGAGGAATACTGAAGTACCTTGCGCAGTTTGTTTTTGTGATTGTTTTAGATCACATATAATTACCCACCTAGAGGAGGTCTTTGAAACAACCTCCCTGTCACCTCGATCATAAGATCAATAGGTGAGGAAACTTGTTTTAAAAAAAGCAATACACAAACAGGCAAACAAAACCTCTGAGCCATTATTTGCTTCAACCACATAACCAAACCCATGGTTCAAAAATTTCATTGGTAATTACAGTAATGAGGAAAGTATGCTGCTGAACCTCAGTGGGACTCTGCTGGAAAGCAGACAGGTTTGGAAATGCTTTCTGAACTCCTCAGTGATTTTGCATCAGTCCTTTTACACAATTCTCCTAAAGGATACAGTGGCAAGATAGTATAAAGCTCAGAGGACTTCAAATAATGTGCTTTTAATACACTACATATCTGGGTTTTTTTATTACACACTAGCTCTGTCTATGACATCTTGAAACTGTTATAGCACTCTGAATAGATATCATCTGTACTTGTAATATGTTTTTCTTATGATCTAATGGCTAAAAGGGAGGTGTTTAAATTGTAGATTAAAATGATTTTTTTTTTCTTTTTTAGTATCTACATTGATAACACCTTAGGAATTTGGGGTATGCATTTAGGTATCTCTGGAACCAGATTCTAAATTGGAGCATCCGTTTCTGACCTTTTTCACCATAATGTTAACATTGAGCATGAACCTGGAAAAAATTGGAAATAATTGTTGTTGTCATTATGCTTACGTAGTGACAGGGGTTATTGCAGTTAACTGAATATACATTCCCCTCCCACAGCAGTTGACTGTAATGCTTATCTGTCACTGTGGTATTGGAAGATGGAAAAGATGTCCTTCTATAGATTTACCTAAAGAAAGCACAAACCAGATGAATCAAAATACTCGGTGAATTTTTTGTATGATGTCCAATAACAGGTGAGAGAAGGGTAACAGAGAGGGGAGTAAAGATAGCTTGTGGGTGCGCGCGTCTGTCTGACCACCTCTGGGTATAAAATAATTTTAAGCGATGTAAGGGTAACCTAAGTATAAGTGGTAGGAAACTTTTGCTGTGACAGATTCGGACATGAAAATGAATGTACCGCTGTCAGGAGGGCATTGCGACTGACCGGGGCGGTATCTCTGTGTCAGGCAGTGAGAGGTCGCTGGGGCAGGCATGTTTGGAAGATGGATGGATCAGGCTGGTTGCAAACTTCAGAGCACCCTTTTGCTTGAGTGACGTTCATTAGTGATACACTTTGTGCTAATGGTTAGCTCTGGCTCATTATCAATCATTATCAAACAGATGGTCCTTAACGATCATATCCCACATTAGCTGTGCGCATACAGCCCCACAGAGCCGGTGCTGTGTCATTAGCGCTGGTGACGGTGGTCTGCGCTGGTCTCAGTCACTGAGGGGCCTCTTTGGTAAGGGGAGCTGAAGCCGAAGGGCGACCTCTTCCTTCCCCATTTTTAAATGCTTATCATTGTTGTTTTATGCTGATCATGCCCTCCTTGAAAAAGAGAAGCCATTCCTCTTCTGGCTCCACCATACATCTTTCCTGCCAGTACTATATCTTATTCTTACCTTGCAGTTTTAACTGCTTACATATTTGCCCATACCCTTTCATGTAGTTACACTACAGGTTTCCCTTTAACCCTTTGCAGCTATATATTATTTATATACATGTCTGTATGTATAAAAAGCTTAGCTGTAATGCAAAATGCTCATGCATTGTCTCTGGTTATGTTGTTAGTAAAGATAGCATTACAAAGTGCTTATACAATAGTAGCTTCTCACGCTGTCTTAGAGGCCTTAATGTCTGCTTTGAAAGCAAGTAAATATTATTTTTTTTCTTGCTTGGTGTACTTCTACTTTATGATTAGAACAGGACTTTGTTTTGCCTACAAGGGAGTCTGTAGTTCGATATTATAACCCCCAAATGAAACAGTACAGCCTATGTATTTATATATAGCTCTATTTTATGAATAGTTTCACTATCAACTCTATCTTTTATTATATTGAATAAGACGTATCATATGAAGGCTATGTTACTGCCTGCATTAATGAGTGAAATAAAAACTTTTATTTTTTAAATACAGTTTAACTAAAAATCAACATCGACCAGCTTTTGCCTTGGTGAGGGAAAATCATGAAATATGAATGAAATACAGCATTCTTGTGCTACGTTCTTTATTTTTTGTTTTAAAATCAGAAGTTCAGTCTTCTTTTTTATATAGCAATAGCTGGAGATTTTAGTTAATGGCATTACTAACTTATTTCAAAACTTCTGATTGTGGGAAACCAGCAGGTATGTGAATTATGGATCTCTGATTTTACTGCAGGGTCAGGTGACATAAACTACCACAGTGTTTTATATACCTCCAGAACCCTGGCGAGGTGGAATTATAGGCTCATAACTCAGAGTTTTCTTGTTTTTTAATCTGATGTTATATATAGATCCAAATCCCATACCCTGTGCAGCGTAGCCTCCAGCTCCTTCACTGCTCCAACCACAACCCCATCTCTGTTCACTTTGCAACAGTTCCACGCTTGTATCCCTTTCAGCTTCAGCTCCATTCACTGATCCATCAGATGCAGAAGGGGCAAGGGCTGAGGTGCAGGGTAAGATCTGTTCAGGTGCCATCTGTATCTGGTCACTAGTGGATCCTTATACTTTCTAGAGGACTTAATATCCTTTTGCCAAGATTAGAGCAGCAGGACTCTGGGGTTCAGTCTGAAGCTCTGCAAGGTGTGTGCTGCAGCAGCATTGGGCGTTTCTGTTACTTTACTCATCCAGATCCTCATTTCCACAGCCCAGCCAAAGGTCTGGCTCCCTTCTCCCCACACTCTCCTTGTCTCTCTCCACTAGACTGGCCTTCCCCTTTATGTAAGACAGCAGTCTTTTTCTCCCCAGGTCTTTCTGTGCATCCCTATTGCTCCATTCCTCTTCTCCGTACTCCTTTAGTTATATATTTACCAGCTAGTTCCTCTCTTAATACCAAGAGTTTTTAAAAAATAATAAAATAATTAGGTGGGACACACTTGGGCAGGCATGCAGTGTAGCAGTTTCAGCTTAGATAACCAAGGTTGGATAAACATCTAAGGAACTAGTTCCAATTGCAGTGAGAGCTAGGTAAAGTATGGCTCTGTTACTGTGAGAAATTTAGCAGGTAGAGATGGTTGCGATATGTATTTTCAATGTCTAGAAAATTGAAAAAAAAAGACTATAGGAAAAAATGCTATCTTAGTGAGAAGATGGACTGACAGGCATAAAAATTCAATACTCTATAGGAGAAGAAAGAGGCAGGTTTTCAAATGAATGAGTCTGCATGTGCTGAACCTGGCTAAAGCACTCTGTTTCCTCAGAAAGAAATCCTGGAAAGACTGTGGGGGAGTACTTGACACCTGGGCAAGGAAATTCAGGAACTGAAGCACCTTTTAGAGGGCCTGGAAGAGACACTGAAAAGTAATGAAAGGTTATTCTGGCTCTTCATAAGCTCATCAGTTCACACAACTTCTGGTAGATGTGAACTGGCCACTTCCTGGGTTTAGAGAAGAGTGAGAGCACTGAGCTTCTATCAGCTCTCCAGCAGAAAATGGGGGAAAAAATGGAATTAAAACAGCATTGGAAAAGTTTGTTACAATGATAATACTTGACATGGCGCCCTTGCAGCAGCAGGGAATAGACTTGATGATCTAAAAGGTCTCTCCTGGTTGTAGTTTCCTAAGTTTACATCTAGAGCCTAAACAATATTTTAAGAAAATGTACTTACTGGCAAAGGGTACTGACTAAGCTTTTAATACAATTTACTTATCTATTTTAAAAAAATAGTTGGCTATGTTTGAATAAATGGAACTGAGAGCTTTTTATCCTGTTGCTATGTAACGCTGCCTTTGCAGATTTAGGAAAGGTTATGATGTTTCCTCAGAAACATCAACGTTTTCATTGTTTTTAGGAAACACAATACGTCTGCAAAACTCAATTCCTACTTGGGCTTTTATAACGTTTTCAGAAATGGATAAGGTTTGACATGTAAAATATTTCTGTCCTATTCTTTTTTTGAGAAATCCTTTTTGAAATTACAGAGAAGGAGAAATACAATTTGTATAGACTGAGGAGAATGCATCTTAATGGAAATAAAGAGTAACCTAATATTCCAGGATGAAAAACAGTCTTTGACGTACCGCTTATGAAGCCCAATGATTTATACGCTCAACAGAAATACTCTAAGAAAACATCAGACTATTAAGTAGTTAACACAAATGCATTCATTTTACTGAAAAATATGTTTTTCCTGTCATATTGACTCACCGTTAAAAAAAGAATCAATGTAAGATGTTATTTATAAACAAAGGCTCTTCTGATATCACTTACAGCCTGTTGTCATGTGCATTAAAGATGTTCCTAAGACTCCACAGACCTTACTGGATTTTTAACTCAGGTCTTTACCCAAATGTAAGTCAGAAGTACCTTCCTAAAAGTCACTGGTGTTATGCTAGTGTGAAACGAATGATAAGATGAACTTGGTTTATGATGCAAGGCAGTCCTGGTTGCCCTAAATTCTCTAACTCTCCCACTTCCACTAAACACTTAGCCAGTGCAGCCGGTGGGATAACTGCTATAATGGGGACATTACATCATAGTAGCGTATTTCACCTTTGGAAAATCACACCTAGACTCCTAGTGGCTTTAAAAAAATATTTCACAGACATATGAGCATGGAAGTTGCAACACCAGCTGCCCCTGAACGTGATTGCTGAAGTTATCACAGGCTCTCCTCCTAAAATTTGGGCATAGCTTACAAAGAAGTTCTGCATTTTCAGAGCTGGCTTCCCCATGTAACTGTTAGTCTGGACTCTCTTTCATGGTTGGATGCAGTGCTGGTAGCTAGGACATCTGTGTATCTTATGCTTGGTATGTACCTGCATATGGGCAATTTTTTGTACTTCATTACATAGGTGTGATGCTTTTTGGTGCACGCATATAGATAGAATCATAAAAATTTCAAAAGCAAAGGATACATTTCTATATTTGTCAGAATTAATAAAAAAATAAAAGAATTACTCATTTACAAGAGGAATGTGGAACAGGATACTGCGAGAAGGACTACGCTATGTACATGATTCTTTTCCATTCTTGCTGTTGTACAATGTTCACTTCTTCTGCAGGAATTCCTGCCCCTTTCAGTTAAAAGCCTGCAGAAGCAGAAAGGTTTAAGTGTTCCTGAATTACCCAGGATGCTTCCTGTAATTACATGGGGTCTGGTTTGTCAGTGCAGAGCATTTTGACAGTACGCCCAGCTGCCTTCCTTCTCTGTGTCTGCCACTACATAGATTGCACATCCTCTTTGCTCAATGTTTGCACCATGCACAATGGATTTTAAATCCAGAACAGGGAATCATTTCCTCTGTCACAATATCCGTTATGCTGGTTAATGAATAATGCCTTTCTCCAAATAATATGGGAGAACAAACCTTTTTAATATTGCCTTTGTTATAAGAGTTAGAAGACTGAAAAAAAGGAGGTAAGAATTCTTTCCTCGCTTTATTTCAATATAAAGGATAAAGCCTTCTTTTAAAAATGAATTCATAGGCTTACATTATTATGAAAATGTATCTGAAAATATTATCTTAAAATGATTACGTGAGTGGGTAGTTATTTGGCTGTGCCATTTATTCCTGTGCTGCGGTGAGATTTTTCAGGGAAATAATATTTTTGGTCTCCAAGGGTGTGGAGGACACTGACAATTTTTAATTCCAGTGATGGTGGCCTTTGTTTCTTTGGGAGTCGTTTGTGAGTTCTGTGAAGGTGGAATTTATTACTTTATGTAATAGGCTTATCTCTTGTATAAACTGGATTGTTCCTAAGGTTTTGTAAACATACAGTTTTCAAAAGACTGTACAAATATATCAACAGCTTGAAAAAAAGTGTACCAACAAAATACATATACATAGAATCGAAAGCAGAGCAAAAAAATTGGTTATGTAGTGATTCAAACTGAAACACGTCTTTCATAGCTGAATATCAGTTTGGGATGTCTCTACACTAGCAAAAATTTAGTTTAGGACAATGTAATGTCCTAAACTGACCCAACCATCAGAGAAGAGATAAAGTACCACCTAGAATATTACTTCACAATTAGATTCTCTGATGAACTGCAGTTACTTTGTGCTGAGAAACTGACATAATTCTAAATCTGGCATCGCTGCGTAAAGGCAGATTAACTCTGGGGAGGATCTTCATGCCACAAAACCAAGTCAGATCTTTCTTTGCCCTTCCTCTATGCTGTCTTCATGTAGTAAATGGAAAATGATGTATAACCACTGCTGCCTTCACCATGTTGGTTACTGGTGGTTTATTAATTTAGAGTGGTATATGTTTGAGGATCAGTGTGGACAGGTTTTCCTGTGAGTCAATGATTTCAGAAGAGCAAAGGTACAGGTAAGTCAGGTAACGTGGAGCTACCATGCTCCCAACCAATCCAGTCCAATGTGTTTTATACTCTTGCTTTCTGCTGATGGCTGTTCTATTAGGCTTTAATCTATTTCAGATTAAGCATTTGGTTTTTCCTGACTGAAAACCAAAACACCATAAAGAAGCTGTTGTGAGACTCCGTCCGCTTTTGTTTAAATGAATGACCACTTACATTTCAGCAGAGGACTTTTAAAGAATGGTGACCTTTTCTAAGGCAAAGGGGCATTTTTAAAACATGGAAAGTAAATAAGCTACCTGCTAGTACAGGCAATATGACTGCTCTGTGCTGTCACCCATGTTTTTTGAAAACCATATGGGGAAAAAGCCAGCATTGTTTAAAACTGCTTCTGACAGAACAACTTCTACATTCTCAGCAGCGTGTTTGGTAAGGAGGAAGTACATTTAGATTGAACAGAATGAGCATCTTTATCTGATGTGAACAGATAGAAGAAAGATGATTGGAAAAAACTGAAGAATTTCTCCCACAGAAAATGGCTTCTTGATCTCTGAAAACAACAGGCTTTTTGTGAAGTGCAGTCAAGGCTTACAAACACATTGCCGTGGTACACTGAGTTCGAAATCCCAGCTGACATTTCAAATGGTATTTAGAGTTATGACAAATCTGATTTATTTGGGTCTCTCTCCAAAGCTGCCATAAAAGAAGTGCTGATTTGGTGAATTATTAGTCACAGCACCTTCAGACAGATTCTTTTTCTAGTTGTGGAAATTGCTGGCAGATCTATATGTTATTTTCAGTACCATAATTTAATTTTTTTTTAAAGATCCTGTTCATTTGGCTGGAGTCTTCATTTTCTGCTGAAGTCTTCACCAGAATGTATGTGTCCTTAGAAAAATATCCTGTCAAACAATTTAGGTAATTAGATAATACCTTGCAAAATGCTGATTTCGGTGATTCAGAAGGAACTCACTTCATCTCTGCAATGAAAAACTGACCCTTGTGGTTTTATAATTTAATTAAAATGGCATTGAAATGTATCATTAAGTGTTATTGCCCAAAGAACATTTATAAAAGTTCTTTTTAAAAGTAAAACAAAATCATTAATTACAACAAACATCCTCTCAGTAATGAGGCCCGTCTTAACAGGCAGTTACATTTAAGGCAGTATTTTAAGTATAAAATTTGATTCCAGTGAGATCTTAGGGTCTGACCCAAAGTTTAAGCCACTAAGGATGCTCGAGTAAAGGTGTCAATGAAAATATTTTTCCCCAGGTGCTTTCACTGATTTTAGTTAAATGAACCACGCTTCTTTTTCCTCTTTCACCATAGACTTTCTTACTGTTTCCTGCAGAATCTTATGTGATCTGAGCTGTATACTGGTCTCTAGACTTGATTTTAGAAAACACTGAAAAGATGCTTTAAGTGGGGAAATCTGGTGTACTGATTAAAATATAATTCTTTCTTGGCATGGAGGGAATAAGGGACTTTCTGTGGTTTAAATGCAAACATGTTTGTGGATTGTCTCCAAGCTTCTACTTGCAGATAGAATGCATTTTTAAATTTATTTTTTTTCTCATTTGCAGTCCTAATAGCAAACAGTGAAGTCTGAATGTCCTAATTTTTCATGCAGACATCAGTAGCTACTGGCTGTGATCCTAAACATTTCATGAAAACTTAAGAGGCTGAAGTACTGAATTAAGTTCCTGTGTTTTAATGTTCCTACTGCTTTATTAAGTTCTGATAATGTATAAATCCTTGTTCCAGTATTTGTCTTTAATGTATCATTTTTTTCATCTTCCTGATGTGTTTGTACATAATAGACCTATACCTTCTCCAGCATAAACTTAAAATAGCAATCTCAATTCAGTTCATGTTCACTTTTCCATTTGTTCACTGAAGTGGTCTTGCACAATGTTAGACGTCCAGGTTGTTCACAGGGTGACGCTTCAGGTGTGGTCTCTACAGATCTTACTTGACAGAGGTAGATCACTTTCCTTTCTCATTTGGGTAGCTCTTGACTGCCTACAACAGCTGTAATTCTCTCATTTTTCTGCAGATGCTTTCTTATAATGAGATCCAAAGTTACAGAAGATTTTTGTCCCTTAATGTACTACTACTGCTTTCATTTATCCATTTCTTATGGTCATGCAACTCTTCCTATTCCTTAAATTTAGGATGCCTTTTCAATTTTGAGGTTTTTGTTTGTTTGTTTTCCCTTTATTTTCCTCTTGTCATCAAGACATTTAATTGCCATAGTCTTTTTTCTTAGACTGAAACCATTGTTGAAGCACTAAATGAAATCGGATTGAAGACTGGTCCTTGAGAGACTCAACTCTTGTCACCTTTTTCCTTTCCTGGCACTACATATTGTCATAGCCTCTCTTTTTTGTCCCTTGCTGGAAATTCACCTTAGCATTAGAAGGGAAAAAAAAAGGAATTTCTTTATCTTGGCCAGAATACGAGGGGACAGCTGTCTGTGCCATAAAACAACATACAGTTAGTCCTGATATAATGAAACAAATTTAATTTGCTAATGTTTAGCATTGCCAGTGCTCCCAGTTTAGCTATGAGACCAAGGTGTAAGGACTTTAGAAATGGCTCTCCATTTTACAAAGTCCAGTAGAAAAGCTTCTTTCTATTTAAAATTACTCTGCATAGCTATTCTTTGTCCTTTGCCTCTCTAGTAGGAGTAACAGTTAACAATAGCCATTGTGTGGCTAAGCTGTGAGAGTGACAATGCCAGTGAAGCCAAGATTTTTGCTTTCTTCACTGTTGTTATGCACGTTGTCTCTGTATTGCATTGTGTGTGTCGGTTCACTGCTGTACATTAAGTAGCCTCCTGACAACAGCAGACTGCCAACTGTTCAACAGAAGGGGCCCAGAGATAGTTTGGTTGGTTGGTCAGTCTGTCTGTCTATCCAGCCTTCCTAATCTATTCTGATCCCCTTCATCCCTGCTGAGGCAAGAAAGCAAAGGCTAATGTAGATAAGCAGGAACTTCTGTTTTTTTGAAAGTTTTCCAGGCTTGTGTCTCTTAATGGATGTGCTTAGAATACTCCTGCTGTATTTTCTAAATGCTACTAACACTGTTCTCTTCCATCAAAAATTGCAGATAGAAAAACCTCTATAGATTCTGAGATGAGAGAAATAAATTTAAATGTTAAAAAAATCTGGAGACTTCCTCCTCTTGCCATTATAGATGTTAATTCTATCAATAATTCTGCATGTTTCGTTGACAAATAAGCTATTACTTTGTGTCTTAAAAATGCAGACAACAGAGATTAGTGATTGCTGCAAATTGATATGTTTAGCATGTCCTTCACAGCGCTTGACCCGACCTAGGTCTCATCCTCATTTATATGGCATAACAAAAATCTACTTAACAGATGCTCAGAGGATGCATTTTCATAGATTCTGAATCTCTGTGGTGTTAATTTGCTTACGTTGCTGAAAGCAGAGGGAAATATGTCTGAAATGAACCATGTGCAACCAAAAAGAAAAAAAAAGAATGAAAGAATGTGTTCATTTGGAATTAATGAATCAATGAGCTTGTAGGCCTGTTAATTGTAATACTCAATGGAAAATCACCACTTCTGCGCTGAGTAGCTCACCAGCACAGCATATCGGGCTTCATGAGATTGCAAAGTAATTTGAAAAGTCAAAGTAGTAAGGGATGATAATAAAAACTCTCCAAATCTTTGTCGTTGTTATTTCAGCTGACGTGGAAAGCATGCAGCTCCCCCATTGCCCTGGTCAGTAAGGCTTGTGAGCACCGAGTGCTGAGTTTGGGAAGGGGCACGTGTGTATTAAATCTTGGGATAAGATCCGTTCGCTTTTACAGTGTGAAAGGTGCATCATCATCACCCAGCACCTCTACCATGAACTAACAAAGCCTTTAGAGTCAGTTGTTGACAGCAGCCACGCTGGGCTTGTGCTAAAACAAAGAAAGCCACAACTGAATATTTTTTCAGTTTTGTAGCCCAGCTTGCGGAACACAGTATGGAAAGCCCAAAATAAGGGGTTCCCTTCAGACTTTCTTCAGCACAGTTGTGGCCCCCCTAGATTGAATATGTGGTTTTTCTTTCCCCACCTATTGATGCTGCTGATTCTGCGGTGAGCATTTGGATTCTTGCTGCATTATTTCAAAGATGGAATAGGTACAGCAGGGCCAGACAATCCGTTGGTGTAAACTGATATTGCTTCACTGAAGCCTGCAGGGCTGAGCCACATTGCGTCAGCTGAAGATCTGCTCCATAAAATGTCTTGGGAGTTGCTTTTTCGCTGTTCTGTAAATTACCAGAAGACTGCTGTAGGAGGAAAAGTATCTAGTAAGATGATACAGTATTTTGCTTTTGCTGAAGTGTTAAGAAAACAAAAATTAAATGAAGCACCAACACACAAGTGGCACGATATAATATGTGGCAGATTCTAAAGACAAAGTATTTTTTTGAAAAATATTTAGAGTAGACATACTAGGGGGAGGAAGGGGGGGGAAGGATGGTTGATATAAAGAACAGCAGATGGACAGCATGTACTGCCTGGGACTCCAGCAGCTATCAAGTGAAATCAATGTGACTTTTGTTAGCTTCATGGCTGTTCACCACTGAATAGAGGGGAGAGAGATGCAAAGATTATGGCCACCATATGTCTTAATCCAGAGCAGAGACATTTTTGGGTGTCCGGCTTCCAGGACCAGCTGACTCCTGAGCTCCCTGATTTGGTAGCTGGTTTTACCAGACTGCAACATGTAGGCAGTCCAATAGACAGCTGTCCTACAAGCCTGAAAGGCTCGTTTTTATGAGTCTGTAACATGAAGCTGCCTTGCAGATTCTAGCACAGGCTAGGACTTTCAGATTTTTGGATTTTTTTGTCAGGAACCTGGAAAACCCGAGAATCCCATCAGATGTATATTGCCTTTAAAACCTGCCACCAGACCAGGGAGACATGAAATCTAATGAGCCCTTATTTGAATTTGTTTACAGTGCATCCAGCCTTCTGACCCAAAGCTGGAGCTACAGTCTCCTTTGAAGTGAGGCACTCGGGGTTTAGTGTTAGCAACTGCAGAAATTGCAGAGTGCATGGGATGTCCCCTCCCTTCCTATTTGTTTCCCTCCTCACCCAGCAGTGACAGGGGTGCTCAAGTGAAGAATCTGGCAGCTTTGCCATAATAAGGGTAACATATAGGAGTTACATAAAATGTCTGTAACAAGACTGAACATGCATCTCACTAAAGAATGGCATTACCCTAGTGTGTAGGAAATGTTGAATGTGTGAAGAAAGGTACCAGGGATGAGGAGAAGGGGGAAGGATTCTTAAAATGGTAAATTGCTTCTTCAGCACACGTCAAGTTCATAATAATTCCTACTCTTTTCTTTAGCTTACATCCAGCTGAAAGCCATTTTTGTTGCAATGCTTCATCACAACATGCAGCCATTCAGCTTCTCATATAAGTATGCCTGCTTGCTTAGTGACAAGAACATTATTTAGTCATCTATACCTATGTAAAGCAAGTTTATACTGATGTAAATATTTTCACCTTTGTATGGTAGTTCCACCTTCTCTTTTTATTTCATTAATATTTGGCTAATGCTCCCTTTTTTTTGTTGGGTTTTTTTTGGTTTTTTTCTGTCATATATTGTTCCTCTATTGAATTTACTGGCCACTGTGATAGACAATAGACTCTTGAAAGAGTCTGACATTTGTCTGCAATTTCTAAACATTGCCCTTCCAGCATCCTTTTTGAGATGAGCCAGTGCAGGGCCAAATCCTCCACAGCAGAGGTGCATTACTCAAATATTTTTTCTCCTGCTTATCCTTTTTCTGAATGCCAGTGTGTCCTGATCTCTGCGGAGACACTGATGGAGTGCTGTAACATGACAATATTTTTTTTCCCCCCACACTCATTGGTGTGAGGAATCACTTCACTCAAGCCAACGAACCTGTTGCTGATTTATGTTGCTATAAAGAAGAACAGATTCCCTTTTATCAGAATGACAACTACAATGCTGGAAAGAAGCTGTAGAATCATCATGAAGGGAACCAAGAAACAGTAGATTTTAAGGGAGTCTTCCCTGTATGGTTGATAGTGTATGAGCAGTGGTCTAGAGGTACACATGGAAGCTGACTAAACAGAAGGGAGGATTTAAGGCAATACTGCCATATGTGAAATGCCTGAATCGTTTCAACATTTAGCACCAGGGGGAAAAAAATATTCCTGAAATGTTGATTTAGCACCAGACAAGACATACTTGGCTCCAGTGCTAGTCATTCAACTGTTCTTCGTAATCCTGAAACTGTTATTTGAAGGGCTTATAATATATTGAGATCATCACTTTGGCACTCGAAAAACAAACTGAAAAGGAGGAAGGCAGTAATACCAGAGGAAATTGTCCAAGAAAATTGTCTCTCACAGACCAAGGAGGGTACATTATTCAGAGGCTCAGATCCCCGTCATGCCTCTGACTGCTTTGAGTTGCTCTAGTGACACCAGACAAGTAGAAAACTCTCCCAAATTGCCAGTTTAGAACAATCCCTGGGAACACAGCTGCCTCAATGCTGTCTTCTTCCAAGCACAAAGGGTAGACTGGTGACAAAGCTTTTTATTTTACTTTGCTAGGTTGCTAGCAATGTACTCCTGCGTGCCTGAAATGAAATGCAAGTTCCATGCATCACTAAATAAGGTTTAACAGACTGAACGGGAGCTCTTATTGTTAGTTTATGCTTACAGTAGTCATACTTACTGTTTATTTGTCTATGACAAATGAATTATGAAACATTGACTGTTCCAAAAGTGAGCCCTACCTTCCTGTGTCCTGAACAAGTGTTGCAACATTGAGCAGCTGCATCAAGGTGAATTAGGTCCAGACTAATTTTCAGGTATTTTCAGGAAGGATATAAGAATTAAGCATTATAATTACCACAATTCTGTTAATGGGTGAAATGAGTAATCTGGCATAGCTTTGTCTGTTGTATTGACATTAAGGACCCTATGCAGGTAGGGCTGTCTTTAAAAATGAGGAGAGGATTAAAAAGTGCCTAGTTTACCTGTAGCATCTGTGAAGGTTTTTAACATGTGATTTGCCAACTTCTCCTTTCATTCTGAGCAAGCTGAGACAGTAATGGTACTGACCCTAAACTGTCTATGTCTGGCAGTATCCTACTTTGGAGTCCCAGGCAAGTGTGGACTCTTCGGAATAGCTGTACCATTAAACATGCTGGGAACATCAAGCACGGGTCATGTCCTATTCCCACTCCAACATTAGACGATGCAGCACAGCAAAAGAACAGGGAAGATCTAGCATTTCTTTCACTATGTGCAGAACTTTTGTGATATGTACACACACGACATGTATTTTGTTTCACAGCCATCACCTAGGACACCATCTCAACCTTCAAACCACTGCCAGGCCATTCCGATTTCTCAGGTGTTTTCTTACTTTGTGTCTCCATAACACAGCGCAGTGTCTTCCATCTCCTACCTCTCACTGCAGTAGGCAGTTCAGAACTTAGAGTAAGTCTCATAAATGTCAAGCATAATAAAAAAAAAGGGAAACACATAGGAGAAAGTTGTTCCTGTTCATTCCACTCACAGACACAATGTACACCATCCTCCTGCTCATCAGTCACTGCAGCCTGCAAGTTCTCATTCTATTTTCTCTGGTACTCTTGTAGCAATAAAGACCTACAGTCTTTTAAAATAACTTCTTTTGCAGGACTTACAAATGCAGCTTCCTACTTTTCCAGATTTCTGCTGTAAATTTCAGGGTTTTTGCAGGGAAAAAAAATGCCTAAAAATTGGAATGTCTGATTTACATCTCCTACTACTTAGCAGTATTTATTTATTTGCTTAAGATGATTGCTCTCTTTGCATATCTCCATAGAAGTATTAACGAGTTTTTCATAGCAATGTATGCTTATTCTTCTACACTAAAAGCTATGTCCCTTAAAAGTTGATGATAATAATAATAATAATAACAACAACAACAACAATAACAATAAGGCCATCCACTCATTTGGGCTCTGATTTATTCTGTATTTGAAGGATACTTAATCTCATCCAGCTTCATAGAATGAACTGTATATCTATGTTTTAAATAATGCTTTTGAGACTCAAAATAATTGTTTATTTCTCCATCAAATGCCAGCTTGAAGAACCGAAGACCAAACCAATATTTTCTCTACAAAGCTATCATTCATGTAGTTGTAATTCTGTCCCCACAAGCTCTTACAGACTTTTGGTGTAATGTCAAAGATCTATGGGTATGAGTTGGGCTCTCAGTATTAAGTTTTAGTTATTATATGCCAAAAGTAGCATGTGATTCCTCATACCCACTCATGTATTCTGCTTTATGTATAGAAGAGAGTTTGCAGATTAAATCTTGATAGATATTTAGGGAGCATTACAAGGTTACAGTGAGGCTCCTTTTCCTTACCTATTTTTAAAATTTATTTCCCTTATTACAGTAAGTCTGGCTTTCAAGGCAGCAGGTAGAGGCAGAAAGATACAGAACATAGGATTTAAAAATGTATTATTATATGTACATGAAACACATGAGTGAAAAAGCAACTAGCTTTTGATCTTTCAGTTTATGTTTCGGATCTAGAAGCAGGTTCTGAGTGTCGCTGGAAGAAGAGAATCACTGTTATCTCTTGGCAGATACCATTCATTTCTAGCCTGGCTGTCCTGTGAAATAATGGCATTCAAGTCTGTCAGTGCTCCAGTGCTGATTATTGCCCATCTTTGGTCACAGGCCAGTGTGATTTTATAGAGAAAGTCCTCATTTATGATGAAAAGAGGAAACATTTTGGCAATTTTTATTTTTAAAACTGTAGTTATTGGCAGCACTCTAATGTTTGGAATATTATGGGTATTATGAGTAATCCCAGGATTGATGGATTAGCAGCATGAAAGTGAGATAGTGAAGCTGTGTGGTAACTGCAGTTTATTGACCAAATCTCTGCGTGCATGTGTTCTGCAAAGTACTTTAATGACAATGGGCTTGGAAGGCATTTAACAGTATCCTTCAATGTATAGGGACTTCATTATGAAGAACGTTATTCCCTGAAGCTCTTGTTTATGTGCAGGTCTAGCAAATATTTTTGGATCCCTTGAACTGTAAGGAAAAAAATTGCTCCAGGCAGCTAACTTCTTCTGGTGGGGTTTTAGAATAGCCTCATGCTTTCCTGTGTGGCCTTTCTGAGGCTTGGGTTGTGAAGTCAGGTATAGTCTGTGTAGATCAGAAACACGGCTCCTGTTTCTGTGTACTGCTTGTAAATTGGAAACACACCTTTATGAAAGGGCAGAGAGATATTTTTGAAGGATATATAGTTTAATACTATATTTTTTAGTGTTGAAAATCTATTGATGACTAAGTGTCAACAGAGAATGAAAGACTTGTGACTTGTGAAGACAAAAAGGGATGGAAAAATTTGATTCTGTAAGTATCTCAGCTGAACAGAAATCTCATTCAGGGGCAGGTGTCATGTAGCTAAAAAGTAAACTACATAGGGTAAGTTATGAATTATTTCATTCTCATTGTATCCCTTATTAAGAGAACATAAAAATAACACACAAATGTCTATAATGATTAGAGTCAGGAATGCAGTGCTAAGGAAGTAAGTAGTCTCAGCTTTCTGTCCAATGCTATCACATTGTAGTATGGATCTGGCATATACTGTATGATATGACAATGATCGTTATGTCATCTGCTGCATAAATTGCACATCTAAGAAGTATGGAAGGAAAAGCAGTTGTGTAATTGGGAAATGCTAGTCTGATAATGGTTTATGCAGCCTTATCAGTGTTCCTCCCAGAGAACCCAACAACGTTACTAGCTAGCTTTGTAAGTTTCTGAGTTATTCCAGAAATGAAGCACAGCTGGTTGTGGGACAAGCTTTGCAAAGAGCTGAAGTTTAGAAAAACAAACAAAAGATAAGATAGAATTTCCTTTTGCATCTGAAAGAGTAATTTTGGGAAGTAGACTTAAGTCCAGAGTTGTCTTGGGTGGAGGTGACCATCTGAGGAAGGATGGGAGGAAACTCAGAACAGAACGTGTTTACAAAATGTCTGCTACAAAACTAGAGGGAGGCAAGTTTTTCCCTTACTGCTGCTGCAGAGAGGCTCTGTCTGTTTATGGACCTAATGCATTTGTAATTTACAAGTTATTTATATAAAAATTGGTATTAAATGTGAAAATGAAGAGAGAGATGTGTAATAGTCAGTGTGGAGTTAAAGAGGTTACTTAGATGTTGCCTACGTATCCACCACCTGTTTATTTCCTGTTTATTTCCATGGGAGGTTTTTCCCCTGTGTACTTTATGGCACAATTAAAATAGAACAATATGTTCCTGTACGACTCTGAGTACAGTTTTTTTAGTTGAAATGATTGATCCATTTGCACAACTGTGGTTCTGTTTTGTATATATCTGTGCTGTTGATTCTGGCGTGTATCGATTAAAACTTTTTTCATTAGATGAAACCAGATTCTTTTCCGTGCTTATCACATGGAAAAATATCTTTGTCTTGCTTACTTGTTTAGGATTACGTTTATCTTCAGATTTGAGATCAAGCTGAATTTTCCCCCATCAAGTGAAGTTGGCAGGGATTTCTGCTAGTGTCACTGTTATTTTTTGACTGTAATATGAGGACCAGTCTTCTCCTGTGATCATATTGGAGTTTTATATAACATGTTCCCTGCTGTTTCAGGAACCTCAAACATTGTTGATGAGACCTATGATCTTGTTGTGCATTGTTTTTGTGAGTTTGATGTGGAGTGCTGAGAACTCATTTCTACAGAGCAGGATAAAAAGCAGGTGTTTTCCAGACCCTGCTGAATGAAACACTTACTGCCCAGTCCTTTGTCATTGTGGAGTACTAGATTTGATGATCAAGGTGTTCACTTCCAGTGTCTTTTTTTTATATGCAAGACAGTAGATTAATTTTGATAGGAAACTTTGTGGACCAAGGTACTACTCAGTGTAAACAGAAGTGGCATTATCATGCCTCGGTATTTTCAGATACACTGGGTAAAGGGGTACCTGGATAGAAAGGTGCCGCTGTTTTTTACGGATGCGATTTGTGTTTCTTATGCTCTGTTGAAATACCAGATTCCCACAGTAGGAAGCTTTTATTTTTGCTATTCTAAATAGAAAAAAACCAACAACCAACCACCTAATCACAGGTAGGTGTTTTCTATTCACTCCTGTACTAGAATGTTTTTAAATCCTCTGTAAGGCATGAAATACCACTTGACTAATTGAAAGTCCTTGGGGAAGATTCCTGTGAATTTCACCACTTTGTAGGACTGTCCTAGCTGACTAGAGCCTTTCACAGAGGATTTTATTGTCTACGTATTTATTCAGACTATTATTGAACAATGAAAGTAGCAAAAAAATAATCAGAATATTATTAGTAGATTAGAAAGGATGAATAAATGTGCATTTTTCATTTGCTGAGAAGATGGTACCTATCCGATTATCCTCTAGCTGAATGGGAACAATGCAATTGAATGGTCCTTAGTCACTGTACATTTTAAATAAAGTGTTCTTACATGTTATTTCTCTTTTCTTACTTACTACTTCTCCCTATTGCCTCATCTTTTACTCTGTGCTTGGCTTGAACATGGAAGCTTCCCAATAAATGCAGTGTAGTCTTAGCTGGCTATTGAGAAGACATGAGTGGCTTGTGAATGAGGAGTGCACTGCATTTAAAAAAAAAAATCAATCCATTTTAAGACTTTGATATGAAGACCATTAGAATCAGTGGAAAGTACTTCCCTGAAACTGAATGTGGTTTGCACAAGTATCTGTAATGCTTTTCTGATCTAGGGTGCTTCCATTCCACAAACTTAGTCAAGCACTTTTTTTTTTTTTTTTTTTTGGATGAGCATGTAGTTAGGGTATTGCTGCTTGCAACTCCTTGATAAAATTAGTCTCCACTTTCTGAATGGGTGCACTACAAACAATGTATTATCTAATGGTACCATGATTCATACGCACTCCCTTTTGTGCATCAGAATACATCTGACAACTTCATGTTAACAGGACAGGAGAAAGAGACTCGCTGCAAATCCTTGAATGTGGCCAGGAGCCACAAAGCATGTCCATATGCATTTCTGACATAAGGATCTGCAACGATCTTCATTACCACCTTGCAAATTTCAGGACAAAATCAGAGAGTTCTGGGCAGTTCATGCTGCAGTCTGGCTTCTTTCCCTGGCAAGAAAATTCAGTCATGAGCCACGGTAGCATTAGTGGCCTGGCTTAAATTGTTTACTCCTTCACTGTGCATGCCTACAATGAACACACATTTAATATGAGCAAAGCCAAGAAGCTAGAGGTAATGCGTCTCCAATCAGCATTTACTTCAGTGGATTTTCTGGTGGATTATCAACCAGTTTGTCATGGAACAGTGCCACCAAGAGTGGCTGCTGCCTGGCTCTGTTTCCTCCTGGCTAGACATATCCCCTGAAAGTATGCAAAGCCCTGGACCATGCTGTGTTCATCCAAAAGAGAATCCACAGGCTCAGAGGGAAGATTATGATGATGTGAAGGCTCCACTCTTCATCTGTGCTTGTTGGAGACATTTGGCAAGGATTATCACCAACTGACCTCCCTCATGCTGAGCAGCTGGAGGAATGATGTCACCTGTATTTTGTAAGAGAAAAGATGACTCTGTCTGTTCGTAGCTGTAATACTTAATGTTGTTTATCTTCTCTTTCCTGAAGGATAGTACCCAGTAGGTTCTGGAAAAGCCATAAGCAAGCAAGTACATCCTCACTTAGTTGGAAAATAAACTCTTACAGCATTGGTAGTGTTCTTGCCTTTAGATCTCCACATCTTGAAAAATTACTGGGGTATGTTACCTTCTGTGGCTGTCTAGGTAATTACATGCTGTCATGACTTCAGTTTTTGTAGCAATTGTATACATTCCCTTTACTTGTTTTTATTCTGTTTTTGATCGGCAGTGAGGAACAAGCCATTGTATGGTTTACGTATTTAGTTTCTCACTCTCTTTCATCTTTTGTAAAGATGGCCATGCTATAAGCTACAAGTTATTGAAAAACGTAGACACAAAAAGAAAAGTGCTAGCAAATACTTAGTTCCTAACTGGGATTAGTGCTGGCAATACCATAAACTGTTCTAAGCAGGAGAATGCTGCAGTGTATTTTCCTTAACAAAAGCCAGCATCCACTCTGAATTCCATCTCCTCAGTAAGAGGAATTGCTGGAAGACAGAGGTGTTGCAGAATCTACTAAATTGTTGCGATCTAAAGTCTAAATTAAATATTACTGTAAAACAGTGCTGGACATACTACAAAGTTTACTATAACCCTGCCCCTGCAACCTACAGTGCAAAGGTTAAGTATTAACCTGTAGTAATAATAAAGTTGTGGAGCACTTCTCATTTTCAGTTGTGACAGGTGGTTATGCTGGGAACATTGCTGGGTTTGAGGGGTAGTTACCAGCTTACTTGTTTCCTAGTTTTAGAATCTAAATGTTTCTTTTTTAAGTAATATGAAGAATAAGATTTTTTGTGTGCCCTTACGCTTCTTTAGTTTAGCACTTTTGAAGAGGAAATTGGTACTCATTTACTTTCCTTTCTCTCCAAAGTTCTCACCACATATAAAAATTCTGTGAAGTCCCAAATCCAAAGTGAAATTCGAAATGCAAACATACAGGAATAGTAATTTTCTTTGCCCTCATGCTCCCCAGATTCTGTGATCATTTCGAAGACAAAATTTAGTTACTTGTACAAAAATTGAAGAGCAGTTTTAACCACATGATGCTTATTTCAAACTTTAGAGCTGGCATTAGAAATGCTGTGATTACGATACCAAATGTTACGCTAGGGTACACTGACATACCGTGCTCATTTATTTATTTTTAAATAAGTTGGGTTGGAAATAAACATTGATATATTTTTAATAGGCTATCTGTTTAGCTATTACGATGAGAAAAGTGCAGATAGATAGCTGGATGATGAAATAGCAGATAATAATCAGGAAATGCTTGCAACAATAATGCATTTCTTTTCTCCCTTCTCCCGCCCCTGCCCCCAAGCTGTTAATACAAAAAATAATATCAAGCTACTGCATCTTCTTCAGAAAACTATGCGTTGCAGGCATTGGTGACAAAAATTTCCTCATCTAATGCTAATCTTCAACATTAATTTTCTGAATTTGTCTCTTCCAAAATACCCACTGCACTGCACAGAAGAGAATCTATTGTTCTTTTCTGTTGAAGTTGCTTCCCAGAAAATAAAACTCCTTTGTGTTGATGCCTGTTTTCAAATACTGTACTTTTAATGGTGGGGTAATAGAGGGTAATAGAAGAAATTTTGTATAACCCATAACAAATTGGACAGCTCATTTTAGAGAGATCCGTCGCTGCGTTGAGAATGTGTGTTTCTCAAATCTCCTGTGTGCATCACCATCTGCTTCTAAAGAGTAATATACCTGTCTGGCCTCAAGCTATTTTGCCAATGACTCAGGCAATCGGATGAAGCATCCAACAGCTTGATAAAGATAGCACTGCTGTCTATTTTAACCAGAGGAGCACTTTAAGCTTTCAAATCGCAGAAAAATATGAATTTCTGCATGGAAGCCATACAGTAACACCATAATGTTTTGTTGGGTTGGGACATACGATGCTTGAAAACGAGAACAGCTTCTGGACTGTAAAGTCACTGATCAGTGGTCTGGCAATGTCATTAGATGCAGCAGAAAATATTTATCTTGAGGGTCAAAAATCTTTGTATTGTGTATAGATTACTGGTTAAATTAATCTGTTCTAAATAGGGACCAAAGGATATAAAAAAGAGATACGCTATATTTTCTATGAGGCTGTTACAAAAGATTAGTCTGAGAGTGAAATTTACCCCAGTGCAGGGTTTACAGAGGTCACCTACTTAAGCCCTTACTCTGAAAGCCACATCTTAGACCTTATGAGGTCTGAAGTTCTGTGGCTGAGCTTTGCATTATCAGGATTTCATACATGGGGCATTTAAATCCATAGAAATGTCACTGAATTTATTACAGTATTTCAAACTAAATGAAAGAACAGAATTTGGCCTTGTTTAACTGATGAGATAGATAGTCACTGGCCTGTTTGAGTTCCCCATATTGTATTACATGTGAGGTAGCTAAGAAGACACGTTGTTTGCTGGTTAATGTGTGGACTTGGAAGTCTCAAGGTCTGCATTCAATTCTTAATTCTGTCAGGAAGTATTGGTGCATCTATGACAAATAATTTATACAAAAACATATCTCTGGTGTGCATGCTCAAAGAAGCGGGGATCTAAGATGTTGTCCACAAACTTTTCGCGTCTAATTTGCACACTTATTTGAAATATATGCAGTTCAGATGGAAATGTACTTCAGTGTTGTCCCTTCTCCGCAGTATTTCTCTACCTTTTATTCCAAGCTGAGATGCTACATGCATAGTCCTTTGGACAGTGGTTGCATCATAACTCCACATCCATGACCTCGAAGATGCATGCCACAGCATCCACAGCAGTGGGTGCTCTCTGTTGCCCACTGTGTACTATATAGTTCCTTGGTCTCTGTCTGCATGCTATTTTCCAAAGGCAGAGTAGTCTCTGAAGAGTTAAGTCCTCCAACCTATTGTGACAAAGCTGGCTTTTGCTTGGTAACAAAAGTGCAATTCACTTTCTCTCGCAAGGAATCCACTGATCCGGTATATTTAGGTTAAGAGTTAGAACTCCTAACAAATCTTCAAAACTGAAAAACATCTGTAAAGTGAATGCTTGGAATTTTAGCTACGTCTCTCCTGTTAGGCAACTCTGAAAGTTCTTCCATCTTTGTGCTTCAGTAGGCCATCTATAAAAGGGGGGATAATAATGTTTGCATCAGGTAGAACTTGTATGATTCTTATTTCTACTACTTGTACTACAGCTCCTGCTATTATCAGTATTTATCATACTATTCGCAGAATCAAAATTTTTTTCATCACAACATATACTAGTGTTTGGCCTAAACAGTAACAGGTGAACAGCAGCCGAATATAAAGATGAGGTTTATCTTGTTGAGGGAGAGACAGTATAAGTTATATTCAGGAGATCCTGAGCAGCGTGATGAGAACAGTATCCAAGCTGCTTACTCACTCTTGGTTTTAATAGGCGTCATGAAAGGTGCTAGTCACATGGAGAAATTTAAAGGAGGACAAAACATTGTCTTTGGCATGCATAAACAGCAGCATGAAAAGGCACCCTGGAAAATGTGATATAAAGCACTGTTTGCTGGCATAATTGTCATAGCGTATTTTCATTTATTTTCAAGTGCAAGGTACTGAGATATTCTTGAAGTAAAAGCTGAGAGAATGCTTAGGGGAAAAATGCTTTTCCTTCCCAAACACAATGTGAATTATTTTGAACTGCATTATTAGAAACAGTAGGTCCAGTCAGATACTCTTTGTCAACTGAAGACTGATGATCTAAAGTACACAGTGGAAAGCACATTTTTGGATTCATTTGCCTTCAGAAGCAATTATCAATCTTAAACAATCAAGAAGTCAAAACTGTATTTAGGGACTTCTGTGTGGAGTGATTGGTGTGGTTTATAATGATGTTGGATGACAGAACTAATATATATTTTGTTCCATACTGGCTGAATTGTATTTCCTTTTTATATTCAGATGCTGGGTTTCTTTGCTCCTAATGCAGTCTCATAATGCAGTAGTGAACATAAAATCAATAGCCCCTATCTCAAAGCAGTGTAGATCATCTCTCCTTTACTCTGTTTTCCAGATTGAAGTATCAACAAATTATCCTATAAGCATGTCATAAAATCTGTGCCCCTTGCACAGCCATCAAATGACCTGGTGATGAAGGACAACTATTTAAATCTCATGTGCTTCTTTCACTGGTCTAGCTCAGGGGAGCCTTGAAGACTGCTCAGGATTTGAGAAATGTTTTGTTGTCCACAGGTATTGGGTGCTTGATAAAGGTAAAGTAGAAATAATATCATATGCTAAGGCATTTTGCCACAGTGTGTGCTGTTCCCCGGGAGCTTCCAGGTGACCCTGTCCAGCACAAGTGTGGATGGAGGAAGCCAGGGCCAAACCACTGGCATTCTCACCAGCCCTTCCAGCAGCAGCTAGCTCTCTGCTCCAAGAGCATTTTCCATATGCACTGACAGAGTAATGTAATTACTCTGAGGTAAGGACCATCGGGAACTTATATTTCTCTTTCTTCTATAGTGGGCAGGTTGTGGGGACCAGCTTTGGGATTCAACATTTTTGTGTTTTCCATATAAATTAGCAGAAGCTTTAAAATTGGCTTCAGTGTAAAAAAGCCCCAACAATTAGGCACTACTTGTAAGTTATTGAGCCTGCAACTGTGAACTTGATACTGAAATCAACTGAAAAAAATCTGCTCCAAATTTCAGTAGGATGTGAATCTAAAATTTGATGGGTCAAAAGGTAAAAATCAAAAAGAGAAAAACAAGTAAGCCTTCAATTAACTGATAGGGTTTTTTAAGCATCAGAATAAACGTAACACATTGTACAAATGCATTTTAGAAGTATTTTAGAGGCCTTGATGATGGTGATAATAGATGTTTTGGCAGAGGGCAAGAGGAGAATTCCAACTTCGTGAATTCCGTTTACTAGAGCTCTGCAGTGTCAAACCCTTGATTTACAGCTTATGATATATAGGGCTTAAGTGAGCTTGTTGGGAACATGTATAGTGGAGAATAAGCTGTTTTATAAATCTATATGCTGTACAAGTATACTGTAATGCAGATCAAAACAATATTGATGCAAAGTACATTGATTGTCCCTGAGCCACTACCAGTTTTAATAATAGAATTGCTGCAGATGCATGTTTGAAGTGGCTTTGTTTAAAGCCCCTGTTTTATTTACAGCGCAGATGAAAACTACTCAGCAGTAATAAGCTTTCTCTTCTCAACAGCGTGTATGTGTTTGTTGATGTTGGTTACCCCCAGGTTCCTGATTTTGAAAGCGACTTTGGCTTGATTTATTGAGCAATTTTTGCACCATTTACATGCAGCTCCCCAAGTGTTATTTGAAGTAATTGAGTACATATTTTTATGATCTATAAAACAGTCCTTTAAATTTGTACACATGAGGAAACTCTTTATGATCAACCTAAGACTAACCATCCAAGTATGAATAGCATCAAAAAATCAGGGGCAAAATTTTCCCACAGCGCTACAAGTGCTTAAAAATTCATAGTAATTCTTTCTTTATTGCAGTTACTTACCGTGCATATGATACTTCTCATGTGTAACATTCTAAGTGTTTTATCAGCAAAAGTGGCTATTATTTTCCCTTCCCACCCACCCCTTTTCACATACGGCGAAAGCAGAAGTAGAGGAAGATTAGGCAGTTTTCTGAAGTGGTGTAGAAAGTCTGCCATGAAGTTGGGAATAAAATTGCAAGAGAGCAGTGCTGATCCCATCTTTCCAGACACAAGACCCTAGCAAGAAGCCTGTATGCTGTGAAGGGGCATGTGGAGTGGTGCCACCGGGAAACAGGCTGTTGGGACTATAAAAGAAACAATTTCAATGGCTGCATGTATTCCCTGAAAGGGGAAATGTAACCAGACATCTACTAAGTATTTTGAGAGGGCATGACCCGGCTGTATTAAAGGTCTGCCTGTGACAAGGAAACAACAGCAATAGTGTTTTAAAAAAATAATAATAATAAAAATTAAAACCCATACTCTCATGAGCTTTTTTGGTTCAAATTTAAAGCCTTAGAGGTTGTCAATGGCTTTCATTAAATATCTGAATGGTTCTCTGCATCGCCATTTTCTGTACTTGTTTGACCCTTCTGAAGAATTTCCACCATAATGTAAATCTCATGGCTTCTTTGTGAATCATACTGATAAGCTTCTATGTGCTAGTCTTTTCTCTTTGCCTACTTTATTATTTTTTTTAATTGCTTTCTTTGCACTTATTTTATTAAGAAATATAAGTGTAATATTCTTTGGGAAGCAACTCATTGTAAGTTTCCACTTCTTTACCAGTAAACTTTCATGCAAATAAGGTTGTATAGTTGCATAAAGAAAAATGTGGGTGTGAATCCATATAGGGAAGGAAAGGCAGTATGTGTTGCATTATTGATTCTTTTCTTTCATTGCATTTTGTTTCCTCAGAAATATGGCTACCTGATGTTATAATAAAAAGGGACTCTTTCTAAAGTCTCTGTTTTTTCCTCCCACAGAACCTCACTTTAATAACCTGGCAATGTTTTATGAAACTTGTTCACTTGTGCTTCTTGACAAAAAACCTCATCCCTCCAACATATTTTATTAACCTTTCCATTTCCAAGGTTTCCATTAGCTTCCTGGGAAGCTAATGTTGCATATATAGTCAAGAACTGGTTTAGGACCCAGAAGCTGATTGCTGTGCCAAATGTGTATGACATATTACGAATAAAAACATTGAATATAAACAGAGTGAAGACCTGCTAGTATGGTTCCTACTCAGGGACTTGGTACAGAAGCTTAGAAGAGGACTGCATTGATTAGTAGTCTTGTTGCCTTCAGGTGATCAGACGTAGATTATCAGGATGATATCAGGTGATCAGGATGCTTAAATCCAAATATTTATGCAATTCCTCAGTGTACTTTTTCTTCATTAATCTGCCACCTCCTTGTTTCCTTATAAACTGCATGGAGGAACAACTCTAAGAAATCCTTAGTTAGCATGTATGCTTTGCATTTTTATTTTTTGGTGAAATTTTAACACATGTTAATTTTTAAAAAAGTTTCAGAACTCCACATGAAAAGAAAGAAAAATTTCTGACACTGAGAATTATAAAGTAGAAGCTCAGTGCATATCCAACATGAAATGAGAGCACAATAACTAAACTGAAGTCCAGTGCCAGATTAGCATTTCATGTTTGAAGTATATGACAGGTTTATTACCAAATTGCAAATTCAAGAAATTACTCAAGACCACAAAAATTACTTAAGTTCATCATGGAGAGGATAATGTTTTGGAATCATGAATGAGTTACCTCCCTTACATTAAGTAGCCAAGCCACATTTTCTTGATTATTAAAAGCATATGCAAATTACACAACTAACGTGAAATATTGACGCGTACATTTGTGCACTTATCTGTGTCAGATGAGCATGGGGGATAACTTCAGCATTAAAAGGAACAATATTTCTCTATCCTGTGGCATGGTCTGCATTTGTGTTCATGTGTACACGCATATGTATATCCAGTGCTTGCAGACAGGCATACGGATAGATAAAAACCAAGCAAAGCTCCCTCGGTAAGAAATATATTGACTGAGTGCTGGAGATAAAACAGTATCTTCCTATTCCTTTTTGATCTAGTATCTCAACACCAAGATCTTCAGTTAGGAAAGAATAGATTAGGAACATCTTAGAGGTTCTTAAATCCACTGAGCTTGATAAACTGGATGATGAAAATCAGAAATCTCAAAGATAACTACTTTATAAGTCAGTGGGTGGATGAGATGACGGGCAACTGGAACAGAGCAGATATACTATTAAGGAAAAAGTAAAAAAAACAGGCAAAAAAGCAAGTATCTGTAGTTGCCTAGAATAAAAGAAGAAGAAGATTAACACCCAACATGTTTTTTTGCAAGAACGAATAGTGCCATAATCATTCTGTTTACACGATAGGTTGCTGACAGCCATGTGAGCAAGGAAAAGCAACAGATAAAATAATTAAAATTCACTATGGATCTTGTTTCTCATAACATTACTATAAGCAATTTGAGAATCCTAACCTGTTTTAGTCTCCTATAAGGTTCTATGTAAAACTGGCTGTAAAACTTCCCAGATAGCGGTTATCAACCTTACACCATCAAAATGGGTGGAGCTCAGTGAGACCTCTTCAGATTCCAGTGCTTTTCAATACTTTTCTTAATGGCATGACTGATGACATAAAGTATGCTTCTCACAGGTGCAGCTGACACCATCCTAGGAAACCTGTCAAAATGTTCTAAGAGGTGCACTTCCAAAATTATCTTTACAAATTGGAGACGTGATTCTAAAACACACTTAGGCTATTTCAGTAAGTGCATGATATTACATTTCGGTAGAAATAACCAGCTGAACAAAAACGGGATGGAAAAGATACAAATGGATACAAATGTTGTAATAATATTCTTATAGCTATACTTTGTCGTAGATTAAATATGAATTGTCAATGTTCTCCTGTTAAAAATATGATAAACAGCATACGGTGATGAGTATAAAAGAGTATAACCTGCAAATCATGTGAATTAGTAACTGATCAGTTGTGGTATAAGTCATGCAGTTCTTCAGTCAATAATTTACAGTCTCGTATTTCAGGTCTGCGTTTGCATGAGGAGCTAAGAATAGAGGGATTTGCCTTTTGATATATTTCGGTATGTCAAGGCTGTTAACATAGCTTCTCTCACAGACACACACATAATAGATATTTTTTTTTCTTATTTGCAATGTTACCGTGCCATGAAATTGCTTTATTTATTGAACTGCCTCATTTATTTTAGTTTCAAAAGAATATTAAACAAGTTTGCTAATCGATAACAGTAGCTGGTTCAGACAAGGGTGCACCTGGAGAATTGTTTTAAAAGCCTGCTGTAAAGCTATTGAGAAGGGCTGTATTATAAGCCTTCCACTTGCAAGACTACATACAGATTCTCACTCCATATCCAGAAAACTTGTCTTGTGCAATTCAGCGGTCACAGATCAAGCGGTAAAGCTCAGATTGACTACGTGAAATAACCAGGAGTGGTGTTCAAGTAGTGCAGCTTCTAATGAACAGAATTTTTAAGGGGACAAGGTTGATAAACTCCATTTCTTGTTAAAACGTGATGATGTGTTCAAGTTCAGTACTGTGACTAAGTGGCATCATATTTGGTGAACATTTCGTCTACCTAGAACAAGAACAGAACCTCATTTTTAAAGATGAGTTTCGTTTCAGTTGTCCAGTTTAATTTTGGCTTTGTCTGTTTGGTTTGATGATGCTGGAAAATTTTGTTATCAGGTATGTTTATTCCTTGGTATAGCCATGTTTTCTACTTGGCTTAGCTCAGTCAGTTGCAGCCGTATTGTAGCTTCTCAGAATTTGATTGCTGATACAATTCCTATTCATTTAGTGCCTGTGTATGGCCCAGGAGGAGGGTATATTGCATCTTTTAAGGACAAAACAGAAAATAATAGCTCTTGAGCTTCTGTCTTTGTCTCCCATCACAGGAGTATTCCTGTGGTGGCTGTCCTGGGCCATTGTTTTTTAAGAGATAGCCATCAGGCCTTGAATTCAACTCATCACCACAAGGCTTTGGTTTGTTCACCAACATCCAAATAGACTGGAAGACACATTTTATATAAGTATAAAAAAAAAGGAAAAAAAAAAAGAAAAATAAAAGAGATCTATCTTATCCAATTGCTCTACTTCAAGTGTCAATATCTCTGTCTCAAAACTGAAATCTGAGAGTTGAATTAGTTGTACTAGGAGATCACAGCAGATCGTTGATCACGAGTGGTTTTTTGTGGGGGCCATTTTAGAAAGAAAAAAAGAAGCAGGTTTCCTTCTTCTGGAAGCTTATTCAATCAAGGAACTATTGTTGAAATTAGGCAAAATGGACCCTAATAATAGAAAAAATGTGGCTTGGCTATAAGCAGATAATTGCTCTGAAAAGGATCACAAAACTCAGTTGACTATTCCAGGTTCAGGAAGTAATGATACTTGTGGAAAAAGAAGAGTTTAGAGCATCCTCCTTTAGTGCAGCAGTACATGCAGTTGCTTTTCTTGGGAGTCCCTACAGCTGCAGGCTACTGTCCACAGACACTAGTTACTCAGGGACTGTGCTTGATTATTTTTAGTTCTGGAGAGGATGTAATTATTCATCACTATTCACAAGTGGAGAAAAAAACTCTGTCTCTTCACCTCTATTGGACCTCATTCTGCTAAATAAACTGGGGAGAGATTAGGCAGTGCCCCAACCCTGTATGCAGTTTATCAGCAACTCTCATCGTGCCAGGCTGACCCCTGATAAGGACAGGTAGGCAGCCTCCTGGATTTTGGACCCTTTCCACTGCAGAGCTAGAAGCATTGCAACTATTTTGTCATCTGGCTGGGTACAGAAAACTGTCCCAGATTGGTGATGACTTTGGGTCCTACAAAACATATAGAAAACAATCATGGAGAAAGCACGCTGTAAAAAAGATATCTTGTGACAGAGCAAGCAGGCAGAAAGTCCAGTAGAGAGTTAGTCTTCCCATTGCCACTGCTCTCCATGGTTTCATTAGCTTAGTTCAAAAACTTCGCTTTGTAGACTTTTTCAGAGTCTTCTTCGGATCAGCCAAAAACAGGAGTCATAAAAGCACACAGTTATACATGTATTTATTGGATGTATGAAAAGGTACAGATCGACATAAGCCATTTCTCTGTGTAGGAGGATTCACCTTCTACATAGTTACTCCCTCCTCAGCTTCACATGGTGTAGCTACTCCCAGCCAACAGATCCATAGCCCTACCTCTTTCACTAAAATGCAGTAGTGGGTCTTCTGCTGTGTGAGGACCTGCAAGCACGCTGAGGTTGCGTGCAAGTGCTGGCGTGCGAGGGCCAGGGAGCAGACAACTGACGGTGTGCAGGTTATGGGAGCTGGATCAATAGCAGAAAACTTAAATGCGGCGCTGGCAGTGGCAACAGTACATGGCTCTTTGCTGTTGCGTGTTTGAGAAACAGCACAGCTTCAGTGAATCCTCAGCAAACTCAATTTTATCTTCCTGCATTTTGATGAGTCATAGAACAGCCTCTTTGCTAAACAAAGAACCAAGGTGTGCACCGACCTCAGCTAGGAGCAGAGTGGCATTACTGAGGCGTGCTAGATGCAAATCGTGCTACCTGCTATCTACGCAATCCCTGAAACATGTAGCAGCAGACACGCTGGAATGTATAAACCTCAGATATAGGAGTGCCAGACTTATATCAGAACAGAAATAATTCTGTTGACCTGAAGCTGAACCCGTTATCTGTGCTGGTTCAAGGCAGCATCTGTACTTAAAGGCAGCACCAGGTAAAAATACTGTATGGGTGCTGTCAAGACAGACAGCAATAAGTCATTTTCCCTTTCGAACTGGAGGGAAGGGTATCGGCTTGGGCTGTGATTTCTTTAGAAGCAGCAGTCTGCTGCCATTGCTGCTGCAAAGTGCAACAGATAATAGCATTTGTAGAACAGGATGCTAGTTTTCACTGATTCCCATCCTCCTGGAGTTAAAGGTGGGTGTTTAGCCAGGCCTGCATTGGCTGGCACTCATCCATCTTTCTTGCGTACTGCTCTATATATGTTTGGAGGGCATCTTCAGTGAAGCTGGGAACATCTCCTCCAACAGGTGCACATACTGCCCATCAGAGACTGAGAAAAACTTTCGCTTATCTCAGTGAGTAATTGTTTACTTCTTAAGAAATGCATCAAGTGTGACATCCTTTCTCTCGGTAGAGGCCCAGGATGTGGGTGAGAGTTGAAGGGATTTTAATTCACTGAATTCTCTTTGTGACAGGGAGAGAGCTGGAAGAATTTGAGTGAAAAGTACATACTATCTGTGCTTTGCTTTAATAATTCACTTTGGATACAGGAAAGAGTTAAAACGTTGGGAGGTTTAATTTTTTCAGAATGAAGCCTCAACTCTTCTTCACCAAGATACAATTTGAAAATTCGTGCATTCTCTCTGAGCTTAGGCAAATACTTGTTGGTACTAGAAATGAAACAAAACCTCCCCATCCTTTCAGTTAGAAGTACTAACAGTCTTCTTTATGATTTCCAGTGGCAGGGCAAATTAGCTTCCTAAAGTGTTTCAAAACATAAAAAGTGTGTTGCAAACTCTCCAAAGCTTGGATACTCCTCTTACTACTTTCCTGTTGCTGGGCTACTTGCCTCACTAATGCTAGTTGCCCTTCAGCAGGCACCCAGTTGCCTGGCTCCATGTAGAGCTTGTGAACTCCAGGACATGGCAGGAGTTTTCCACTGCCTTCATTCTAGGCAGCCATGCCTCTACAGACTAAGTGCCCACAGAATAGACAGGTACTTTAAAAAAATCGTTATGATAACGTGGAAACAAAATTAATTATAAAGCCAAAGTATACTGTTTAGGTTTTTGGAAATAGAGGTTCATAAAGACATGAGTGACTGAAGGGGAAAAAAAAACAAACGTAATGTAATTAGAGTTTATCTAATGATAAACTCTTCACTTTTATTGGCTAGTTTGCTGCACTTAGTGAGGGGAACTGGCCAACTAAATTGCAGAGTGGAATTAAGAGGCGGCAGCAGCCAGCACGAGGAACGTGACCATCTCTTGGTAGTGGCAATGCCCATTTAGTAGAGCAGGTGTAACTTCTTCTGTGCTTGACAAAACTACTAGCAAGCCATTAAGCCACTGAGAGGAAAAATGCTTTTATCACAGGTATGGCAATATAAATATTTTCAGATGAAGTTTTTCATGCACTGGAGCTAATAATTCACATAAGAGTTTAAGTCAACAACTCTTCATGACAGCAAATATTAATGAGGTCAATGCATGTGGCTCATTTCTGGCTTATGAGTGTGATAAGAGCGGTACCTTTATCTTTATTTAAGCCCCCTTAAAGTTGGGAAAATCAACAGACGTTGATTTTCTGAATATAGCACAAGGGTTGATGTAGATTCCTCTATTGCCAAGGGCGTAATGACTCCTATAAGATGCTGACTGGCACTTAGTGAGTCATGAAAAGAATTTCCTACTTGATCTCCTCTGAGTCAGGGTCTCCAAGCACCTTAAATCAGTGTGATACCTCTGCGTAAAATAATCATGGCAATGCAAAAAGACACATGTTGTATTTGCTGGCCTTTAGAAACAGGTAAATAGCTTTATCTGACTGTGCACACGCTCCAGATGGACAGTCTTAAATTGCTCGGATTATGCTGTTGAAAGTCAAGCACTGAGAATGAGTAGCAAAATTGTATGGTTTACAAGACATAGCTGCATTTATTATTTACATGATTAATTAGGAGTAGTCAGGATTTAAATGTAAGTTTCTTTCTCATGCTATCCCAAAAAAATATTGCTTGATAGGATGCTTGTTTACTTGAGCTGTCTTGGCCTTGATTAAAAAATTGACGTCTGAACTAAGAATAGAACATATATTTTGCTATGTGCCACATACAAAAATAATAACAAAAAGTGTTCTTTCCTTATAGTTGATCTAATCTCATCTTTCCTGGCTTCTAGTTATATGAAATAGTTTTATAGTTAAAAGAGAATTTGCATAAAGCTTTTAAAAGTCTTAATAGCTATAATAATTTTAATCTACTGTGGAGTGTTTATAATATATAGTAAGCTGAAGCATTTAATTGTGTAAAAAGGAATATTAAGGCACATCTAATCAAAAGAGTAATGAAAATATTAAGTATGATTTTTTTTGTTATTTTTCCCTAATTGTATCCGGACATCCAATTTTATTTCTTTTTCAAGGCACGAATGACCATGAAAAATGAGGCTAAATCTTCACTATCAGAGATCCACTCAGATAAGCTCTATGCAGGTGTTTTATTTAGTGTCCTTTCTGGGATTGCAGCAGTTGGCTACACGGAGATCTGATCCTGCCCCTAGTCAATCAGTTGATGCTTTGCCATTCACGTTACTGCAGCTAGGGTTCAGGGCTTCTGTTATGATTGGTGGGTTTTATTTATTTACTGGAATTTGAAAGACAAAAAATATGAGTCATTATCTTTAGTGTGCTATTTAGTCAAGGATCAATCTCATCGAGAGGTGCAGCAGATCTGACATAAAGAACCTGCAGCTGTCCCAGAACAAAACACACATTGCACATAATAACAGCCCCACACAGCTTTCCTCCCTCAAGTGTCCAGGCAAGACACCATAGCATACAATCAATGCAAATCTCCTAGCAGAATATAATCTACCCATTTTTCAAGGGTTTGAGGCAATTCATCTTTTCAAACAGGCATTTTTATTTTTTTTCCTAATGATGATTTGAATGGGGAATGTCTTTTCTTTGGTCACCGTATAGAATTTTACGACTACTTTGTCAGGAAAGCATCATTTTGGTTCAGTCTTGCCATCTTTGCAAGATTAGGTAAAACCTCGTAACTATACAATGAAACCGGCAAGATGGCAAGGAAGAACAGGAAGATTTCTATCTGGCACAAGCGATGCCATGTGTTTGTGCTGAGTCAGCATAGGAAAATTAAGAATAGAATTTCCATTTTATCAGAAAGTTTAACGTGTAAAAAAAATGTTCTGGATTGGAACAGAAAATGGATATTTAGCATTTCACATAAAACAAAAAGTTCTGAGATGTATATATTTTTTTGAATTTAAGAGTCAAATTCTTCATTTTTATGTGCTTAATTTTATTTTTTTCCTTAATATTTTCACCACATTGAGGGATAAAAAATATATCATATCCAAAAATTAATAGAAGGAATATTAACTGGATTAAATCTGGTTTTGATGCAAAAATAATTTTTAATTAAATATTTCCTTTTTTTTATAGAAGACTGAAAATAGCCTCAAATTTTTTCACATGAAGGGAACAGCTTTTAATTTTAAACAAATGGATTATCTTTACTCTTTTGAACAACGTTGCATCTTGCTTCTCATTGTCATTGTGCTGATTAATTTTCTTCATGTTTTCGTACAAATCAATGCATATTGTTAAAGTTTTCTATTAATCCGTTGTAAAAATTCAGAATCTGCATTTCCACAACTTTTCCCCTGGCTCTGTTCATAAGGAAAGATTAATTCACACGTATGGGTTTGTTTTTTTAAAATTATATGCTCTTTAATATGAAAATAATATGATATATGTTCTGCGGCTAGAATCTGCTAGGTTTCACCTGGGAAATAATATATGTAATTAGGGGATGATGGTCTTGTCTTTTATCATTGAAGGCAAGGCAGAAATTTTTTTTAGAGACAATGATGATGTGTTTTATAGCATTTGGTATCAGTAAGTCCCTTAAGGGCTGAACATAAATGCAAATAAATTAGGAGCTTCATTGCGTATTTGCAATTTATGAGCTAGTCCAGTTTCACCTACCAGCAGGAATACCATAAGGAAAGTAATTCTCTATTAGAGCCCTGACACTCGCTTTGGGAAAAAAGGCATAACAGAGTTCCTGTTTGCTCCAGAAACTTGAGATTTGTACTGTTTATGAATGTCAAGGCGAAGGACCATCCTGGATTTCTTCCTTCTCCCCCTCTCTTGCCCTGCTTACTGTGCATTTTTGGAAGGTAGAGTTGATGGGTTCCTGAATACACACGCTACAGAACTCCTGTTTCGGAAGCTGTTTATCTCATTTATCTGATGAAATTTAATCAGCTTACATACTTAACACTATACTGTAGCATATAGCTCAACATGATTTTTTTTAATAGTAACTCCTGTCTTCCATAGTGACTCAGATGCTTTGCCCAGGGGTGTAAAAAGGATGTTTCTCTGTGCCTTCACAGTATACACAGTCTTGCATGTGCTTTGCCGTGGCATTGATGCAAGTGAACACATTCAGTGATGCTCTTCTGTCCCTATGGTATTCGGTTCCCTGCTTGTGTGCTGCTGTCTTGTTTTTGTAGACGGAATCAGCTGAGCTTGCAAATCTTTTCATCATTTTGTATTGCCCTGATGTCATTGTTCAGCAAAGAAAGTTTGATCTTGGAACATAGAGAAGCTGAGGTACAAGTGAGGATACCCAAAGTAAACTGAGTTTGCTTGTGTGAAGGAAATTAAAACAGCAGCAACCCCTACTAGGAATAGCTTTGTAAAATCAGGTCTTACAACCTGGGTGCTTGGGATTTGAGTATTTTATTGAGGTTATGGAGGAGAAGTTTTTGAGACATCACTGATGATTTTCTGCCTTAACTAACTTACTACTGTATGACACTATTTATTTGTTTATTTGTTTATTTACAGGAGCTGTTTTCCTGCATGCCCATCTGTTTGGCCTTTGAAATTCTTACACCAAGAAGCTATAACTTGTAAGTCAACCTGTAACAAGATGCTGTTTTCTGGGTTTTCCAGCTGATACAGACCTACTTTGTTTCCTCTCCCCTATATATTTTTTTAAAAGAAAGTGCATTCTTGTAGAAATCTCAACCTGAAAATATTCATGTTTACTGTTATGTTCAACTGTTATATATTCCCAAGGATTTTAATGAACATAATTCTGCCTGGAGAGTAGCCGTATCTAGATGGAAAGATGTTTTCAGGTTATAAGACCTTTTTAGATTATTTCTTTGAATACAAGTAACTCAGAAGTAGCTTGTTTTTATTTCTTCAGCCGGCAGCAAGAACAAAAGTGCCTTTACATTTGCTTAAGACGTAACATAGTTTGAAGCGTTTGAAAGCTGTGTGCTGAAAATCCTCCGTTTCTGGCTTTCCATTGAATGCAAGCAGTGTGCCAGTGCATGGTGCTCCAGATTCATGCAAATATATGTGCACCTGTCTGCAGTGGAGCTCTTCACATTGATAGAAATGTTGCTGTTTACTTCAGTGATTGCCCATTGAAATAATGATAGTACGTTTATATTTAGATAGTAGCATCAATTTCAAATGATCCTGAAGAACCTTATTATCGTAAGATTTTCTGTCAGTCATGAGGAATCCCTAGGGATTTCAGTGCACCATGTTTTTCAGATTTTATCACAGGAATGGGGATATGGAGATTTGGGGATTTGGGGAATGATCTTTTGAGACAATTTGCAATCTTCATCGCTATAAATCGAAGACTCTTTGCCAATTGTTGAACTTAAACACACTTTTAATAACATGAAGCAACTTCCAACCAAAGTGGATGACAAGATGGGTGAAAAATGGGTTGGACCAGGGGCTGAAAGGGCAGTGATCAGTGATGCAAAGTCCACCTGGTGGCTGGTTATCAGTGGTATGCCACAGGGACTCATATGGTGGCCAGGACTACATCGTGTCTTTATTAACAACGTAGGTAACAGGATGGGACTATATGTATCTAAGGAAACTAGTGCTTTCTCAGCAAGTAAAGTTGAAACTGCATTAGTATCACATACATAAATATGCACGCCAAATGAAAGAGTTTTTAAAGTATTTTACATATGTACATCTAAAGTGTATAATTTTATTTAAATACCTCAAGTACGATTATTCTGCATTTAGAAATTACCGTGTTCTTTTTGTGTATTGAATGTTCTTCTATTTTAATTTAAAGCTTGCTAATCTAAACCATGAGAATCCCTTTCACTGTCAAGTAATCATTTCTAAATATTTTTCTAGAATGTAAGAGATGAATTTTTTAGAAAACCCAATTCTAAGCTTATCTAGCTGTATATGTTCGTGTGCCAAATAAGTGGAGAAGCAAATATAAAATTACGTTTTTAAAGACAATTCAAATTTTTTCCTACCTCATGCAAATGGAAATATTTGGTATAAAAGTGTGCACAAGATTTTAAAGAGAGGGGAAGAGAGGAGCAAATTCTGGGATTACAGCTGTTACCTAATGGCAGTGATTATTAAAGAGCTTTCCAGAGCGTTGCCTTTTTAATGCTGCAAAAAAGCATCCTCCAGATCCAGCTAATATTTTTTAGCCTCATTTGCTTTTTAAAAAGGATTCAACTGTTAAAAGTTGCAATAAATACTTTTAAGGTATGGTTGTATTAGCAGTAGAGCTGCAGGGCAGTTGCTGCACCTGATAGATGTTTGCCCTAACTAACAAGTATCCCTAGAGAGGGGAGTGAGTGCGGGTGCAATGCTGGCTCCCTTCTGCATTGCCTCTAAAGGGCCCTGGACAAAGGCAACAGCTTCCACAGTGTTGATGAAGGTTTGGATGTGTTGTACTGATGGAGAAGGAAATCCATAAGCATAGGCTGTGGTTTTATTTTGGAGATGCTCTGCCCTTTCACAGCCAGGCCTCATGGCTCTGTGCCGTACATACCAGGGTCCGTCCTGCCTCAACAAAAGTAAGGTCTGAAGGAAGCAAGGTTGAGGTAAATAAGGCATGTTCTTCTTCCATATCCTAACCGTACCTCTTCCATGATGGGCAGAAGAGCGCAGGGTGCCCAAGTTAATAAAGCGGTGATAAAATCTTACAGTGAATATCATATAAGAAGACTACTGGGTGATTTGCGGTATTCTGCTTCAAATAATTTTCAGAGGAAAAATGCCATTTCATTGTACTTCAAAGACCAGTTTCCTCTTAGCACTTTTTGTCCTTTTGTATTAAATTGCAGCAGTACTTTTTCCAGCTACTTTTTCCCTATCTTAGGCCTTCTTTTGGAAATGGCCAATATTTCTAGAGAAAATATGTGTTTTAGTCCTGCACCAGCTTACAAACTCGAAGGAACAGAGCACATCTAGACTTTTGGTAGCACAAAGTAATGATTTCTTAGAGATTTATTAACAGAAATGAGTGAAAACTGCAAAATGTATCAATAAACAGTTGACAAGTGTGAAAACCACAAGAGTGGTTTAGCTGCTCCTTTACCTCTCTTCTTCTAGGTTTTGGCAAACAACAACTTACCATTACCATTATCTCTGCAGAAGAAAGAGAAATATGCTTGGTGCTCAATGACATTATATTTTCCTTTAAGCTGTGCCTCTGAAAGAGTATTTTAAATTACCAGCTTTGAGCGCCTATACCAAAAGTAGTTTGGATGGGATACCACCAGACAGAAAGTGTTGGGTTCCTTAAAATTTATTTAAGATTTCTGAAAGGGAACCCCTTAAAAAAACTAGAACAAACATCTTTCTGCTTTCTTTGCACCTTGGACTGTGATATCATGAGGCACATAAACAATACTGAAAGAAAATTAAATTTAAATTAATGAAGATAATAGTAGCCTATTAAAAAAAAAAATGCCACCAGGAAAGCGTGTAAGTGCCCATAAAAAAAATTAAACTCCTCACACAGTATTTGTCATCTTTCCTTACTATGTTTAGATAGATAGTTCCTTTTAAGTACCTTCCTTTTCATAGCAAAACCAGAGATTCATTGGCTTATTTCAGGTCTCTCTCATGAATACATTAATTCATTCAAAGAACAAAAACTACTCTGTGATGCTCACACCACTCAGATACCACTAAAATTGTCTTCAGATACCACTAATATTTATCCTGCTCCCATAAAAGATAGAATCATAGAATCATAGAATTGTTGAGGTTGGAAGGGACCTTTAAGATCATCGAGTCCAACCTTTAGCCTACCCTGACAAGAGCCACTTCTAAACCATGTCCCTCAGTGCCCCATCTACCCTTTTTTTAAACACCTCCAGAGATGGTGAATCCACCACCTCCCTGGGCAGCCTATTCCAATGTTTAATAACCCTTTCAGTGAAAAAATGTCTCCTAATATCTAATCTAAACCTCCCCTGACGTAACTTGAACCCGTTTCCCCTCGTCCTATCACTTGTCACCAGGGAGAAGAGGTCAGCCCCCATCTCTCTACAACCTCCTTTCAGGTAGTTGTAGAGGGTGATAAGGTCTCCCCTCAGCCTCCTCTTCTCCAGGCTAAACAACCCCAGCTCCCTCAGTCGTTCCTCATAAGGTTTGTCCTCCAGGCCCCTCACCAGCTTTGTAGCCCTTCTCTGGACACGTTCCAACACCTCAATGTCCCTCCTGTAGCGAGGGGCCCAAAACTGAACGCAGTACTCGAGGTGGGGCCTCACCAGTGCCGAGTACAGGGGGATGATCACTTCCCTAGTCCGGCTCACCACACTGTTCCTGATACAGGCTAGGATGCTGTTGGCCTTCTTGGCCACCTGGGCACACTGCTGGCTCATATTCAGCCGGCTGTCAACCAACACTCCCAAGTCCTTTTCTGTCGAGCTGCTTTCAAGCCATTCTGCCCCAATCCTGTAGCACTGCATGGGGTTGTTGTGACCCAAGTGCAGGACCCGGCACTTGGCCTTGTTGAACCTCATACCATTGGTCACAGCCCATCGGTCCAGCCTGTCCAGATCCCTCTGCAGAGCTAACCTACCCTCAAGCAGATCAACACGCCCGCCCAGTTTAGCGTCATCTGCGAACTTACTGAGGGTGCATTCAATCCCTTCATCCAGATCATTGATAAAGATATTAAAGAGAACCGGCCCCAGCACCGAACCCTGGGGGACACCACTTGTGACTGGACACCAACTGGATTTAACTCCATTTACCACCACTCTCTGGGCACGGCCATCCAGCCAGTTTTTTACCCAGCGAAGAGTACACCTGTCCAGGCCATGAGCAGCCAGTTTCTCCAGGAGAATGCTGTGGGAAACAGTGTCAAAAGCTTTGCAAAAATCCAAGTAGATAACATCCACAGCTTTTCCCTCATCCACTAAGTGGGTCACCTTATCATAGAAGGATATTAGGTTTGATAGGCATGACCTGCCCTTCACAAACCCATGCTGACTGGGCCTGATCACCCTGTTCTCCTGCATGTGCCGTGTAATGGCACTGAGGAGGATCTGTTCCATGATGAGGAGGATCTGTTCCATGAGAGGAGGATCTGTTCCATGAACAGATTAGCGAGGAAGCCATTAACATGCTGTGGGAAAAAAAGCACCGATTACATGTTTATGCCTTCAGCATTTGTCTGGCGAAGCCATTTCCAAGAGCAAGGAGCCTCCTGGCATAGGCTGTAATCTTCCGGTGTGGGAGCGCGCATGCTCTTACATAAGCTGGTGCTTCCAAGAATGATTTCCAAAGTCTTTTCATTCCACCAAGAGATGGGGCAGTCTTTTCCTACTGCGTTCGACTTGTAGGGGAGAAACATCAGGCTGACTGTTGAGGGACCAAATTGAATCTTCAGGAGTGTAATGCTATTGCAGCTAAGAACCCCTACCATTGATTTAGAATGTTGGACCACGGTGTACCAACTTAAACAATAAATGAACCCCTGAGACCTCATAAACTGTGGAGATGGGGTTTGACCTTTGTAGTAGATGGTAAGCCTTCAAGAAGCAACTGTATACCAAAGAAAAAGGTTAATGTAAGTGACACTTTCTGTATAAATAGTCAATACTAAATGTGTGCCTTAATGTGTGTTAAAAAGGAACCATATCGCTCATTTTGCATCAGCCCTCATCCCTCGTGCTTAGTGAAACCCTGCCATGTAGTTTTGTCTTTCTCTATAGAGCTCTTTGGGCATTTTGTCACAGCCGAACACTAATACTTTGCTATTCAGGATTTCTGTACTCCCTTCCAAAACTATACGGCATGATCCATATATCTAGGTCTTACATGTTGTGAGGGCTAATTAAATAAAAATTTTATTCGTCTTTTGATCCATAATAAAGAACTGCCACATACAACCATCGTTAAGGCTGAGTATGTAGTCGAGTCAGAGATCTTCAATCATGACAGAAAGTTTCTCTGCTAAAGAGGGTTGGAGAGCAGCACAATCTTTGAGGTTAGATACCTAAATAACTGCCATATTGAAAGGGGGTCTAAATTTGCTGCATTTTCCTTGTGTGATATTGTCACATTCCATCAAGTGCCATAAATGCTCACAGGAAAATAGCAACGTGTCTTTTATACTGCACAGGATATCAGTGTACTGAGAGATAATTTTGGGAAAGCTAAGCCTGAGAAAAGACACGACATAAAAGCAGGACCACCTGTTGGGGCAAGTTGCCTAGCATTCAGAGGTCTTTCCACTGCTTTCAAAGTTATCATGCAGTCACCATTTACTTTGCTATTAGATGAATCCCTTTGTAGACTCCTTCAGCTTGTCGGTATAGTAAAACTGTGTTGGGTTGGTGAGGTTTTTTTTTCATTTTGAGAGCGTGTGAATGCGCGTGCCTGATGGAATAAATTTGGTATGCCAGTTCTAGGGTGCCTATTCATTAGTGTCCTCCTGCTGTTCACATTTTATTAATGAAGCAACCCATCACCCCCCTACCAGCAGACACTTAATTCCTTCCCAGAATCCATCTGCTTTCCATGGTCCTTTGAAACCAGCTTTTTATGGAATCAGCTTTAACAAAGTCTTATTTCTATGGGTCAATTAAATACCAAATATTGTTATTTCACAGCTACAGCTCCTTTTAAAGAGTCTTTTAGCTGTGATTAATTCTGAGATGATTTCTGGGGAGGGGACTGGACAATCAAGATCCTACTTTAAAAGAAATTTATTCTTACAGCAGACCGTGATCAGAAAGGTGGAAAATGAACTCAAAATGGGAAAATTAAGAGCGTGATCCTGCAGCTCTCCATTACTCAGGTCCCGCTTAGACAAGTACTCACAGGTTGCTTATCATAGGGTTCCTGATATTTTGAAGGTAGTTTTTAATTCTAATGCTTGGTATTTCAAAAGTAATCAGAGAATGCACATATGCATCTATAAGGCTTAAATTTGTTACAAGCTTAAGAATGACTATACACATGCAATTACTTCTGGTGCAATAGAGAATAAGTGTATTTACAATAATATTTTGAGAATATCCTTCAGCCTTTCAAGTACTGAAATAAATTATGCTTATAGTCAGTATATATTCTAATGTCATGCTATTATGTCAGCTATAAAAAAATGTATTTTAAATACTCTCTATGTCTCCAACCGGAAGTAAAATTTTTTATAAGTTTAAAAATATCTTTTTATATCTTTGATATTATGAATATAGAACAATACATTTTAAGCCTTTATTAAATATTAAAAGGTGTCACTTGTATGACCTCTCTGCTTTTAAAGGTCACTTTTATGCTTCAGGTTGGTGTCCCTACTGAGGTAATAATACTACTTTAGTGTATAGTGGGGCATCACTGAAGAACTGGTGGCAAAAAGTTTAACAGAGTGGATGTTGTGGGACCTCAAAACCAGTAGGGTTTGCATTTCATTTGTGCTGAATGCTCAGCTTTCTCTTCCAGCTCAACATCTGTTGCTGAAGTTGGGGGAATATGTAAAAAGGTTTGCAGTTCATCTCTAACTTTATTATATAAATTATTAATTTAACCACTAAAATTCAGTTTATTCCTTTCACATGTTTGTACTGTCTGGGATTTTTTAAAGTTAAGACAACCTGATCCGCAGTATTTTAGATGGTGGGTAATAGATTGTGAACTGTCTCTAAACTGAAATGAGATGACCCATAACTAAAGAGAAAAAAATTGCTGTACTCAGTAACCATTGCATATGTGTAACTAATGCTTTGATGGAGACTGCTTCATCTTCCTGTAAAATCTGAGAGATGTGGCATTTGAGACCTATGGAACACTATGCAGCACAGATTTAACTCGCAGTTCTCAATACAGGGTGAAGACGTTTGAATGGTGGAGTTGAATGTACAATTTTGTACTGTAATATTGCCAGTTGATTAGGTAAAATTCTCTTCTCTGGACTAGTTTGTATGTTTGTACCTAGACAGGACAGTGACGGTGGTGGTGGGAATTGTTCTGGCGTTTGTTCCCATGGTCACTGTTGTCACCTGCTTGACAGTGGTTGTCTGCCAGTCTCGTCAAGAAACTGCAGTTTAGAAATCCTGAGCTTGAAAAATCAAACATGATTTTTCTTCTTTGAGATAATTTTTTCAGGTGGGGTGAATATTTGTCAATTGGATAAAAGGGAAAAATGGTAATTGCTTCTGGTTTTATTGTAAGAAACTGTACTCAGGCTAACAATTTTATGCATTAAATTTACACTATGTATGCACATATACGTACCTATATGCTTTATATAAGAATAAGAGACAAAGAGCTCTGTTCTTTAGCATCGGGTATCAGTCATGATTCTCTGCTCACAGCAAAAAGATACTGTGACTTTCAGATGTTTAGTGGAGTTACATGGACACATCTTTCGGGTGTTTTTTGCTAGCATTTCACTAGACATCCTTTCTGTTAACATGTAATTCTGTGAAGCTATTGCTAGAATGTTAGAAATGTCGAGATACGTAAGACATGTTGGAAAGTCACCATATCCAGGCCTGGTCTAGGCTATTCTTGTGTTTGTCTAAGCCATTAAGTTTAAAAGTGTTTGAGAAAAGAGTATAAGCCATGACCTCTGGTACAAGTATTTACATTCTGTTATTACACTCTATAAACCCATTTTTTTGTAAGCAGCACCGAAGTGCTAATCTTTCTGTGTACACTGCGGCTTTATGAAAAGCTACAACTTTGAGGAGAACATTCAGTTGAGCGTAAAGATTCAGGTTCTTGACCTTCAAATATATAACCAATATCTTGAGGCAAGCTGCAGGATGTATTACTCCAGGGAAAAAAATAATTTAATCTCCATAAACATTTACAAACAAATCCTGAATGTGCATAGGGAAATAATGAATAGTCTTAAAGAAAGGAAAGATGGGACTTCAAAACAGAGGGAGATTGATATGTGCCCAATGTCTAATATAAACACATTTCACTGTACTTTAATTGACCTTGATTTTCTATACACTGTGAAGGTCTAACAAAGTAATACCAGGCTGCACAGGATCATAATAAAAATGATGATTTGACATATGGATCCAATGACCATACAAGCTAGAACTCTCGATATTTTTTTTCTCCTATTATTTTTTTGTTCAATACATCTGTAAGAACATGCGGTTTCTAAAAACAGCCTAGTCCAGGTAAAACTTCAGCGCCCAGCTGCACCATACATCCATGCTTTCTTTCAAAAAACAAGTATTTTTATTAATCAGCTGTTAACTGATAAAAATTAAAAAGGAATTTCTAGTGTCCAATGTTTCATTCTGTATTGATATAAAAAGAAGAAATTTAAACATTAGCATTGTCTGTAAAACATCAGTTTTTAAACAAATAGTCATGACATTTTAATGTCACGTTTCAATTTAATAAGGAAAATATTGCTCTTTGATAATAGGATACAGTATACTGGAATATAAAATAGTAGTCATCATGTTATAATCAATACCTGGAGGTGAATGCTGCAACACAAGTCACATAAATGAGAATCTCAAAATGATGTTTATTGTATTGCAAATAGCTTATAGCATAGTGCCCTCAAAAAATTCAGACCATCGTATTCATCATATTCCTTTAAACATTTTTTATATTAACAGACTTCATTTTTTGACCAGTTGTATTGATTTGGTTTAGTGGTGAAATACATTAACATTTTAGTATGTAAATACTGATTCATCATCCAGCGGAGGTTGGAAGAATCTGAAAAGAAGATGCAAGTGAAGTAACTGTGAAAATTGTGGCCTTCCTGTTAGGCTATTGCTACCTCATTGTCTTCTGAGATAATGCTGTTTTTCCCCGGTTTCCCTTCTCTCTTCTGAGAAGACCCTTCTGTACACTTATGGGAATGAATGTGGTATTTATTCTACAGGTAATTTACAGATAGCCATCAGGCAAATAGTAATTTCTGTGATGATTTCTGTGTTGCAGCTGGGTAGACCGAACATTTATTTCTGTTTGCATTGTTAAAAAGTAAAAATCATGTTTAAAAAAAAATTCAGATGGTTTTTGTTCCAATCAGTTTTCTTTGTAACAAAGTGCTCTACAAAAACTGTAACTTCAAGTGTAAATGTGACTCCCAGTGCCCCCTGCCATGTACACAAACAAATCACCTAATCATCAACCTGAAATTGCATTTTAACCATAGCAACCTGAACACTTACCTTCTGAAATGCTTCATTAATGAAAATACCAGGAGAATTTTTTGCATCTAGAAAATTACAGTGATTTAGAAATATTTAGTATTTCATTTGCAAGCTTCTAACCTGTAGGGAGTCATTCATGTTGGTCATTCAGCTTGTTTTATGTTTGCTTTTAATTCTTTATGTTTCTCCATTTATTTTAAGTTTACCTTTGTAGTATCTGGGCAGAACCTGAGTATAAATGTTTTAAAAGGGAATCTTCTAAATGTTCTGTGCTTCGGGGAATTTGGTTAGTTGTGAATTTTTTGATGTCTACAACTACGTGAAATATAAATCTAAAACATGGTACAACAATATAAAATGTAAACCAGCCAAAATGTTATTATAATATTATTATTTATTAGCCTTTTTTGCTAAAGAAAAAGACTAACTCTAGATTCTTCTCTTTTGCCTTCCCACGAGTGCATGTTCAATGGCACTCTTGAAAATTGGGGCTCCATGCTCTGGACGATATGGCAAGAGCATGGGTTTAGCAGGACAAAGCGTCCAGCAGCAGTACCAGTTTTATCATCTCCCACATACCATGATTTTCTCTTAGCTCTTGAATCAGCAACACACCATTTAAAAAAGGAAAAGCAATCCGGTGTCCCCTCTCCTTCCAGATCCCCAAAGCAGTAACGCAATAGTTCAGCTTGGCTCCTGGCGGGGAAATACTTGACAACCAATTATTGCAGATTATTCAGCTGTGTTCTGAAGAAGACAATATGGTAGATAATGCAATCAGTGTAACATATGCATGCTTGTATCATGACAGTACACAAAAATTTCATCACACACAGACATAGCAGTATTAGCTAATGTGTACATCTGCGCAGCTAACAGCCAGAGATTGTAATAGGATTTCCACTGAAAATACTACAGTTTTTGTGTGTTAGGAAGTTAGAAACAGATCCACAACTCATATTCCTCCCTCAGACCACACTTCCTGGCATAAAAATAAAGCCACACTCATTGATTCAAATCCTTTGTGGTTTCTCATAATTTTTCATAATGAAGGTTTTTGCGAAGTATTTAGAAAACAGATGCCAAATTTTATTTCTTTATATGGTAAGGTAGCAGTCTCTAGGAGCAAATTCAGTAATATTCCCTTATTGTCCTTGTCCTAAAATAATCTCAGTCCTTTGCTTATTTGAAAATGAAAATAAGAAATGTGTATCAGATGTTAGAGAAAGGTTAATCAACTAGTGAGAGAACCCAAATAGTCAGATCATAGGTCCCGCTGTTGTTCCTCTGGTAGGGTTCCTAACCCAGCAAATGCCTGAAGAGATCACAGTGCTCCTGTTCCCTTGTTATAGGGAGAAGTAAGTTCCTGCTTCTGTATAAAATATGTTTTCTTTGAGAAGGTATCAGGCTCACAGGACTGAATTTTCTAACTCTTCAGTGTTATGTCTTCCTATTACTTTTGATAATACTGTATGTAAATTGCACAAAACCCCCCGTTTTTTCCATCCTTAAATGTCTGAGGGAGAACAAGTATTAATACACATATGAAAAAAAAAAGAAAAAGCTCCCGGCTGAAAGAAGCTCCAAATGGAAAATATTTTTCCATGCTCTCTATGAAGTACAGGATTAAGGAATCGCATCTTTCCTTCACCAGCCTCACGTTGTGCTATTGGCTCTGAACAGACACATTTCCTTCCTTCAGTTAAGCTTTTCAAATAGCAAGAATCTCAAGTGGAGCAGATGAGAAGTGGTTTAAACATTTTTAGGAGTGCTTTTTGTCCAGAAGAGATGTGGACTGCTAGAGTTATGCTGAACTCTGTGCAGAGGAACCGCTGATATTGAAAGTCATCAGTCCAACGCTCTCTATTGAACTGTCCCATCTGGATGAAAAGTGGTCAAGGGGAAGCTGGTTAGTGAGTGCCTGGCAGTGCAGAGCTTGTCACTGACTGTATAATGTGACTGGCTTATGCTCATCTCAGTGGTGTGCGCTTTCCTGAATGAGCGGGGAATAAAGCTATGAAGAAGAAGAAATTGCTTTGGAGCTTTCTTATGAGAGATGAAATTGATAACAGGTAAAATGTGAAAAGAGTCTAATCAGAATGGAATGATGTATCAGGGGAAAATTCAACAAGAAAGCAAATACATGTGAAGAAAAGAAATGAAAGCTACATTTTTGATGGCTACAGAAAAGTGAGATGATACTTAGCCAGTCTTTCTATGAATTTTTCATCATGTCCTGAGAAAGAAAGCAGTGCCACATCTGTTTGGGTTTGAAACTAAGAATCTTGTGATAGCTGTGATGCCATGGATGATGCATGGATTGAATGGAGGCTCTGTGCTGGGCTAATACTCCATTTTTAGCACGCTTTAATCCTATCCTATTTACTGTTAAAAATAAAGAAATGAAACCAAAATGACAAAAGCCAAGCCATCATAATCTCAAAGGTTCTGAAAAGTGTTCTGCTGTGCATCTCATGCTCAGAGTGAAAGATTGCCTTCTATATGAACACCGTATTTTTTAACATTGGCTACAGGTCCTGTGCTGCTTTTGCCCAATCCCCCGTTAAATTTCTTTTGACTCCTAATAAATACTGACCTCAGGACTCTTAGTTCTTCAGTTTGAAGTAGGAACTTCAGATATAAGACCTTTCAAAAAGGGAATGGTGGTTATTTGGCCTGTTTTATCTATCTTCTATTGCAACTCATGCTCCTCATGATTCTGAAAGCAACTCCATTGCTAGCAAAAGAAAATGAAGAAAGAATCAAATTTCACATGCCTTTTCTTTCCAGTATTTAAACCTACATATTAGACTTGTGTTACACATCTGCATAGAACTGCAAGAAGCTGGCAGATTGTGGTGTGCACAAAAATAGGTGAAAATCTTTCCCAGCACAGTGGCAGTGCAGAGGCTTTTATACAGCTCAGGAAGCAAGCTCCAAGCTTCTCTTGGAGCAAAATCCAATTTAATGTCAGAACTTTTGTTGCATTCATATACATGGCTTATTCATGGAGCATTCACTAAAGCCAAAATAAGTATCTCAGCACATCTTCTTAGAACCTGGAAGTTCTATGGAGCTGTATAATATTAGAAAGTAAAAGATGAGTCCAGTTTAATGCTGGCCACAATAAAATGTCTCAATATGCTTTCAAAACTGAACCGTTTTCTATAGCCAGATGTGTTCTCTCAGTTATTTTTTAACGTATACTTTTATCACATAAAATTTAAAAGATTTACTATAAAAATGATGTGAAAAGCATTATACAAGTATTAATGGTTCCCCTGAATTTGTTAAACTTATTACTTGTTAGAGAGAATTATGATGTATAACGCTTGATAATTTCTGAGAAAGGACATGATTTTAACTTCAGCTGTGTCATTTTATTCTATGAAGCTGCTTATTAGTAGTAGCAGTAGAGCCTTGCAAGCTTTATGCATTATGAAAAACAAAAAATACGAGCTGCTGTCCAGGCTCATAATAGTGCCTGACGTAACAAAGTGTAGGTTGTAAGGCTGTGAAAACCAGTACTCATCAACTCAACAGGAAAAACACAGATGCAACAGCTCAAAACACTGATTCATTATCTCCCCAATCTGTAACTAATTTGCACTGCATAAAAATCATTTAAGTTAAATATGAGCCTTGCAGATCATCGTAGTTTAAGTGTGTGAGCAGAATTCCCAGTTTCCTGAGAAAACCTTGATCCTGATAAGCTGAAAAATTTTATCGTAAATCTCAGTTTGTCTTCTTACCTACACTCCAACTCACACATCCAAAAGGAACTCTGGTGAAGAACGTTGAGTTTTACTGGTGCAAATGTTGGGCAAATATTGCCCAGTGCTTTTAATCAGAAAAGCATTGGCGTTTAGAGTAACCCAAGGGTGATATGTGTTACTTTATTGGCTAGTGTGACACTGCACGTATTTTTGCATGCCAGGTTGCATCAGACTGGCACTGAGAGCAAACAAGTGAAATAACAAGCCCCCCCGGCATGCCACGGTATGAAATCTGTGACCCAGATTCTCCTAGCTGTGCACGAACCACATCTCAGAGCTAGAGGAGTGAAAAGACTGCTGGAATCTGGTCTGCTTAAGCCAGGTCCTTAGGGAAAATACCAGGAGCTCACTTGTAGTGGGACACAGTAGCTAGGAATCACCAGACCATCGGAAACTACCGGCCAGTCCTTTTTGCAAGTGACCACGGCCACTTTCCCAACTGTGTACCTGTGGGAAACGGTGCCACAGCACATTCTTTAGGGAAACACCTCTGAGAATAGCTGCACTGTCTTTGAGGCTGTGGGGACACACAGTAAAAGGTATTGCTTCTAAGCTCTGGGAGAAAATAGGGGAAAAAAGGGCATGTGGCATTGCCCTTCTCCAGTGGAGTGCTAAGATGCAAGGAAGGTATCGCAGCGAAGTGCCTACATTCTTTAAAATAAGCCAGTAGTCTTTTGAGACAAGGACATTTTTTGCATCTAATTCCTCATCAAATAGGCTCTACAATGTTGTCCCAAAGTAGAGCCTATGGGCAGACAGACTCATCCCTCTTGATGTTACCAATAGAAATTCTGTGCTTGTGTATTATTTCTTTCAGGGAAAAATATGAGACACCCAGAGAGGCCAGAGTAGACTCTGGAATGTCCTTGGCATGAAGGATTGATGTCCTTTGTGCTGTAGATATTTGAGTATTTTCATCTTTATTAAGGTCCTGATTCAGGAAGATAGGGAAGCCTTTTCATAAGTTTCAGGGTAAGAGGATGCCTAGTTTTGCAGTGAATAACCTCAACTAGAATACCGCTCTTAAATACTGGAGAGCATCTGCTGGTTCTTTGTTATTCCCAGATGGAATAATGTGTAACACATGAAGTGATGTTTCTGCTTAAAGTGCCTGGCAGTCCAGCAAAGTCGGCTGTAGTTTAACCTTCAGATTTGGATGCAGTTTGTGTGACTCCCCTGCAGGAAATTTTTAATCTACATATCACATTCCGTGAGCTTTGGTATTGGTTTTGGTAAGGAAGGCAACAGGCTCGGCCAAGGTGGTGTTATCGCAGGAAGGGGATGATGTGAGAGCATGTCAGTATTAAAAGTGAGTTATAATTAAACCTTCTGGGTTGGGGTGTTGTACAATGAGCTTCAGAGTTGTCATGATAAATATAACATACTGTATTTGCCTAAACTTTCTAACAGCTCAGCGTACATGTGATTTGTTATAATATAAAGGAAATAAAAGCTGTACCTTACAGGTCATTCTATACCTTTGCATACTGGGTTTAACAACAAAAAGCCAGCCTCTAAAGTAAGTCATTCTGAATTGTCCTTGAAAATTGTCAAAGACTAATTATTCTGCTAATGTTGTGTGACTTACTTAAAGGCTATTTTTACCACGAAATTTTCCTCACAATGAGAATGCTTCATTCTGCTTCAGTAGTTAGTGATATGTCCTTGAAATACAGGTCCTAGGTTTTGAAATTATCAAAGGCTTTCTAAAGTAGAGACCAGTTTACTTTGTAACTGAACTGGTTCTCTCTCTTTCCATCTCACTGCATTTAACAAAAGCAAGTTTTCATAAGGAAATGCAGAAAATTTCCACAGTGCCTGGATTTGAAACCTCATGCACTTAACCAATATATGTACATATGTGAAGTAGTAAATAATAATATTGTATGAATTTGCAAATATCTAGATCCTCTGTACAAATATCAGAACATAAACGTTCATTAGTAGATCCAAATATAACTATATTAGAGCATGTTGTCCTTTTCTTGTCTTTTTATTTAGTGCGAGTGTTCAGTTGCGAAGGTAGTAGTATGATGTCTCAATGTCAACGAACACTCCTTGAATGGTGCAATCAGGCGTAACTATGCTGCTTTCATACAAAACATGGTGATTCTCACCAGCTGAAGGCAATTCATAATTTACTTTTCTAATGTGGACATTCTGTAAGATACAGAGATATTTCTGTTCTGTAAAATACAGAGATTTTTCTAGATGATAGCAAGTATTCACTTACTTAAAATAGGGATTAAAAATTCTAGGAATGTTTTGGGAGGAATTTCTGAAGCGAGATCACGGTTGTTCTTATTGAGGAAGTACACTGCCGTATTTGCTTGGGCTTGCATGGAGTTTACAGTACTGGTGAAAAGCGGATCCATAGTGCATGTAAAAAAACTTCTTTCTGTTTGCAGTGCTGTAACTTTGGGCAAGGATTTCTAGACAAGCCTCTTCACCTAATTCCGTTGAACTCCCATGAATGTCCTGGCCTTTTCTTCTGTTACTCTCAAACTCTTATTTGTATTTCTTTGTGTATGTGGGGAGAATGGGAGAGTACCTTTATCCAATAAGTTTTCAAGAAAGAACTCGAGTGGGAAATAGCTGTTGATCCAAAAATTCTGAGTTAAAGTAATTTATTTCTTCGGCATCTTTAGACAGTATTTTTCTTCAGGCCTGTTACTTCGTGCCCATATTCAATTATGAAAAAAGGTTTCTAAACCATTTAAAACTAAAGGATACAAAGAGTATGGCGGAGAAGGGTGGTCCTTCTTCTTGAAACTGGCATTGATGTTCTTCTGGTAATAAAGGATCCCTTGATTAAGAGTTTGTCATGTCCCTTTTGAAGCTGTACAATAAATCAGTCTCTCTCTGGAAAAGTTTGAAAGGGTGCAAGCGAGTATGCTGTACACAAATACCTGTGGGGTAGTTACTGTCTCTTGTCTCCAGTTGTCAGTCACTTCATCTGGGCCAAATTGTCAATGTCTGGAGGTCACTTAGTTAATGAGATAGCATTAAACCTTTCCACCATTATGTTATATCTCCCAGTCGTTAACACAGTTTCCTAGCTACCAATTCTTATCTTTAGAAATACATGCTTAGAGACTTCTACAAGGACCAGCATGAAAGTAGAAATTATAAATGGATGGCTTTAAAGCTTGGAATGAAGAGAAACGATGAGTCATTGCTGCTTGACGCACTTGGTTGTCATTGAACCAGGAATGACAATACTATTACAATATTATTAATGTAATTATATTACAATAATATAGCAAGTTGGAAGGGGCAAGCAGATGTTAGGTGTAAGGGGTAACTTTGTTCATATTAGACCTGTTTTGGAAGGACGAACATTGTTTTGAGGCCACGTGTGAATGAAGACACTTGAGAGGGGGGCTGCAATATGAGTATTGACATATAAAACAGTGGATTTATGGGCCTTAAGATAAGATAAGCAATATTAAACACATCACATTCTGCAGTTCAGATAAACAGAGCAATTTTAGTGTTATCTGTTTCAGATAAGCAGGTCTCTGAGAAATGTATTGTTGCAGTCATCTGTGCTTGATAGCTTACAGCTATGGCTATCCATTTGGCACCAAACCACATAATGCAGGCTGTGGATCTCGAGGACATGTAAAACTGAGTCTTAGTAGTAAAATCTTTCCCACTTTGTCATAGTGTGGGTCAGTGTTTCATTTAGCACTGCTTTCTGGTCAAAATGTTCATCTGTCTTTAAGTTGGTGGGGTCACTTAGCTCTGTCGTGGTTAATGTCTTTGTTTTTAAAGGCTTTCTTCCTGAGGTTGACAGTAGATGAATTTAATGGTTTCTTACTTTCTAAAAAATTTTTAAAAACATGTCATATTTATAGGTAATGCTTTTCAATTGAACTCTTAGTTTAACAAAAAGCTTGCAAGGGAATTTCCTTTTTTACTTGTAAAAATAATAGAAAGGGAGGACCCTTAGAAATAGCCTATGAATTTCACAAAATTTTAGATTTGATTTTCTGGCCAATCATATCGTGCAAGCCAGTCTCTGCTCCATCCTCTCAAAGAAGTACATTTTGTTTCCGCACAACCTATTATGCCTGTAAAAAGTGGAAAACCTGTATTTCAAATAGGAGTTCCTTAGATTGTTCTTCATGTCCTGAGCAGCCTAGGAAGACACAGTGTAAGGTAAAAAAGCAAACACCTGTATTCGAGACCAAATGTTTGGTCTGTGCTTCCTTTACAAATACCACAAGTACCCAGATGTCCAGTTAAAACTAGCCCTAGTAAAAGTGAAAGCTAGCCTGACACTAAAAGCTCAATTGGAACTCGCTTCTGCCCAACTTGCAATCCGTTGATACTAATGAAAAGACTGTCACTGACTTAATTATGAAGCTTTAAACGTGAGACATCATTTAATTGTGGTATCCTGGAAGGAAAACAAATATACAAAAAACAAGTAAGGGAAGGTGTTAAAGCGATTCTTTAAGGGGTTTTAAAAGTTTTATCAGATAGGTAACGTATGTGAAGATGGCTTCTCTTTGTTTCCTTATTAATTTATGCTGTTTATTTCTTAATTATTTTTATCAACTAGAGTCTTCAGCAATTTCTTCCAATAAAAGTCCAGCCAGGAATCTCCAAAATAAGTTCTGGTTTGCTGTTGTGTTCACCTTGACTAGCTTCAGGCTTTATTGTACATTATTCAAAAAGCAAATTTCTTTGAAAGAGTGAAAATTCTTGCCGTTTGTAACACGTATACCACCAGCTTCCTTTTCAGTATATGAGAACTCACTCAAGATTTCTAGAGTATGGATAGTCATCGACACCAATAAACTACTTGCTGGCAATTGGTATGTGGAAGGGATTGTCACTTCTAAATAGTAATTACATTTTACTTTCCTTAATCCACACACGACCAAAGAGAGTTCTCTCTTACTCAGGTAGCGGTGAAGGCTGCAGTGAGTAGGCTGCAGTGACTCACACAATCCTGTGAGTAGGATTGATCGAACTCCCTACTCCTCTTCCAAAAGCTGTTTCTTATTGCTTGTAATGAACGTGGATATGAAGAAGCCACGTGGAGCATACTGAGAGTGCTGATGAAAGATGGGATGATAAATAGTGCTTATGGTTGCAACAAAGATGTGCAGTTCTGAATTGCAGTCTAAACATTTCAGCATTTATGTGGAGATGAATACACCAAAAAAGAGATTCTTGTAAAGCTCTGGAGGTTCAACTCTTAAAAGTCACATCATCACGTTTACATCATCTCCATTTCCTCAAATGCACAATAAGGAGTATCTGAAACCAAAAACTGAAAAACCATCTAAATGAACTGTAAATTGCTGTTAATATTGCTGTCTTCTCAGAGAAAACCAGTCTAGTTTGACTGTTCAGTGATGTAATTCCGTTCATACTCAGACCTATTTATATAGGAAGGAAAAAACATTTTATTTTCTCTTATTTTTAGAAAACCGGAACAGTTAAAGAAGCACAAGCTGCATCTATTTGTAAAAAAAGGGGAAAGATGGTGTTATATATTTTAATCAGCTAATTTGAAAACAAAGACTTATGTTTTATGGGTTTTACTGATAGAAACTAAAGTAAATTAAACTGCGGTTGTCTGGAGGAGGTTTCTCCTCTTTTTTGAAGCCTCGGTCTTGCCTTTTACAGTTTACTCTGTAAAATGAGAGAAATCTTGGAAATTAAGATGATTTCTCTCTTGTACCCTACTACTCCTTGAACTGTGCCTTGTGAAATATGTAGATTTCAACTTTCTTGTTGAAGCTTGCCAAATTGTGTAATCGAACTTAGAAATGTTAATCAAAACCAAAGCTGTACGTTAAGGTTTCAGTCCTGCAACTTTAAATTGTCCTCTAGTCACTCAGCCAGAATATTCAATGTACAAAATAAAGTGGTAGTTTCAGTAGGAACCCACAGAAAATAATGGGCTAATGTTCTCGAGGAAAAGTAGACCTGACCCTGCCTTTCTTGAAATCATTTGAAGTATTGCAATTATTTAACAAAAGCATGGTTGAGGCTATGTGTGGATAACTTGGAACAACTTTAAGACACTGTAATGGTGCAGTATTGACAGCTGGTAATACAACCACCCACCCACCCTACCCCCCATTATTCTGATTATTTCTATCTCTGGTTTTGATTTTTTGCTTCATTTTTTATGTAGCAAGAGCATCACATTTCAGTCAATTACAACAATATATATTTTGTCTCCATTTTAATGGGTTCTCATATCTTTCCGATGCACAGTAGCTACATGATATCTCTTAATGGCTCAAGGTCATAGACATACAATACCAAGACAGACAGGCAGGACTTCACATTAAAAATCTGAATTACATACATCCACATGAAATAGGCAAGAAAAGGGAGATCTTATTTCTAAGGTGCATAAGAACTGTCCTCTACCCCCTCTTTGTTCTGGTAAGGCTTTTGTATGTTGCTTAATGCAGAGGTGGTAGAAAAACAGGAAGAGATCAAGTAATTTCATAGTCACAAGTCACCATGTCATTCAAACTTTCCTATTCTGCAAAGGTAAAAATGGTTTTGACTCCTGTTTTACATATGAGGTCATGTTTAATGTTGAGTGAAATTAATAAGAGCCTTCCTACCAGTTTCAACAGGCGTTGGATCAGATTATTAGACATTTGACATGACATTCAAAATGGCATATATGTGATTGCATGCTAGAATAAACATGAAAATTATCATGCCTTCTGCCAGAAACACCAGGAAAAACAAACAAACGTGCAAACACACTTTTCTAATGCACATGTGATTTTGAATGCTCCAAATTACATTTACTCAATCAAATCCTTATCAGTATGAAAGCCTTGCAGGTTGTGGCTTTGGAGGTAATTAATATGTTCAGGAATTGCTATACTTGAAAGGCACAGTGTTCTCCTGTATTCAGGGAAAATATGTAGTATGTCTACAACATGCATACTACAATATTGTCTTAGATGACAGGAATATCTCAAAATATTAAATAAATAACCGTTACAGGAGATAAAACATTCCAATTTTATTATTGGATTTTTGAGTTGCAGTCAGCGATGTTCTGATTATATCGGCATGTGTCTTATGGAGAGCTCAAGGTCTATAAGGAGAAAACCATTTTGAATCCTAAGTTAATCACCACTAGAAATATGTATTTATTCCTCTGGTATTTAAAACCATCAAAGATTTTCTTTTGCAGTGACATACTGTAATGATGTCAAGATCTTAAAAAAAGACCATGGCATTAACAAGACAGAAGGCTGGTTTAATGGAAGAGCCATTGATAAAATGCCATTCTCGCATCGCAAGTAATTGTTCTTAAGATATTATGAGGCACTAATGCCTCAGAAGTTTGCTCATGTGGACAAAACTATAAAAAAATCTGAAATACTACAAGTTGTTTATCACTAACCTGTGAAACATGAGAAGTGACTAGCCTATTAATTGTTGTAATTCCCTGACTGCAGTCAAGAGTTGTGACAGGCTTTTAGATTTAAAAATATTTTGAGTAAATCTCAACTTGAGATATTAAAATCTTTTAAAATTAACATTTGTTGATAAAAAAATACCACAGATAGCCTGCTCATTTTGATAGACAAAGAACTGCAAATAATGAACCTTTATAAATAATTATTTTTCCAGCAGTATCTAAAGGGTTTTACTTTAAGAAGTTGCGCAGAGTTGAAGAAAGCTGGTAAATGAAGATCAGTCTGGAATAGGTGTGGTGATTCTCAGTTTGATCTCTGCTGAGATTCTGAGGCATGGAATCACTTTAGAAATAGTAAGGGAAGAAACGTGAGAAGGTGATTTAGAAGCAGGTTTAGTCTGAGGCAGGCATACATGGAAAGATTAATTTGAGGGAGGGCAGAGGTTTGATTAGGTTTTCTTTTCAAATTTCCTGTATTTTCCTCATTTGCTGCCAGATGGAAATACTGAAGGGGCTGCCCTTCCATGGGGAAGCTCTTCCATCCCCACCAGAAGTTGACCGAGCGTCAGCTCTGTAACAGCTGAGTTGTTTTCCTCTTGCACTAAACAAGGGTGGCAGGGGCTTATACCGTGCCCAGCACCGCTGCACACAGGAACTAAAAGTACAGGATGCCTGTGCAGTAGCCCTCAGCAGAAAAGGATCCTCAGCGGCTCCTGACCTAGTTTCAAGCCTAAAACAAATGCCTGTTTTAGGCTGGTAGGCAGAGAAATTAAGTTAGTCAAGTGCTTTAGAACCTAAAAGAAGAACAGATAAAGTTCAATTAAAAAAATCATCTGGGATTTGAGGAAAGAAGATTTTAATTTTTTTTAACTTTATTTGCCTTATAAAAGATGAAGATTCCTGTTCCACTGCAGGTGGGTGGGATGTTCTTCTCCAATCTCATTTATCTCAAATACCAAAAAGGGTAGTTATTACCAAGAGGTAAATATGTCTATTGAAAGAAAAAGAATATAAATGCTGAAAAATTACATGAGGAAACATAGTCAAATGTTGCTTCTGTATGTTTTCATTGATGAAGAATTTCATCATTCATTTGTGAAGAATCATAAATTCTTCATTCTTCATCATTTGAAGAATTTGTTATAGTACCGAGTCTTTTCAGAACCTTTACAGCACATTTCTAGCTTCATCTGTTTGGAGTGCTACTTAGCTTAATGATTAATTTTGATGGGTCATAACGTACGTTTGAGAACACTTACAACATCCCAGTATTGTATTTTACTCCAAATCATAGACAGGTACATCCGCTTCACCTTTCACTTTAGCACAGTTTCTTGTTCTTTGGTTCTTCCCAGATGAAAAATGGTGTCCCTAAGCAAAAAATACCAGGAAAAACCAAACACAATGCATCCACTGATATTTTCAGTAATTAAAAATAAGAAATATCAATCTTTTATCAACTTTTTGGCTTTGTAGAGTCATCAAAACATTCTGTTATCCCTGCCCAAAGCTGCCAGTACAAACTAGCCAATTTAACTGGACTGAGAGATCCTGCATTTTGCCAGGCTAGTTTTGCACTCCCCCCTGTACTTTGAAATGCTCCTTCTATCTTTCTTTAATCTGTATGCCTGGGCAATCATATCTCAACAAATACACACAGTTTCTTGCATCCCTGATTTTCTTGTGCAAACACTCTTCTGCTTCTCCCACCTGCTTCATTCATTTTTGCCAGTGTATGTGCACTGTCCTCACCCCCTCCTCCACCCCAGACGTGATAATAAGGTTCAGTGGATAGCTATTCAGAAATCATAGATTTGAAATGAATGATCCATTTTTGCAGTTATCATCTCAAAAATGGTTCTTTGCGCAAGAAAGGACTCCTTTCAGAGTGATCAATCAGCAGTGCCTTGTGTTGTCAAAAGCTATATCTCTACTGTTCAGCGGAGCACAGGCCAAGAGCAATCTAAAGCATGGCGTGGTGTATAATCTACATGCTGTGCATCCACATACCTTATGCCAGCGTCTGACAAGCATGACAGTCTACCTACAGCACAGTACGCCGCTGCACACAACTCTATGACCTTCCCAGAAAGAAATCACAGTCTTATATGCTGCACATTTGCAGCACATATGGCACTATAAAGCAATTTAAGAGATACACTGTACTTTCAGGCCAAGGAATTGCACCTATAGGTATGCCCACCGTGTGCAGAAGTGGAGATAACTAGAACATACATTACTTACATCTTGTAAGTTTTTTTCTGTGCGGTCCTGTGTTTAATTTAGGTGTGATGCTGAGGTGAAAGCACAGTGTGAAGTTAATCCTAACCAAGACAGACATAGGGAGCACAGTGGTCTCCTGAGCTGCGAGGGTGGGGAGGCTGCCATCCAGTCTGTCTCAGAGTGGCCAGCAGTGGAGCTCAGCTTTGGTTTCAGTCCCCCTGGGGAGGAATAAGAGGTGACAATCACTTTAGAAAAAGCTGTTCATCACAGGTTGATTTTGAGTCGACTATTTATCCTTTAGAGTGCGGTGAATAAATAACTTCTGTGACAATGAATGAAAAAGAATGGAAGTAAAAATGGCCTTAACTCTGAAAAATTGTAATGTAGCCTTATATAACGTTTCTCTATTTTAACTATATCAGAAGCCTGAAGCTTTGTTATTGTTACTAAGATTAGTCTGGCATTGAGTGTTAAGTACCTTAAATTAATAAATTTTAATTAATTGTAATTCCTAAAAGAACTGGCAGATTTCTGATTTATTCTGTACAAATTCATTTCCTAATGAGTCAGTGTGGTAATTTTGGGAAGGATACATTGTAATTTTCATGCGTATCAAAAGATTGAGTCCCTTTCAACTGCAGTGCTGAAACCAGTTAACTACAGAGCTATCCACAACCTTCCTGTACTCTGTGGGTGTTTATATATAGGGAGAATATAAATGCATGAATCTGTGCTTAGTGATATTTTTTACTGATATTATTTAAAGATAACTTCCAGTATACCTGGTTTACAAATAAGCAATTAAGCGTTTTCTGGGATTACCAGATGCTTGCCCTTAACTTCCCAAGATACATATTTCCCTTTTATTTCCCTGTAAATTCATATGTATCTGGATAAAAGCTGTTTTCTAACTGTATATGCATTGTCCATATGGCTAAAAAGCTGTTAAATGTCTGGAAGATTATCCAGAGCAGCAGTGCAGTTAAGCTTTATGTTCAGTGAAGTGTCATTATTTTTTCAGGATAGTAAAAATGAAGGAATATTAAATGGAAACAGATAAAAAGGTGTTATTACAACAGCCCCTTAATTAGCCAGTTTGATTTCCTTTTTGATCTTTTCAATTGGCCAATAAACTGTCTTTAAAGTTATATTATTGGGCTAATACATCATGGAAAATCAGTTATTTGAAAGCATTTTAACAAACTCTCAGCCATTTTTGCAAATGTGAATGTACTGTAACCCTTAGCCAACTGGCTAAGTAGCCATCTGCTGTATAGATGATCACTCTGATTATGTGCAAAGACAGCAGGTCTCTACTGCAAGACTTTATTTTATTTATAAGGCTATATACGTTGGCTTCCATTCTAATTAGATTTTGCACAGCTATAGCAATGTAGGAGGCACTTTAATAAATGCTCAACAATATCTATGCCTCTGCCAAGTTGGCTTAATATAATGAGATGTCCTTTACAGAAATGTTCCAGAAGGAATTGTAAAGGGATTGTTTACCACTTGGTCTTATAAGGAGTTAACCAGGATTCTGTATGAGCAGAGGTTTGTAGGTGAAAATCCCACGCTGAATTTCAACTTGCATTGCACTATAAAACTCACATAAAACTATTAAACTGTGGAGGTACATGGCTTTACATATTAATCATCCTTGGGCAGAACTTCTTTTCTCAGATAACACCATCTCAGATTAATTGCAAGTACAGGAAATGTTTAGGACCCTAAAAGTATTTTGGAATGTGGAACCAATAGTTGCACGACTGTTTCAACTCTTTTACGGCGCTGAAGGTATGCGATTCAGCCCTCCAGAAATCACCGCTGGAAGAGATCCTTGCAGGGAGAGCTGTTCTGATGACTCTACAGCAAAATTGTAATGATTGTTCTGTGTCAAAGCCAATAAGCCTAGACTTCATGTTTCTCTTTAGCTGGCTTTCATGCTAGAAATCCTGACTCTTAATGAGAACAATTTATCCATTAACTGGAGTAATTATACAGTTTGGAGACCCTGTATCAAAAAGATTAGTTGTTAAGGAGACAATGTCAAGTGGCTGAGGACCTACATGTCAGTTTTGTTAGGCAGACATTTTTCCAGGATGTTTATTATTCTACTGGAAACCATGTTCGTCATTTTTCTAAATGCTATTGAAAATTTCAGTGAGGTCAGCGTCATGCTTCTGAATGTGAGGAAGAAAATGCAGTTGCACATAAAAATGGGTAACTGACCAAACAGAGTGAAACATCCAAAGCAAACAACGTGTCGCAGTTATTACATTTTTATATACTATTTGTTTTAGTAAGTGAAGGTGAAAGATGCTACTGTGCTAAGGAAAGAGTGTGCCACTTCCACAGTGAGATTCACGTGAGTGAATACTTTATAATAGCTCACTGCAAAGACATTATTAATGGCAATAAAATCCATTCCCATAATTAAAGGTGATATTTTCCCTTTAAGTCCAGAACCAACCTAACAAAAAGGTCAAATGAAAATACATGCAAACCTAGCAATGAGAGGTAGGCAATAAACACAACAATCAAATCTCTAATCTGAATAATAGTATTTAAATTGAACATGTCTAGGTATTAGGTAATAGCCCTAATTTGCATTAAAATAGGTTTAAAAACTGCATTACAGAACCACTACATGATAATTTCATGTAAATTGTCAAGCAGGGAATAAAAAGGTTTAGGAGGTTTACTACTTATTAGGAACTAGCTAAACGGCAGCATCCTCAGCTTGCCAGGAGGGAAGCAACACCACAGACATGTGATACAGTATGATAGAGTGTAATCATAGCCCAGACAAAATGTAAGCCTCTTAAAGTAACAAATACCTGATTGGTTTAGCATTGCTGCCAAAAATAAAGGCAGCGGCGGTTTATGGGTAATCTGGATGGGCAAGCAACAGAAAAAGCAATTAATATAATGGCTAAACTATTCAAAGAGGTGCCAGTTAAATAATTTTTAAAAACCATTATATTGATTCAAATAATTTTTCCTTGCACTTTTCACTGTCTTGCCTTTCAAAACTGTCATTTTGTGGTAATCATCCCGATCTAATTACTTTGTGCAATTATGCCTTTTCTGCTGTCAGAGTTTGACCGTCTCTCTCTCTTGAGCAATACGTCATGTTGGAGCAACACGGAAGCGGGGAGCACGCGGAACTCTTCCATGCAACAGCAGATTCAGCGCGATGTGATGGCAGCGTCTACTCTGCCGTCCATGGCCTTGAACACACACACCGTGCTCCCTTTACTTCACAGCTCTATGAGTTTAATAGGCAGCTTGAGTCTGGGGAAGGAAGGAGCAGGGGAAGAAAGAACAGTCCTTTATGCTCAAACAGCTTTCCAGGAGAGTATTTCCCTGGAGATATTTTTCTTTACATTGTTTAGTTTAATTGTTTCTGTAAGACACCAACGGGCGGATTCAATTTACATAGAACATCTCTGTCTTCTCTTGTTTTTTTCCCCCCACATCTGCGTCTCACTCTCTCACGCAGATACCTCTTCAGCTGTCCTATAAATACTACCATGCATTGCAATGAGGCAATTGAAAGTTACATCTGATATTTAACTGCTTTCTGGAAATAGGCAGAAAATTAATAGGTTAAGTGAGTGAGTACGCTTCAAAGAACAAAAGGGAAAATGTTCTGATGAGCATTTTCCAAGCCCCAGAAGCTGAGTGCAATTGGTTATATTCTTGCAGCTGAATAGGAGGGTTTTTTTAATTGCACCAGTGCTATTAAGTGCTTATGAGTCATTTTTTCTATTTAGTGTTTTATCTCTAAACCTAGCATAATTATCTCCACCTCTGACACGAAACTCATAAACTCCTTGGAGGGATAGAATCAAATGTGGGCAGCATGGTCTCTTCTTTCAAAGACAGGAAACATTATAATAAACAGATTTCATATGTGAATCTTTAGGCTGACACTGTAAAATCAGAGATTTTGTGTGAACATTAGAAAGCCCCGTGTGTATTTCATAAGGAGCAAGAACCATTGTGCTGCAGGCCTGGTTTTTAGAAGTGTTCAAAACAGAATTGTAGCTGAAGTCGGTGGGAGCTGTTAAGTGTTCAGACCTTCTGAAAACTGGCCCTGGGGTTTCATTCTTGGGAATTAACAGGAAAACTGAGAGAAAATAAAGTTCCTGGTATAATAGAAAGACAGCATTTATTTTTTCCCCCGAATAGAACACGTTAATAATTTCAGCAATATCTTGTTATTATCAAAGGAAATACAACACATGAATGAAACAGTCCAAATCCTTCGCCATCCTAGGAAAAAGTTAGTTACTGCAAGTGACAGGAGATATTAAATGTTTAAACGGCGCGTTCTGTCTCTGCATTAAAACTTCAGTGTGCCATTGCTTATATTTTCAGTTTGCCCATTAATTAATCATGTCCATTGCATAATAATCATACATTATTATACATATATGGGATTTGCATACATGCATTTAATCCATTGTGTTCAATACTTTATGAAAACTGTCCACATGAGCAGTTTTTACAGTGAAGCTAGCAATGCACAGCTAGAGAGCTGGCTGAAAACCACTGAAGAATTTGGCCCTTGATTATCAAACCAGTCTTTGTAAATGACTACCTGAGACATGAAGGAAAGACTCAAGAGGTTCTGAGGAATGACAATAAAATTCCCTGGTGAAATTATTTGATGAATAGCTGAAATGATGCAAGTTCTAAAGGGGTAGAAAGCTATGGACTGTCTCAAAATACTTTCAGTGAGAACCCCAGTGACTTTTTCTTACCCTTTTAAGGTACATAATGTCAGATTTTTATCCAAGGCCATTGGTTTCTATTACAAATTATTGAAGATTCATGGGGCTATAACATTAGTACAACATAGTGTCAAAATATTTTTCATATACTGGAGAGCATGAGATACTTGTTAGAAACAACTACTGTAAGCTTGAAGTTTTAAAGTAGTATGTTTACTGAATATTTCCCCTTAAGATAGAAAATGTCCCCTGAGTGTTACATGGTAAGTGGGTATCTCAGAGCAGACCTTAGAATTTCAGCTGTAAAACACGTTGTTTGAGTTTTAAAACCATACTGGACCAGTATACCAAGGAGCAATCAATCTAACATGACTGAGATGGGCATGAATGTATAAACTGGTTGGTAATTTCTGTCTTCTCCTTTTTTGAATCTTTGCTTATGCTTATAAAGAGAAAAAGAAAGAATATATCAGTTTCTTTTGGGAATGTCCCAAACAGAACATGAATATCACAGGGCAATTTTTAGCTAAATTGAAATTCCTGATGTATGGCAATGTCCAAGACTAGAAAATAACCTTGTATCCATTCTAGTGATTTCTAAGCCATTTTGGAGATCACTGATCATGTGTCTTGATTTATGACATATATGTTGCTGAATTTTATCATTTTGGCTTTGTATAGCAGAAAATCCCATACGTTGCTTGAAAATCAATATGAATTCCAAACATAAATATATTTTCCTCTTCTCTTTTTAACTTGTGCAGCAATGATTGATGGGCTAAATCTCTGGGCAGATTTTTTCTTAAGGGAAACTTTAATTCACCTAAAATCTAAACATTGTTTCTGAGGGCTCTTAGCTACTGAATGCACTTCTTGTGAAACATGCTGTCCTTGATGTACGTACAGTCCTTGGCAAGCATCCTGGTAAGATTCCGGGAAGATGTGATTTCACTTCACAAAGTCAAATATGCATATAAAAAGTATTAATATCTAGACATTTGGGAACATTCTGAAAAATATATTGGTTTAAGCTCATTCTCAATTCTGAGGTGATGTTAAAAACATCAATTTGGACCCACGCATGGATTATATAAAAAAGAAAAACTGTACCATGATAATAGAAAATGTGATACTTCTCAGCTATCAGCTTCTATGAGTCAATACTGAGAAAAAGGGTAATGATCTCTATCTCCAAGGTGTAGAATCACTGAGATTTGTCCACAAGAAAAGGCACTCATTTACATCCATATCTGCAAAACAACAAAATAACAGTATCTAACTACACAGTGATCTGTGGATTTAACTGATAGATTCGCACATTTAAATAATAAGTATTTTTATTTTTGCTTCCTGATCTTGGTCTTTATTTTGACGATAAGTATATCTGAAATGAAACATTTCAATTATAATGATGACAGCTCATGTTTTCCTTACTTTGACCTAGAATATCATTCAGCAAAAGTCTTCATAGGTGATTTTCCCAGCCATGCTGAACATAGTTGCTGCTCAGTAATACATGCTTCCACTGATTAACTGGGAAATGAATGTGAAAAAGTTGTCATAAAAACAATCTGTGAATGAATCTCTCAGCTCGGCATTTTCTCTTGAGTTTCATGTCCTTTTTTTCCTGTTACAAATCATTTTGCTTGCCAAACACATCAACCGTAAGCTTCTTACAGCAGCTTGGTAATGGAATGGATGCCCCACTTTCTGTAAAGATGGATGTAGTTAAAAGAAAACTTGAATTTGCAGAAATGATAGGCTTGACCCTCACCTTGGTCTCACACAGATCATTAACATAAGAGTTTGATTTACTGGCATCAGTAATCTTTCTACTGTCCTTCCAGTGTAGAGGGAATTAAGTTCCCAAATCAGTAATTTCTTTTGGACAGCATACCAAGCTTTTTTCATCTATGTAAGATTTTATATCGTCTCTTTAAGATCATCTGTTAATGGAAAGCTGCTGGCACAGTGATGCATCAGATGTATCAAGACTAATAGCTATTACTTTACATCTTTTATTTTTAAAGGATTTTTACATTTTGGCACAGCGGTCAGGTGACTTTCAAGTGAAGATGTCATGGGTTGGTGGAAGTTCTACCTAACGTAGCAGATATAATCTCCAGTTTTCTCTAATAAAGTAGATCAACCAGCATGACTTAAACAGAAATATAAAAAAGCTCTGGGTTTTCATTTTCCTTTTTGTTTAAGTATTTCATTTTGGATAATGTATAGCCTTGCATTACCACTGATACACAAATAAATGATAAGTCACAAGTAATAAGCTTCAATTACTTAAGCTCTAGTAAAACCAATACCAAAGTACTTCCAGATGACTCATACTGTATGAAATTCTCTCAGTAGTTGCTCATCTGTTACTGATAAGAGAGGCACAAAATAAATCATATCAATATGATTTGGGTAAAATTTTCTAATGGATTTAAATGGCAGAAGATCTGATTTTTAGGGTATTGAGCTATGCAACTTTGCAGTCAGACACTGACTAGAATGCAAATGCAGATTCAAGTGGGATTTAGCACCTTATCTTCTTACAAGCATTTGGAAGTTCTGTCATCATTTCTCTGCAATTTCTAAACATCTAAATACTTCTGAAAGTCTTGGATTGTAGAAGTCAAACTATAAAGAGACTGAAAGATCTGCAGAAGTATTGAAGAGTATAGAGTTTGATTCAAGAGGAATTGAGGGGCCAAGATTTATGATTAAAATATTCCAGATAGATACCTAAAACTCCAAAAATGTTAAGGCTAGGATTTCCCCAGGTTCCTAAAGTTCTGTTCTTCTGCATGCACAGATCTCAATCTTATACTGACAGGTTAGGTCTCATCTTTTTCTTAAACTGCCTCATTTCTTTATCTGCATGATATCAAAGATCCTAAAACACAAATCCATTAATTCCATTGGTTTTTAGATTAGGCTTTATTTCCCCTGGCTGTCTACAGTCTCCTTTCATAGTAAAGGATCACAGATCCTGATTACAAGACTATGTTTTCTTTATTTATAAGCTTTCAGAAGCTGCTCATCATTATTTTTGTCATCACCTTTTGGCATTAATGAATGCTCCTTTAATATACTTTGGAAAGAGAGTAGAAAAATATTCTTCCAATTCTGAAGAGGAAAAGAGATACTAAGAGGTGGAGGGATTTGTTCTAATCACACAGCCAGGCACCACATCAACGAGATTATGAGCTGGATGTTTGCATGGCCCTCACCATTGCAGCACCTGAGTGCCTAACCATCTTCAGTGCACTTGCCCATCATAACACCCCTGTGAGACAAGGAAGTACTATAATAATGTACAAATGAAGAATTGAGTTACAGGAAAACTAAGGGTCCAGTACTAAAGGTACTTAAAGATTTATTATATTGACAGTTTCCAGAAACCCTATCGGAAGGAAGTAGCTGGAGAAGGGAATTAAAGCTAAGTCTCCTAAGCCTTGAACTAAAGCTCAAACTGCTGAACAGCCTTCCTCCCTCTACTAGGAGAACTCCTGCTATTCCATATCATATACTATCTGGGTCATATTCTGACTGAGCTTGTTTCTTTTTTCTGCTGGCATGCTACACAGATACTCATGCACAGATTGATTTATTGGGATCATCTTCAAAGGTTAATACTCACATAAGGAATGCCATTAACAGGTTGGTCATTCACTGTCTAGATGGTCATGGGGGTTTCCTTGCAGACATCTTTGTGACAGTTTCGTCACCTGGATCAGCTGAGACTCCCTGAACTGTTGTCCAATGAATTATTGTTGTTCAGCCACCCGTGGTCCTACGTGACCATTCCGTGGTCTGTTGACTATCTCACGCTATGCATAAAACATATCTTATGAAAACATATTATGTGTTGAAAATATAACTTAAGCATCTACAAAAAGTGTCCTGTCCAGTAATAAATACACCTGAGCATAATACAGTGCAGGAACCAGAGTTCTTCATTAGGGAGTCTCTGTCATTCAGCTGCTGCTGATGTCTTTGTGAGGCCAGGATCGCCTTGCAGGGGTTCTTCATCTGTCCA